>NC_092587.1:31430000-32046250 GCF_047663525.1 Anas platyrhynchos
ATAACTTATCTTTTCATGATTGTAGATGTTCCTTTCCCACCTGCTTGTCCCACCCTACTCTAAGATGCTCAGTAATAACGATGTTAAACTGTTCTACTTTACAGCTAACAAAAGTACAAGGATTAAAGAGGGTGGGGAAAAATAAAGTACAATTATTTTTCTTTGCGAGGACGTGTTGTACTGTTGTAGATGAGATCTGACAAACCAACTCTTGAAAATTTAAGACATGGCTTTGCCCTGCAACCTTACAGGGACACAGAGGACTTAAAAATAACGGGTAGTTTCCATTCACCTTTGCAACTTTTTCCCCAGTGTATCTACAGTCCAAGTTGGGATCTGCATCTCGGAATTACTTTCCTACAATCAGCCTATGGACTCATGAATATTTGTAAATAAATAAATGCAGTTATACTTATTTGTATAGGAATGTACTTCCCTGAAGTATTTAAATCAGTTTACAGCAGTGTCTGAAGTAAACAGCCGGCGGTATTTTACGGCAGCTCAAGCAATTCTCAAAAGCTTTTTAAATCACCTCGTCTTGCCTCATAGAACTTGGACTACATTAAGGATGAAAATACTGTTCTTCCACACAGCTCCCTCTGATGATTAGATCTTCATAGCTTGTCACATTGCAAAACATTGCCAGAAGACTCTTCGTAAAAGAAGTCAGAAGTATTTGAGTGTTATCATATAAATGTGTTAGCTCTCAGAAACAGAGAGCATCCAAACAAATCAGTCTTGTGTGCCCAAAAGCTACTCAGTTCCACAAAGTCCCTGGAGAAAAATACTAAAATCTTGTGTCTCCCAACCAAAACAAAGCTAACCATTTTGAAACCTCACAGAAAAGTCCAGCTTTTAAGGAGCTGGGACAATAACAATGCAAATTTATTCATATTTACTAATCAGAGTTTTCTAGAAGTGTTGCATAATTTGAGTTTCTTATCTCTAGATCACAAAGGCATCATAGTATTAAAAACAATGCAAATCATCTTGTCTGTACAGGAAGCAGGAAATAAAGTGGAACAGGAAACCGAGAAACTCTCAAACTTCCTGAAGTCCTAAACTGAGTCCTATCCCAATAGATGCTGCCCATCACACTGTCGCATTTATTGGAACTTTAAAGTGTTTATATTTTGCTTTTCTCTTCTCAATAGAAAGTTGCCAATTCCCTGAGCTTAAATGCACAGGTTTTCCTTCACAAGTTGCAAGTTGATCCTCTCAGCATTAAAACACTGATAAAAAAAAAAAAAATCACCAAATATTAAGAACAACAAAAGAAGTAGCAGCCATTTTAAGATGATATTACAGCAACAGCTTCAACTACATTATATTATGTGACATTTTTTGTGCCTGGAACTTCAGAATCCCAAAGAAGGCTCCACTTGAAGTCTTAGGGGCTGGAAATACAAGTTTCCTCCTTTCTCAGTAATGTTCATCTATTCAAAGTCTTAGTAGAGTTTATTATCAGTAAACAGTACAACTAGACAGAAGTCTTCAACTTAAGAGACACATTTTTGGTAAATAAGGTATCACTGGGGGGTCTAAATCAAGTAAGTTTTCTGCAATGCAACAGAGAAGACAACACGAGAACAGAAAGATAAGTTTTATACTAGCCAATTATCTGGTTTTCAATTGATTTAAAAAGGAAAAAAGACTTGTAATAACATACTGACCTCCAGTAGAACACTAAGGTTTCCTCTGACCTGTGACAGTACCAAGGTACCCACTAATTACTTCACCTGACCTAATAATCAGTAAGGATTCATTTGTGCACATCTCAATGGCACAGAACAGAAGTGCCATAGGGTAAGAACTGTAAAAATCAACACTTCAAAATTACAATTCATGGCCAGGTTGTATCTGTTTCTTTTTGCTGAGTCCCTTACCTGTGGAAACGCTACATATGCCCAACATGTTTCCTTCACACAATAGCTCGTACAACTTCAATAACGTAACTGCTGTAAAGTCCAATATATGGATTACTTGTAATTAAGGAATGTGTAAGTTCATTCTAGTTAGTCATTAGTTAAATGCTACATCCTTTGTTCAAACCTCAGCTCCTCACCCTGTGCATCCCAGAGCGGTGATAACACTCCTAAGCACAACCACTTAATTGGTTTCTCTTCAGCATCTTCACACAGAGTCCGAGCTCTTTCAATGTTTCTCACAAAAACAAGATCCAGGTATAACAGTAATGCTGATTTAAGCATTGAGGCAGTCTGTCAGATGTCCTTTGACATTCCCGTTAGGGCAACAGAAGAGCCAAACCCAAGCCAGGCAGGCTTTCTGCAGTACCTAAGACTCGGACTCCGAGTGCTCCTTTCATTTTTGGCAGCATATTAAACAGACAGTGGTCAACAACTGCTCTTTGAAGATGGGTCTTCCCAAGTATTTATCCTGCTTCAGTTTAGTCTGTCCAATCTGCAGCTTATTCCTGCCTCTTGGGTTCCATAGCCTAGTGCTGGGCCACTATGTACCATGGAGTGGATCACTAGTCCTCTTCTTTCTCTGGCTTCCTGTGAGTGGCACGGACTGAAATATCTGTGGCCCACTGGTATGGAGTCACTCAACATCTACTTTTATTAATTTATTCTAATATCAGTGGAAGTAGCCACCGAGTTTAACAGCACTTGCAAAGAAATAAGAAAACCATGATTGATGGCTACTTATGCTTCAGTTCAAGGGCTGTGTTTCAGGCAGTATGACCACTGCACGAGTGCTTTCCCAGCTTTTATAGCCAAGTTCCAGTTACTGTAAGGCCTTTACCTTGGCCTTCCAGAAACATAACTTCAGTTGCAGGAAAGCATGTCCATATACATTCATTTTTCTTACTCCAGTTTTGTTCAGATCCCTTCCTGTTCAAGCTTTTCCCTATAGGTACCCTGAAAATCATGAAATAAATACCAGAGTTTAAGACACGCTTCTCCTGAGAATACCAATTATCTCCAGCTTCAGAAATGCTGATGTCCTTTGGGAATGGCTAGACAGAGCCATCTCCTGGCTAGAGAGTAAACAGAACTTATTCAGTGTAAATATTCACCTTAATGTCTGTGAAGAAGTCATTAATCCATTGCAAAAAAGTCATCTCTGTGCAGTTCCAAGGATCAGTTTCAAAGGTAAGTCTTTGTATGCGACCACTACAACCTCTCAAAACCATCAGTAACAGCATGGATGATGGAGAACAACACATCCTATTTGTTGCTAAGTTTTTGGAGAGTGTAAACATGAAATTAACTACTCTTGAGGTAAAATGCCCCAAACGCTAAACCCCTCCTGATGACACTGCAGTCAAGCTTTATCCATTTGTCCTTAACAGAAGTCTCATAAGAGCACCCACGGTCCAGGGGACAAACTGCATGCAAATGTGGTCAGTACCATGAAGCATCTCATCCCTACCCCAACCCTGGCTGATTTCCTTAGGCAGAAATCCTAATTAACACAAACATAATTAAACTCAGTTACCTTGAACTGTCAAGCCCATTTGGCAAGGAATCCCACACAAGTAATAGCTACGTTCTGGGATTTTTTTTTTCTGCTTTTCAGTCTGTAAGACCAAGTTAGCACGATGAGTTTAACTCTATTTAAGCTTCTGAATATTTTGCATTCTGGATTTGCATAAAGACATCATAGAAATAACAGTACCCTTACACAGCTTCCAGCACTATACATCAGCAGGCTTCAAAGCTGTAAGACTTGTGTCTTAGAAAGAAGCAGCTGTTACAGCTCTTCTCAAACAGCCTCTCTGCTTAGCATACCTACCACCTGTGTGAGAGTCATCTTCCTCCTTCTGCCAACCCCGCAGAAAAACTCAGGCATGGCAGACAAATTTCTCCTTTGAACTGAGCATCTCTCTAAAGATTCCCACATCAGTCAAGACTCAGGACTGTTAACAGATGTGAGAGGCTACAGAAAAATGAGTGGATTTTGTTCCATTAAAGAACTTTGCTATTTCCCTCAGCCCTAAAAGAAACATTTCCATCTCTTCTGAAGGGTTGCAAACACTGACCCACCTGGAAACATGAACAGCACAGAGAAGTGCAGGCACATTGGGGCATGCAGGGAAACACTCCAGAATCGCTAGGCTGAAGCCTATTGGCATCATGAAATGAAGTGGAATAAAGAACTTGTGGCAGTGAGAGCAATCTGCTATCATTATCTTCTCCAGATTGTGAGTGTGAGCAGTAAGCAACTGCAGCCCTTCAAATCAGACTGTTTGGTATCCCCTTACTGCAGAGGGACCAGAGGCTTTTAGACCCTAGCTCTGATGTTTTCACCTGCTACAGAGCAACTGTCCCTCGGCTCCATTCTTAGGGACAGATGAAGCTTACAAGTCTCTTAAAATACACTCTCTTCAGCCACAACGAAGATCTGCTGGGAGATCTACCATCCATGTTACCGCTTTCAAAAGATTTGTGGGTTTGAGCCTTGAAGTGAAAACTCAGCTTTCCATATCCTTATAAGCTGCCCGCGATACGCAAGCTCCTAAAGCATTCTGCAGACTATTCAAACAAAGGCTTTCCAAAGTCTTTTCATTTTCCTGTGTCTCACCATTCGTATAATGGCAGGAGCAGGCACAACCATTAACAGCAGGAGTGGCTGGTGGCCCCACACCAGCCTGGGCATCCCCTCAGAGTGGTGCATGTACACCCCAATTTGTGGATCCTGGGCTAGAGCAGTGCATGACTGGGGTTGCTGAAGTGAAGCAGAGCCCTGTCCTTGCTCTAGGGCTGTGGTCCCCTCCTGCGTGCGTGCACGAGCACCATCTAGATGATTGGAAGCATTTCACGTAGGCTGTCTGGCAAGTCACAGATGTCACTCGCAAGTACCACAGACATTATTCATAGCCAGTCACTGCTTGCTATCTACAGATAACTGATTGCATTCAGACCAGATTGGAAACAAGGTTGGTTAAAAAAAAAAAAAAAATAAGAGAAAAAAAAGAGAAAAAAGCCAGACAATCTGGCCTCTCCAAGCTCCAGCCATTCCTGCAGACAGAAAGTGGGAAACCCTTCGACAGCCGGGACCCACACTTCAGCACAATAGCTGCTCGAAGTCAAGAATACAGCAAGATAATGCATTACCGACCAAGCACTGCAGAAACCTCAGCAACTTCAGTCTGAATTTGCCTTTTTTTTTTTTCCCCCTTTTTTTCCTGCAGCTGGACAATCTGGCTTTATGTTCCAGTCCTTTCCTGCTCTGTGTTTGTGTACTCATCTTTTCTAAACATCCAGGCTTTCTGATCAGCAAACAACATAGTAGCTGAAGAGATCACTTAATAGTTCAACTGGCCGTGTGAGGATGTGTGGCTTGTTTTGCATTCTTAATTGCATGAATAAATCTGGTGCTTTTTTTTTTTTTATTATTATTTAAAAAAAAAGAGATTTACAGTCATGAGAATGCATATGTAAATTAAAGCACAGTAAGAACAGCACAGATTGCTGGCAATACAGACTTTCTTCACCAGTCCATCTTCGCTTAACTACAGGTATCACTTCAAATGAACTCATTTCTACACCTATTACTGGCTTCTTTGCTAAAGCATGGTGTGGCCTGCTTATTACACAGCTGTAATAAGGACCTCCCCCAGGAGCAGGATATAATAAAGTAACAAATTTTGGCAAGGACTTCATAGCCACAACACACCTTTAATTTCTGTTTAATTAAAAAAGTTGAGAAGTTGGTTATCACCAGTTTTTCTGACTCACAGTAACACACTCAAATCACGAAGTTTGCCCTCTGAAAGAATATACTAATATTTTTTAAGTGCATTTGTGTTTTACAGAGATATCTATAACAATATAAATTCACGACAGAGCATCGTCATCTAAATGACAGTTACTTAGTTTTAGTGCCCTATGAGTTTCTTCAGGAAGGGAAATGTTGTCTTTGTCAACACTGAAAGCCAGTTAAGCTGAGTGAGTAAGCAACAAGCAATTTGGCACCGCACTCCTCTCTAAGCCCCCGAATCTGGGATCTCTGAAATCCCCCTTAAGAGCACGGTAATGGGGACACAGTGAGAATGCAGTCAAGTTTGTTAAGCTTTCTTGTTTTTCTGCTTGTGTGTGATGTAGACAAGGAGCTTCTTGTGAGCGCAGACCTGATTTTGCATTTGTGGGTATGATACAGATCCAATGATCGAGCTGATGACAGAACATGCAGAAGATGTTTCCAAAAGCACGCAGCACAGTCGCACTGCAGATGGACCAACTTCAGTGTTCAATATCTATCAAAGCTCTAGCAGTTTTTAGAAGTTGATGATTATTGCAAAGCATTCCTAAATCTCTCGCTCTTGTTCTCTTTGATCTTTAGGTGTATCAAGATCATTCATGACGCTACTGAGACGTGCAAATCTAAACCTTCTTCCTTTGGAAGAGGAACTCTGGAGTCTTTTCCTGGTACTTTCAAAAAAACAAATCACAGTGCCCTAGAAAAAGGCTCAGAAGATTAGATGGAAATGGAACCGAATGTGCTATTAACTACATACTTTTTTTTTTTTTTTTTTAATTTAGAAGTAATTATACTGTACTGATTACTGTACCTTAAAGAAAGGCAGTAGGGAAAAGAGTCCTCAGATTTTGTCTACAGGAAAAAAAAGAGTGCTTAGCTTTGTAAGTTACTTCTCTCATCCCAGACCTAAAAGACTCAGGGATATGCTTCCCCTTGCCCCACCTCAGCACTCTTTACCTAGCCACCTTGAAACCATGGGCAGCAGCCTCCACAATGATTTCAACACACGCCAACATCTCTGAGGACCATTGCACTCTCAGAAAAGGGTCCTAAGGTAGCCAACAGAGAGAAGAGAGAGAAGTAGGGTGTACCCCCAGCAAGAGATAAACAAGAACCAGGTAACTGTGGGCTTTTCGAGGTACACTGTAAGGACCACTTAAACCCATTTACATTTGGGATGCTGTGAGGATTCTGTCCTTCCTCTTCTGTGCTGACTGTGCAGCCTCCTCATGCCAGCACTGGCACTCGGTTGATCTCATGGTGCAACCGTTCAAGAATTTAAACAGGCAGAGAGCAAACTCTGCCAAAAAAAAAAAAAGAAAAAAAAAAAAGAAAAATTTCCTGTTGATTTGATTCCTTAAGCCGGTTCACCATGAGGTCAGACAAGCAGTAACGCCACTGCGAGGGAAGAGACAGACCACAGCCGGGCTTATCTAAATAGCACTCAAAGCCAACTGAAGCAGGCCCTACACGAGCACTTTTCTCCCTCCTCTTCTCAAGGCGTTATCTTCGTATCTACGCCAAATCATTCTTCTTGCACGTTCAGACTGACACACTTGATCTTCCTCTCCTTTTGCAGTTGCACATTGGGGTAAGGAAGAGGGAAGAGACAAAAATTTACTATAGGCAGGATTTAGCTACCTGGAGTTGCAAAGGGCATGTGAGTTTTAAAGTATAATATCACCTTCTACATCCAGCCTAAATATCTGAATGTTCAATCAAGAATTCAGCAGAGATTTACACTTATGGAAAAAAAAAAAAAGCAGCTTTAATTATTTATCTACAACAACGCAATCTGACTGAACAGTGGTAGACTTGCATGCTGGACACAAAAAAAAAAAGAACAAGTTTGCTCCACAGCCTGGATTTGCACACTGGTGCAGAACAGTGGAGTCCCTAGAAAGTGTGTGCTTTCCCTGCACGGCCACGTTACCTACCTACACCATCAGCCCTCACCAACAACAGGCCTGTTATGCCCCAATGCTTCAAACAATTCTCAAACTGCCCTCAGATGCCCAGAACAATCTTTATCATAATCCCCACCCAAGCTAACTTCCACCAAACCCCTGTGGAACCCATCTTTGGGTATCCACAATTTCAGAGTTTTACTTTTTCATTAAAGCGCAGTTATGAGTTATCAAACTTCTCCATTACTCCCAGATCACCTGGAAGGAACCCACACTCGGAAACTTTGTCTGAAAGACACGAGCATGCGACTTAAGCAGCTTGCAAGGGAGCACGATTCAGATGTCCTGTATGTAAACCAGACCAAATGTGGAGGTCTGAGCTCAGTTGTGTTGGACTTCCATTTATTCCAAATGACCAGTTTCCAAACCTGATTTCCTACCATGGAGATTTAGGAGATGACAATCTTCTATCATTTCATATATGTTTTCCTCTGGAATTCATGTAGACTCGCATTCCTAAGTGGTTCTTTCTGAAGCCTTTCCTGTTCTTGTAAACATTTTGGGAACAAATCTGATTTGTTTCATGGGCCACGCAGATCACAGGGGGCTGGCTGTCCCATGATTGCTGTGGGACGTTGCTCTTCAGCATGACAAAGCTCAATTGTTTAGCACTTTAGCACTTATAGCACAACAGCTACATAAAACCAAATTCAGTGGAGAATTGCTGCCTATATTTCATGACTATGGCTTCTAAATTAATATTTTAGAACCTATTTCCAGAAGAAATCATACTTATAACCTAATAGATTCTAAATTACTTCCTCACAGCTCTTGGAAGATGTTGTCAGTGATGTGCCTTTTACAGACATGCAGCAGTCAAGGGCCCAAGAACCAAGGAAGCCATAGAGAGAGTGTGTCCATACACACACCATCACCAACCGTGATGCAGTACGGTACCTTCAAAGGTTCATTGAGCATACGAGGCAAGGAAAAAGTGGATTTTTTATTATCTCAATTGTTTCAGTTGGAACGCAAGAACTATTACAGGTATCTTTAGTGTATGAAAACATTATATGTAAAGAGATCAGCTAAGCTAACAGATCTGGTGCAGAAGTTCTGATGTTGCATTGATTCAGAATTATCTGAATTCAGTCGATACTGCTTTGAGAGAAGGTAAGGCCAAATGACCTCCTGAAGCTGTTTCCTTCTCCTGGGGAGAACATAGTACCCATGCCAACCCTCACAGAGCTTTTGTATCAGGGTTTGACCTGACACAAGTGAATGTGGGTGGTAGTATTAGGGTCCAAAACTCAGTTTTCTGATGATTGATGGATGTGAAGACTGATGTTTTACAGTTGTGATCAAACTCCTCACATGCAGCATGATGGCTGCCCTCCGTGAACCAGGATTTTTAATATTTCAAGCCTAATGCCAGTTCCATTTGCTTCTTTTTTCCCTCTTATTTAAAGAAAACAGCCATGAGATACACACATATAAGAACTGCTCATACTTCAGTGAGTTACAACAGCTTTGTCTGCTGATGAGTACAAGGCTCTTGCTAAGTTATCCTTCAAAGCGTACAGCTCCCACTTTGCTCAGAGCTATGTTGCCATCTCATTACCCTTTTCATACTGGGTAACTGTAAGCCTGTTTCTGTCCAAGTAAATGAAGGAACAGTTTAAGAAGTAGATAAGGTAATTACTTTGTCTTCTTTATCTCCAGATTCTCAATTAGTTGATCTTTGCCTCCTGCATCTTTACTGCTGAATGGTAAACTACCGTGTTCCTATGAGAAGCTTTTTTCCACAATCAACGTTTCTATAACCACCAGTGAGCTCAAGTCCTTGAGTGGGAGAAGAGTAGACCTAAGTCTGGAGCAAGGCAACCACCAACAGGAAAAAAAAAATATATATATATATATAAGCAGTACTTTGGATGCAAGGGAGACAAGTTATGTAGGAAGCTTAGTTTTCTCAATGCCTTCCTGACAGACCCACTGATAAGGGAAAAAACGTATGTGAGAGGAAAAAAAGCACATTCAGACTTTAAATATAAGTCTTTACTTGATATCCTCTTAATTTTTTTTGGAAGCACAGCTAAGAAATACCAAAGTAATCAATATTTGCCAGAAGTTAACCTTGTTCCCAACATTGAAGGTATTCTGTAGCAATCATACTGCAGCATTTTATTGAACAAACTAAAGGCAGGTCAAATGAACAGGTACAGCTTGAGAATTATACATGTTTGAACAGACAATAAATTCTTAAATTACATGTTTTGCCTTTACCAGGGTACAGATGTTTGATTAAAAAGATATACTTGGTCTCAAAGTGATAACTTTGGACTACAACTGGCAATGTCTTTGGAAGCTTCAGTGATTATTTTTAAACCAGGTGAATTTGCCCAAGAGTTTTGCCTCATGAAGCATCAGCTTAGGAGTTAGGAACTTCAGAGTGCAACGAAAAACAAGATGGCTTCTTCTGTGCTTTTAGAAATACATTTTAAAAGAAAAGCTCTCCAGTGGTACTAAATGCTTACTAAATGCTTGAAGTTTTTTGTCCAGAAGTTGCCCTGATGCACCATATGATGGCTTTAAAGAAGCAGCTCACAAATGGTGTCCTTCAAATGGGTTCAATCCTATTAAAGAAAAAAAAAAGAGACACCAGTGGCACCTGAGATACACATCCCACAGAACAAGGCGGTGAATATTTTAGGCTGGTTTTATGAAACAGAAGTGCTGCTGGGAAGCAGTGATCAGTAGTCAGTTGTGTAACGTGAGCCCTCCAGTGAACTTACTTGAGCTTCCAGAACAAACAAGAAAACCCTGTCCTTGTTTTATGGATAAGACAAAGTGCACTGGAAAACATCTCTGACATTTATTACACGCTTCTGTGAAGGGAGAGAGCTGCCTACCTTTTGAAGTGACTGAACAGCCATTAGAGGTATTAAAAGTGAAGAAAAGTGTTTCAGAAACAGGAAAAGGCCATCCGATGAAGTTAACAGACAAGAACCAACACATGATATGAAGAATATTCTACAGAATAAAAAGGCACTTCCCACTGATCAGCCCTATGATAGCTCCTAATATAGCTTCCAGGAAAGACATTTCATCCTTTCCCCCCACTTCAGGTGCAGTAGTGACATTCATAAGCAAGTTCTATAAAAAGAAGTTAACAGTTGTTTCAGTTTTCTTTAATATCTCTAGATCCACATCTTGAAATTATCCACTCAAACCAACTTATCGCAGGACTAACAGGCAACAGGAACCACATCTCAGCTGGTGCTGGCAGAGTTGCACAGGCACGTTTCCAACTCAGAGAACAGAGATGCCAGAGCTGCCTCTGTAAAGAGCCTTTCTGAGCCTCGCTTGTCTCTATGCATGCAAAGACGAGCAGAACCACGCTTTTCTGTTTTGATTTTTTTATTTAAGATTGAAGCAACACTGAGATGATAACTGTATTTACCTCACTAGGCTCTCCTTGAGCTAATAACCCTGCTGAACCCTAGCTTGCTCCAGTCACAGCATAAATATTGATCTACGGAATAGCAACTGCAGATTGTTGCCTTCATTATCATTTTTTTTGGGCTCCTGCACTACTCATACGTAATACCCATGGGTATGCAGACAGCACACGATCCACTCAGAGGTAGAAATGTTACCTGATCAATATAAGCATCCTAAAATCTATGCTAGAAGACTTAAAAACAGAAATCCAACATGACCACAGACTATCATCCCCTGAAGGCATGTGTTATGCTGCCAGACATGATTAGAAGGTGATAAGAAAAGAATTTAAAAAAACACTACAGATCATGTACAGGAAGCAGCTTCGGGGTTCCACCTTATCACTCCAATCTGCTCCTAGTTTTGTCATTAATGTGAAATGGCCAGACAGACAAAACAGTCGGTACAGAACTTAGAATATATAAATGTTAGTACTAAGTTTCAAATAAAATTAACTCTACTTTTAGATGCAAAGTATATTTAAGACACTGCAGTCTTCCATTAACTTTTTTTTTTTTTTTTTGAAAAGTTGCTTAAGAAGTAAGGGCCATTCCTATTCCTCCCCTGTTCTGCAGGTTTTGGTCTATTTGTCAGTCATTTACATTACTGGGTAAAATTATTCCCAGTAATTTGTTGTCTACTCTCTTTTAGTGTAGGATGTGTGCAGCTTTGATCCTTGGAGTTGCCTTCTTGAGCAGGCCAAGACGATCTCAAGACTAAGATGATTACAGGCAGTATGCACTACTGACTCCTGAAGTGCTCCAACTGCTGCTGATGTTCAAGGGACCAACATCTCAGATACAGCTACACATTCAAAAATTTCAGGCTTGTTTTCCTTTCTAAAAGCAGCACTGAGCACTTCCCTACAGCAATTTTAAGTCCTGTTGATTGCATGAGATGCCTAGCACCAGCACTGAGCAATCAGGAGAGAAAACTGTCATTTGAGAGACAACTTTTGTTTTCCAGAAGCACACAAGAGTTGTCCATTTTTACTTTTTTCTAGGAGGTGGATTGGGGTGGTGGGTTGTTATTATGGAGTTACTTTTACCACTAGCTAATAAATGCTTTCCAGAGTGAGCTCATTTGTACATATTCCACATTAGAGGGCTCCGTGAATTGTAGAGCACCACAGGTCTGTCTTTCTTTAAAAAACACACAGTTGCAATATCTCCAAGCCATTGCACAAGAATGCAACATTAGAGCATTCAGACATCTGCGAGGCAAGTATTGCACCCTGTCTTAAAAGCAGAGGGGCTGGGCAGAAATACAGTCTTAAAATTTGGGAGATATTGGCACTAGCCATGTCGCATTACATGGCATCTCCAGCTCTGTGTCATGGCACAAAGTAGGCACTCTTGTGCCATAAATAAAGCAGAGCCCCAGTTCAGAAGCTAGTAGTAAAATACTTTGCTCAAATCCAGTATGAGAAGACAACAGCAGTAAGAGAAACCTTACAGAATGCCCAGGAGAGAGTTCATTGTTTTCCACTAAGACTGGAACAGCACATTCCTATCAGCAGCTTATTACTACAACAAACTGATTATGTAGGTGCAAACAGATTAGGTAGGGACTACTACAGATATACAATTGAAAAAACAGTATTTTGATGCAATTAGAGCTTCTTCTCAGGACAGAGGAGACTAGCATCATATAGCAAGAGTGTAGAGTCTGCATATAATGCAAATGCTTGAGCAACAAACAGCTGAGCGGAAAGGAAGAGAGGCAGAACGAGGACAGAGGGATTCCTCGAGGAGAGGTTAATCTGCTGCCACACACAAATACCCTGTTAAACACTGACCAAGAGTTTGTGTGCCATGTGGGAGAATGTTAATTGTTTACAGGTACTCAGGGTTGGATGAATACCAGGAAGCAGCACTGAGAAAGTCCATTGTACAATTAAGATGGGAGAGGAATCGCTGAAGGAGGCACTTTCATTTAAGTCCGTCCTGCTAGCTCCTAACCTAATTATTTACTACTGAGGGTTTCCTTTCCCAAGATTGAATTCAAGGAACAAAAAAAAAACCCTGAAAGAATGTTTTCTTTTTCTTGTGGGAAGAAGGGTACACATATGGGGGACAGGTCTTTGTTTGATGTAGCACTAACCACTATTTGCAGAGGACAGAAAAAATTCCTTCTAGTCTATTTGATAATGGCTTCAATGCCTGCCACTCAGGTGATTCATTATTAGCGCTCCTGTCTTACATCCCTATCAGAAAGGCTATAAAGCCAGTAACACTTTTCATGCGAACAGGATAACACCTACAAGGATTTAGCTAAAAACTCTCAAACCACATGCCTACCATTCCAAGAAAATCACTGCTTTACTTTTAAGCCATATTTTGGTGAAGTTGGCCAAATGCTCAAGTTCTGTCAGCATCTCCTCCCAATTTCTTTTCTGTATAAGACTTTCTGAATATTTCTGAGGATTCTGCCCACATGTAATAACTTCTGAAGTTGGAAGAGGAATGCATGTTGAAGGAGGCTTACTACAGAGAGAGCTCAGGATTCAGCTTTCAACAGTTCTGATTCCTCCACGTGTGCACAGAGCTTCTGGTTATCGCCTGTACAGACTGTTACCTTTTCTGCTGTTTGCCACTTGAGTTGCATCCCTCCCCTATATAACCAGTGGAAATAGATGCTTTCCTTAGACAGAGCAGTTCACCTAGAATTGTCATTACCTCCTAAGGCGCCTTTTTTCTTCTCAAAGCCTGTAGGGGGAACGATGACAGCCACGGTTTGTATGCCAAACAGGATTACTCAGACCTGAACTTAGCACCTGCCTGTCTCTCCTTGGAAAGAATGACCAATAGTTACTGACCCCAAACAGCCCCCTCTTTATTATCTATCATTAACTGTATGTACACAGGGACACATGAATGCTTAACCCCACCAGATGCATTTCAGGTAGGCCTATCTGAGTCCTGTATCTGCAGGACAGGCTCACTTCAGCACAAAGGCTCTCTAGGAATGAGGATGATAAGGAAGTGCTCCTTGGGGTATTCGGCAAAGCCCATTTCTTCCTCCATCTCCTGGGCCTGGTTAAACTAGTTGGGGCAGCTTACCAGGGGCCCGGAGACAGACTTCAAAGTGTTTGGTTCTCTTCCATTGTCTCCCATGTTTGTGGAGCTGCTGTTATCAGGCTATTGTCTCCATTCATTCACTCAGACGGGGAGTAAACCACTTACATCCTCACGGAGCAGCTACCACAACAGGCTTGTCTGAGGGTTTTTTAGGGAAAGAAAGCTGGTGAGGAAAGGCTCATGCTCCATTATGGAGGGCCACGGTCCGTCACACAGACCACCACTGCACTGGCTTCTGCCTTACCTCACCCTCTCTCAGGCTTAACAGTCTCAGACTGAAGTCTCGTTTCATTTCACATTCTCTAACTCTTCACATAACACCCCCCCAAAATCTGCTCCACCTCTTTCAGACAGAAAAGTGAGGTGAGGTATCACTCCCCAAGGTGTTCATGCAAACAGATTTTTGAGCATATGGGCTAGGATCCTCAGGCGCGTTTCCTTTTCCTTTGGATTTCAGTACAATTTCTGGACAGCAGCAGATTGACAGAGACAAAAGCAGCAGAGGAATGGAAAAGATTAACGAGCCCCCTGGTTCCTGCATTGGCAGGCTGCTCTCTGCCCTCGACATCCACCTATTCGCCTGATTTCGAGTAGGATTATTATAATTTGAGGGAAAGGAAGTGCACTTTATTTAATTCTAGAGTGTCACTGAGAGAAGCACAGGCTCCCCTCCTACAGCACAGGGCTGGGGGCTCCCCCAGCAGCTCCCCGGGGCCGCCGCGCCCTCGCCTCCCCTCAGCAGCCGCGGCCCGAGCCCGGCGCCATCCCACGGGTGCCACCTAGCGGCCTCCCCGCCGCTCCTCCCGGCCCCACACGGGCCCAGCACCGCGCTGCGGCTGTAGCCGGCGCCGTCCCGCAGCCACAGCCGCTGGTTTCTGCCTCCGAGCCTCGGCCGGCGGCACGGCGAGGCCACCCGCTGCCCCTGGCCACCGGCCGTCCTGCTCCTGCTCCCTGCGGGGCTCCACGTTGCAGAGAGCCGGGGAAAGAGCAAAAACTTATCGTATTTTTTCGCCTTCCCGGCACGCTTCATGCCACATTTGTAGCCGCAACTTCCTCACGCCTCTCCCAGATGAGGAGATAAAAGCACGCAAAGTTTTTCCACCAACACCAAGAGGTCTCCACAGGAGGCTGGTAGTGGCCAAAGTCCTGCCACCACAGGCTGCGGCTCCCATGCCTCACCAGAGCAGTGAGGAGCGTGTCTCCTGCCGCCTTGGAGCCTGAGCACGGTGTTTGCCAGCTCCACTGGGCTGATCAGCCACCTGCTGGCACACCCTGCCTCTGATCTCTTCCCTGCAATAACCTGCTTCAAGAGATCCCAGGCGGGCACCGGGAGACAAGTCTGGTTTCCTTTGCAAAGCCAAGTAGTTAAAACTCAAGGCCCGTATCTCAGTATTTAAGCAAAAAGCGTCCAGGACTATCGCTCATTCTGCATTTGACACTGAGGCAGTTTCAAGGTGACTGTTCAAGTGATCTTCTCCCAGCCAGCCTGTGTGGCAGTGACTTCTGGGACCCACCTAGATGTCCTCAGGCAGGCATACTCTGCCCTCCAGGCTGGCAATTCGCTTTCCAGCGCTGGTTTAACAGCTACAGCAACACCTCAGCCCTGGAGCTGCTCCCCAGGCTGAAATTCCATAAAGTTATTTTAACCCATAGCCCTAAAGATCATTTTTAAAATTAAATAGAAGGCTGTTTGGTGGGCATGCACAGGCTCATGTCTTCTGACTTTTTAAAGGGAGAAATCCATACCCGTACCAGGCTGTGTGCATACATCAGTCAGAAAGTTGGAAATTATTTTGCAGGATGTCCTTCTTATATCTATGCCATACAGTACCACAAAGCAAGCTAACTAGGACATGAAGGCCAGACCCGATTCACAGGAGAGAAAGCTGAGGTTACTAGTTACTTGTTAGACATTGTTACAAAAGTCTTCAAACACTAGTTTTGGAACACTGTCAAGAAATGTATCTTTTATATATACATTACACAGTACACCAGTTTTTAATCTTTTTTTTTTTTTTTTTTCCTTAGAAGGCCACAGAGTCAGAAAACAAAGTTTAAAATCTATTGGATTTTTTTTTTAAATGTTGCTTTGTTCCCCTCTTCCCCCCCCCCCCATGAATGTCTTTGTCCTTAACACTTACATATTATAATAGAGTTTTAAACCTATTTAGAGGGTTTCCCCTTCTTTGCATATAGATGACCTCTAACTGAACAGCAATATGACTCAAGTGCCATGTGCTCCTGATCCTACACATTTTTGCTTTTTATTTATTTATTTTTTTGCATTTTTCCTTTAAAAAAGTTGCCTGGAATAAACACATAACCTATCCAGTGGTCATATATATATGATCTTTAAACGATACCTACATACAAACCAAGATTGCAAGCAAATGGCTCTAGAATTACATACTAGAAAGACTGCTTCCTAAAATTTGCTTTGGAAACATCTCTAAACCTAAAGTAGACTTCTGTCTTGCAGAAGCACTGTACCATCAGCTAGGTATTTATGGAAACAACTTCTCCAAACAAGTTCAAGTTCTGCATCTTTCTAAATACATCTTCATTTCCTGAGGTCAAGTCTTCTGTCACCCATTTCCCCACACAGCAGATGGATGAAGTCTTTTCAGAGACTTTAGTCAACCTTATTATGTGATACTGTCTTTTTATTGGTTGCAGGGGTTGACACCAATTCAAAGCTGGAAGGATGCTCTTCTACTCCTGAACCTTTTCAGTGGAAGCTGCTTCATCCACAAAGTTGGTAAGACAACTTTTGCAGCTCATAGGTTGAAAATTCCACCAAAACTGGTGTCTCTTCCAGCCATGAACTACAGTCCCCAAAATAACGAGTCCCAGAAGAGCTTAAAAATGCTCTAAAAATGGCATGCCAAAATGAGTCTCAAAGCCATCAGATTAGAAAAGAACAAGACCTGCCACTGGAAGACATCTAGTACATCTCTGCGTTCAGAAGAGTGTCAGTTCCTTTCCACAACAAGGACTGCTCTACCAGAACAAAGGTGAGAAGCATCAGCTCTTAAATATTTTCTCGACTTGATACCTCACCAATATAACACCACCATACACTGGTTTAGCAAGCTACTGGGGCTTAACATCCTTGGGGGGCAGAGGGGTGCAGATTAAAGTTGGAGAGGAAAGCTTAAGGACTGAACATCAGAAGAGGCTAAACACCACAGGGTTTTCACTCCCATCACCATGTTAGAGAAAGTTTAAGTGATATGCTAAGCCTACCCCATTCTTCAAGTTTAAAGAGACTTCCCTGTGGCCATCAGCAGTTTGCGACTCACTCAAAAATTCAAGTGAGCCAATAGATCTCCTCCAAGTTAGAACGCGTTATAGGAGTCAACCATTTCGTGTTATTTTTTAAACCATAAAAAGGAGGCAGTCAAAGCAGCGTTTCAGTTAGGTAGAGAATACTGCATTAATTTCAGAAACTAAATAGTGGCAAGGTTGGAGTCTGTTGCACCGGTTAATGAATGCAGCGACTGTTTTCAAAGATACCCACACATGTACAGATCATAGCTAGCATGAACAGTTTTTACAGCACTGCTGTATAATCTCATTCAGTTATTTGACTACTGATGGTAATTAAGGACCATAACCCATTGCCAAAAAAATAAACAAATGTTAACAACCACCCAAACTTAGGCAATGGCAGAAATTGTGTGTGGATATTCCAGGTTTATTGCCAAGTACTTAGCTGTTCAGAGAAAATTTGGAGTTAAAATAAATTCTTGAGTATGTACAAAACATAAGAATGGAGCCAAACACTTCACGAGCACAGGAAAAACAGCTGAAAAGGTTTTGTGTATGTAGAATGAGTATCTTGAACCTAGATAACAAGGAACAAGGTTCACAGATGAGAATATAAAACCACAACAAAAATTAAAGATGTATGGACATAGTCACTCCTGTCGTTCCTTTGGGACATGCACAGAAATACAGTTACGCTCCAGACATTTTGTAGGGTCTGACCCTGGTAAGGTAAGTACTTTACCATGCATATTGATTATTAACTACCAAAGTTGATGTAGTAATACTGAGGTATTAAATCAAAGAAACGTGCATCATGATTTGATTACTAGCTGTAATGTATTATATATGAAAATGAAACATTATGTATGAAGAGAAACAAGTATAGCAACTGATACGTACAAAATAAAGTCACAGTGGCACATTGACCAATTTTAGGTTACCCAGACTCACTTAAAAATAGAAACCAGAGCCTGGACTCTTCTCTCACCCCATTTTACATGTCTTTACGTTCGTTGATTTCAGTGGAGTTCTTCACAATTTATGCCATTGTGAGAGGAGAATCAAGCCTTGTGTGTTTAAAAGGAAACTGCAGACATGTTTCCCACCAGAGTGCAGGGGGAGATTTTTAAAAAAACACAAGTATATGAACTGTGAAACCAATAGAGTACACAAGTGAAGGCAGGCAAAGAGGCTCTAGCTGGGGGTAGCGGTGGTGGTGAGCTTGCAGTTTATCCACAGCTCTCCCCCCCTTCTTCTTTTTAAGACCTGGGATTGACATTAAGAAGTCAGAAACCCAGTCATTATACTGGCTTTTAAATAAATTGTTAGAAATAAGTATTACATTTGCTTTCTGACAGACATTTTTGATTTATATTTTCCTACTGATATTCTGCAGAGTAAGGACAGGGCCATTTGCTTTGTGAAGAACAGACTTTCCATTCCCTGAAACTAGGAAGGGGATCTGAATGATTTCTAGTACTAGAAAATGGTGCCTAAATTACTCACACCCAAACTAAAATAATAAAATCTTCCCCAAATCCTTCAGAGTCTTTCAGATAACCAGTGCTACAGTAGTTAGAAAGAGCAGCCAGTACCACTTACAAGTCAAGCCTGACAGAGTACTGAACAATTTAGAGATGGCAGAACACCTTCATGGTTTGGACCTACTGGGAGCCAATGGCACAACTGAAGCTACTGCTTTATCATCATTTCTTGAGGCAGCAGCTCACAGTTAGGGAGATCCTTGCCAAGGTCATTAAAGAGGAACTTCACGTACTAAAACAACTGTTACATTGATTTAGAAAGCCCACTTAAACAAAATGAAACAAGAAACTCTCCAAAACACCATATTTTTTCAACCCAACGCTAGCTCCCTGCCTGAACCATGCCAGCATAACCATTCAGCTGCATGGGAAATAGCTTGAGCATTTCCATAGGGAATACAGACTGAATTCATTGCTATATTGGGGTGCCATCTTAATACAAAATTAAAGTTATTTATAGCTAAGAGCCCAACACTGCCAGAGTATGACTGTAACTACCAGCTTGGAGATGCCCTTTCCCCACCCTCATTCATGTGCGCAACCAGTGCCACAGCTCATATACTTGTTTAGGTTCTTCCCTGCACTCCAGTAAAAAGACACGCCAGAAGTCTCCTTTTGAAAAGCAAGTCTGGATTGTCTTCCCACTTTGGCATCAAGTCCTGACTGACTGATTGAGTATGCAACAGAAAGCAGGAAGAAGGTAAATGCACAGGACTGGACGAAGAAGGAGGGCTTCTACCTATCGCATAATTCCAGATCTGCCTGCTAGTTTCCATGAGAGATGTTCTTTCAAAGCATTAGTCTACTTCCAGAGGCTGTGGGAAGGTGGAGAAAGACCCAAGAACAAACGCCTATGCTCTTGAATATACAACTTGAAATGTTTTGGAGTTAGTGCTTAAATGTTGAACACTGACTTGTACAAAGAAAAGAACAAAAACACCACACCCTTAAATGAACAGCAGCCTGGTATCACCTCAATTCTGAAAATAAGGTAAGCAAATATATTTCTGTGCTACTATATCACAGTCAAAGAGTCTCCATCATATTAGTATCTCTTTACACTCAAGTCCAAGACATTAAGACATGCTTAGCAACTAATATATCAGACAGGTTTATAAACAGATAGTGCCAGAGAAGAAAGACAGGGAGACATTGAAAATAAACCCACTGAACTTACAGCCGAGAAGGTGGCAGATGCAGAACTAGACAATAGAGTTTTGCGTGTCAGAGGAAATTTTGCAAAGAAATCTGAAAATCAATAAACATGCAGCAACAAAACTGATGACTGCATGTCACTGAGGTCCCTTCAGTTCCATCATATTCCTACAACGCTCAAGTTCAATATGTCAGCAGCTACTCTTACAGAGAGAAGAGCTGGTGTCTCACAAGAAGATCAGTTTTACATAACAGGAAAATCATAAACCAAGAAAGAAACTGGCTGATAGGCTGGACCACTGAACTACAGCTTCATACCACCTGAAAACCCCCATGAAAATTGTCCAAGCAGATTGACTGTAGGGTTGGGGTAAGGCTCAGTGTTTATGGGGCTCACAAGTAGCAAACTAGATTGTGCCCCACTTGCAGAGTGCACTTCAACAGTTTTTTGGCAGCTCTTATTTAACTACAAAGGCAGTATCTGAGGCTCACACTTATCACAGAGGGGTGCTCTCCTCAGGTGGAGGCAACCTCTCCATCCTCACCCTGGTACTCAGCTCCCTTCCCTGTACCCTCCCAAGACTGGTCAATGCCAAAGGGGACCCAGGCTGTGGAGAAGGGCTGCCAAAATGTGACTGCTCACGCTGCTCTCCTGTGAGTGGTATCTCACAGTAGACACCTGTGGAAATCCAGACCCACACCTAAATGCTGAGAAGACAGCAAAGCTGAGTTCTGGGTGACATCCTCATAAGGCTGGAGGTAAAGCATGCTTCCAGGACCTCCATACAGATGAGAGCCTGGTCTGCATTTTGCATGTTTGGCACTGCTCAAAGACATTCCTTGGCTATTGGCCTGCTAATCTGTTCAGGCTTATAAGTTCCTTTGCGCTCATTTTCAACTACTACTTTTGTTAAATATAAACCTATCCTCTGTGTATCTTACTCCCATATTCCATATGCACAAAACTAACTCATTTCAGCACTGGGGTGAATGGGAACTCAATATTTATCGCCCAGATCCACCATGCTTTGCAAACAAGACAGGAAAAACTCACAAGGACTTTATCCATGTGATCTTTCTGATGAGCAAAGCTTGAGGAAGCAGTTCAAAGCTCTCGGCAAGCCATATGTATGCTTCTGTAAAAAAGACATCTGCAATTCACCAGTGAGGTTCTAGACCTAGCATAATTCATTCGGCAGTCTGCATTGAGAGATGCAAATACACCAGGTTCAGACAATTCTTCAATGCTTTCATAAAATTCATTTAGAAGAATATAAATATTCACATTTTGAATTGTTAACTCAGCTTGTATTTTTGTACAGAAATACCGAACCTGCAAAGATATGACACTTCTGGAAAAAGGCCAAAATAAAGTCAAAATACTTTCATGGTAAGCAAGCACACAAAACACATGCAGTTTCTTTACACAAACACGTACAAACTTCTGGTTTATTAACTACAGCACCGGGTTACAAAAAGAGCTCTTTAAAAAACACCTTCGCTAATCAGGCACTAATTTTTAATGTACTTTGAAACCACTCGGCTTTTGCTGCGGTTAGACAAGTCGATCCACACTTGAAAGTGCAAGGAGGCTTTAAACTTGTACCATGGTTACCATGCATTTGTGTTGCAAGAGAAATGGGCCATGGGTGAGGGCAGTGTCTGACTAGCCAGCGAGCTCAGCTGGTTGAGCAAGAGTGCCTGTGCAGCTAGGCAGGCTCTTGCTGAGCCAGCACGATCCCCGTCACACAGGTACTCCATTAATGAAGAGATCATGGGAGGGTAAAATGGGAAAAGCTGAAAAATTGTAGGGCTTGTGCTGAAGGAGGTTTATATTCCTCGCGGGAGCAATACCGAAAAGATGTGTGCTTCGAGGAGGGGCATAGCAGTATCTGTCTAGAATATCTTTAGAAATTCAGTTGCACTGTTCAAGTGACTGCAACGAAAAATGCAGGCGTAAAGGCTAGCGAGAGAAGATGCAGCTTTCTTGCAGCACAAGAGGATGGATGGAGAGTTGTACCACCCAGCACGGTGGTGCAGCCCTGAAGCCTACGTTGCTATATTCATAGCTGCATCTGTTACTTCCTTTTGAGAACACTCAAACACCTTCAGAAATGAAGAAACCTAGACAGAGTCACTTCATTTTTTTCCTTTTTTAAGGACTAACATCATCCCATTTCAAAAGCTTCTGTAGGTTTTGTTATAAGCATCACGGTATTGACATGCAGATTTTTAATCACGCTGGTTGCAATTATACAAATCAGTGATCAAATCCTGGGAGAAGCCAGAGCTTTCGTATATGCTACATTAACACAAAGATTAGACTTTGAATTTGGTGCATTGCCATCAGAGAAACCTACTTCGGAGGTCATATAATATTAAGACTGGGGCCAGTGGATGCAAGATTAGACAGCAAACAAGCTAAAAAAGCGATTATAAAAACATCACAGGAAACAAAATTTATTTTCAAAAAGCAAAGCAATCACGTTTCAATATTTGGAAGGCAGTTGGCAATGCTTTTTGGCATGTGGCTGCTCCACGAAGCCAATATTGTGTAACTGGAAACATTTCAAAAGAAAGAGAATTGGTGAAGTCAAGGACCGTAATTGCAAGCTGTGGGATCTCTGCTCTGATAAAAAAGAGGGCAACCAAGTAAAACTGTAGCAGGTATAAATCCATAAGCCCACTCCATAACATTTTTATCAGCCAACTTGGTAGAACTGGAGAGCGAAGGAGGGGGCGGCACAGAGGGAAGGAAAATGGAGAGAGGCACACAAGGCTGAACAGCACGAGCTATTGGGTGCCATAAATCAATGTTTCTAACACGAATCTTAGACAGGAGTACATGACTTCAGTACAGAACAACTGAAATAACACACTTCCAGCTTTTGTTGATGCGTAATCCACTGGAAATGAAAGGCCTGCCTGGGAGGCTGTCTACCACGGGTGTACGAGCTAGAAAAACACTCTGAGCCCGATAGGTTCACAATGATGTTGAAGAGCAGCTCACCAATCTTACGGCTGCAGTTAAGAACTTTCAAGAAGTTAGCCTTCCAGGCAGAGCTCCAAGAAAAGGTGAACGAGCAAGAAGCTGCCATTTGCAGATATTTAAGAAATCCTGGAAGTGTTTGTGTTGGCTCATGCCTCCTGTGCCTGAGCACTTCACTCATTTTGTGCACTAAAAAAAATAAAATAGAAATCCCCTCGCACAAGGATATGCTTGAGAATTGTCAGCTCACATGGGGATCGTTTGCTCAATTTCCTCCCCCAAAAAAGGGCCACGTATTTGGTTCACAACATAAACAAACAAGACACGAAGAATCATGGCAGATCACTTGAGAAATTTGCTTCAGTAACCGGAAACATCCTTCTGATAGCGAAGCAGCAGCCAAGGAGTTGTTTCTGTAAAAAACATGTAATTTTGGCAAATTGTGAAGTGATGTGATAGTCTGTCTTGGTATTTTTGCCAGAAATGTCACAACTTCAGTGTGCTATGACTTGTAAAACACGTTTCTTCCCATCACTCTTCAGCAATAAGGTGGGAGGGGGAAGATGAGGGATTGCTGCATTATATCTCTCCAAGCTGGTTCTTCCCATTAGACAACTCTTAATCCAAACAATTCAGGCTTACAAGTAAAAGCTACTCATTTCTGTAAACACTTCCAGGAGCAGGACCTAGGCGTGCAGGGCTTACAATGAGCATATATGAGAGGACAGAGCTAACCTCGAGTTTACCTCTGTTTAAGAAAGCATGAAGAGAAAACAGTGCTGGCCAAACTGGAGCTTCATCCTTGATACAAGGGAGGAAATTAATACTGATACAAGCCACTTGGTCATTACGCACCCATCTTATCATCAAGTATTCTTAATGCAATACAAGATCACTGAACAAGTTTCCTAGGAGCACTTGGGGATCACTGTCATGATAAAAATAAATAGAAGCGATGCCTCAGAGCATGCTCTTTTATAACCCCCCCTCTCAGCCCCAGCAGGGATCTCCTTGCAGGAGGACAGCGTAGTGGCAGAAAGGAAACAAACCCCAGCTTGTTTGTTTTACAGGGCCTCCACCATCGCATCTGGTTACCTCTGGAACGAGGAGGCTCAGCGCCCGAGCAGGCAGAGCCCTTACACCGAAGTGCAGCTCTCGGTCCGCTCTGTCAGAAGCGGCACACAGCAGCCGCTGACAATGCATTATGCAAGAGCCACGTTACAAAGGGAAAGGGTTTTTTGGCTGGGATACAGAGGCTGGAGCATTACAAGGGGTCCAAGCAAACTGCAGAGGCATAATACAAACCAAAGCCATTTAAATTCCTCTGTAAAACGTAGACGTTCATTAGCATAGAAAAGTTTCACAGGAAAACAATGACAAAGTCAAAGCCATCTGATTTTCATATGCTAATTAATTAAATATGCCAAGTGCATTTAATCTCTTATTATAACCATAGGGGGAGACAGACCAAACTCTTGAAGTTCTGAAAAGCCAGGTCATTAGTGTGCCAAGTCATTCTTCAGATCTCCGTCGTGTATACAAATTTACATTCCCAACTTATTAGGTATGGAAGTAAAACCCGGCTCCCCCCTCCTGCGCCCCGTTTCTCCTCCTTCGGAGGACACTTGCTGTCTTCTGCTCGTGTACCCCAAATGCCTTAAGTGCTCGAAAGAACCGGTTTGCTAGAGAAATAAAGCACAGAAGCCATTTTCCACGAGTCCCTGTTAATGCCCCTGTCCCCGTAAGATGCAGGGGGACCGGTGGGAAGTGCCATTAGGAGCATTCCTGCACACGCGCATGAAAATCCACGCATAGTTTGTGCTCTTCCACGTTCAAGCTGGGCTGACATTTTCTGGCCATTTCTTGCCCTTCTAAACAAGAAAAGGATTCTGGTGTTTACGTAAGGCTATTCTTGCTTCATAAATCTTAAATTGAAACAGATTTTTTTTTTTCCCCTAAACAATTACCTTCTTCAGAGTTATCATAGTACAGGATATTAGGGAAAAACCAGACTCTCCTGTTGCTTTTACCCACATCTGACTCCAATCTTAATAGCTCAGCTATTAACCCTGTAAGGTCCCCGCTCGCACACCTTGCCCGGCCGACGGTAACGTTCCTATATGACCGATCTGGGCTCGCTCTTCGCAGCCCCTTTTGTTATCCAGCAGGAGCAGCTCCGTGCCCCGTGGGTAACCAGCCCCATAAGCTGTCCTGGTGCTGGGGCTCAGGAGAAGAGGATCTGTCACCGCAGCCAGCATCCCTGCCATCCTCCTCTTTCCAAGCCTGCCCTGATCCGAGCAACGCCACCCCCTGCGCTGCTCCACCACAGCTCAGAGGGGCCAAACGCCTTCCACCAGCACATCCCGGTGCTCCACCAGAGCTCATGGGGCCAAAGCAGCTCGTCCGAAAGCCAAAGGAACCCGTCCCAAAGCAGCCCGCAGCCTGCCACGCAAGGCACACCGCTCGGAGCCTGCCCAGCACCGCAACCAGCCAACTTGTGGGGCCGCTGCCCCCCGACGCCCCTATAGGCTTCAAGGTGTAGGATACCGGCGGTAACCTATAGGGTGCCCCGCGCACCCCACGAACCGCAGCGGAGGGGGGACAAGTTGTATGGGGGGACACGGAGCTCGCAGCACCCCGGTGGGGGGGAGCTGATGGATTTTCGTTAAATGAGGAAGGAAAATAAATGAAAGGAAAGAAATAAAAGGGAAAAGGAGAAAGGATAAAAAGAAAGGGTGAAGGAAATAAAAGTAAAAAGGAGAAAAAATAAAAAGGAAAAAAATAAAAAGGAAAAGAAAAAATAAAAGGAAAAAAATAAAAGGAAAAGGGAAAAAAGGAAATAAAAGGAAAAAAAGTAAAATTTAAAAAAGAAAAAAATAAAAATTGAAAAATAAAAACGGAGAAAAAAATAAAATTAAAAAAAAAAAAAGAAAAAAGTCATCGGGTGCCCCTGCGAAGGGACGGGACCCGCTCCCGGCAGCAGGGTTACCCCGGACGGCTGCCGCCGGGGGATGCCGCTGTCAGCCCCGGGCCGGTCCCGGCGGGACCCTGGGCGCTCCGCAACCACCGCCCCCCGCTGCCGGTGCCGGTGCTGCCCGGTGCTTACCTCCCGCGGCGCCGGGGCGCCCGCATTGACAGCGGGGGAGGCAGCGCGCTGGGACCGTGCCGTGCCGTGCCGTGCCGTGCCCTGCCGTCGGGAGCCGAGCCGAGCCGAGCCGAGCCGAGCCGAGCCGAGCCGAGCCGAGCCGAGCCGAGCCGAGCCGAGCCGAGCCGAGCCGAGCCGCCGCCGGCCGCCCCCGCCGCGAGTGCCCGCTGCCCGCCGCCGCTCCCCGCCCTAATGGGGCTCCGCCGCTCCGCGCCCGGGACGGCGGCGGCCGCCTTCCGCCGCGCCCATTGGCTGCCGCCCGCCGCGCCCGCCAATCGCCGTCGGGAAAAGCCGGGGGGCGGGGCCAAGGCGGAGGGGGCGGGGAGAGGGGCGGCTCCGGGGGCGCGGACTCGGGGGCCGCGGGTTCGGGGCCCGGGGCCGGGGGCTCGGGGCTGGGGGCTCGGGCTCCTTCCCGGTCCCCTTCCCGGTCCCGTCCTGCCCAGCCCCGGCCCCGTTCAGGCCGCCGGAGCTTGCCTCGGTCACCCGCAGCCTGCTCGTGGCTCTGCAGTGGTCCCGCAGTCCCCAAGCCCCGTAGAAGGATGGGCGGCAGAGGGGCCGTCCAGCGGTGGTGTCTGTGGGGTTTTGGGTGGACGCCACCGCCAGATGATGGTGGATGAGGGGGTGCTGGGGTCACAAGCTCTCCCCGCCTGGTGAGACACCCGTGGTGTTGGGGGCACAGGGGCTCTCCCCAAGGCTGGGACGCGTGCGGCCGGCCGGCAGCGCCTCTCTCGCCTCTACCCAAGAAATGGCTCGGGGTTAGGAAATGACAGCTTTCCCTTCGTGTCTTGAAGCACATTTGGGTTTCCTGTGCTGGGAGAGTAAGTGTATTATCTCGAATTCAATCTGGTCAAAGCCGGCCTTCTGTAGCAAAAGAAACAGAAACGCAGCCCTCACGGGAAGCTGCCTTAGCCCGCGACCCCAGGCTCCAAGTTTATGGCAGGCGAGAGCGTCAGAGCCACTTAGCGCCTGGGAAGGCTCAGCGGCAGTTCTCACCCTGCCCCTCTGCCCTGCTTCCTCGCCGTCTGCATGCAGCATCACCAGCGCACAGTCCAACATCTCCTTTTAAATCTTAACCAAGTCTGAAAACGAGCACCTCCAGACTGCGTCTGCGTGGACGTTGTCGGAGAGAAAGCAAAGACACTTGGTCAGGCAGGTGACACCTCATTAGCAGAGGTCTCCGTCACTTCTTCCATCAGACTGAATGCTGATGTCTCCTATAATTTAGGAGAAAACATGAAGGACCAAGCAGAAATGTGGAAAAAAAAATAATCTGGAAGGAATAAAGAAAAGGACAGCAAAGATGGTAAAAGAGCTGCTTGCACCCCCCTGCTGCTCTGCTTCTGCTTGTCCTTTGTCCCGTGCTCTTCCATGCCACCTCTTCGAGCATTTCTGTAGCTCTTATCACTAAGATCTAAATATGTTTAGGCTGTGCTTGCAGCACTACATGATTTCCGTCATTTACTCCTTCCCACTTCAAGCTCCAAAGGTATAGGAAATAAGATTGCTTGGCTTTTAAATAACCTTGTCAGAGGTGTTTACAGTCATATATTAGCAGATCTGAATCTGGAATGAAAGAATTTATGGCCAATGCACTCTTTTAAGTTGTATATCTGTTTATCTGATCCTCACTCACAAATGCCTCTAATTAAGCTATAAACCCTCAGTTTCTACTTAACCATATGGGTAGGCTGGGAAGTTTGCTACAGTAATGTAATTTACCCACTCTACAGCCTTGTCTGCAATGCAAATCCAGCATAACTGCTTTAATAGTGTTACAGCCTGCTCTGTTTCTCACTATAGGGACAGAAATAAAGCGTGTCCAAGCTACCAACTGTAGCTGTGATGAAACAGTTCTCTTGGACCTACAGGATATTGTGTTTTTACAGGGGAGAAAATACACTCATAGCCCTACCAACAACAGGGAAGAAATGCAACCCAGAAGTGCAAGTACTGAGGAAGGGGATATGATATTCTCAAACAACTTTTTGCACTTTCTGTGGGAGCTGCTCTGCTCCCCCTGGATTTGTTGCATTCTTACCTTCTGTACTGTTTGCATTTTTTGCTTGGAGGCACTTTTCTTTGACCTGAAGTCCAGATAATTTGAAGATGGAGTCTACTGCCGTGGGTTGAGAGACGTTATAAGGAAAGCTTGCACAGAAAAGAGGCCCTGGGTTAAAATAGCTATTCGTCTGTCTTAAATTCTTGTTGAATATTTCATAAATATTTATGCAAGAAAAGATATCTAAGTTGACAATAAGCAAGTTTAAAAGTGGCTTGAGTCCCAGTTTTGTTACCTTGACATAGTAGAAACTCTGACTTGCATGGAACTCTGGGCAATACTTATCTAACATATGAAAATATATCTTAAAATATGTTCCAAATTTAGGATTTTTCTCTAGAAAGTCGTGCTGACTTCAGCTATCATGAATTTCATGTGAAAAATGCAATTTTTAGCCTATGTTGCAGAAGGTTTTCTTAAAAAGTGAAGTGTGAAGAGTTGTTGTGTGATTTCTAAGAGGAAAAAGTATCTGTGTAGATTCACACAGGTACCCCAGAAGGAAATGCCTAGAGCAATCCATAAGACTTTCTTTTCCAGTCTTGCCTCTTCCAGTGACTACATTTAGCATTTCTTATTACCCTTAAGGTATCCCATGCTTTCAGATCTGAAAGGACTAGCTGACCCTTGATAGCTGAGAAGTCACACAAAACCCTTCTTGTGTAAATCACATGTAGAAAATTACAACTGCAGCTGCAGGTGGGTGCACAAGAATAGCTCCTTAGCTAGGTAGCAGAAATACCATCTAGCACTGATGTAGCTTTGAGGCTTGAAAGAGATGGCTGGACAAGATGGCCTTCAGATTTCCTCTCCAACTCTAATTGTTATGTGATCCTGTGATCCAGAGAGTTTGGATTCAGCCACTACAGATGACACAGGCCAGACTAAACATGTCTAGTTACCAAAGCAGTTAAAGTATGGGGGAATAGGAAATACCCATCCCTCGAGACGGAGAGTTTGAGTGAAGCATAGTGGGTTTGTACTGGCATTAAGCCACCCCACAGGTGCCTACACGGTGGTTTTACTCTATATGTAGAACAAAATTAGCATCAGATTAGGGATGAGGCTTTATTTATTTACTTATTTATTTATTTGTCAGATCAGATTGGATTCTTTCATTTTGTTTTAACTTTTTGCAGTGGTGTGAGCGAAGGTCAGCTTCTGGGTTCATTTGGGGACTTTTGGAGAAGAACAATGCTGTAACTGCTGCTCTCTTTCTGCAACGCTGTACATTGGATTTTATACTTTCTCTTTATTTCTTCATGTGCCTTTAGGAAGGGAGCTCACAATAGGTACAATGGCCATTTTTCCTATTTTTACTTCTAAGTAGCAGTAGGAATGCCATGGTCTCCCTGTTTCCATGCAGAGAATATAACTGTCTTGCATGACATGGGACCTGTAAGGCACAGACAATATTTGTGCAGCCCTTTTGTCCAAAAAGCTATATAGAAGCACATCAATTATTAATATTATTGAGAACACCTTGTTCTGTTTCTGCATTGGATGCTTCTGGGCCAGTTTAACTAGAATCAAGTCATGTAGTCTGCCTGAAGCAATTAGGCATAAGCCTTCAAATGCTGATTCTTATCAAACCAACTCTTTTCTTTGGCTTATACCTAGCAATATGTTCTTTATCAGCTGTATAGATTTGGCTCAAAAACAGTCTTATGAAGCAGTGCTAATAGTTAGTTTTCAGAATGTCAGTGCTTAAGAGGGTTGTTTTCCCCACTGCCTTATCAGGCACACCACTTTCCTCCTCTGTGTCCTCAGGAGTCCCAACAATCTCCATCAAACCCACTCCAAGTGCTGGGTGGTCTTTGCAGGCTCGTTGGAAACCTTGTCCCCAGCCATTCAAGGCAGGGATAGGTGGAGGAGTGCTAGGACTCCATCTCATCATCCCGGTTGGATTTCTTTTCCCCCATAAGCCTTGGTATAGCATGGAGAGAGGGAAGGAATTTCATCCTGGTGGGGATTCAGGACAAAGCTGGAATGCAGGCCTGCATTTTGGAGAGGGGGTGCGTTCTCAGGTTTTCCAGTTCATGTCTTGTTTCAGGCTACACCATCTCCTTTTTTTGGCTCATTTTTACAATAGTCCTTCATTTCTGCGTAAGAGCTCTCTGCTGGTTTTTTGCTTTTTTTGTTTGCTTTGGCCTTATCCCTTGGCTCCAAAACTTTTTCAACTACATGGTCCTTCATAAGCTCTGTTTAAAAGTCGATTGAATCCTTGCATGGCCTGCTAAAAGAAGTCCCTTATGGGTTTCATTCCCAGGCATCCTCCATAGTTGCCTAACTCTCTCTGTCCTCCCTGCCCAGACTAAAATATCATTCTTATTTGAAGGCTTCATGCTCTGCCTTTGATCACAGACTTTTCTGTCAGTTCTTCTAGCCTAGTTATCTCCTCTGGACTAGGATAAAATGGGCAATTTGACTGAGATGAAAAGAACAACATTTCACTTGCAATACATGTAAGTAATCCCCATCGTGTTTCTGAGATCCGCTGTTGTGCCTTGTTCTCCTTCCCACCGGAGCTGGAGTCAGCCCTGCTAGCTGCTGTGATGTTTGGAGCAGCTCTTGGAAGGCATCCGAACATTTCTGTTCCTGGTCCAACTGTGGATGATTGTACTCTGCCTTTGGAGTGGTCTCAGATGAATCTAATTGTGTTCAAGAGATAATGCCAAAACTCCCTGCATTTCTCTAGTTCCAGATGAAGGCTGAGAAATCCAGTGGCCTTTGAGCATGTTTCCCAGTACTGCTAGGCATTAGACTCCTACCTGCACACTTATGAGGCTACCATGGATTTTTTTTCACAGCGTTTTCCCCAGGAATGTGGCCATTTCATTGCCTGGAGGCGTTTCCGTTTGCACAGGAGATAACAAGAGTGAACAGCCTTCTGTTGTCCCCGCTATGAGAGATGAAACAGTTATGAGAGCATATGTCTGATCCCACATGCACTGAGATGTTTGGTCATGAGCCATTTCATATGACCAACCCATATTTATAAGCACTACATAGAAAAGATTTGATAGAAGGCAACAAGTGCTTTTTATTGTTAAGGACCTGTGATGTTGCCAATAAACTTGATTTACCTAAAATTTCCACTTTGAGAAGCCAGGGTGTCAGAAGTATAATACTCCACACCATTTGTCCTTTTCCTTCTCCATAATGACACTGGTGTAAACCAAACCCTAACTCGATCAGCTTTTGTTTCGCTGTGTTACACTTTTAACGTTATTTAAACATAGTTCGTTATTTAACTGTGCAGGAGATCTTAATCTTTTACTTAAATGTAAATTGCAAAGTAAAATCGCTAAACAAATTGATTGAATCCCATTGATTATTCATCAAATAATTGTGGCAAATCATGTAATCAATTATTCATCATCTTCAGAGAAGAATAGATGACATGAAGAATAAGCTGCAATTAAGATAAAATACTATTGGATTCTGTACTGATAATTTCTTTTGAAATTACAATTCTTGCAATTAAATCAAATTGAAATTAAAATGTGAGTATCCTGATTGAGGCACTGAGTAGTGATTGTACAAAAGTGTAATCTGCTAGAGCTTATTCATGTGTGGGGACACAGATGACATTTGCTGCCTGAAATATTTTCTATTTCTCCCCATGCATTACTTCTGTCTGAAGCAGGGATGCTGTTACGATTGTAGTTTTTACTCTCCTCCATTGTTATGTGACAAACCCATCAGTGTGTTACAAAGAGTAAAACACATTCCTAAAAACAATTTAAATATTTAATCCCCATGCTAGATTTATCTTGAGCTTAATTGTGTTATTTCATTCTAAGTGTAGAATCCAGAATCTAGATTCAAAATTAGCACGGAAAAATTTTTTCCTAATGTAAGGATTTGGCTTTGCAAATTTTATGGAGTTTTGACTTTATTAATTGATTTATTGCCTCCATGAATAAAGGACCTGACCCGCTAGACATTTTAATCAATGGAAAATCTTTTGTCTTCAGTAATGTAATATACCTAGAACAAGCATCCCTATCAATCAATAAAAATATAAGCATTAATCTCCATCAAAACCACTTTTAATAAATTAATTTGTCAGTCATTTGGACTCAGGCAAAAGTGAAGCCTGATCCCCAAACTGTGTGAGTGCTGTCTTGAAAGGTTTGGTGTTTTTTGACTATCATGCTAAAAAAAATAAAGGAATAAAATGCTCCTCCATCTGGAGAAGTAAACTGGAAGGTCATTAATGCAAAAGCTGTGTTTCTTTTTCAAATAAACAAAATATTTCAAAAGGACTGATCAAGTAAGGGGATTTTTCAACACCAGGAATGGAAACTTCTCTAGCCGTAATCACTATTCAAGCTATGTAACTGACTGCATCTATTACTTACGAATAATAGCCTCACATGACATTGTTTTGATGCTGATAGGATGAGTGTGGTAATATGCAGAGTGCAAATATTTAGATAGATTTGAAATTCATGTACTGGGAATATGCATTCAGTTATGATTAGGGCTATGATTTAGGTATGAATTGCCTCATAGTTTCTAAGGTCTTTTTGACTCAACAACATATATTGTAGCAATCAGTTCAGAACTGTTAAAGGCAAAGTTTGCAAATAATATACACACACATGAAGAGAAAATGTATTCCATCACCATTTTTTCCTAAATAACTTTTATTTTGTTTAATCATAAGGGCAAAGAGATTCAGATTTAAATGACATTTTAGCTAGACCTCTAATGTTAGACCAATATGGTAATGTTGTTAGAAGTATTTCTTTTCTGTCTCCTCTCTGCTAGACAAAATACATTTTATTGGGTCTTTACATAAAGTGTCAACAAGTGAATGGTCTTCAATGTTTGTTGAAAGTAAATTTTGAAAATAGTTTTTGAAAAGCAGTCCATCCATGTTTTATATTCATATCTTGTTTTCAGTGTTCGATATTCATTATTCAAATTCCGTGTAATTCCATTCCATGTAGCAGACCGCCCTACATTGGTTGTGTTGCCAAGTGGGGTAAAAGAGCTGTGCTGCTAGCGTGTGTGCAGACAAATTTAAAATTCTGCTTCCTTTAGCAATTTAAAATGACTTTGAAATGCATTTTCAGAAAACATTTGAGTTGTTAAACTTGGTAGCATGGGAGTTCACAGCAACATAAAACATGCAAGTAAATATATCAAAGGATGTTTTTTAGAGATGGTAAAGAGCCAGAAATCCAACAGAAGGGAAAGGGATAATGAGTGAGCAGCATTTCTGAAAATCAGAAATGTTTGCAAAATTTGAATGCTTGTTCTTTTTTTTTCCCCCAGTATTTGCCAGATTCAGATATTAAGTATTTTCACTGAAGATGCAACCCAAACAGCTTGTAATTAAGCACTGATCCATTTTTCAGGTTTATTCTCTTCCCTGCAGTGTCACAACAAAATTTACTCCAGGCCTGACAGCTCCCTTTAGAACCAAGTTTCTCTCTAGGTCTGCTGAGAGGGGAGTGTTGCCAAATCTTCGTAGTTTTTCGTTCTCCATCCTGAAAGGCTCGTTGTATATTAATTGCCTCTGTGAAGTGTCAACGATTAAGTAGGCTGAGGTTCTGGATGTAGAAAGGCATCCTTGTTCCTCTGTAGGTGTCATTTTCTCAGGCACTGCCTATCTATCTGTCAAGGTTGACATGAAAATATGTCAAGTCTTCTGATTTGTCAGCTAAATATGCCTTACATTTCTTTGCATGCATTTTATACAGTTAAACCTGATCTAACAGAAACTCCAGAAAATCTAAATGCTGGAGTCAGTGAAACAGAATTTGGCAAATTCACACTGAATTATTTGGTCATTTTAAACTGTTGGGAAAGGAATTTTCTCAGGACTGTCTGACTCCTCAGATTATTTTGAGATTCCCTATAATGCAACATGATTTATTTTGTGCACATTTAATCTCATCAAAGGAAAAAACCTGAGTCAATGCACGCAAAATTGTGTGCAACAATTACAGGACTTAGTAAAATCTTTCTGCACATTTCCTTCATACTTAGAAAACAATATTTTGCTTATGTTAGTTGGGGCCCTTTTAATTCTTCTCACCGAACTGATCTGAGGAATTTGCTCACCCACAAAGGTGTCTTACAAAGTCTCTATTCTTTATTCTAGTGGCCAAATTGTATCTTCAAATGTAATCAATGGGGAATTTGTCAGGAGTAGTCAGTACTTGTCAAATCAATGTCAAACCACTGCAGTATCTCAATGACCCTTCACTCATGGTTTATCAAATGTATCTAAAACACACACAAAAAATGAAAACAGATAAAAAGGGGGAAAGAAGGAGGAAGTGGATTTGTTAAGTGAAAGCAATTTCTTTCCTAATCTATATAGTTTTGAAGTTAAGACTTGGTCAAAGACACTGCAGACATTGCAAACAGTGAAGAGATCACACTGGAAAATATGTCTGCTGTTGGTACTTTCTTAAAGACAGCCTTTGCTTAGAAAATCAAAGGGATGCATGCAAATTGACATACGTTTAGTCCAGATCCACATTGCAGCACCCAGAGAAGGTGGTTTCCATCTTTTGAATGTTGGTCTGATCACAAGAACACTGCCCCGAGATGTAGCTCCCTTGCTTCTCTTCCATCCATAACTTAAAATCTGTATCTCCTACCTTGCAGAGGAATGACCTAAAAAAACATGCTGGAGAAACAGAGCAAGGGTGCTGGGCAGGAAAGTAACCATTCCTTTGACCAGGGAAGGTGAAAAAGGGAGCAGGATCAAGAAGGAATAAGGAAATACAGGTATGAGACAGCACAACTGGAGACCTGAGGTAATCTGCCTTCCCAGCACTGTTTCTTATTTCACTGGTGACTATTTAATTTGTGCTGTGTGAGCATCCTGAAGCACGAGGATCAAGGCCTTTCCCTTTGCTGAGGGCTGCCCTTGTCCCTGGGCAGCACAGTCACTCAGTACCTTGTGCTGGCTCTTCCAAACCTCGTGCGTCTCACTCCTTTCTGAGAGGTGGTACAGCCTTGGCTGCCGCAATGAAGAGCTTTGCTCTCCCTTATTCCCCTGTTCTTACTCAGTGAAATTATTTTATCCTAGGTCTGTCATTTAGCCAAGCACTTTAAACTAGAAGCTATTAAATAAATAATAGATAATCACTGTGGGATACCTTAAAAAAATTAAGAGTGAGCTGCTGAGAGCCATAGGGATAACTTAAGTGATTAAATCCAGATGATTTTTCAGGTTGTCATTCATGAAATTGCTTAGGCATGTACCTGACAGCTGATTAGAGGAGGAGCGGGCTCTCATTTTTACCTCATTTTGTGACATTTTGTTAGGTCCCCCCCACCGACATACCACCCACATCCTACCTCTGCTGTTGTGTGTGTCATTGTCAGGAGCTACCTGCAGGGACCCAGGCACTTGTTTAACAGACCCCATTCCACACAAAAATTAGGATAGCTATGCTGTGTCCATAACTGTTTTTTTCAACCCCTCATGAGGGAACAGCAAAAATTATGAGCTCTCTGAATTCTGATTTACTGTTCACAGAAATTGAATGGAAGAGAAATGTGCACTTTTTTTTTTTTTTTCTTTCTTAATTCTGAGAGGACTACTTACAGAATGTAAGGTTAAGCCCATTCATCTAGTTCTGGAGGAGTGGAAATAAGGATTTAGCTTGCTTCATTTGTGCTGAGCTTTGCTGGCATAGTCCTCTGTGAGATTGCCTTAGGGTGCACAGAGTTATTGCTGTGCTCCTATCACAGGAAAAAAAACAAATGATATACAGGGTGCAAGGCAATATATAAGAGAGCATGTCTAAAATGTATATAAAGTATTGGGTATGTTTTCTCCTTTAGTTTGGATCTGGCAATCCTGGAATAACCAGTTTCTCTCTCCTTGATCCAAGGTAAAAATCAAAGGGACACACTGCCCTCAGATACTCCCCCACGGCTCCTGCTGAGGTCAACGAGAGCTGTCTGTGCTACAGTGAAGGCAGAATTTTGCCTGGAGAGCAGTAGCGTAGGAACTGTGCTTCTTTGTTCACTGCTACAGATTTGCTGGCCTTGCTTTCCTGAACCTCTTGAATTTTGTTCAAATGGAAAAGGCTGACCTTTTGGGTGGATCACCATCAGCATGCAAAGTGACCCTTCATCAATGCAGCAGATAGGTGTGGTGGAAGGTGAGCAGAAGAGGGTGTGCTATTCGAGGAGGAAGAGATGAAACAGTTGAGATAGAACTTGAAACAACTGACAAAATGAATCCCATTCTGAAATATTCTTGGGACCTTAAAGATCATCTAGCTCTGACACCTCTGGCATGGGCAGGGACACCTCCCACCAGACCAGGTTGCCCAAAGCCCCATCCAGCCTGGCCTTCAACACTTCCAGGGATGGGGCATCCACAATTTCTCTAGGAAACCTCTTCCTGTGCCTCACCACCCCCTGAGTGAAGGATTCCTTCCTTATGTCTAATTTAAATCTACCCTCTTTTAGTTTAAAGCCATTACCCCTTGTCCTGTCACTCCACCCCCTGACAAAGAGTCCTTCCCCAGCTTTTCTGTAGCCCCCTTTAGGTGTTGGAAAGCCGCTGTTGGATTCCTGGTTATACACTACCATGGTGGAGAGCTCTGCTCTCTGGGGCTCTGCTCCTGAATGCCTGAAATGCGTGTGGGTCTTCATGCTTCTCATGCAAGGTCCTAGTCATCAAAAAGTCCTTTAATTGGACCTCCAGAGGTGAAAAGATGTAAATAACATAGGTACAATTTCTTTGACAACTACAGCAATAAGGAAGGATGTAAGGATGTTAATGCCATCCCTAGGGCCGTGACTGAAGAAAACACATAAAGATTGACCTCCGAGATAAAACAATAACTAGAGCCTACTGAGATCGTTGCAATATCCCCTGATTTTTTTTTTTTCCTATTTTTGCTCTAGTCATCAGTAGTGAACTACTTAACTGTTACTCTTATTTCACAGGCAACCACTCTCTCTCCATTTTCTCTACCCATAAGTTAAGGCAGCCGTCTCTAGATTGCTGTCCTGAATGTTTCAGCCTAGTTTCACATAGGATTTCCTCATTCTTTGCTTTGAATGTCACGAGGACCTCCACTGCCTGAATACTTTTCATAATTTCCCAGATACCAAAGGATAGGGCAGACCATAGTGATTAGACAGTCTATGTGTGGGATCATACAGACAACAGACTTCCTTGAAATCAGTTAACACTTGAACTTGACCCTATCTTTTGAGAAAAAGCAGTTGAACCTGGAAGTCAACCCATGCCGCAGAATATACCGGGTGATTCATTCCACTGGCTGTTTGAAACACTGGGTTTCATCATGATAAAAATTGTCTTATTGCTAACCTAAAATGATTTAGTTTAATCTTGTAGCCATTGGACTTGTTTTACCATCTAGGCTGGTGAGTCCTCCTTTGGTTACTGATGCAAGAGTTTGTTGGCTGGTCAAACTACCCCTTCATTCTCTTTTTATTTAACTAAATAGGTTTGAGGTCCTTTTGTATTGACTTAGTTTTGTGGCTCTTCTCTGACTCCTTCAGCCTCTCAATATCTTCTTTGAATTGGAGTTGCCATGGCTGGACACAGCCAGAGGTAGTCTGTGCCTGTGCCAAATATGCTGGTAACAGGGGGAGTGGAATTAAGAAGGATGAAGGAAGATGGAGCTGCAACCATCTGAAAAGAGACGTACTGTTGTAAATCTTCTGGGCTTTGTTTTCTCCTTGTGTCTTTTCACTGTTTGTTTGTTTGCTTGTTTCTGACTTATATTACTTGCAATTAGCTTTCCCTTTCCTGCATGCGTAATTTATGCTTCTATAGCTGCTTTTCATGCCCTTCTAAGCGATATTGGCTATTCAACCAATTTTCTTTCATGATTGTGGGCCTTTGGGAGAATCCAAGAAAATTTTCTTTAAAAGTTTTCTTATCATTCCTGCTTTTGCACTTTAAAACTTCTTTTCCTCAATGCATTTGGCTTGATGTTTGCAGATTAGTTTTTAGAAAACTTTTAAAGCACAAACTTCAAATGTTATTGACTTAGACTCTTGAAAATACTTTTTCATGTAAAAAACTGCAGTTGTTATATTTTTTTTTTACATCGGAACTATCAGTGATGTTTAGTCTGTGATCAATTCTTCTTTATCTGTGAAAATAGCTTTAACATCTAATTTCCTTATATGGGAATTGATCACTTTTTGAGTTGGAAAATATTTGATTTTTTTTTTATTGTTCCAGTATTGACAGCTCAGGCAATGTAAATGTATGCCATTCAGCTTCAACCCCCCTGGAACAATGCAATGTTTTTTTTTGACATAGAACAGTTTATTACAGATAAGGTTATTGTGTTACCTGAGTGTTTTTGTTGCAGCAGGCCATTTCAGGCACATTACCTCTTCATTGTCTCATAAACGATAAAGATGCTTTGCATCTGAGTAATCTGTCATACAACAACACTTCTTCCCACCTATGCCATCTTCATTCTTTACCCAATAGGCTGGAAGTAATTTTAAAAAACACGGTCATGTGGAAGTATTCATTGTGCTTTATAGCGTTGACTATGTAGAATGTATTCTCACAAATTGGTGACTCCTCCTTAGCTGTGTAATGCTGTAACATCAGAGAGCCAGCAGGTTAGCATTAAACAGCTGTAGAGGAGCTGAGTGTGTTGCATGATGTGAAAGGCGACTGTCTTGTGTTAACTTCAAACCTAAAGCTCACTTTCACCTCAAAAGTGAATTTCTCTGGGGTACATGATCTTTTGCACACACCTCTGGGTTTGTCCTAACCCACAACATTCATGTCATGCTGTGCACTTTTCATCCAAGGAATTTGATCCACATTCTACGCCTATATGCAGGGGTGAAAAATACATTGCTTTAATTTATTACCTCGTTTTCTCAGTGGTGCTGGGGTAACTCCAGCAGCCAGTTATAACTGATCAGTAAAACCACAGCTTCTAAGAACTTCAATAATCTGTCCCAGAAACTGAGGCCAAATTTCAAGCTTGCCTCTCATGTGACTTGTTAGCTGGTTTTACCACTTGAGTATTGAGCTGTGAGCGCAACAGATATCTCTGCAGTTTGGTCACTAAAAGTAATGAGAAACAGTGATAAAGGAGATGCTTTGTGAAAGGGAGTGCCAGGGAATTTCTAGTCAAAGAGATAAAAGAAGTGGCTGGGAAGCAGCTTTAGACACAACATACCGACCACTGGGGCACTCGAATAAGCCAGCCTGGCAGTAGCTGCTCAGGAGGGGTGGGAAGCAATACTGTGACCACATCTTAAGGCTGCTAGGTAGTAAGAGCCACCAGGAATCCAACAGAGCTCAAGGACCTGAGGCCCTGAGGACTCCTTGCCTGTCACACAGGAGCTGGAGACATTTTCTGCAGTCATGAGGGAGAGGGAGAACCCCATATTAATCCCACAGGAGGGAAAATGCAGAGGGAAGTAGGAAAAAAAACAGCAGTTCAAAATGACTTTGGGCTTTGCTGCTCCCTCAGTGCTGTTCTCATCATACACCATGGAGTGGGTGGAAGAAGGCATCTGCCAGAGCCTCCGTCCCTCTTTCTGATCCCTCCATGGATCAACCCCATCAGACGCGGAGCCACCGACACTGAAGACTGAAGAGGGGTGATGCTGGGTCAGGAAACAGATGTGAGGCCAGGGGCTGAGCTGATTCCATGGCCAGAGAGCCTGTGTTAGCTTTCAGATTCAAGGCTGAGATGCTTTCAAAGTTTCGGTGTAGATGTGGGGATGAAGTGACATGACATGGAGGGAGACAGATTGCCCAGACATTGCTGCTATGAGATGACCACAGGTGGGGCTCCTGAGCAGAGGCCCTGCAAAGGCCTTCCCGAAGTGTTTCTCAATGTTCTCAATATTTTGTGGCTGGCAGCACTGTAAATAACATGCGAGTACCTGGCAAGGGAAGATATGATATAAAAATACCATCTAACCTATCTAAAGAAAAATGGACGAGCCAGAAAAAGAAAGCACCTAAGGATTTGGGAGCTCATCACATCCTGGCCTGGGGTAGGAGTCACGGCTTTTAAGTGCTTGAGGTTGACAGGAGTAGGCAAATATTGATTCAAAGCTCCAGTGTGTAATGTGATAGGCTCCTTTGAGATCCCCAATGTACGTCCTGTGGAAAAGATCACACCTTTTTGGTGAGTAAATGAGAATATCCACTAATTGTGCTTTCCTTCAAGTTCCTCTTGGAATAGTTTTTTTGTTTTGTTTTGTTTTCCCCAGCTCTTTTCCATAGGCAGACCAGGCATTTTAAATTCTGTGCACAATCATAATGCAGCTGTAGTTCTTGGATATATCACTGAACAGGCTTTTTTTTTTTTTTTTATTTGAGTTAGACTGGAAACATTATTTTTTTACATAAAAAAAAAAAAAAATCCTTGCATACAAGACGTAGCATACACAGTCCTTGAAATCACAAGGTTTGGGAAAGGAAGCTTAGCTGGAAGACATTCAGCCACTAAAATGAGAAATAGTGTCTGCAATAAATTTTATTCTCATTTTTCTTCAATTTTTCCCTCTTTCCCAACATGCAGCTTTGATAAGAAGAGATAGGACATATAATTACCCATTTTCTCTCCCTCCTCTTACATTTATACTTATAAAGGCAGTACATTTTGGAAAGCTTGCAATGTGGGAAAATAATAAAACATTATATCTGTTTAGCCAAAAGAGAAGATATTAAAAATCTCTGAATGCTCAGATGGATTCTCAGCCTGATCTAAAACAGAACAGAGGGGGAAAAAAATCACCAGAGTTTCATAAATTCTAGGTACAGCTTTGACAGAAAATGTAGTGTAAGGGCCAGATCATGTGCTTTGCATCACAGAGTCAGCAAATTCTGGCCATAGCATGGGCATATCTGTTTCTAGAGAGAAAGGGGTGTGTCTGGGTTACTCTTTTGGGGAACTGGTCCCTTGCCTGCTGTTTTGATTTCCCGTGGCTTAAATAAGCCTGGTAGAACATTTTTGCAATTAAAAATCACGCTGTTAAGACAAGGAGCATTCCCCTTCTGGTTTCTGACCAGCTCTAGCTGTTGCTAGCTGATGTGAGCAAGGCTCAGCTTGCTAGGTGTGTGGTCCGCAAACGCAGCCAAGGACCTGGCCTGGCGCGTCTGATTTAGCTGCGAGTTACACCAGCGTACACAGAGCAGGACCAAACCTGCGAACAGAGCCGCAGGAAAGCAGGATCGTGCTGCTCCGTGCCAGGGCTTTAAATAGCAGCCGGCTGGAGGGCTGCAGAGAAATATCTGCCTCCAACTGCTTGTCCCCACCTGCGATGTGACCACGAGAAGATTTAGGTCCTGCTCCCCCGGTGTGCCACACAGCTCTGTCTTGGCAGCTAGGAGACTGTCCACTGCTAAAAGGAGTCATTTCCTCTCTGTTTTGGCTCCTGGGGCTCTTAGGAGTTAATGTCCTGGAATCAGATCAGTTCAAAAAGAACTTGATTGATGAGGGACTTGCACCTATACGACCCAAAACCAAAGCAGGATTCGGTCTGTGGCTGAATGCTACATACATTATGGAAGATTTTTGGTTCTCAGATTTGGTCTGGCTCAGTGCTACTCGGCTGGTACACAGCACTCCCAAAGCACAGTAGTGTATGGGCAAGTTTATGGTCCCAAGTAACCCGAAAATAAGACCTATATTTTGCAGTAAAATATTGACATGAAATTGCCTTTTTTAATATAGGCTCCAGTTCTTTCGTATTTACTGTCTAAGTAAGATATACGATACTAGTTGATGCAAAGTATAAAACCTAACAGATTCATACCAGCTAAAAAGTATGTATAAAAAGGCTGTACAGAATGCCCATTGAGTACAATGGAAAATCCTCACAATAAATCAATTCCCAGATTTTTCCTTACTGCTGTTAAGAAAAAGTTGTTTAAAAGACCAAACTCCCCAAAATCCAGTTGGGAAAAAGCCTATTAAACTTGGGTGGAGAGACCTGAAATCAATCTCCTCAATTAATCCTCTGTTTGGACTCCTTTTAAAGCTTTAGCACATGTTATTTTTCTTTAAAGGGGGATTTAGTACTTGGGCAAATGTTCCCACATATCAGCAAATATAAAGTCTCTTCTTTACTTTTTCCATGGACTTTTCTGATTAATGAAGAAAAATATTTGTATTTTGAATAAAGGTCTATTACTTCCTGATAATTTTCATGCTTGAACCTGATCTCTGGTAAACTAATATAAATCAGGAGCAACTTGGTTGAAACCAGTGAGATGTGATTAGTACAGGAGCTAAGCTCTACCCATAATAGTCTCACAATAGGTATGTCTCATCTCTTACATTTCTGCAAAAGTACGCAAGCATTAATCAAGTATAATTAAGAGCAGGATTTAGCCCAAAATCTTGCACATAAGATGACACGTGTTGTCGTGGAAGCAGGCTGATGTCACAGACACAGAAATTTTTACTTTCTTCCTGCAGCAATTAGCACATATGTGGTGTGATTATTGACTAAACCTTACAGTCAGTGACGTCAGCACAGAGAATACAGAACAGCACTGAGCAAGTGAATTGCAGTTTACAGTATGGGCTCTTTCTGCACCTTTGCTCCGATATGAAACTCTTTCTTCAAGAAAAGTAACTTGAAAGACAAAGCTGCAGCAAAGAAAATACATCAGCTTTTGCAAAGGTTTCATGTGTTTTCTTGCTATTTAAATGTAATGTTTATCTAATAAGTAGTATTTCAGTGTTAAACAGTAACTCTCTGTCTGTGGTCCCAGTTTGAAAGTCAGAGCGTCCTTCAGGACTTGCTATGATGTCTTTGAAAGCAGTTTTCCTCTAATGAAAAGACATACTATGTCACTGGAGCAGGGTCCCGGGGAAGGCTGCCTGCCACTTTGTGCCTCTGGGTAATCTGGCCTCAAACACAACCCTGTGTCAATCTTTCTCACTTGCTTGCTTTCTTCCTGTTCTGCTGTAAACTAAGCAGTACCTTGGAAAGAAAGTTTATCAGGACAATACCACAGCCCAATGTCAAGCCATTAGTCACTGTCTGAATAGGGTTTAAAGGAATAAGTGTTTTGACTTTTTTATTTTATTTTTTTCTGTGGAGAAAAAAATACAAGTGATGTTTTCAGACTTTTAGGTCTTGCCCACAGAAGTATAGAGCAATATTAATTTATTTACTTTACTAGGGCTGCTTACTTGCTTAAAATTGTATGTGCTGAAGAATGTTGTCGAATTGATGCCTTACATGGTACCAACCCCCACCCCTCAGAAAACAACCCTAAAGTAAAATTAAATTAGTATTCTGCAACTGTGAAGTTTGAAAACAATCTTCTCTTCTAATTCTTAAACAGAGGAAATTAAATTCATACTTTCCAGTACAGTTAATCCTGAGCTGTTTGACATATTTGAACATTAGCCATTTGCACAGGGGTATAAACTGAGTGTGGCTTTCAGAAACGCACTATTCCTGTAGACTGCTGATCCAAATTGACTGTCAAAAGTTATCTGAAGAATTTCAGCAGCTGACCTGTTTTATCATGGCCACCAGCTGCTAAAAGCTGTAGATGGTGATGAGAGCTTAGGTGAGAGCAAAGAATAGAGAGAAAAGTTAAAAGACATGAAGACAGAGGAGCTCGGTGAGCTCTGCAAGTCTTTGGCCCTTGTTTCTGACTCACTGAGGAGAAATTGTGGCTGAGTGATACCCACTGAGTTGGTCCCCTAGGGCCAAGAAGAGGGAAATGATAAGCTATGATATGTATTTCAAGCAAATAAAATAAAAGGCTATACGCTTCATGCCTTGTGTTAAACTGTTTGCAATCCAGAAACGATAAGGATAAAGCTGATTAAACTGTGGTGACTCAGATTGGGATTTGTCTCATAGGACTTTAGAATAGCTCACCGTGGTAGCCATCAAAACCCCTTCATAAGTAGTAGAGAGAAATAAAAATTAGAGTAAAGTTTATCTGCCTTTCATTTACAAAGATGCCTATTTCTTTCTCATAACTGAAAAGGGGACATTGATAACGAACCAAGATGCAGTCATATATGTTTGATTAGGGGCAGCCTGGTTTCTTTGTTTCTAACCATGGATTAGGCAAGAGAGAGAATAAGGGAATTAACTTTTCTAGATTCCTCAGCAGATTTTGATTTAAGGTTCTGAGGTCCCTGTAGTTTGCAAGACTTGTATGAAAGGTCACCTCCAATGCTCACAACATTATTTTATTATGAGAAAAAGATAATCACTTAGGGCAACAAAAGAATACAAAATAAAGACAGCTGTTCCCCTCTTCCACTATTTCACTCCTTTCTAAAGCTGCATTTTTTACTGTTTCAAACAGGACATAAAGGAGCATGAGAATGAGTTAAGAAAAAGAAAAAGCACTTTGCTGAGCACAGCAGATATGTGGACGAACGTTAACATATATTTTCTGTCCTTATGGTTCCTCCTATTCCTTCTTGTCCACACCAAACAAGCGGAATGCAGTTGGCTTATTGTGGCAATCCTGAAATACGTCTCCTGGTTTATACGATTGCAGCACTGCTCTTTTGTGTCATAGCATTCCTGTAGAGACGTGGACAAAATGAGTAAACATTTAGTGGCAGCAGTGACAGTATACTTGCCTCTATTACATCAAATGAAAATGTCCTACAGATAAGAGTGGAAAAAACTTTGCTGTTACTTTCATGTGAGGCAGAGGAGGGGACAGAGCATGGGAATGGAAGGGAGGAATTTCTGGGCTCTGAACTCTGCTTGGAGGCTGAGTCTGCGGCCTCCGGCTAGTCTGGCCTCTCCGTGCTGCAGCGACTGACACCCCATAAATACACAAATAATAGATAGGAACAGCTTAGGTCTGGATTTTATCCTAGCCTCAGAAGGCACGAACCCAGGAGCTGCAGACAGCAGTCTCCTGACAATCTGCCTTAATGCCCATGAGCCCCAGTACCGAATGCTCCTAAAACCCCCGTGAAGCAAGGCCTACAACTGGTACACCAGCTCCTCTGCCTACCTTTCATCATCAGTAAAACAAAGGCAACAGAAATATTTTCCTTTACCTGTGCTCATTTGCAAGACTATTGAGATTGAAATCAATGACAGAATAAATAATATGATGCTATCTTCCCAAAAGTTCTCTGAAATTGGAAGTGCCGGTGCTATGGACCAACAAACCATCACATGCTGGATTGTGAACACTTCCCACTGGTGGGCAGATGCTCACAGAAGTAATTATACTGAAGTCAAAGGTACACACAGCTTCTGTCTGTTTTGAGGACGGGGGTCACAGTGCATCCTATATTACTACTGATGTTACTGCAACATTATTGATGGAAGATGTCAAGTCAGTCCCAAAGAACTGTGAGATTTTGGAAAAAATAATGAAGTATTTCATGGCAGATAAAATCCTGAAAGAAACAAAGAACCAATATAGAAACAAAGCAGTTGGTTAAAATATCTCATGAAGCACTGCAAGAGGTTTTGCTGTAATTATACAGCAGGTTTAGTAATACACAAACTCTGAGGTTCGGTTGGAATTAATTGATGTAGAGTGTTGGTGTGGATTTCTCACTCCCTCTCTTGCTGCTATTTGTAATTCAGAAGAATGAAAGGAGCCTGATTACTAATTGGGAAGAGTTCAACAGGTTACCTTGTCTGAGAGAGCCGTGATTCCACAAACTCTTTGTGGACAAATCCTCTCATCCTTGTTCAGACAAAACTCCCAACACGACTCAGCATTAACATGCTTCAGGACTAGGTCTTGCCTTTGCTACCTGCCCCTGACTTTGGGGTCACTTGAGGCTGCCTTTGGCCCCAAGTGAGTGAATGACTGTGTTTCTTTGAAGCCACAGTACTAAAGGAGAAGTACAACACAATGCATGTAGTATAAAACCACCCAATCCTCACAAAAAGAGCTTACTGTAAGCTGCAAAGAGACTCAGAGTACCCTGATCCACACAATGCCGGTGCTGGGAGGCCTGACTCTGCTACGTTACCTCTCGAGCCCAGGGGAGAACCCCAAAAGACCTAACTGCCTCCTGCCACCAGCACGTCCCCTGGTACATGAGGGAAGCAGTTGGGAAGGCACCTCTGGGTTTTTCTGTGCCTGTCCAGGTGGCATAGGACAGTGTCTGCATGCTCTCGATAGGTCTCTCCCCGTCCCACAGGGATGTTGTTTTCTCTTCGTCCACGCTGCACACGTCCTGGTTAATCAACGTACTCCCTTACTCCACAGGAAACAAACAAACAACAACAATGAGACAACAACAAAAAAGCAACAAATAAAATGGTTCCCTCCAATGTTTGAACTCCTTTCAAACATGCATCTGTATCTATATCTGTTTTGTAAGAGCTCCATCAGGGATCAAGTCCTGCTGGTGTTTCCAGATGTGTCCCCACGTTGCTTATTGCTTGTACAAATCTGCCCTTAATCTAAGTACTGTATTAGAAGGTCACTGTGGTTCCTTTTTCTCATGCAGCAACATAAAGCAATCACACTGCAGACTTAGGTCCACCCCAGGCTGTTTTTGAGGACTGCTTGTAGCCAAACAGACCTCTGGGGCTTACAAATGTAAGCACTTTTCTTCTCTAAGAAGCACAGGCCAGAGACTGAGAAGCTCTGATCCCTTGGGAAGTGAAGGCAGGACATTTGTTTGCTGAAAGGAAAGCTGCTGGTTTGCTATGTTTGATTTGCAGTCCCCTGCTGAGGCAATAAATATTCAGAGTCACTGGCGTCATTATGTGCCAGTACTTGAATTCTTCACTGTACTAGTAGCCATGCGATGTATCTGAAAATGTTACCAAAAATAAGCTTTGCTTCCAGCCAGAACAAGAATAAATGGTAGAAAGAATCAAAATCTGATATCCTGCTCCTAAGTTTTCCAGAAACAGCTGAGGAAAACTATGGTGGCAAAATAAATGCCTGCTCTGGGTGCGAGCAGCTGGTGAATCTGAGCAGAGACAACGCTGCTGCTCAGTGGTGTACAGTGCTGGTCCTGCTTCCTCCACGCCCAGGCAGAAGGGCTTTCTGGTGCTTGTGCACCTCTGACTGAGCACTGCTGTGGCTGCTTCTTGAGGTGTCAGGAGAAGTTGATGAGACTCTGTGGAACAGTGACCATTACTCAGTGAAGTTCATCCTGTGTAGCTCAAAAAATGTACAGGTGGTAATCACCTATGTATTGTCCAAGACAAGCTGGAACAGAGGTTGGAGTCTAAGATATGCTGCTCTAAAAGCCTACCAAATCCTATCAGCAGTATGCTTATTCTGTAGCTGTGGCTTCATGTAGTTATAGGGGACAGGGCTGGCCATACAAATTGGCTTTATAGGAGATGAAGGAAGGCTGGCCACCATAAAGAGCATGTGCACCTGGGAAATCCATATTTCTTGTGATTCATCTTCATATATGAATGTTGCCAGCTAGGGAGAAAACTTTGAATTTATACATGCTCCTCACATGTAGTTCTACTGTATGTGGGAATGGTAGGGGCTGTTGTAAGGTTCGTGTCATACCTGCTGCAGTGCCCCAAAAGTTCAGTTGTGTTTAGTGTTGGAGTATTGTTCCCCTTCTGTGCTATGTATAGAGGAACTCCTAAGCTTAGTATAAAGAGAGAAATGCAGTTATAGCACACAAGACTAGCATTAGAAGATTGTTCTTGAGGTTTTCGCTTACTGAAAATTGCAAAAAACAAAAACAAAAACCAAAAAGTTGAGCCCTTGAGACAAACACTTTGATGTAGCTTGGAAAATAACAGAAAAGCTGCTCTGAGTGCTGGGCAATCCACCAAGAGTTCATAAGTTAGTAAGACACAAGAAAGCAATACAGTAAGCAGTATTTCAGTTTTAGGCCTTAAATTAAGCATGCATCTTTCTTCAGAAAGAGGAACGTATGCTTGGGATTTAAAGAAAATATGAAGAAGGTTATGGGAATGGGGCATAATAAGAAAAACTTCCCTGTTATGCCTTGTCCTCCTCCACATACTGACACCACCACCTCCACCACCATCAGTGAAAAACAAGATGCTGATTTCATGTCCGTGGAAGACATCTGGTCTGGGATTCTGATCTTATATTTGGTCTAGTGAATAAAATGAACCGTGGCCTCTGAGGGTGTTGGGTTACTGGCCCTCAGCACTCTGAGGGCAAACAACATTGCACAGGTCAAGCGATAACATTTTTGTCCCATTGAAACAGGTTCTTTCCTCCTGTACTGCTGATTTTGAGCATTTTTTTTATCAGGTCTCTCATCAAGGTGTGGTTTGAAGGGTGCGAGCTGTGATGGGCAGAGCTCACAAGGAGCTTGCTAACAGTTATACAGAGTGGATGACCATGTGCAGGCATTTCAGCCTGTCTCTGTTTAGGTTACTAGCCTAAACCAGTAAAAGTGGGTCCTGCAGTCACATCTGGTAAATTTGTTGGTAATGGAAAGCCTTTACATGATATCCTCAAAAGGGTTTCCTGAGGAAGAAGGGAGTTCATAAATTCTATCTGTTTTATTTTGTTTATTTTATGAGTTTGGATGGCTCCATTATTGTACTGCTGAAGTCACTCACATTGTTTAGCGTGGAAAGCTTCATATCACTCTCTGTAATAGGGGAAATTATTATATGAACAGGGAGTCAGATACAAAGCAGGAATTTGTAGTTATATCTTCAAAGAACTATATTTGCAGTGTCCTTCTTTGAAATTAGATCGCTTTTCCTCTACATTGTTTCATCCTTTGTAGTTCTTATAGAAAAGATAAGAATCTATTAGTTCCATGGAAATCTCAACAACATTTCTAAGCATGGGTTGAGCATGCTTCAATAAATCCCTGGTAATTTAATCACTGTCTCAGCCAGATGAGCTTATTCTATATTTTTAACTACTTTTACAAGACTGTGTTTGGGATGAATTATTTTTAATCAAATTGTTGCTAGATAAGTAAATATTACAGAAATATTGTTAACAATGACTTTTGAGTGTTCTTCTGAATATCAGTATGCGATCACACCAAAATGTGGAAATAAAAGGGATGGTACTGGCACTGCACTAAGCATTGTGTGCACAAGGTAACGTTAGGATTGAAAGTGTGTCTAGGTCCAGCTTCAAAACAGTGCAATATTTTCTAGAGATCCACTTGTTCTTCTAGAAAAATCAAGAGTTATGAACAAATTGGTCTGTTCTAGAAAATGTGTATGAATATACATGTTGTGGGATGCTGTTTAAAAGCACATGTCTTTCTTGGAAGATGGCAGCGAATGATCCCTATCTGTGTAAATCATTTTTAGATCTACATAGCCAGCTTCGGGGTAGAACACTACTACAGTCTTGCAAACTATTTTATTATTTTTTAATTAATTTATCTTCTCAGCTCCTTAATCAAATGCTATTTACAGCCAGGAAACAGGATAGGGGATGGTGGTGGTTCACATTTATTTGACAGAGCTAGCTTTTGTGGCTTCCTGGATGAAAAATTAGTCTGACTTTTGCAGTGCTCTGGCGACTGTAGTGATCCAAATATAGTTTCCTGAATTCACAGCACCTTGTTTTCCTTAAAGCTCTTTTTTTGTTTGAATCTTTGAAGACATCTGTACATAATCTTTCCTACAGGTGTTCAGCTGTGGTCTCAGCTGTAGAGAGACCAAAGGAGGATTTGTGTTGAGCTGATCTACATCTTAACCATTCCCAGTATGCTGAAGAACATCTTTAAAAAGTTCACTGACCGACATCTACACTGGATATTTGAACTAACGTAAATGAGCTTTGAAAGGTATAAGCAATTCTTTAAGATTTCACCATTCAGGATTTTATGCTGCATTTTATATTACTAGGGACATCACTATTATGAAAACTAAAAATTATGCATGCTATGCAGCCACCCAGAAGTGGTGTGATGCACAAGGGCATGATGCACACACATCTGCTTCTGTTTGATATTGGCCACCATTTTGTCTTGCATCCCAGCCTTGTGACATGTATGGATATTCCCAGACTATGGCAGAACTGCCTCCTTTAATCTTGATGTCTGAGTCTGACAAAGCTCAGAAAGCCTTCTGAATGATATTGCATCAGGTATCTTTGAGATTTTTTCCTCACTGTGTTTCAATATTATTTGTGTAGCTTAGTATCTCGATTATGGAAGCAAGTAGAAGCTCAGTCTCCATGTCTGTCTGCAGCCCCAAAAACTAAGTTACACCAAGAAGGTTCTATAGGGAATTTGTGATGAAAGTTTATGATTCACTTTATGATTTTTTACATCAGTAAGTCCTGGTTATCAAAGAATTTAAATGAGATTTTATTACTTTTCAAGGTAGGAATGCTATTCTTACTTGTCATAACGCTTGGTTTAAACCCTTCAGAGTTGAAATGCATCCAACTGTTACTTCAGGTAATATGAGCTATTTTAGTTAAATGGTTTGTTATCAAATGTTTTCCCATATCTGAATCCAGTAAAGTAATTGTTTGTAAAAGAACCAAGATTTTAGACCTCATCTGAAAATCTATGAGGGTGTACTCACTAGAATAAGAAATCCCCCTGAAACTATGGATATAGGAAATCTGTTGCTTAGATGTATTTATTTATGTTGATTCAAGATTTTTCTGGAATGGAAATGAATTAAAAAAAAAAAAAGTCAACTAAATCAAAAACTAACAAAATTTTGTCAAGAGTACACATTTCTGCTGATCATACAATAATAATAACACCATTAAAGTATTTTCTTCAGTAGACTTACCCCTTGGGACCAAAGGAAAGTTTGCCCTGTGGTCTGTCATCTATGAGGGACAAAAAAAAAAAAAAAAAAAATGGCTTACTTGGTCTTATTAAGCTTGTTTCAGAAAAAAAAGAAAAAAGTGTGAAATCTATGACTCAGCTAATGGTTCTTTGAACAAAAGAGTAGAGAAAAAGTACTTAAACCGAAGTGTTCTGCTGTTGTTATGGTGACACATTAAACTATCCAGTCATTATGGTTGGGATCCAGAAGCAATTAAGTTGTAGGGAAGGTGTGCACCCACTTTGGAGCACTTCAGATCAAAATTTCTGTGAGCTGCAGCTGTGAAATATCTTTAAAAGGAGTATGGGAATTCTCATAACAAGATAGCATACAGAATTGAAACTGAAGTCATACATAAGCTAGGAAATGCCAAAATTAAGATGCTGATGCAACCTTAGCTCACTTCCTTTGCTGTACCCTTTATATGTTTGTCTTTATAGATCACATGCCTCATATAGCAGATATGTAGCAATTACCAAATGAGCAGTTCGAATGTGCCAAGGAATGATGTCTTTTCCAGGACAGTAAGAACAGTGCAAGGTGGTAACAAGCCGTGCTTAAACAGTCTAGATAGAGCCATTTCCCTCACGCTCTTTTTGGGCTAGTTTTTCTATAGCAGATCTTTTGAGTGCATATAGGCCCCAGAGAGCACCTCTGTGACTATAACACATTTGTATGTGTATGTGCATGTGTGTATGCATAAATACACATTTTAACTTGTGATTTTTCAGTGTAAAGTGTCTGAAATGTGAAGGCAATATTGCAGACTGGTGTTTTTACAAAATGATGTTGAGGGTATCATTTGCATGCCTACATGCAAGCAGGTACTATATGACTTGCTGGTAAAGAGCCTCTACAGTAAGCAGTTCTTGGAGCACACTGTCCCCAGAACTGCACCCGGCTTTTGCCTCAAGAGAAACAATTTTTTTCACTTGAAAAATAAACCAACATATGAGCACCATGGATAATTGTGGGTCTAAGTGATTTGAGGAATCATCCATAATCCCATGAGACCAATGCTTATTTCTCATTTCTGACAGTCAGTGTGGATGACTGCCCTTGGTGAGTTTGGCATATCACATTTGACTGAAATGTTTCTCTTTCTATAGGAAAAATGACATTAACACAACTAGATCAACCTCTGTAAACAGGATTGTAAAGAAAAATGGTAGAATAACTGAGGAACATTCACACCAGAAACTGTAAGCTGCTCAAGAGCTGCAGGAATCCTATAAGCTGTTCTGTATTTGTGCCATGCCATGAACCTTGAGCCCACATTCCTGGCTGACCCTTAAGTGTTACTTCATTAAATATAGCCACTATGAAGTTATCATAGCAAGAAGACTACAGTGACTCTGGAAGTGGTGGCAGGGCAGTGGCTGCTGCCATTATTTGTGCTGGAGCCCCTGAGGGGATGAACAGGAGATTTAAGCACTTTCATGTAACTTTTTGATAGTAAGAGCATCTCTGTCTTCCAGCAAGCACTTTAAAATATAAATTCAAATGCAAGAGGAATCCCTGCAGCTCCCAAATACAGCACAATCTACATGAGAAGAAAATGCGTTGGGGCTTGAGACCCCAGCAGAGTCAGTTCTGGTAATGCCATCCATGTACAGCTTTGGCTTTGCAGTTCTGGGAGCAGGTCATGGAAAAGACTGGAAGCAATTTCTGTCTAAAATCATATATAGAGGGGAAAGAAGGGATCGGTTTCATGATATGTCTGAATGTTTGGCAGCTGTCAAAGAAGGTGGAAGAAACGGGCACCTCTGTTAATCATTCTTACTGTTCTTCTAAGGAAGCAGTGCAGTCCCGGGCTTTGATGGATCTAAGGAAGGGCTTAAATTTGTGTTGTGATCTGATAACATTCCAGTCCAAACAATTTCCTTTTTCTACCTCATCAAGTCCTCTATTTCAGGTTCACATTTAAACATCTGAGAAAGTGTGCATGTGGTTTGACTGAATGCGCTTCCCTGTGTGTATGGGGCAGGAGAAGAAGAGAAAGAGCAAATAAGGAACCTGCCCTGCTGCAGCCCTCTGAGAGCCAGGGAGGGGATGAGACAAGGAAAGGGTCATGGTCAGGCAAAGGACTCAGCCTAAGATCCAGCACTTGGCAGAAAGCCCGAGTTTTGGATTTGTGAGAAACTGTCTGGGGGAGAGAAACATCTTTACACTAGATGTGAAACAGGAGGGCCTGAGGGAGGGTTGGAGAGGAGCCCAAGAATGAGCACAGCCTGCTGCAGTCATCGGCTCCAGTCAGGGCCTCCCTTCTTCCACTTGCATGAAACTATTTCTATTGTCATTAAGCTTTAAAAAGCTGTTGTGTATCTGCATGTGCACGTGTGTGTATGTGTGCGTGCATGTGTTTGCAAAAGTGACATGTTTAGCTTCAGATCTGACAGTGTGCCTTTGGCAGATTCAATGTAAAAATTAACTTGCTCTGTGCCTTTTTTTTTATTATTTTTTTAAAGAATAAAACAAAACCAGATTGAGCTTTTACACTTAAAGCCCTAAGAAAATCATAAAAGTGAATTATGGGGTGAGAATTACTCTTTAAAGGAAAGCTTTACACTGGAGTAAACTTGGAACATTTATACATAAAATATTACATATACCATTTATATGTATAAAATCTGCTGAACTGGCCAGTTTCTGACTATTATATAAACTTTATGCTTTTGAGAAAGCAGACTTTCTTTCACAAAAAATAATTTGTTCTAGTCCCTATTATAAAATAATAATCCCTTGGTATAAACACTCGATGCTATTGTCACAAGTTGTCTCCTCTGTGAGCTGTTTGGTTGAATGCTTTGTCCTTTGTATGTTTAGCACAAAGCACATTGGTCCAGCAAGCTAAAAGCGTGAAGGAAGTGAGCAGAAGGAAAAAGGCAAGGCTGGGAAGGGAGCACTTATTTCAGACAAAGGACACATGCAATATTGTATTGTATATGGTGCAGAACTTGTAACTCAGCCACTTTGTGTTCAAGGTCAGCTTGGAGAGGAGGGCCAGGTGTGGGCGGCTGTACAGCTAGTGGCACCACGAGCTGTAGCGTTACATCTCCAGCACCTCTCAGTCCAACAGATGGGTACCACCTGCAGCAACGGGACCTCCCTGGACACAGCAGAATGACAGTCCAGAGTGGCTGGACTCATACAGGCACTGGACATACCAAGTGAATGCATCAGGAAGTGTAAATATCCTGCACTCTGCGCAGTGCTGTCTTTTTGAGAGAGAGAGGACAGAGAACGAAAGAAACAAGACAGATATTAGCACTGTCAATTCATGCCTGGGTGTGTTCAGATACCATAATGACAAGGTCGTGTAAAACCAGTGCAATGCAGAACAGCCTGCAAAAACACTTATGTGGGATAAGCAGGCATTTCTTAGTGTATCTGTGGAAGTATTGGCTATTTTTGCAGGTTGTCTAGTGTTGGGCTGCTCTACTCTGTTGCTCTATTAATGTGAGACCTCTTTCTGCAAATCTGCTGTTTGAAAGCTATGACTTTTGCAGAAATTACTATAAAATTATACAAAAAGTAGATGAAAAAATGGAATTGTTCACAGAAATGTAATCCGTAAAACTGTTAATTTTTCTTTTACTCAAAACTGGAACAGAAACTGAGCATTTCAGTGCCCTCAGAGAAATCCAGTATATATGATCTTCTCTAATTGTCTGCCAGGGAAAAGCTGTGATTATGAAGCAATCACTGATCCGATCCCATAGTAGCATTTCCTCAGTCAAAATGTTCTGTTTTCTTTTCACTTCTCAAACCTTACATTGTTTTAAAGAATTGCAAAATGTCCTTTTTAGAATGAAACAAGCATCAACACTGGATTAACAGAATCAAGGTTTATATCCTGGAATGATATGAAGAAAATAGATGAAACATTTAATTGAATTGCAGATGTTATGTCTAGAAGAGCAAAATGCTCTGCGAGTAATTGAGTAGGTTACCGTCTACACTAAGCAGAGATTTTTAAAACAGAATACATATGGAGAATGCAAAAGTGCAGAATACAAACATCTGTGTTGAATGTTAGTTTCCAGTGGTATCAAGGAATACACATGTTTTTCTTAGATTTTAGAACTTAGTGGTATCAATGGAAATAAAATAAAATGTCTGATTATATTGCTGAAGTCAGCAGAGGAAGAATGCAAAATAATCTTATTCTTCTTCCTGAGAGACAACTATAATAAATCATTAGTGGTATATTAAAAAGTAGATTATAGCCATGGGACTAACTGTTTTCCTATTCACCAAAGGAATAAAAAAGGAGGATATTGAATTATGAACAATATCAGTTGGCTTTTGTGCTTATTTAGGCCATATATGAAAACATCAAAAAGATCTGTATGATGTTGTTCAGTCCCTTAAACTCCATAACATTTTAAACAACATTTGGTGAACAGAAAAAGAAGATTTTTTTTTTTTTTAAGGGAATATTTGTAGTACAGAAACTATAAATTAGATTTTGTAGCTTTCTAAAATGCAGTTATTCTAAATACTGAGAAGTAATGTTTGTGTGGAGTTAGAGATAGATTATCAAGTTTTAGCTTCTCAGGTAAGAAAGCATATAAAATTGTCTTTTCATTGCAGATATTATATTAAACTATTCATCTTCCCATTCATTTACATTTCAGCTTGCAGCACAGAAGTCTGCATAACTAAGAAGATTTTAATTAAATCAAAGGACAAAGCATGGCAATTTAATGACCTGATATGAAACCTCATATGTTTCCATTGGCCCCAGGAGTGTTCTTGAAGAGAAAACAGTAAGAATCAGATTTTCTGATCTATGTGGGCTTGGACAGGCTATTCCCAACAGAAAGGACTAGGAATCGGGCTTTATTTCCTACTGGTGCTTGAACTCCACCCGAATTGTTTCAATTCTGAATCAAGTAGATACTGCAATTATATTAATTGGGCAAACATCCCAAATTAATTATGAAAGTCATCTTCTTTGATTAACTGTAATAGAGACTTGTTATCCAAACAAAAGCCCAGCCACATTTTCTGTGTATAGATTTGAGGCAAAATCAATGCAACAATTCTTGGTCTTTTTTGGCTTTGAAAACAACACAACAAATAAGCTAGATTATTTGGTCTCTCTTTTCTGTTCACAGAGAAACTTGAGCACATTGCTTTGACACTCGCACTTCTGCTCTGGGTCTCTGTGCTTTAATTCTAGTTTGGGCTGATAACATACCAGTCTTCTCGGCACACTAAGAAGGAAATGACATTTGGATCACTGCTCTGGTTTGGCAGGAGCTATTGATGTGATACCTGCACTTTGTCAGATAGCTCAGGAAATTCCACAGCTGATACTTAAAGCTCTAGTTCAGGCAGGGATTTCCAATGCCTGATAAGTGTGAAGTTCACGAGAAGTTAGCCATCTTACATTTTCTTCATTTGGTGGCGGTGCCAAGGCTTGCATGACATACATGGTCAGACCTCCACTTAACACCAGACATCACTATGACAATCAGAGGTGGTGAAGTGGGGGATGATTTGTCCACCTTCCTCTAATTAAATGGAGGTCAAGAACCCTTAGTAAAGTTGGTGTGATAGCTGGAACCTCATGTAGAAGATGCTACCTAAATACTGGAATATATGGTTGTATAAATATTGAAACAACTAATTTGGCATTGTAGTCAGGAATTAAGAGTCAGTTGAAATCATTATCTAAATTCAATGTCCTTCTAAGGACAGCTTTTTTATTAATCAGAAAATACAAATATGTTTCAGAAATCATTCCATAAAATCAGCTCATTTTCTCTCTCTTCAAAAATACAAATTTAGGAAATACACATTGTTGGGTAACATTTAAAGAAATGTTTTATTTAGTGAAGAAAAAAGAATATCAAGTGGGGACATTAAAAAGTTTCATTGTATTTGAAATAAATCTGCAACCTGTACAAAAGATGGCAATGATCAATTGATCTTTAAAATTTAACATAACCTAATTAGCTGAGGCTTCATTGAGAGAAAGTAGGTTAGGAAGTAAGAAAATATTTTTAATGATAAGAATATCCTGCTGGTATGGGAATGGCCATCTGGGGAAGTTTTAGACTCTCTTTTGTGACAAAATTTTAAGAATACATTAAACAAAATTTTCTCAGACAAGTTCTAAGTACAGTAATTGTTCAGCAGAGGAGAAAGTCGGATTCAGAGTTTGCTTTCCTATGGCGTCAGGACTGTAAAGTAAATGGCCAGTATTACACAGAAGATTATATTGGATGGATATAAACATCCTTTCTACTCTAAGAATTTGTTTATATTTTATGAATTTGTCCCATAGACAAAGAGAATAATTCAGATCCAATGTTGTCAATTTGAAAGAATATTGCATTACTCTATTATTTTATTGGTGTATTCAGACTCTCACAATGTATCATTTTCTTAGCTTGAATAAGTCAATCACATCTGGAGCTGGTCAGAATATTTTCAGTGAAATGAAATATGCCACTTCATCAAAGCCAAAATGTTGTATCAACATATCAGTTTTGACAAACATTTCTTGAGAAAGTTTTTGCCTGGGGTTCCCTTGTCACTTATGGCCAGAGGAGAAAGAACTTGAGCTGAAAAGATCAAGTTTTTGGTCCAGAAACAGACGTTTCATAACAATTTCCATTTGCAAAAATGTTTGAAGGGGTTATTTTCATTCCTCTGAATAGTGAAAACAAATTCTGAAACCTCGAAATTTACAGCAAAATGGAATCCTTGTCCTCTGAACAGCTTTAATCACACATGAGCGTACAAAATGCTGATTCAGTAGCTCGTATTTAGAGGATTTAGGTATACCAGAAGGCATAAAATCAGGAAACCATAAGAAATGTAGAAGTAGCTTCATATTTGGCTTCTTTTTCTTGAAACAGTATTCATTTACCAAGCAGCATTTACCAAACAACATTGAATTTGACTCTTGCCATATAGGTATCTCTACAGAACACGCATGACACCACATACCATGTCTTTCACACCCAGGATTAGTGAAGTGGATGGCAAAGCCCCTCCTAAATGATGTAGGATATAAGCTGCGCCCTAGGTGATTACAGGAACACTAGAAATATGTTTTCTTTACCTCATTAAAATTTGTGGGCACTTCAGCTATTCAGTCAAGGTTAAAACATTTTGACTGCTCCAAGAGAAAAAAATGCAAGCTGCTTGTATCAGCTGGAACAGAAGGTTCCAGTGCGCCGATGAAGCTCATTAGGTGCTTGATTGCATCCTGGAAGAAATATGCACTGTACATGACTGTGCAGGAAAGAGAAAGGTACCACTGTGGCAGACACTACCCTTACCTTCCCTGGGCAGCACTTTATAGTCATTTTGCTATAACTCATTTACACAAATGTTCATGAAAATCGTGTCTTTTAAATAGTGATTAAACAGGGCAACACCTGTAGCTGCAACACATATGGCAATATTTTCATGATGAAGGAGACAAGACATTGTAGCCAAAAGAAGTACTGAAGTTCTACTCCATGAAACTAAGCTTCTAAAAGAAATATTAAAAAAAAAAAAAAGGAGTTAAATGAACATTTCTAAACACTTTCTACAATTTATCTTGAGAGAGATCATTTTCTTCAAACACGCAGAAGCCACATGTCAGCGGAGAAGGCTAATGTCTGTCTTCCAGTTCTCAGAGGAAATTTTCATGGCAGTACTCAGTGCTCCCAGCATGTGCAGACTGGTGTTATCAAGGGTAGAAACACACTCAGAGAGGGTGGTGCTGAAGCTGAGACCCACCTCCGTGAGGAGGTGTCCTACCAGAGCTGCATGGGCACCTCATCTGCCCCAGCTTCTTCCCTGTAGGTGAGTTACCAGAAACTGCTGAGGGACAGCAGAGCCAGAATGTGAGAAAAGGCTCTCAAGGAAAAAATATACAGGAGATATTGATTTCAGGAAAGGGAGTGCTAATGCTGCAGAAAGCCAGATGTGTGACCACATATACACATGTGAGATTGTTCCTGTTAGTCTCAAAAAAAAAAAAAAAAAAGTGGAGTAATACTGCATATCAGTAGAGCTCATATTGTAATGCAGGCATTTTTTTTTTTTTTTTTTTTTCTGTAGGAGATTGGTTTAATCAGTTTACAGAAATATTATAGCATAAAGTGTGATTTTTCAGTAATCATTTATCATGAAAAATATTACCTGAGGTATTCTCTACAAAGGAGGAAAAAATCCACAAGTCTGACTTTCATCTCCTTGCAGTTCACCTTTAACTTGGAAGGTACAGAATATTTTTCTTAAGCTGTTTTATAGCATAAATTCAGATTTTAAGGAGTCTGGAAGACTCCATTTTATCTCTAAAGCTAATGGCGCTGTGCTGTGATAAGACTTGAAAGTGAAAGCTGAAAAACAGAAAGGAGGAGAGATTAAGGATTTTATTTCAGTTGGTACATGGATTAGTTTGAATGGATTTATGGCTGTTGTTTGCAATTATGGAGCCAACTGTATTGATGCCCATGCCTCTGATTTAGCGGTACCTATTGCCAAACCACATTACTAATAGCTCTGGTAAGGCTTCAGAAGTCTGAGCAGACAGTGTGTTCACTGCTGGCAGCCTTTGCCTACAAGCCAGAGAAAAACTGCGAATAGAAAACGATGTAGAGCTTCACCTTCTGGCTCTCTGGAAACTGACAACTTCATTCAGTGATTTTGGCCTATCTTCTTAATATGTGAAAATAAAATCACAGCTGTTATTTTGTCTGAGACTTGCACACTACTGCCGAGCTAGAGGATAATTCTTATTTCTTACGCATGCCACCGCTTGTTCTAATTGCTTCTTTTTAAGCTAAGTTGCTAAAAATAGCTTTATTTTCTGATTCAGATGCAACAGTGAACGGTGTTCATGAAACACTCCTGAAGAGGAAAAAAGATAAAATCTGAATGCAGAAGGCAGGATATACAAGCTAGACAAAGTGTTTTTAAAAGGAATAATTAGTGAAATGGTCTTATTTGCTAGAATAATTAAATAAGAATTTTTAATCCAACTGATAGCAATGCCTCAGTGAAAAAGGAAACCTGAATTTTAAATATTAAGGATAACATCTATCTTTGCCTAGATCTGGACATTATTGGTGCTCTCCATAAATCATCCTCTTTTTAATTTAATATGAGCATCTGTAAGGTCCAGAGATAAATTAATTGCTGCCAGATTTAAATAATACGCTTGGTTTCAGGCATTTCCTGGGGATTAATGACAGGTTAGGGGGAGCTGAGGGCCTAAAGTTCAGCCAGAAACCATTAACCTCAGGTTATCATTAACCTCAGGAAACACCCTGTGTCTCAGTCGTGTCTGTTCCTACAGAATGGAAATGAAAAGCATAATGCCACTTATTTCTTTTAGGGGTTGGTGCCATACCAGTCGGTCTGTGGAGAGAGTTTTAACAGCCCATGTTCTGCCTGGTTAGGTGGCATGAATCAAATGTGTGCTTATAATATATAACATGTGGCTTATAATTTCAGCCCTTGCTGGGAAGATTAGGACAGACAGAGTCCCAGTGTGGGTGCCGCAACAAAGAGCCGGGTGCGAGCCTTGCGTTTCTTAATTTACGCCATACGAAATTCTGTCTGGAGGAAATTTTCAGAGCTCCCAATTCAACTTATTAAGAGACAAATTTTGACCTACTTTAAAATCATGGCAGCCTCTGGAGACATAGTATCTCGATATGGAAAATAAGAACAATATTTATAGGATGGCTTTTATACATTTTTCAGCCTGAAGGTTTCCACGCATTTTATGAACATTTATTAATTAACACCCAGGAAATTCCTGTGAGATGTGTGTTAGCCCCACTCTGTGCAAGTGATGACATTGGGGATGCCAGCAGAGGAGATCTGTGAGGGAGGAAGAAGATGGCAACACAGCTTCTATGTGGGAATCTGAGAAATCCCTCTTCACCCTTGTCTCTGCTGCAGACATGGGAAATATTCATGGAATTAATGGCAGAACTGGAATCTGAGACTAGTGCTGTGTATAAGGCCTTGGAAAAGTGTCATTATTAGTTACTGTATGAAAAAGAAGGAGCAAGTTATGTTAAGTCAGCGTGTGCCAGACAGAGAACAACTTGCAGAGGAACCTGTGGTTGTTTTCAGATGCCTGACAATGTTCAGGCTATGGACAGCTTCTGGCGGCTGCAGAGGTCACTTGTGGCAGGTTGTAATGTGGCTTGGATGTGTCTTTCTAAGGGTAAAACTCCCCCACTTACTGTTAACCCTATAAAAATTGGTGTCTAGTTTGAGCTAGATACAATAGGCTTGCTCTGTAGCTAACATAGTATCTTCCATAGTTTTAAAATAGGTATCTAAGATACTTCCTTTCTTTGGAAGCACCCAGTTTTTCCCATTGGTTTTCATGGGATTTGAAAAGATCAGGTTTTTAACAGCTGGAGTTAGTTGTGGAGTGTAAGATTAGGGGAACGGCTGGATATTCCCAGTGAGGGGACAGAAAAATGTCCTGCTGGCTATTTATTGTGTGGGGACTGGTGGCTGGGGGGCTGGACAAATAATCTATATTTACACACAAGCACACATACACCAGTTTGCCTTAGGCAGCAAAAGGCCGCAAGCTCGTGTTGGCTTCATGGAGGGAGATGATGAATGAGTGCAGAGAGATACATTGGGAACAACACTTGCAACACAGATTAATCTTACTGAAACTTGGTACGCTGACAGGGCTGCTCTTTGTTTTCTGGTCTGTTTAACTGGGTTTGGTTCAATGTTCATTTTTTATGATAGCCCTTACATGCACAAATCTATACTATTGTATATAGCTAGACGGTTTTGTGCCTGTTTTTCATTATAATGCAACTTCTCTGTACATTACTAAAGTCTGTTTTAATATATAAATCATATCTAGTTTATGTTTTCGTAACCTACAAGTTACTTTTCCTTTATGCTCTTTATGTTCAGATCTTGTTATCACTGTATTTTAAATGCTTCTGCTGACAGACTTCTTTAATTCTGCTAATAGCAAAAAACACTCCTTTAAACCTGTGACAATTCCACAGATAACCATCGAGCACTTTTTCATGGCTTTCAATCGTTAAAAAGAAATGGCACAGCTGTCCTTTGAAGCACACGAGATCAAAATTGTGGCCTAAGCCAAACTGCAGCAGTATGACTGGAAAAAAAGGGCTCCCTGGAAGCTGGTAACAGAAGAATTTTCTAAAGAAAGAAAACTCCAAATATAGAGCACGCAGTATCTTTCCAGAAGCTGGCAGAAAACAAAGGATTAAAATTAACTAAATCTCTCTCTCATGCTTTTTGGTCCACAGTTGGCTGCAAAGAAACAGTATTAGGCCAGCTGTACAATGCAACCTAATTCCACACAAAAAATAATAGCAGCGGGCTATGGAGATTTGGAGTCTAGCTTTCATGTGGGCCAGTGGGATAAGATATCTCTGGTTTACTAGAGCTTGTGATTCATAGGCCCAGATTTTAGTAAAACTTACTGTATCTGAGCCTTGCTAAATTAGAGGAAAAAATACTCACGCTGACTTCTGCCTGCATGAAAGGAAGGAGTTTGAAATCTCCTAATTATGTCAAATACCCTCTGCTCAGCTGCCCTTCAGTGCTACTGGAATTGCTCATTTTGCTGCTCATCCTGTTTTCCACAATGTTCATGCAAGTTCCACAGAGGCAGGCGTTACTAATCCAAGACGGATGTCTTCTCCTGCAGCTCCCAAAGTGAGCAGCACCGCACTGTTTTCCGCAAGGGTGGCAGGGCTTCTCCTCAGGTTTTGAAGTCCAGGCAAAAATCTCTGCTGCACAAACAAGGTGAGAAGGGAGAGTGAGCAATAAGCCACAATAGCCTCTCAAGGCAGGGATAGTTACCTTTTCAATGCTCTCTGGCTGCTTTAGTAAAACTTGTTGTATCTGAGCTGTATTGAATTAGAGGGCAATATATTCACACTGACTTCCACGTCTGGAGGTAGAGCACTGGCTGTGCAGAGACACCAGGCCTCAGGTGGAGTTGCCAACCCTCCTTAGTCCTACACTTCTCCCTCTTAATTCCTCCAGGGCATACAGAGGGATGCCCTGATCTGCTTGGACTTCCAAAAATCCACATTCACACGGACCAGGCCCAAAACTCTACTAGTATTAGTTTAAAGGTTGGACTAGATGATCTTACTGGTCTTTTCCAACCTGAACGAATCCCTGATTCTAAAAACCTTTTGGGCTGGCAGAGGGTCACGCTTGTATGACAGTGTGCCACGGAAAAGTGTTGGAGGTCCTATATGTGGAAATACTGGGAAATGTGTCTCTTTTCTGAGCAAATAGAGAGACCAGAACTACAACTGAAGTAGTGCTTTCTGTGGAAAATAGTATGCTGTAAATTCAAGAAAGGCATCTCCAAGAATCAGATTTTCAGATTCCCATATCATACAGTAGTCAGATATATTGTGGTTATTTTTTGGAGATAATGTCTTATGAATAATTTTATGATTTCTTTAATCTTTTCATTCCTGTTGCTTAAAATTTGCAATTTTTATGTAAATTTTGTACATGTACATATTTCATACATGCAATAAACATCATCTCTGAAATGGTACTCTTCAAATGGTTTTCAGTTCCTATAATAGCCATGTCACACAGGCATACATTTAAATTAGTGTATTAGAGAATTTCAAAGATATTGATTCTCAAAAAAGGAAGGTACACTGTTATTCTTTGCTACCCAGCTCAAACAACTTACATAAAACACCAAATAGAGTTTCAAAATGAGGCAGATATAAGTAGTCTCATATTCCAGGTTCGTACACTCTTGTTTCAATTGTCTAGAACTAAAAGCAAAAGGATAGTCTATATCATTAAAAATAAACGGAGGGTATAATTGCTCAAAAGATTGTAGCATAAAATTTGCATGAATGATGTGCTGCAAAATACAAGAGGGATTTACTATACAGAATTTAATGTTGCTTTGCTTGTAGATGCAGCTTGCATTCAGGCATATCAAGGAATAAGATCATTTAATGGTTTATTCATTCTAGTTAACAGAATATATCCATGGCCTATCATCCACATATTCACCTGCTGTCAGCTGCTATTGAGCTCTGTAATGAACAGCTGTGGAAAGGGCAAAAAATGTACAACAACCTCTGGCTATTTGCATTTAAGATATTTAGTTCTGTGTGAGAAGAATGACATGCAATCAGCTAGGCACATGGGTAAAAATAGCAGACTCGAATTCTGCCTACCATTTTTCTCCTCCCATAGAGATGTTTACTAAATTCACGAATTATTTGCATTTTGACTTTCAGAACAACGTGCTATTTTTGCAGGGCAGGGGGGTAGATTCTGTCAGTCTGGTTTTTGAAGGGTAGCTGGAGAAGGAGAGCACCTCTCGGTGTGCACCATGGGAACAGCCTGATCCACACTGTCAGTAGATGAAGTCCCATTAACACGTCAGTAATAGAGTGGTGCCTGCACAGCAGGGGCAACACCTTGATAAGGAAGCAGATCTAAAATTGCTTAGTGCAGTACCCGCTGGAGATTTACCGCATTGGTAACAGGCTCTGTTGAAGGTGGTAGGACACCTATTAACATCTGCAGGAGGTGTTGTGCAATGGCTCTCCAAGCTTCTCCACTTAAAATGGGATCAGAGCTTTACTTTGTACAGGCTGTTGAAGTCGTCCTTGAAAATTACAGATTCAGCCCTGTGAGGGCCCTGAGTGACCTCTGAGAGTGCTCCTGGTTCCCCTGGATTTCAGTGGGAGCCGGGAGCCAAACCAGACCCCTTGAGAAGGCAGGAAAACAGGAGACAGTGAGCAGCGGGATCCAGCCTGTGAGCCTTGCTTTTGGAAGCTGAACAATAAGAAAGTCTGTTCTCAGGAAAAAAAAATAAAAATTATTGTAGAAGTTGCCAGGCACCCAATGATTGGGAAAATATGAAAGCTCATTTGATATCAATAGCAGTGTTATCTGCTACTATCCGCTATGGGTTAGAAAATTGTATTTGAAAGGTTATTTACTAAAAAGAACAGGAACATTTAGCTCTCCAGTCATAGTGAATAAAATCTGGCCAAAGGAAATACATCGAAGCTCTTCCAAATAATAAACAAAGATTCTTTAACTGTGTGCCTTCAAAGTTTCCTCTCAGCTTGAGGGTATGTAAGAGATGGAAATAATAGGAAAGATACTGAGAAAGTGGTGTTCCATGAGCCAATTTGCAGGAGACCATGTGATGTCGATGGTTGGAAAAATAATAAGATTACAGTAGAAGCTTGTAAATATTGCATGTAGCTTCTAAAATCCCTTTTAAACCGCCAAAAAGATGGCTAAATCATTCCAAGAATCTGGAATAAAAATACCAGATATTAAAAAGTATTTATGTTTTTACTGTCTGAGAAGAACCAGTCTGATCTGAGCTAAAAGCACCATAAAAAAGGTGGAGTAACCACCTTTGTGCAGTCACTTAAATCAAAATGGCTTCATTTTTAAAATGAAATTATTAGCTAGATTTGCAGTATGCAGTGAAAATCAACATTATCCATTTGAAAAACTGTTAAAATAATGCTCTGGTTAGCTATAAAACTAGGTTACTGTGAGTATTTCAGGCAGTGTAGGCTGTGCAGAACCTGTATTTACTGGAAAGGCCATTTTCAGAACAAATTGTCCCACTCTTACTGATCAATGACCTGCAAGTGAAAAAGCTGAAATGCTTTTTGACACAGAAGCACAATAGCAAGGCCTCTTTTTTTTTTTTTTTTTTTTTTTTTTTTTTTTTTTTTTTTTCCTAGAGTGTGATGCTGACTGGAACTGAGTCATAGTGAGCATCACCCAGGAGCCATGGTGCTGAGGAAAAAGTGCTGGCAGGGAAGGGGACATGCTTGGTTCCTGCCTCCCCTTTCCATACACTGGGGTTGTATTCTGCTTTCTTCTGAAGCATGGTGCCAGCCTGAAGCCTTACTTCTGCCTGGTGGTCTCCTGAGCCAGACGCAGCTGTTGCCATGTCATGGGCAGAACTCATGTCCTTTGCCCCATGCCTAAAGGACACAGTCCCAAACTAGATTCTTCTATCTCAGCATCCTCTTCCTGTCACAGGAGCTGGCACTTCCGACTTATCCTTCACCGCGTGAGAGGACAAAGCACTGTCTGGTATGCTAGAAAAAGATCTATTGAAGGTGTCCAACAGGGAACATAGTCAGAAGGAATAACTTAGGAATAATTGCTTGGTACTTGTGTAATTTATAGAATAGTTCAGCTCATCTGGGATTAGAAAAGAAAGGCACAGGCTAGACATTAGCTATTTTATATGCTGGAAACAGCCACAATGTAATCAGAAGATATTTTTTAGTGTGAGTAAGGTAACATGAAAGGATCTGGATACAGACGTGTCTTACTCAGAAGCCCTATCAGACCAAACAATTTAAATTTCAGATAGGCCATGAGATTAGCATCAAAATATTTCTGGCTACAAAGATGGAAAAGCAACAGAGAAATGACAAAAAGCTTCTATAAACAGTATGATATTCAAGTTAACAAGAAGTGTCTGGTACCTTTCTTCATAAACACAACTGAAACTGGTATCATAACTGGGATCTAGGGGGTTTTGCACTCTTCTCCCCTCCCCAGCATGGCCCAGGCCTGGATTCACAGTGTTGGGCTCAGAGGCAGGAGGTAGGGCCTGAGTAGTGTTCAGTCACTTGTGTCTCTTTGCCTTTGCAAACCGAGGCAGAAACAGCCTGGCTTCAGGTTTGTCTGTCAGGCTGAGAAACCCACAAACCAACTCATATGGAAACTGGGACCGTGTTCCAGCCCCAGTGGCTGTTTTGCAGGCTTTTCCCTGTATGAGCACAAAGGTCAGGAAATCAGCCTGGATCCCAGCTGCTGCTCAAACTGTCCGTGCTCCTGTGGTTTCAGCTCCAGCTATTAAAGCTGCCGAAATGTCCCTTTCTGAGGAGGGAACTGGTGTCTTGTGTGGGTTAGCAATCGGATGTGAGCTGTGTGCCTCAGCTCCGTCGAAGCCATTCTTCTCTCCATTGCCCTCATGCGCAATACCTACAGAATTATCAATCAACTGCTAATGGAAAAATAGTCATGCAGACTGGCTCCCTCGAATGTACAGTACTCCCCTTGCACACCCTGTCAGACCCGCCTTTTGTTTAAACATTTGTAGACTGAAACATCCTGTCGAGCCCTGTTCTGTGGGAGAACATATTTGTGAGACAAAGCAATGCTGTGGTCTACCAGGAGGTCTATGACTCTCTCAGTGAATTATTCACTACTTTGCTGTGGTCTACATGCCAGGTCACCCGTGTTCACAGCAGAGACTGAAGCATTATTCATTATCAAACCTTTGGTTTTCTCTTCTAGGAGGTTCTTCCCCCCATCCCCCTTGCCCTTTCAGGTTTTAACAAGACATTGCATTCTTTCAGACTTCCCCTGGGCAGCAGTTTTTTGCACTTGCAGAGGTACGACAATAATAGGTAGAAAGCCAGAGCAGTTGTAAATTGTAGCAGTTAATGTCAAATAGATGGGGCAGTGATCAAATGAAGTTCATAACCACAGAACGCAACCTGGGGGTGGAATGCTGTTTCAAAGATTTCTAATGACAGGGTTATAAAATCATAAAATAGAAGGTTTTTTCCACTGTGAAAGTTTGAAGGAATTTATTTGGCTGACCGAAGGTATTAGCAGTGTTAGGGTCAGACTTTATAAGACATTTAGTGCAATTACTAATCAATGAGGGGACTGACCAGTCCATTTTGGAAAGGCACTGAAGGAACAACACCTGCATTGTGTTACTACTTTCGGACACCCTGAGTGCACCTTTAATGATCTTCAGCTCTTCTGGTATGGTGCTGTTTAATTAGAAACTGCTGATACAAAGGCAGGAGAACAATGTTCGACTCAGAAGAACATTTTCCAGGATTTCAGATCTGCCTTTTAACCACCAGCATTCAAGAAACCAAAGCAGCAGGCAGTGTCACAACATTAGCACTAAGGAAAACGTTTATAGTTCACCAGAGCTGGACAGTACACAGCTGCATCCCAGCTGGGCTTTCCAGCCACAATGGCTCAGAGAGGGGAAAAGAGGTTAGATCCATGAAAATAATGTAAGATAAATAGCCATGGAAAATATTTAAGACATTCCACTGCAATTTATATATAAAAGTAAGGAATGAACTTTGTGCAAATGAGGCCTACATTTTTATAAATGGATCCTGCTGTATTTTCAGATTTTATTTATTTACCCATTTATGTGCCCTCTGCTTCAGTTATTGAGAATCAGCTGTGTGATGTGATTTATCTCCTTGCTCATTTGTGCTCATCTTAGTCAAGAAAGAGCTAAGCCAGAAAAAATGCTTAGCTTGGAACTGAACTCCCATCCTTTTTTCCACTCATGGCAGAGCATGGGAAAGCAGAGAAATCCATTTGTAAAAGCGACAACACAGTTTTGTTTAGAGAAGGGTTAGCAACTTCAGATTGATGAAGGCAAAGCCTCTAAGCTACGCAGACCTCGGTTTCTTTACTGTACATGCCAGCCATGGTCGTTCAGATGTATTTATGCCCTCTTCACCCAAGTTCCTGTTAAGTGCGCATCACACAGAAGCATGGCTGGTCTCTTTGCACAGTCACTGTGTTTGGAAAAGTCACAGGCTCAAAGAAATTTCTGGCATTGTTCATTACAGTCAGCTGTCCAATTTCTGACGTGACGGAAGAATCTGCCAAACAGAGTAATTCTTTGCTTCCATTCTTCCTGCTCCTGCTCTTTTTCCTACTCAGAGGCTTTTCACAATGGGCTTCTGAATCTAGGAAGACACTAGTAGCTTGTTAGGTGCTATTTCACCCTACTGCCCTCCAATTACTTCCTTCCTTGTCCCCAAATGCTTGCTGCCACCAGATTCTACCTTTTGCAGTTTATGGCTCTTTGACTTTGATAATAAGCATCTCATGAAATGCACATCTTCAGAGATGCACCTTCCAGTGTTGAGGTTTCCAGGTCTTTAAAGGTATTCAAGCAACTTCAGGTTCTGCAGACATACCCTTGTGGGCTTTATACTGTCTAAACAGTACACAATAGCCCACCAACTCCACAAGGACCTTTTATAAATTCTATCAGATGCTTATTGTTTTAAGTAGTATTAAGTATTAAGACCTTAACATAGGCAGAAAATACAAACAAACAAAACAAACAAAAAACCCTACAAACCCACACCATAAAATCTTTGGTCCATTTGTATGTAGTACTAGATATCTGGCTCCTGTGTTGAGACCATAATATGGATGCTCTGATGTATATAGGTCAGCTTGACTTATTCACTGCTGCACAATACAATGCATGCATTTACATTACATATTAAGAAATAGATCATAATGAGTCAGCAAATAACCCAGAGCCAGCTAACACTAACTGTATGGGAGTGAAAAATATGCCATCACGTGGAACAATGTAATCGGTGCTAAATTAGTTGTTGGTCAGCTGGCCAGTCTGGTATCATTCAGCTTTGTACTGCATATGTCACGAGAAAACAACCCTGGGAGAACCAGGAGGCTGAGAGACACAAAGATATGAAAGAGGATGTGATTCTTGGGAATAGAGGGCAGCTGAGGCCTTCAGTGTAAAAACTGAATATTCTCCTTCTGATCAGTAATCTATACTTTAGCAAAGAATGCTTGAAATCCACAGTGACAGCAGCAAGCTGCCTGTTGCATCTCTTCATAACATCTGCTGCTGTAGTCATCAGCTGGTGATGATTTTACAGAAGTGACCTGTGAAATAGATTAAAGTTTTAATGTATGAAGTAGCGTTATGCTCCTAATTAATATGCCATTGTTAATATCACATCGAGATGAATGATAGCAGGTTACATACAGCAAAGCTGTTGTTTCACATGATTTGCAACCTCAGAGAACTTGTATCAGTTACCTCATATTTTCCTTTACTGTTAGGCCAGCGATTTTACTATGCTTAAAATGAAGGCTTAGAGGAGAAATATGTGGCAGATTTAGAAAGAAGAAAGATTGTGTTGAAACATATGAAGGGATAGTGTGACATTGCAAATGACCCTGCAAGAAACCCTAAGAAACAAAGCAATTTCAAATGGAATATGCAGCCCCTGGTTTATTGCAAAGCAAGATATTGGATATAGTATCTCCTCTTTTTGTATGCTTGTTTTCCAGACAAGGTCTTTGAGTTAAAAAACTTGGAGCTGACTGTTATTTTGTAAATACCGGGTTTTGTGAGTAACTCAGTAAGAATTTTATCAAGTCATTCATCTCATTCTTTCTGAACGCAGAAATCTGGAGTCTTGCAATTTCTGTGTGAGAATTATTTTCTATTGAACATCCTACTTGTTCTTAGTTGCCTGAATAAATAGAAGGATTCCTCCAGGTGAGTTCTCAAGACTTCTTACTACGACAAACTGCCAGCTGATGGAAGGTGCTTTTCTTAAAAGACCATGTGCCTAATTCACACTAAGCAAAACCACACTGACCTTCCTTTTCCCTGCTTACCCACTTCAAGCCCTCTTTACTTGCTTGCTACAACTTGTCACATCTTATTTTGAGATCCTAAAATGTTCTGGGCAATGTTTGAACATCAGGTAGAACCAGGAGCCCTGATTCTGACATGCCACTGCCAGAAGGGATGGTGTTCTTATTAAATCATAGAATCATTAAGGTTGGAAAAATCCTCCAAGATCATCCGGTCCAAGAGCTGCCCAGCCACCAATGTCACCCATTAAACTTTGTCCCTAAGCACCATGTCAAACCTTTCCTTGAACACCCCCAGGGACGGTGACTCCACCATCTCCCTGGGCAACCTGTTCCAATGCCTGACTGCTCTTTCTGAGAAGAAATGTCTCCTCATTTCCAATTTGAACCTTTCCTGGCACAACTTGAGGCCACTGCCTCTAGTCCTATCACTGGTTATCTGCAAGAAGAGGCTGACCCCCAGCTCCTTTCAGGTAGCTGTAGAGAGAAATAAGGTCTGCCCTGAGCCTTCCCTTCTCCAGACTAAACAACTCCAGTTCCCTCAGCTGCTCCTCACAGGTCTTGTGTTTCAGGCCCTTCACCAGCTTTGGAGCCCTTCTCTGGGCATTCTCCAGGGCCTTGATGTCCTTGTTGTAGTGAGGGGCCCAAAACTGAACACAGCACTCAAGGTGTGGCCTCACCAGAGCAGAGTGCAGGGGCATGATAACCTCCCTTGTCCTGCTGGCTACACTATTCCTGATACAAGCCAGGATGCTGTTGGCCTTCTTGGCCACCTGGGCACACTGCCGACTCATGTTCAGGTGAGTGTCAACCAACACCCCCAGATCCTTTTCCTCTGCACAGCTTTCCAGACACTCTGCCCCAAGCCTGTGGCGCTGCAGGAGGTTGTTGTGGTCAAAGTGCAGGACCCGGCACTTAGACATGTTGAACCGCATCCCATTGGCCTCTGCCCATCATCCCATCCTGTCCAGGTCCTTCTGCAGAGTCTTCCTACCCTCCGACAGATCAACACTTGGTGTCACCTGCAGATTTACTGAGGGTGCACTCAATTCCCTCAACCGAGTCATCAATAAAGATATGAACAAGGATGGGCCCCAACACCAAACCCTGGGGAACACCACTCATGAGCAGTCACCATCTTGATTTATCTCCATGGTGCCACCCTGCTGGGTATATTCTCCAAACCAAACATCTTCTCTAATTAGATGTAATGCTTGAACATTTTCTTTTTTTTCTCTTACAAAAATAACAAATGATTAAAAATAATTAGGCAACTATTTCTGTAAAGGCTTGTGACTCAGCTGCACAAAATTAGGGTCAGGTTTTTGTCTCCATGTCTTTTAGTTGTGTTACATCAGGAATCACAGGGACTTTTTTTTTTTCAGGGCTTAAAGGCTATGGGAGCAGTCATGGTGTTTAGAATGAGTAATGAAAGTAAAGCTACGTTAAAAAGTTCCCTCCTGTTATTACTTGGCAGTTCATTAAGATATACTTTGTTTACCTGCTGCAGCTTGCACACCAGATTTAGCTTTCTGCAAGAATCTGAAGGCATTTAACATGCAAAAGCTGTGAAATGCAGTGGAAAACAACACTTCTGCTTCATACTTTTATGAAAACCAAGGTAGTTAAGCAATGACTGAGAGTCTGCTCATCCCTTCTGGATTCTTCCCCATGGCAGATACAAGTATGGAACCACAAAAGTAGAAAAACAGATCTGATGATCTTGGGCTAAGAAACACTGCATTTCCTATTCAGCTCTTTGCCTTTAAGTGAGAAATTATAATCTTCTGTGGCTTGTTAGCCAATACTAATGCAGTCCAGAATTCATTTGCATTCTTGTGATGCTCAGTGACCCTTCAGCTATGTCAGGTAAGAACACTGACTTTTTAATTAAATTCTCAATTTTCAAGTACATTTCATAGTTAATATATGGTGAGAAATTCTGACCAGCTACATTATATTCCTAAGTAGTCTGGGTTCAGCTGTCTTCTTTATAACCTTTGAAGCAAAAAGTCTCAGCCTCATTTTAAAAAAATATAACTTCACAGAACAAGGAATATATGAACTATTGATCTGCCACACACACCAGGAGCTTCCCTTAGGGAGGAGACATCAAGTGAATGAAAAGAGGACAACACCCTGTATTTAAAGATTTTAAAAGCCCGTGATCCTAGTGTTATATAGTATACGACAAATTGCTATGTAGTATACAAGAAATTGTTGTTTAATGTGTTCCCTTGTTATTAGTTTTAATTGTTCTGTATTTTTGGGTCTTTATGAGACTACCACAGTAGGCACCCATGAGACATTAGTGACTATCAGTAGTACAAGCTGCTCAAGGTCTAGGGAAACATTAGCCCCCCCGTTACACTGAGGGGCAGGAGGTGCAGGGCCCAGATCCCCATCTGGTATAACCAGTCCACAGAAGTAGAGAGACATGCAAGAATTTGCATCTGCACATCCAGGGCGTAAACAACTCACCTAGAACGCACAGGAATCATGTGGCCCAGCTGGGAACTGAATTCACAGCTCTGACTTCTGGGCTCAGGCTCAGCCTCCTCACATGTCTACAGTGCTTGTGAATGATATTAAATATTTATTTTGTCCATTCACGAGCCATTGCACTGTCAGTAAGGATGGCTGGCTGCACATGTCAGCTCCAGCTGGCTGTTTGGGAGCAGGCAGAGTGAATAAGGATATTTCCTGTTCATTGACCATTCTTCCATTTTTTTGAATGTGTTGAGGTCGACTGCTTCCCCTGCCAAGTCTTTTCAATGTTTTCAATGAAAAAAAGGCAGTTCTGGACCACTTGCAACATTTAATTCACCTTGAATCATTCAGTTTCACTTTAGGACACTGTAAAAAGAACCTCAAGGGCCAGATTCACAAGAGGAATGAGGTAATCATGAGAAGCTGGTATTAAGGTTGTTCCTCCCTCCTGTGCCCTAAATCCCAGCACTGGACATTCATGTTGTATGTGGGAAACTTTGGGTTGGATTCCCTCTTTGTCTCATCCACAGCAGGAAGTTTAACCCTGGGCTGCCCCACTCAAAATATCCCCAGCATTAAGTAAGCTGCAGGGTATGCTGATGCATGGGTTTCATGGCATCTTCTTTTATGGCTGGACTGCTTAGGAAATAAAATTAAAATATTATTGGAAGAAGAATAAAATATATTTTTCTAAGGTGGTGATTAGGTCATTTGACAAAGGGAACTTCAGATTTTTAGCTGCTGCTTCAGTGAATGTTTGTTTGTGAACATGAGTGAACTACATCAGCAAAAGAAAATACATGTAAATGAGCAATGTTCACCTAGACACCAGCACCTAGGAGATGTTGTTGGAAAGTGGTGCACTTAATTTTATTTCTGACTTGATGTTTGTCCTACATACTAAAAGGCAATACAGCCTTGGGGTGAGAGTGGTGAAAAGGACTTTTGGCTCCTCCCTGAAATGCCTGCTCTAGGAATTCCAAGCATGATTCACAAATGTAATTTTGGACACAACAAAATTAATTTTGGGGCAGAAGAACTATTTAACAACAAAAATCATCAACATCTAGTTCTATCATTGCTTTTAAAGTAGAAAATTTCCAGGAAACAGTATTATACACCAGAATAATATCTTGGGCTCTCTCTGGCCCAGTGTTGATTTAAGCAAAAAAAAGTTAAAAAAAAAATAAAAATAAAGAATCACCAAAACTTTCAAGACATGGCTGAAAAGGTAATTGTCAAATGCTGAAGGCTACTTTTTCCACTTCTTCCCCCTCACCTTCTCGTCCCTGTCAGAGGGACTCAGAAAAATGAGGCTTCTAGATCATAATCTGCCGAGAATTCCTTATAAACTCCTTGGATAGGTTTCAGTTTTTAACATTGTACTGAACCAACTGTTATTCTTCTGAACAAAGAAGCAAAAAAATCAAAAGCTTTCAACTAGGTCATGCTAGTATTATCATGAGTGAGTGTGAGTGGTATCATTTCACACATACTGCATCTCTCAATTAAGGAAAATGCCAGACTTCTGTTAGCAAGACAGCTGGTGGTACTCAGTGACTAAATATAGTACTGTCATCACCTAGGAGCACAGCCAGGACATTTTAATGGTTGGGACAACTGATATTTTGGTTTAGCCAAAACAATTTTTAATCATATGCTATTATTTTAAATAACTAGTGTAAGAAATCAGTGGATGAATGTATTTTAAATGTATTTTACCAATTGTATTTATTAAGCTAATTTTCAGCTAATATGCAACTGATTTTAAAGAAATTACACATATTGTGTACATTTGGGATAAAAAAAACAGCTAAGTAAATACAGCTGGCATTCAGCTGATTCTCTGATTGTACATTAGATAGACTAAACTCCTTGAGACAGTCTTTTTATTGTGTGTACAGCCCCTTGACCAGTGGGGCTTGGGTCCTCTGGGGAGTGATTATTAGGGATGACTCCATAGCTCAGGAGAGGCAAAGCCGCAAGTAAATATATGCAGCTGATCTTAACCAAAGGCTGAGCCAGTTCACCCTGTGTTTGATGAAAATGCTCTAATCTGCAATTACAGCTGGATTAGGTTTTAATCTACATTCCAGCAGTTCCCATGAATTTACCTTCCTGACCAAAATCCTTCCAGGCAGGAGGAAAAAGCTGTCTGGGTTCTCACCTCGTCAACAACATCCCAGCCATTTTGCATGTTCGTGTTAATGCTCTTTGTACTTACAGTGGACCGAGACAAAAGAAGACTCACAATTAGATATTTCTGAGGGTGAATTGAAACATTTTTCTCTTGTAACGCTGTTGTAACTTTAAGGTCTGTGAGCCTGCCAGGTTTACAAAAGTGCTGTGATCATGAGAAGCTGAGATGCAGAAATGAAGTGTCTGTTTCTTCCCCCTTTCCAAAAAATATTGGGTTTTGGTCTGGTTTAGCCATGACTGAGTAGGTATTGTAGGTAAATATTTATTAACAGTTTTATTGCCTTGTTTCTGCTGCCAGATCCAAACAATAGGGGTCTAGAACACCAGCTTTGCTTGCACTTATTTTAATCTGTGGTTGTCTGAGGTTGTATACGCAGAGGTACTCTCTGCAGCCAGCGGGTTGGAGGATGACCTGTTCATCCTTGTACATGTTTGGTGTGAGCTGAAAAATGGTAATGCTGGAGAGATTTTGTAAAATGAACTTCCAGACTGGAAACCTGATGGTTTTCCTCTATGATACATCAGCAACAGGTTTTTCTTTTTTTTTTTCTTTCTTTTTTTTTTTTTTTTCAATATCTATCTTCTTTCATTCCTTTTCTTAGCTTGAGCAATGAAGAAAGAGCATTTTAACATTAAGAATGAGCTGTTTTTGTTTTCTTCCTTTGTGATTACGGAAATGAGACAAAAGAGTACACACAAGAAAGAAAGGCTCTAAGACTGCAGAGCTGTATGGGCAAACTTTCCATCCACATATCCTAGATGATGTAGGCAGCAGCAGTAGTGCATTTCCTCTCATGTCTCTTGGCCAATTTTCCCTCCACCTTCCTGCAGCCTTTGGACCAGCACCTGGGTGAGCACTGGCTCTGGCAGGGACACCAACAGGCGTGCTGGTGCTGGGGCTGATCAGTTGTTTCAGTCACCCCTTGCTTCACGTGTGGTGGCTTCCAGCTCATGCATATCTAGCCTCAGACCACAGTAAACAGAGTTGTACGGACACTTTGTGCTGTCGCTGCCGTGCACCAGATTGTTTGCATCTAGCCAAGAGGGCTCACTGAGCATGGAATAAGCTCTTATTTTCCTGAAGGCGACAAGTGCACTTTGTGCTGCGCTGCTGCTGGTAGCGATCAGCACGGCTTCGCTTCCTTAGGCCCCAAGGGAAAACCAAAATTGTATCAAGCTTTGTGCGGGAAACAAAGTTGTTCCCGTCATTCCTCTCTGCTAAGGGCTTTTTTCTGATCTGGCTCATTATTGGAAAAATAATGATTGGGAGGAAATTGTTTTTCCTACTGCCCCAGTGCCGCCGTGCTGGCTGGAGGGGAGCGCTGGGCTCCGCGTACAGCTCCGCACATCTGGGAGCTCCTGCAGACAGCTGAGGACACCAAACCTGCCACTGCTTTTCCTCTCTTGCCATCACAGCTGAAGAAGATCCTGGAAGATTTAATGCTAATAGCAAACAGCTTTTGCTTTTGGATTACTTTCTTGTTTGAATAGCTTTCAGTCGGGCATACGCTAAAGGACACTTAATGTATACTATAAATTATTCTACATAAAAACATTATTTTCCACTTATTCATTCTTTGTTCGCTGGAAAGTTTTTGAGTTAATATCGCTTCAGTAGCTCCACATTTCTCACAAAGACATAATACTGCTTGGGAATTGTGTAATAATTATAATCGTAACCAATAAAGTTATTCCTTGAGTGATGCTACTAGGCTTATCGCTTTGTTTATAACCTTAATGGAACTGATAATTTACAAGCATTTGTCAGTAAATTACGATAGCCTTTCTCTTTTAATAGATTTTTTTCATTACTTCCATGATAAATTTGTTATTTAAAATAACTTTTTTGAACACAACAGAAAGCTAGAACTGGAAAACATTAATTTGTGCTTGAAAGGTGTATTTAAAGTTTCTTCTTTGAAATGAACACACACCATGACCTACTTTTTATAAACAGGAAGAACAATAAATGTCAGATCTGAAAAAGTGGATTTAGCTTGACGGTATTCTAACTTTTAAATTATTTTTCAAATGTATGAGGTGATTCCACCTATTTACATATCACTAGAGGCTACAGGGGAAAAACTATTTGTCTTGAGTTGAGTTCAGAGAGTCTGCTTTGCCAAAAATAAAGCCAAAGACATTAATACACAGACATTCTCAAACAGCATCAGGAACACATGAAAGCAGAGGGCAGGGGCTGGTTTGCCAGGCTGGCTAATGCCAGTGGAAGAGGCGATTGCCTGCTGGTGAACACGTACCCACACGGCCAGTCCCACAGCAGCCCAGGAACTGACCAAGGTTTCTGCTCCAAGGGGCTGAGTCCAGCTCCTAGCCTGAGCCCTTGCTGGCTTTTCTAGGGGCATTCTGGAGAATGGAAGGCCTGGCAGTGCAGAGGTGAAGTAGACTGAAGTAGATTTTTTTTTTTTTCTCTACAAAATATTAAATGTGCTCGGCATAAAATTTTACATGCGTACCCTGGACCACCCATAAACTGTTGTGACTAATCCAGAGATCTCCCCTGTCCTTTACATGATTAATTTTAAATTTTCATTCATTCTGATATACTTTTATATTGTTAAATGTAGCCACATGTAGTGGGTTTGTAAAAGATGTGTAGTCTAAAATTCACATGTAATTTGAAGGCTTGCTTCTCTGGTTACACTAGAGCTCCAAACAAACTCTTTTTTTTTTTTTTTTCCTCCAAGAATTCAATGGTTAGATGAAGAAACTTCTCCAAAGTTGAAAACAAAGAATGATTAATTTAAAAACTTGAAACTAAAACACAGACTTGTTTTAATTAAGTGGACCAAGAAACACTTAGATTAGTGGGTACACAGAAAGGCATATCTTTACAGTTGTTTTTTGGGCAGATATTTGGTTAACTCTTGTAGCAATGGCCTTTTTGCATACTGGAGAAAGCACCCCATCAAGTATATGGAATTTATTCTATGGGGAGGGCGAAAAGCTTTGAAACATTTTCCAAGAAAAATTCCAAGGCTTAAGTGAATATGTATGCCTAGCAGTTATACCGACATGACTTGATATATAAACCCTTATGTGTAAGGTATCTATGAGTAGTAAAAGTAGCAACTCGGAGCTATTAAGACGTCTAAGTGTGTCTTTACATAAAAGCCTTAAAGAGCTGCACAGGGAGTCATTATAGTGTATTATGTCAGGATCTGACTTACTCAAAATGTAGAAGGAGGCACTGACACCATCAGCTGTGATGTAAAGTGCTTGGAGGGTAGTTTCACAGGGCAGGCATTTAGAAAGAGTTCAGCGCCTACCAGTTCCCACGTAGGCAGCTAAATGAAGTGATGAAACGTTAAATGCTCTCAGCTTTCGTGGGAGCTGGTCGATGCCGCACAGATTTAAAAGTCTGGACCCACTTGTAGGGGCTGAAGTCTTTTGAAAATCCAACCTGTGCTGGAGTGGCCATGCTGTCTGCTTTGAGGTCCCCGAGGTGTGACGCAGGAGACCAGTTCTGGCACCAGTGGTCTGTGTTGATGAGGTTGCTGAGGGGAGATGGCTAAAACAGGCTGAAGGAGCATCCCGGCTGTATCCATAATGCCCATGCCCTTGCACAGGTCAAAGGAAATTAATTGAAAAAATAATGCTAAGGATTACCTTCTCTGAAGATGTCCCCTCTCAGGTCATAAGATCGTGTTATATTCAGTGTGTGAACTCAGTCTCTTCCACAGCAGACTCTTATTCTGAATGCCTTCAAAAGTCATTTTCCAGTACACATGAAAGCCAAATAACTCATAGAAGGCCTTTTTACCCTAGTAATTTTATTTTTAAAAGATGCAAACAAAACAATGTGTTGGATTACATTCTGGAACTGTTGCTCAGATGTTTTATGCCATTGCCTCAGCAATAAAAGGAACATTAACCCCCTGAGGCCAGGCTGAGTCTAGCTATTTTCAGCACCTCTGGCAGGCTGGAGTGGAGCCTGGGCACCTGGCTGCTGGGAGCACCTCAGGAGCCTTGTCTGCTGCTGCTGGCCTGCCATCGCCCTGGGCCTGCAGGTCCCTGTGGGGGCACATGAGTGCCCATCAGCATCTCTCCTCTTAGTTTTGTTCAAGATGTCTCAAGACGGAGAGTCTGCAGATGGAAAAGCCATCAGGGGCTATCAGACACAAAGACATCAGAAATTACAGTGAGAACTGGGACAAGTAGTGTATGACTTTGTTTCTTCTCAGAATCCTCCTCAGGCCTCTGCTGGTGGCTCCTGCCCTGCTGCTGGAGGCCTTGCAGCAGGTCAGACAGACTGACTTGTCTGGCCATGAGTGCAGTCTCTGCTTTCTTACACCATGATCCAGATGGAGGAGTGGAGACTTCCTTAAATACAACCTAACTCTCTGGAGGGACAAGCCTACCAGCCTACCCAAAGCACCCGAGCCCTGCTGTATTTCTTCCTTCTTGTCTTTTTGGTGGCACAGTGTTTCCATGCTTCCACTGCAGTGAGCGTTCCCAAAGATGAGGGTGTGACCTTGTCCCTTCACACTCAGCTGACCCTCTTAGTGGTCAGCAGAGTCTCCTGGAATGTGACACCGTTCCAGTTCAAATGCTGTTTCAAAGTTAATTAAGAACATATTTCCTCCTGGTCAAGTGCTTCACCTATTCAGATCTTTTGCAAACATGACTTGTGGTGACAACATCTCCTCCTTTACTGCACTTACATGGGCACCTACTATCTGGAGTAAACTCAGAATTTTAGATCCCAAGTGGACAAAACTGTCTATGCACAATCTGGACTTCAGTCTTGACTTAATCATGTAAGCACCAGAGGAAATGTTGTTACATGTGGCATTTCTGTTGGCTGCATCTAGGGAGTTCTGTGCACAGTCCAGGAACGTTAAATTTGGTACGGATGTGTACAGTGAAGCCCCAGTAGCACTGCACTTAATACACCCTTAATTTTGGGACTTTCTAACATCTGTATGCTGTACTTTGCAACTTTGCAACTCTTTCTATAATTTCAGGGACATATATAATAGAACGATACTTTGTCTGACTGATATGAATAATAGATGTGTGATCTGATGCATCTTTCTCCTGTCTAATAGAAGATAAAATCAAGATAATTTTTCAGTATGGTAGATTAGGATTTATTTCATGACAGTCTATCATAGAGATTATTCTACATTCTTTGTAAAAAGTCATGGAAAAGTTTGACCCCCTGCAAATTAACTGTAAGTTACACTGAGAAAAAAATATTAAAAGTCTTCTGTAGGTAAAATAAAAAGAAACAGGACTAATGACTTGGAAGAAGGATAATTAAAGAAGATAGAGTATTTTATTCCTTCTCAGGCTCTTTCATCTTAACTGACATTCTAAGAAATGGGCAATCTGAGGTCTATGATTTATTACCTTAAAAGTTTTAGTACTTGCCTCTTTTTTTCTTAAGCTTTGTCAGATTTCAAACCTCCATGAGATTCTGTCTTAAGTCCTTTGAGAATTAATAAGGGAAAGGTTCCAGTTGCAGACAGAGACACATTTTTCATGCTTCCCTCCCTCCTGGTGACTTGTTTTCCATGTGCAGCCTCCTCAGAATGAAAGGAAGAAAACTGCAGCCAGCAATGTCAGTTCATGTTATTATTGTAGATACAGAAATGCCTTAGCCAGCGTTTGTATGAGGTTTAGCAGAGTATAATAATAATAATAATAGTAACAACAACAACAACAAAAACATGAGTCTCTTATGACTTCCTTATTTTATTGTTATTTTTATTGTTATTTTCCCAAGTTCAGACAAAAGGGTGAGACATCTGACTTATGCTTAACTACACAAGACTTGAGTTTCTCAGGAAGCTACTTGCCTCAGTTGTCCCCACAGTGCCATCTCCCCATAGATAGAGCTAAACATTTCCAGATGGTGATTTGTTCCCTTCTGGGACTGCTGGGGTGAGTTGCACTGTGGAAGGGCCATCTCCATTCTGGGTGCAAAGCACCATCTGGCTGACCAGCCTAACTGCTGTCTAAATTTTAGATGGCTAAAATTTGATCTGATTCATTCTCCTCCAAGTTCCTTTAACCTGGATATGCAGAAAGCTCATGGGGGCAGAGTATTTCCCTGGTCACAGAAGCTTCCCACCCCTTACCAGATTTCCAGGGAGGTGGCCACCATGGTGTTTCCTGCCCTCCTGCTGCTGGTGGAGGACTTTATTTTCCTTTCACTGAGTCCTGAAGAGTGCTTTCAGTGGATGACAGCTTCACCCGGGGCCAGACCACCACACTGTAACTTAGACACTCCAGTCTTTTGGGGAGCTTAGGAGCACAGAAAGCAGAAAAAGATAAACTGTTAAGTATAAGAATACTACCAGGAAGAAATGTATTGTTGTCCTATGTCCACATATATATATATATATGTCTGTAAAAACACTTATGAGTCTCATTTTAGAACTGGTCAAAAACAGAAAATAAATGAGAAATCTGGAACAAATGGTGATTGAACAGATTCACAAAAGAATTGAGCTGGTCACTGGTCTATGATTCACCAAATCAGTCTCTACACAGACGAGCTGAACTTCTCTGTATGAATAAATCTTCAAAGTCTCATTAGTTTTAGTATGAATGATTTTGAATGCCTTAAAATTCAGATGGGAAGTGAATTAATCACTATGCCTTGTTTTCTTGTTGACAAATTCTTCTCTCCCATCCAATCAAGGTGAGGACTGCACAGTGGGTTACTCGCTGTGCTCAGGGAATGCTGAGCAGCACCCATCAGCTGAAAGTTTGTCATACAAAATATTTGGTGGATCCTTGAGTGTACAGAATGCATTAGAATGAAATCAGAATTTATTTGCAAGTAATTCACTGACTGCAGGAAGGTCTGAATTTGTAACGAGGAATTTAACAGTCTCCACACATATTCATCATTCATATGGGACACATCTGACATTTAACTAAAAAAGTAAATATGAATTAAGTATATAGATTTGATCAGATCATGTATATTTTAGTAAAGTATTAGTACAGGTGACAGCCCTTTGTACATTGTTCTAATATGTAACTCACCCGAGGATATAGACAAAATCTCACATTATTAGTACTTCTCATGTGACCTGATTCTGCAGTCCTCACAAAAACACAGCTTATATTAAAGCTCAACTAAAATTCACATATGTTTTTCCTTGTTATGAGAAGGGATAAGAATAGACCCACACAGATCTGTGAATATATATGCATATTTCTCTTCATTGTTTTATATAATATAACTTACTCCAGTATAGTATGTGTATTATGTCATGACAACATATTTTCCCTGATCCCACAGCATTTTTCTTTTCTGCTTGAGACTGCATTGAATGATACACATTTGCTTGAAGAGATATCTAGAGTCTGTGTAGGCTGAATGCATCCTGAGGAGATTTCATCCTACCTACATGATAATCTGAAATGAAACACAGACAAATGGATTTCCCAAATAAAAGGGAGTAGGAAAGAATAAAATAAATGACTTAATTCTCTTCCTCCTTTTCATAATATTTATACATCTGTAAGATGTAAAGTGTTGTGACTATGCATTTTTTTTTTTACAGTATACCTTCAGTTCACTACTTTTCCTATACTATAATAATGCTATTGATACTGTTTAGATAATTTTGTGCAAATAAAATCTTGCTTTGATAATGCAGGAGTTTTCTGTCTGGAGATATAATCTCTGATGGCTGTCCCTTGTCCTGAGCAGGCTGTGCACATATGTACAAGTGCCAGCAAGTGCAAGCACCTTGGGTAGTCGGGGAAGGCATGATCAGCACCCTGAGTGCACTCGTGCTGCCGTCAGACATGCACTAGTCTTGCGGTTAGTCTGTCATTACATGGTTGGTTTGTGATCAAAATTACTGCTTACACTAAAGAGTTCTGCGCTTGGGACCATGTTCCTGCTGTTAACATATCATTCAGGTTCTTTATTTCTGGGCATTACCCAGCTGATGAAGCTACTTTGCTGGGTTGGATCATTCAAGGGGCACTCCACGTTCCCAGCATGGGCTTGTGTCATATAATCGAACATCCTGGGAGGGTTACATGGATGGCCAAAATCCCTTTTGGCACATCTTCATGGAATCATTAGTGCTGCACCAGCAGGGAAACTGACCCCAGCACTCGCTTAAGGACTTGGCAGTACTTGCCACAAGGACATTCCAGGGCTTTGAGGGACATGAATTTGGAACAAAGAAGTACTTCAGCAGGATGAGGTTGACAATTGTTTGTTTTTTAAAGAGTTACCACATAACATTAAAATAGTATTTTGTCTAAATGCTAAATCTTGATGCAGTGGTATCTTATGATCTATTAATCTGGGAAAAAATGTAAACCAAAAGATAATAAATGTAAACACTGTTCAAACCACAAACATTCCTTGGAGTAAATGACAATATAATTAAATTTGAACTCCACAATGCAGATTCTTTCAGTGCATAATTGAAATTGTGTAAGATGCTTTGGCAATATGTTTAACATTAACTTAAAGCAAGTAATTTTAGGCACTAGCGTCTGATCTTTCTCTTATTGACATCGGTTGCTCGGCTCCCGCAGGCAGGGTCTGTGCTATGGCTTCTTTGTGGTGTGCCTCACGGACACTCTCCTGGAGAGTCCCTGTCTGTGTCCCGGCTCCTTGCTTGAAGGAGACCAGGCTCACATCTCCTCCCCAGAGCTGGGCTCCCTCCAAGACAGCACAGCGAGCTGCGGAGTGACCTGCTGGGAAATTCAGCAAGAAGGAGCAGGAGGGGGATGGCCAAGCACAACTTCCCACCACTGGCTTGTCCTCCTGGGTATATAGGACTGGACTTATCATGACCCACCAAAGGTCCACCTAGTCCTCTCGACTGTCTCGGATAGTTGCTGAAAGTCTGTGCTTGGAAGGAGTATAAAAAGAGGGTAACAGAATATTACTGCCCCAGAATTGCCTCCAATTGCGTACGTCTTCCTTTTTTTTTTTTTTTTTTTTTTTTTTTTTTGGATCTCCTGCTCTCCTGCATTCATTTAATGCACAAATGCCCCTTTCTGCTGGTCAGAAAGGGAAGCAGATCCTGATACAATCACTTGGTGCAGACTCAGTCAATGATGCCAACAGCAGGAGATACAAGATCTGCTGCTTCAATCCCTTTACAAGAAAACAGCCTTTGTCAGATTGAAACAGTTTATCATGTAAACACACATGTGGTTGTGTCCTGTGCTTTGTGCAGAGAGCAGGAGAGCACCCCAGCACTAAGAATTTTGCTGTAACAAGAAACAGAGGAAACAGCTTTCCACTCAACTCCTGTACAGGAATGCAGAGGTAGAATGTGCCAGTGTTAAGGTCTTCAGCTAATGAACAGAAACTCCCAAATGTAAGGAGATTGCATGAGAGTTTAAATTTTCCTCCAGTTTGCTCTCTGTGGATAGCTTTCTAGACTCCTTGGCCAATGGAAACTCTTTTATAGCCCACACTTCATATGCTCATGCTACCAGCTAAAGACACAGCCTTGATGGAGCTGTGATCTCACACCACAGCCAACTTCCTCGCCGCAGCCCCAGATGATGTCCTGAGCCTCTGTGAAGAACATGGGACAGGATGAGGACAAGTGTGGGCATTCCTGGAAAATATGGACCTGCTGTCACCATGCTGCAGGTAGACCTGTGTTTGGCTCTGTATCTTTGGGTAAAATAAGTTAGGATTGCTCATAGCTCCTTGCTGTGGAATGAGGTTTGTTGGGAAAGCAGTGAATCTGGGGCTTTGTGGGGGTTGAAGTGTTGCCAGGCTGTGGTCTGTGGAGTATTTGACAATAAACTGTGGGGAGCTGGCTGGTCACATGCTGATGGCTCCTCTTCGTTGTTCCCAGCCACTACATTACAGCCACAAGGACCAAGAGTTACATTAAGTGCATTCTCATCAGAGTGGTTCCTCTGACTTTTCCCATAGTGAAGAGAGAAAAAATCTACGAGGATTGTGAGTAGCATCCAGATCTCAGACTGTGAAGCAAGCTGGGCATACAGTTGTGGACCAAAGTACGAAAAAATCTGGAAACTTGCTTATTGCTGCCCGTGGCTCACAGGACTGATAGTCGGTGCTTTAGGTGACAGTGACAGTCATTTCCCAGAGGTAGGAGCTGGTGGTTTTGTTAAGTTGGTCCTCTCTAAAACCATCTACAAAAATACTTTTCTGAGATGAACAAAGGATGTACAAACATTTTTATGGAGATTCACCTCCTTTCTATGAAAACCTGATTTAAAATAATACTAGACTCACTATGCTGTATACACTAGAACAGTTTAAAATAAACAAGTCAGTAAAAGTAAATAAATATACTTCCTCTGACTGTCTCTCCTCTCAAGGATGATTTTATGCCTGTTCAAATTCACATAGTTAGAGTTCAAAATCCTGGGTTTTTCCACAAATGTTTTAAACCCTGTTACAGTTAATACTCAATGTCAGTCTGTGTAGGTCAGCATCCATCGCAAACAGCTGGCATTGAGTACCAGCCAGCCGATCTCGTTTCACTTTCTTACTATTGTTACTGACCTGAAAATTACCTTAGTTTTTGAAATTATATTTAGAGAAGAAAATTGACAAAGCCAGTCAGACTCTGATAAGAACAAAGCAAATTTTGTTAGTGTTTTCCAAAATCGTAGTGAAAGTCAAGTAAATGTCTGCTTCATGATTATCTGATTTATTCAAAAGAGGAGAAGGAGAAGGAGAAGGAGAAGGAGAAGGAGAAGGAGAAGGAGAAGGAGAAGGAGAAGGAGAAGGAGAAGGAGAAGGAGAAGGAGAAGGAGAAGGAGAAGGAGAAGGAGAAGGAGAATTCATTTTTGTGGCACCAATTTAAGTCAATTTACCAATGACATTGTTCACAGAGGTAAAGTTCTGGAGTTCTAGTTAAATCCCAAGACAATAACAGTAATGTTAACAATAAATCTCGTAAAAACTCTTTAAGCTTTAATTTCCATGACCCTGATTTTCACTTACAGCTATGTAGTGATACATATGCCTACAGAACGACATCACACAGTCCAGCATTCAGACAGGGTAAAATTAGGCTAGCAGAACTTAGAGAGGTTGATGAATTCTCAGCAACTCTTTTTACTTTGGAAAATCCTAGTTTATCAGATGCTTTCCTCAGCTGTGAGCTGACACCTGGTGCTGGAACATTCCTTGCTAACCCAGAGTCACTGTGGCCCTGCAGTCAGCGCACACCAAGCATGGAGATGGTTGTTTAGCAGACTTTCTGCTGGCCTGCTTGGCTGTTTTCTGGCTGACGTATATATAAGACCTATCTCCTTTTAAGAAAAGGGGTCTCAAGGAAGTTTTAAGGAGAAATGGCCTCTCGAAGAGATGCTGCAGCAAGGGAGAGGCCGCCTGTGATACCGCGGGCGGGTGGGGAGCTGCAGCCCCTGCAGCAACGCTGTGCCTCCGCACCGCCTGCCCGCTGCAAGGCAGCTTGCTCTATGTTTAGCTCAGAGAGGAGACAACAGGGAATGTGACTGCTGCCTGTGAAATGCTGACCGCACCAGGCAAGGCAATCAGCCCGCTTCCTGACGAGACAGCAAAAAGTTTAAGGCTGAGAGAAGGCCACACGTTTTCACACGAGAGGAGATGAATTTGTGGACACAGCTGCACCACACTGTTAGCCATTGATAGAAATGGGACACGAAGAATTTAGCGGTGAAGGTTTCTATAGAGATTTAAAGATTGGTGAGACAGAAAACGTTCCTGCACTTTTCTCCATCAGTTGTTTGCTATTTGCCCCTTTCAGAGACCAGAACCCTTGTTAGCAGGGTTGCCAGCCAGTTCCAGGGTGACACATCTTATTTTCCCATGGTGATATCTGCTAAAATCTAGAGTAAGTTTTGTCCCTTAACCAAAATAAATGTGGAAAAAGATGGGAAAAAAAAGTGCATCAGTTCTGTTGAATACTTACAAGTACTATGAGACTGAAAAAACACATACCAACCACATTGCTGTAGCTGCAATTTCAGCAGCTGACGGCTTTATCTTTCCATTTATAGGAAAGGTCAAGCAGAGTTTGAGTCACCTTTTCATACGCCTAGGAGACAGCTTTTCTTCTCATACTTCCCAGCCACAACACTTGTCTGGATGCTCTAGCAGAGGGGCTGCTGAAAGGAAGCTCTCCCTGTCAGCCCAACACGTCTGGGCTGCACTCTGCCCTGGAGCCCACATTTGTAACCTGGGCACGCTGTGAAGCTGTTCCCCAGGGTCTAGGGGGGATGGAGGATGTTGGAGCATGGGATATTGTAATCCATATCTGGGGACAGACCAGTTTCCCTGCACAGGCACCGAGGATGGATGGAAGTGGGTTGTACACATACATTTTTATTTTGGGGAGTTTGTAATGAACTTGGGATAGGCTTCTCTGTTAACTGCTTTCAAAATCATCTAAGTAAATAAAACACTATTTTTACCTTGCTACATCATACCAGAGTACTGCAAAGCAGCCACTACTTCACATTCCTGCTGCACTGGTCTGGGCTTTGTAAGCACGTTTGCTGCATCCAGTGCTGTGTCTCTCTGTACTTCTGCTTTATGAAAGAAGCACAAAGATGGGCAACACCCCACCCCAACCCAGTCTTCGTAACGGGGGAAGCTCTGACAGCATCTGCTCACAAGAAATGGACTAAACAGTTCTGCTGATCTCTTCCATTTGTACTAGTTTCAGGTATCAGTTGCTATGGCAGTAGAGGAAACTATTTCAAATTGTATCCTTTATTAAATTTGCAGAATACTTTCATATTTCAGCAACAAAAGTCAGTTTTATAGTTAGTGCCAGGCATATATTGAACATATTTTCTTTTGGTAGCTGGGCAGAGTGCAGTTGAAGCTTTGTTTTGGATTCACTGGGCATTTCACTGGATATTTCTTTTCTAAATTATTTCTACATTCTAAATGTTACTCTTTAAAAAGGCAAAATTTAGAAATATGTTTTTAAAATATGAAGTATTTTAACCACTTCAGTTTTTGCTCATTCAAAATATGCATGGAATAGGATCTGACTCTATAACAGCTGCCAAAAATCTGAATTGTTTCAGTAGCTGGGTTAGCTGCTAAAAGAACTGAAGAAATGAATTCAGCCATCTGCATTTTTAAACACAGCTTTCTTCTTCAGTCCTTCCTAAAATGCTGCTCCCACAAAGTTCATTCTGTTGTTGCAAAGATATTCTCACCTTTGGGGATTCGCAGGAATCAGTCCAACACGCATGTTTTTAATGAATCTTTTTTTATTAATATTTTATAATCATTCACCCTTTGCTGCCTCCTACTCCACATAATGGCTATTAGGTTCTTGCTGAGAAATGGTCTCTTGGAAACAATATGCAGAAAAGAAGGAAGGAGGGCCAACAACAGAATGCTTAAAGATAACAGTGATGAGGATGCTGAAAAAGAAGTCAGCACGATAGGAAACAAGGGGATTTGGAGGTCACCGGAGTGGGAGAGAGCAGGAAATAGAGGGAGGAACTGAGTGTCAGGAGCAGCTGATAGATTCATTGACTTTTATTTTCTTAAGGTAATGCTTCCTCCATTGGTATCAACAGCCGAGGCTCCATTGCATTGCATCTCAGCCTCCAATCCGTGCCCCTGACAAATGCTCTTTGATGACTCAACACTTACATTCCTTCAGCACTTCTTAAACAGGCAAAAATCCTGGTTACTCTACAGCAGGGATGTAAAAGCATACAGGGAGTAAAGGCAGAGAAATGATTGCTTCACTGAGTGCCCTCTAGAAAATTCAAGTATTCTCTGGAATCACACCTATTTATATATAACAAGCACTGGCCATCTGAAGTTTAATTTTCCTTCCCTTGTAATGCCATTATTTCATAAAGATTATGAATCTTTATGACAAAAGACAAATGGTGAAGGTATATCCATGGGCTACTTCACTGCAAGCCTTAAAGGCTTTTAATATTTTGAGAAATTAGATTTATTATGAAATTGGACTTGAAAGACTGCTTTTTATTAGAAAGCTAACAATGAACAGAGGATTGAATAAATAAAGCAAGGGAATGTTTTAGAACATATTAGGCCATTAATTTGCTGGAACTGGTCATCTGGTGGTGGGCAGAAAATGAAAAGTAAGTTTTCAATTGTGCAACATAAACACTAGGCAGTGCATGAAATAGGTGCTAATATACATATATTTGGGAATGTAGCTGCTAAATTAATTTTTCAGAAACTGCTTGGACTGGATCTCATTAAATAGTCTTCCTCTCTGTTCGCCGTGGGATACACAAACCGTAGCGTGTTCTCACAGCTGGTCAGAAGCAGAGTTTATAGGTAGATGCAGTATTTGTTAACTATGTGCAAAGATCAGCCATAAAACAATATGTATTGGACTAAATTAGTAAAGGAACATAACCCTGATTGAACTATATTGTCATATGGTCATCACCCAAAGCACATAAAAAAAATCCATAAAAAAGAAGCAATAAAGAAACCTCAGAGCAACTGGTACCATGTTTGCAGGTACAGCCTACATACTGTGTACACACACTCTTCACAAAGCAGTGTTTAAGAGTGTTTCCAGCCTTGGCTACTCTAGGACTTGGACAGGGCTAGGTGGACCTTTCTCCTGCCTCATAGTCTTTCATCAGCCTTTTAATTAAATAATTACTTCTAAATGGCTTCTACAACAATGAAACCTCTATATCCTCTTGATTCTGCATTTCTGAGGAGCCCCTGGCCCCTCTGTGTGCTGTGCCTGGTCCCTGCTCCTGGTGTCCTCCCTCAGTGCCATCACCTTCCATCAGGGGAGGTGTCTGTCAGACACCTCTCTGCCCTCTCTGCCTCCAGTTCTGATATTAATCAGTGTATGAATGTGTAAAGAATGACCCAAACCTGTAATCTTGTGAAAATGATACTAAGTTAGCTTGGCAACATGCATTTTGCATAAATGAATGTTGATTGGCATTTCTTTTATTGCCTTGTAAAAGTTGTTACTAATAGAAACCAACAGTAGCTCTTCCATTGCTTTTGATACCAGGCTGCTGTAAGCATGATTACTCAGGATATGTGCTTGCCCTTTTAATGTAATGTCACAAAGATAACATTCAGATAATCCTCTGGAATCACTAGGTGCTCCAAAATTTACTAGAAATGATGACATATATTGAGGAGATTCTTGTCTGGCTCTTTAAAATTAATACATGGGAATTATCTGATTTTGTTGATATGAAATCTTTATTCAGAATCTGCTGCTTAGCATACTCTTTAGGGATAGTTATAATTGGTATGAAAAATATTTTATCAAATATATAAATCTGTCTTTTCCTAACCACAAGTCCAGGAATAGTTATTAAGTAGTTCTGCCCTCTTGCACTAAAGCCATTGTTAGGATTTCATTTATTTAAGTTATACTTAAATTTTATTTTGTCCTTAATCTTCTTTTTTTTTTTTTTTCTATAGATTTTATCTTGTGTCCTGTTTCCTGCCTTATTCACTTCCCACTGTACCATGATATTTGATGCAGTCAGCTTTCTTGGCTTTCCATTTGTTTTAATAATTTTGTGACTTTCGTTATTATATTTTCCTTCTAAGTTATTTTTTTTTCTTTTGAAAACAAAGCAGAACATTGTAGATGTCTCTCTCAGCTATGGATTTTTGGCACCCAAGAGAGTGTTCTTAAATTCCCAATTAGCATGAGTATTTTTTTTATCTCCAGCAGTAAATGTGGGCTTGATGACAGAAGTACTTCTTTAAGTTAGTTAGCCATGTGATCAGAGTAGAGAATCAGAATGATGTGCTCTGGCCTTGTAAGCAGCAGAAAAATTCAGGAGTACTAAACTTGGATCATGAATACAGAGATGCATATTTGTTTCCTGAGCTTGCACTGAAAACATTCCCGCATAGCTGTTCTGGTAAAGGAGGTTGAGCCTTGGCCAGAAACTTGCACCCCTGCACTGCTTTGAAGTGTAGCACACTGGTAAGGGCTTCCTGTAGGGCAGACACTTTGAGTGTTTCAGACATAAAAACTCTTCTGTAGGCCTGTGCAAAATATACATGTGCATTTTGTCTTCTGTTGTATGCATATTTTGTTGTGTGTGTGTGTGTGTGTTTTTTTTTCTTTTTCTTCTTCTTATTTTTTTTTTTCCTAATAACTTTTTATAATAACCTTGCACTGAAAGCAGCATTTGTTTCATTTAAAAACGAAAACCTTTTATTTTGGGAGTCTGGATGATTAGTGAATGGCTTTTCTATGTGATGCCCCAATAATACACAGTGGATGAGAGCATTATAAGGATGTCATGACGTAAAAGAAAATTGGCAGTTGCCTGGTCCGTATCACTTCTTCATATAACCCAAGGTAGGCTCATATTTATTCATTTCACAGAATGCTATAGATGACAACATGATAGACCTGGAATAAAAAAGGGTCATTAGATAGAAACACACCTTCTCTGATTTGCACTGATGCTGAAATCTGGAGTCTGGGGTGTATTCTTTCTGCATGCCCCATGCTTTTATTCTTCCCCAGGCATCCGTTGCAGGGCTCTTTTAGAAACTCTTACTGAGGAAGATGGACTTTTTGTCTGACCAGCATGGCTGCCCTCTGCAATTAACCCTGTTTGGTTCAACGGAAATTGAGGAAAGAACAATTTGGTCTGGCAGCAAAGCTTGACCTGCATGGGTTTCTGTTGAAGTATTTATAATTCTGATAAAACAAGACTGAAATTAAAGAATGAAGGAAACATAATAACTCTTCCCCTAGTTCTTCTTATTGTGGTTTCATTCCTTTGTTTCTTGATGTGGATTCCAGAAAATTAATTGAGCATTGAGACCTAAAGAGCAATACTTTTGGGGCTGATTATTGCACGCCTCAGCTGCTGTAATAAGGTATGAGTTAATGACTTTAACCACCTGAAAAGTGTAACAATTTCCCTGTAAATTCAGTGCCTGGAGTTACTCATTGCCTGGTCACCTAGTTTGTAACTCAGGAATAGGAGGAATTGAAAAAACAGAAACATACTGTTATTGCTCTTAAGAAGTGTTAAATAAAAATAAGTTTAAAAATAAATCCAGGTTCTTGCACTTCCCGGACATTATTGTCCTGTGCATGACATACGTGGCAGTGAGTCAGCACACTGCACTCTTGTCTGATGTCTGGAAGCTGTTTCATAATCAAAGAGCAAACTGTGACCAGTCTGTAAAGGCAGCCAGGACTGAACCTGGCAGCACCAGATGCTGCAATATTGGTGTTAAATCAGGCTTGGCTGGTACAGGGGTTTCTATTGATTTTAATTTTGAGCACAGTCCTGCTCAGCTCTGTGTGTGCTTCTCATAGGTCGCGCGCAGTGCCGTCACTAGCTTTGCCTCTCAGCTCCACTTGCAGGAAATGAGCAAAACTCCTGTCTGCTTTGAGTGCTTTTCAACCCAAGATGCACAAGGAAAAAGGGAAAGGTGAAATTTAGGGCCACTTGCCCTTCTGGTAGCCTGCTGCACATGCGTGGGAGGGCTATGCAGATTCTCTCACACAGGGCATTTGTAAAATGCTGAGTGACCAGCCAGTGAAAATTTCAAGGTTGAACAGAATCGTCCCAGCAGCACGAGGGACTGGAAGGCTTATTTTTGGATTTCAATCTCTTCAGGACAGAGGCACGCCTTCCATCTGCATTTTTGCAATGCCTGGAGCAAGGGTCTCTGCTCCTCATTGTATGTGCTGTAATAACACTGGTGTGTATTAATAGCAATAACAACAAAAGCCGGAAGTTAATGGAGACAAAGGATGGTGAGCTGCAGCGATTTATGTTCTTTTCCCAGCTTTGTCACACACTTGCTATGTGACCTTGAAGAATGTGTTTAATCCCTTTCTGTTTCAAAGTTCCTCTGGGGCTGTAGGATAACAGTGCCTCAGCAAGGGTGTCAGGGGCTTCATTCGGAAATGCCCGTAAAGTCTGCTGGGCCCGGCTGTCGGGACACTTTTCTGGTGGCACACAGCCACGGAGAATGTGAGCAGGTCATCAAAACAAGATGTTTCACGTTAGAAAAAGGCAGACTGACTCCTTCTGATGCCCTTCTTGGTGTCACTCAGAGATAAGGCAAAACGAGGGAATTCCTGTCTGAAGCCGTGTTGTGGCCATATGCATTCCCTTTGAGCAAGTGAAGGAAAAATAGCCACAAAAGAGCAAGCCTGCGTTGACTGCACATATGCTTAGGATTGTTCAGAGCCAGGATCTCCTCTCCCCCACACCTGCGCAATCTCCCCGCCGCCAGCATGGCTCTCCCTGCCGAAGCTGGGAGCTTGGCCTACACCCAGGCCATGGCTGAGCCCAGCTCACCCCGTGAAGGTGGGCCAGGGCGGTGGCTGGCCGGGCCCTGCTATCTTGCAGGGCTTGCTGATGAGGGGAGCTGCCCGCGGGTGTGATTTACAGCCTGAGCATTGAATCCCAGCCCTTGTTCTGTGAGGAACACCACCTCCTCCAGGAAGGAATGGCTGGAGCCCATGTCCTGACAGTGAGGGATTACACCACCAACAGACTTGGATGGGATACAACCCAAACCTCCTTCTTCCCGTAACAAATCTGCAGCCCTGAGGATCTTATTTAAAAGTACCTCTGGGAGATACCGCCCTTCCTGTCTCTTGGCTTATCCTTGCTCCAAAGCCCCGCCGCACTGTGCCATGGAGAGCTGGCCGGCACTTCCTGGCATGCAAAGCTTCATGCTTCCCAACAAACTTCTAAATCCTGCACCACTGCAAATTTTCTTTTATTCCTTAACTATTCTTTTTCCTTGATTTCAGAATCCTCATCCTTTGAGTTGAAGTCTCATACTCAGACACTGCACTGCAGATCCTCAGAGAGTTATGGTTCCTGCTCTGAGGACCACGGGCTCTAAGGTCTAAATGTGGTTTATGGACAGGCCCTTCAGATTACATGGTGGAAAGATCGCCAGAAATTTAAACATGAACATTCACCCAGATAGGTGAAATGAGTACCACCTGATCAAGGGAGCAAATTTTGTGAGTGCACTTTACATCATTCGGGAGGTTCATTTACTGCCTCAAATTATTAGTATTAGCAAGAAGCTGTTTAGACAGATGTCGTTGAACCCCTGTTTCAACTAAGTGATGAGTAAATGCAAGCTTTAACAGTTGGGATAATTTTGTGATTTCATTACCTTCCTTGTCAAATTTTAGTTCTTCATGTTAATGTCTGGATTACACCTATTCAGAGACCCAGGGAAGGACAAATATACTTAACATATGAAATAAAGGGGGAAAGAAACAAAAGCAGCAACAATTAGCTACTTGCATACAGTAAAAAATGTTCTGCATTTTGTTTAGCTTTTTCATATGTCCTGTGTCAAAAGCACTCCTGAATGGAAATGGATCTTCTTAATGTGACAAAACAGTTTCTGCATTTTATAACATTTGGTATGGCTTTCAGTGAAGTAAAATGCATGTCGCAGAAGGCCTTTTCAGCTGGGGCATGTCACTGCTGGATGCACTGGCATTTCATTTCACTGACATGCATGCTATGTGCTGTTGAAATGCTACAAATTTCACTGGTGTTTTTTTGGAACCTAATCCCTTGGTGACAGTAAACACAGCATAAGAAAGAACCCAGTGCAGAAGTTATTTGTGCATCACTTTACATCACCCCAAACTGGCTGGATATGCTTTGCAAATTGAAGGAAGAGAAAAGCTCACTATTTTTAAAATCTACTTCTAATTGCCACATTTTTCAGTAATGACAAATGAGGATGAAATTTCAGTTTTGTGACTCTGGCCAATGAATGTATTTAATCACTATAGTTGCAGGAATAAATGCCAGATTAAGAAGTGATCGACCAGACAAGAGAATCAAGAGAAATGCACTGATTTATTATCTGGTGGAGTAATATTTCAGCTATTTGAGGAAAAGATGGTCTAAACGAAATGAACAAATAAAGCCTGCAACTTCTATACAGACAAGCTGGCTATTTCAAGAAACCCACACTATCCTGAATCAGATCTATTATATTTTCTTGCTTTTGCATTTGTCACATGTCTCTCAAAATGTGTTTAATAAAGTTGCATTAAAGGGTTCTGGTTATTACTAGTAAAAAGTATTTTTTTTTTTTTAAGAAAGAACAAGACAGTTGTGTGTACACTTGAAGATTTCTAAGTGACTGGCTCACACAGCTAGTACCTTTTCCTGTAGGCCTTTTATCTGGCCTTAAAATGAATAAAGCAGAAAATTTCCAGTTTTGTTGAACCTTCTCAAGGAAGACTACTTAAACCACAGCAGTACTTGGGATATACAACCATCCTTGCTGACTGGAAAATGAAGAGAGCATAAAAATGGGAGCTAAAAAGTTCACAGATGAAGTTCTTTAAAAAGGAGAGAAAGAAAAACATTCCATATTCAGTCTTACCTATGCAAAACAGAATTTCAAAATCACTGTGTGATCTTTGAAAGGAGTGCCCTTTCCTTTTCCAAAAGCCGTGTTTAGGCTCCTCCTGCGATGGTGTTAGACAGATGTTTTCCCTGATCAGTGAGTAGATTGCCTCTCTCTGTGGAAAGAATGAAGCTCCTTTGCTTGGGGACTGGACATTTCCACCATGTTTCAAGGTTTGAAATGTCTTCAAACTCCTGACTGCTTTGTCAAATCTAACTACATTCTCGTGGACCTTCTTTTGGCAAGTTTAATCGTTACTTGACTGAGTTCCAGGATTAAGTATGTGGGGTTATAGAAATCATTTGATACTTTGAACCTGGGGAATTACATTACCTGACTATCACTGTGGTAGAAAGCACTGCACAAGTTCTAAAACTTAATTTCATGCTCCATTTGTTTTTCTGTCACTGTCTGTTCCATGACATCCAGAGCTGCCAGTCTCTCCTCCCTTCCCCTTACATAAACATGTGGAAAAACAGCAACATTTGGATAGACATTTTAATCTGAACTTTCCAGCATCTGCTGAATAACTCAGAATCAATTGTGGTGTGTGGCTGCTTGTCCATCTCAATTATCAAGCAATCAGTAGGTAGCAGAGGAGGGTAGAGCGTTCTCCCAGGGAGTGAAGGATGTCCAAGCAAATAATAGAAAGGGTTTCCCACCCCCATCAATAGCACAGCAGAGTGAACAAATGTAGCCATAGCTATACTAATCAATATACACTTAATTATTTAACCTTCCCGCCTGATGTAGGCCAATCAGATTATAGGACTTCCAGAAAAAAAGAAATCTTGTCAAAAGCTAGATGGATGTTACTCTCTGGATGGATGGATTATCCCTAAAACAAGCAGTAATTCAGACAAAGGGATATACATCATTTTTAATTGACTAAAGCTGGTCCCTGAACATGAGTAATCAAAGCTTAGTGCCAACTAATGAATCTGTAGTACAATATCATTGTAGCACTTTGGCTTGAAGTTAGTTCTTCTAAACTACTACCTAATTGTTTCAGGTCATATCATTTGGATTTATGAATAAACATAATACGCATGTCTTTTCCTTGGGGCTTTTCTAAGCTTTCCTTTCTGTGACAAACAAAGTAAAAGGTTTTTTTTTTCTTTTTTTTTTTTTTTAATTTAATTTAATTTTATTATTTTTTTTCCCCCAATTTTGTTACTTCAGCAGTGTTTTGATAGAGCACTGCTGGTTTTCTAATTCCTAATAAGAGCTTCTCAGGGTAACACCACTGTCACTACAAGGGGCCTGTCTGCTGAAATCTGTGATTAAAAGTGCAAATAGAAAATATGAGTCAATGCACTGCTTTTTTTTTTAAGCTGTTTGCTGTCTCTACAAGTTCATAATTTAAATCCTGTTAGCTTTCTTTTGAAAACACATCAATCCAGAAATGTAGTATATAGCACCATAAATATTTCCTTGCCAGTGAAATGTCTTTATCATGATTTTTAATTGACTTTATTTAACATTAATACTGTGAAGGGAAAATCAAATTAGATAATGCTTGTCCATTTATACTTTTGCTACTTTTCTAGGACTTCTAGCCCACTTTACATTTTCAGTATTTGAAATATAAATCATAATTCCAAAATGTTGAGACTAATTTTAAAGACGTAAGCTGTCGTGGGGTGAGTGTGTGAACATCCATATTTACCCTGTGTTGCAAAGTGACAGGAAAAGATACACGCTAACCAGCTAAACTTGCAAGTCTCAAATTGAATATTTCAGTTTTCTTCTTAGATTATGCAGATTTTCCTATAAAAAATAAATGAAGCATTGATTTTAGAAATTTTGTTGTATAGGCAAAAGCTGGTGATGATTTGGGTCATGTTACTTCCAAGAACATCCAAAGCACTTGCTGGTGTTTTAAAAACATCAAGAGAGCCATCTGCAACCTTTTCTCCACTTTGACAACTCAGGCATTACCTTCAGAAGCAGCAGGTAAGAAACTGAGTTTCAGTGAACTGAACTTCTAAGCTGATCACTAAACTTTACGAACAGAGTCTGGGGAGGGGAGAAAAAGGTGTGTAGACTTTTTTTGTACACATAGCACTGAACAGCCTTACATGATATTTGGCACATCTCTGCTTAGTTTGAAAGCTGAAACTTGGCTTGTGTACTAGAAAAGCATAAAAATATGGGTGAGTTCATCAATTCATTTTTCATGTGACAGATGTTGGAGATAACCTGTATGAATTAGTCATATTCCTTTACTGACATGGCATGGATTTGGGGGAAAATATTTGGCAATAAGGATAGCCATGTGAATCAAAACACTGCATCGTTTGAGGTATTTTTGAGCAAGATTGTGGATTTGAAAATGGTGTTTTTTGCTGGGAGCACACAGTAAAAACTACAAGCACAGGAAAAGGTGGTTTTACATAGACTTGAAAACCATTTTGAGGGTCATTAAAGCAGATGTTTTGTCCCGACAGCATAGGATTTCCTAAAAGTAAAATGACTGGTTTCAATTACAAATACATACTGTGACTCAGTTAAAATTAGACCAAGAGAAGTCGCAGCTGCTTGAAGCAGAATAGCTAACTGTGCTCCAGCCCATCTACCAACCTCCACTGTTTTCTTTTGGGGCTAAAAAAATATACAGGAGATAAGAGAAGTTATTCAAGATAAGGAATGACACGGTTCCTTTCCTAATCAGTCATGGCTGACACCACTTCACCATGGCTGTTGTGGTGTGTAGTGCATCCCTTTTTCCATCACATACCAACGTCATAGGTGCAGGGCCTATCTCGCAGGGAGATCTTCAGTTGGCCCCAGGTCTTGTGACCAGCACAGAGGAGACCCCATGCTGCTGTGCTGCCTCCCATTTGTCTTTTTCTGGGCTTCAGGGATGCTCGCTGGTCTACTTCACCTCCTGCTGCCTCCCAGGGTTCCCAAAGGACTGGACTGTGAGCTGGGGCAATTCTGTGTATCTGACAGCTGTTTCCACACAGCCTCTACTTTGTGTACACAGTTTTGTATGGGTAGAAAAGGTCCTGGAAAATATAACTTAAAAACTCAATACTCCAGCATAGTATTTCTAGGGGTGGTATGATGTAGTATGATGATATTAGTCCCTAGCAAATCATTATCCTAAAGTACTGCAAGGTATTTTTTTTATTCACTGTCCTGAATACTGCTGGTGAGTCATCTGCAGCTAGCATAGTATTGTGTTATCTAATATGGGTAAAAAAGGCTGTCATCTGGATGCTCACCCATCCTCAGAGCTTTTCCCTTAACAATTGTTTTTTGATCATTTATTCTTGATTTTGTATTTCAATATGTGGGAGAAAGCCTAGTCACTGTAGTTATAATAATTTTCTTCTCAAATGGTTTGTCATATAAAGACTCCTTATTCTTACTCTGAGGCATGGGTGACTATATATTTCAGGAATCACACTGAAAATAATGTTCTGCATATCCTAGGAAAACAGTTTTTGTGTTGCAGGGACATTGCTTGCATGAGAGAATTTAGTGTGTCTTGCTAAGGGTGTGCAGACACCACACTCACAGAGAACATACAGCCCACTCTGTTCAGAAGCTGCACTGAATCAGCTCTTCCCTCTCCTTCTTTAAAGAGACATTAGCTTTGGCACACAACTGCAGAAAGGGTCAACGCATACCAGGTTTTCAAGCTCAGAGTAAGAGGAAAGGCAGTTCTCTGTCTACTGCTTGGAATGGGCCCATCTCAGCCACCTTCAGAGTTTTTCATAACCATTATCAAGGAAGCTAAGAGAGGCCTCAGGCTTCCTAATGACCATGTTTAAATAAATAAATAAAATAAAAGCTAAAACAACAACAGCACAACACAAACAAACAAACAAAAAACCAAACAACTATCCATAACACAAAGTAGTCTGAAAGTGTTTGGGAAGAGGAGGATTTGTGTTTTAGATGGATACCAGAGAAGGATGCCGAAAGGGAAATAGAAAGCAGGAGCAACATCAACATGGGCAGAGTTCAAATTAAAAAGTAGAAAAAAAAAAAGACTGTGAGAAACATATACATGCATAATTAAAAAGCGAGAAAGTGGAGGAGTCAGCAGCATATGGAAAACTATGTTTTCCATAAATTAATGTATTTTAATGATACCTATTCCAAGAATATTATTAAACTCTATGCTTTAAAGTACACTCTCATGTATACACAGGTATGCCCATGGAGTGTACAAATGAACACAGGATAGTGTTGCTAGAAACGTCATTTGAACCTTTGGAGAAACTGTTCTGCACCTCTGTTCCCCAGTTAGTCTCATGCAAGAGTTGGAGGTGACCCTTCTCATTGTCTGGTATCCCTATAACTATATCAACAGTTGTGCAGCAAGCTCTTCAGTGCCCATCGGGCATGCAGGAGTGCGAAGCTAGCATCCTTCCACACCCCCCCCAAAGAAGACAGGGTGCTAACACTCACAGCTCATCAGCAAAAGGCCCCCGACCCCCAAAATGCTGGAGAACAAACCCTGAGCAGCTGTACAAACAAGGAGCTGACAACCAGTTTCTGTAATGGGTGCTGAACTTGGTCGACCTGACCACACAAGCAGGACTACTGAGTTCAGGGCTGACAGTCAGGGTAGGGGGAGCTATTGCTGTCCACCCTGGCAAATCTGGCTGAAAATGCCAGCTAGTTAGATTTATAGATACAATGCAAATGTGCTTTTTAGACTCCTTCTCAATCAAACCCAATTACAAAAGCAATGGAATCAGAGGAACATTTTCAGTTCCTCTTTAGAGTGTGATTTGACATAAAGGATCAAAAGCATGCCCAGTGTCTGAGAAAAGTGAAGGTGCTTTCAAACACGGCTTTGTTTGGGGTAGCAGGAGACTTCCAGCACATTAGAAACCAATATTAAAACAGCTGTTTATCAACAGCTTAGGGAGAAGCCAGCCACAAAGCTGGTGCCAGGCAGAAAGCTGTGCACAGCTGAGGCACCTCGGGACGTGGCCTCCAGTCTTGATTCAACAGGATACCTGATCAGCCGACGATAGCATTTACTGTAAACAGTTGTGGTTGTCTGCAGGAGCCGCTGTCTGCAAAACTGTCTACAAGAGCTAATATATTCTGTATATGTTTTGTCTCCAGCTTGTGCAACACGTTTTGTGAAACTCATAAAAACCTCTGGACTACATGTATACCTGGCTTATCATGAGGGTAGCCAGCATGGGATGGGGAATGACAACCAGGCTGTGGGAGTAGGTTTGAGCACTCTGCATGCCTGCCAAGATTTCAAAGGGAAAACAAGAGGCAGGCTTCTCAAACTTCTGCCAGCTCCATCTCTATCAGGTCACTCTATTTGTTTTTCCTTTAATATCTTCAGTAAGTTTAATAAAGCTCTTATGACTAACCGCTTGAAGGTATCAGGATATTAGAGGAAATACAAAAGGAAAGACAATGCTAGGTAGGCACATCCTTTGTTGCAGTGCTGTGTCTCAAATAAACATATGCAATCTGTGATCTTTTAAACAATTACCTGGTGTTCCATTACCTGCTCCCTCTCTGAAAACCCGTTTTTGTGCTCCTGCAAACCCAGATTCCACCCAAATGCTGTTGTCCACATTCCAGTGTGTAACAATAGCTGAAATACTGAAAGAGATTGACGTTAAACATTGATTACTGTAAGGTGATATATTAAGAATTATTGATACTAATACAAATGAGAAGTAAGTGCAGAAGAAAGTCCCGAGCACAGAAAAGGAGGGGAAGGTGACTTTGTGGCTGTATGCATCCACGTACAGTGGATGGTGTGGTACATTGTATCTACTCATTTCAAAGCACCTAAATCAGTATTAGTACTTGTTCTTCTCTGCTGTTTCAAACAAAGATGTCATAAAACAACACTAGAATAGCTTTTGGTGCTGTGTCTCCATGGATACTGATGTTACACAGGAGGTATAGATTTTTCTAGTTAAACTACTTTTTTTTTTTTTTTTTTTTTTTTTTTTCCCTAATTTTGATCATAAATGTGCAAACGTAAGAGATCCAGTTCCTCAAAGGTACCTTTGTGGTTATGGCATATACTGTTCCTCATAGCTCCTCTGCCCAGGGCTCCTGCTGTACTATGAAAGCACAGTTGTGAAAAACAAATATTCCTGTGTTGCAAATGCATGTGTTTGGAATGTGGATGGAAATTTAGGAATAGCCACAGATATCTGCAGAAATTGGACACAGTGAAATCTCTGTGAAGAATCCCATAATTGTTTACTCTAGGTCTTACCTTTAGCTTGGCACAATGTGCAGAGCAGTGCTACCGGGGGATAATTGGCAATAAATGACTTCTCTCTTCTGGCATACATGCTAACGTACTTTTCATCCTGGAGCTGTGTTTTCAGCATGAGCAAGGCACATCTCACTAGCTGATGACCCAAATTAACCCATCCTCCCACTGCTGACCACACACAGACCAATGTGCAGCACCGCATCGCATTGCTCAGCTTAGTTTGGAGATGAAAAATCAGCTACAGCCATATATAAGTTGGTCTGGAAATGTGATGTGTGACTGCCCCAGGGCACCCCAGGGCATTGTTTCCAGCCCATGCGCAGCGAGACAGAGTCCCTACACCGCCCACAGCCTGATTGCAGTGGCAAAGCTTGGTTGATATCCAACACAGGTGACCTGGAGTACAGAAAAGAAAGCTGGGGACTGGTTTTATAAGGGCCAAAGACAGAACTGCTCCCTGCAGTCTCCTCCACCCCACTGGCCAGGGGGTGAGTGGAAGACACAGCCTCTCAGCAGGGCAGGGTGCTCCAACCAGCTAGTGGGAATTTGGGTGAGCAGCACCCATCTGAGGGTGGTGACTCACGAGGCAGGAGTGGGACCAGCCTGGGCAGCCCATGCCAAAGCAGGGTGCTGTGAGCCTGTCCGGGGGTGCCTGCATCGGGTGCTTGTGCTGTGCTGGAGCCAATTGCCCCTTCCTGCTGACACCAGGTCTCCTCTCTTTGCTTGCAAAAAAGCTGTCTCTGCCCAGTGCAGGGGATGTATTTTTAGTGTGTTAGAGTTTAGTCTCCTAGCTACAGCTTGAAGCATTCGGCTGGGCAGGGGCTGGCAGTCCTCAGCTTGTACAAAAGCAAATACTAATGATGAATCCTGATGATTGGGCCAAATCCTGCTACCCCAGGCTTGTCACCATTTCCCCCCATCTGCCCCTTAGTTCAGCTTGCAGGGTTTGGTAGAAATGTTACCCAGGTATTCCTGTGGGCTCCTGGAGCACTGCTCGTGACTGGGGTCGTTTACATCCTCTGATGATCTCCTGTTCAAGCGCAGAGATGTCTGCTCCATGCAGCAAGTATAAAAGACCAAATATTGTTTATGTTGTACGTAGTAATCTATCTCACATCTGGAAGAGTCTGGCTCTCTGTGAAGATGTAAAAGAGACCTCATTAATTCCTCTTTAAGGGCAAGGCCATTAAAAAGTTATTTTAATTTTGGGAACAAATTCAGAGTTTCCACTGTTTCTTAAGTTGCTCGCCTTCCTTAAATTGCTATCTGTCTCAGAGCTGTTTATGGATAATAAAATCTCTTTAAAGATTCTCCTTTGTTTTGGAAAAATCTTAGAGTTAATTTGTCTGGCATCTCCTGGATGTTTCACAGACTCTGCATGCTCGTTGTTTGGCTGTTACTAGGATGACTGAAAGTCAGGCAGGGTTACCTAAGCCTCCAGCTTTCTTTTAATACTGAAATAGGCAATGTAACTGCTGCAGAGTGCAGAGCATCCATGTAATTCAATAAAAGCTGAGCATTAGCAAAGACTGGGCTTTGTGTCTGATCAATTCTTGTTTGTAAGCAAGTCTAACTGTGCCTTGAATTAATCAAGTTAATTTCTTTTTTCCTCCATATCGCCTCCCTTTCACTCTTTGGAAAGCCTGCACTTGCTCTACAAGAGCTAAATGATTTTTCCCTATCCTTTCTTTTGATATGCACCACATAGGAACAATGAAACCTCTTGTTCTGCTTTCTGGAAAAATCCCCTCGGGCCTGGACTTCTTTTGCTGCTGCCATTGTTTCCATTTGCCATTTACAATTTCATCTTCTGTATGCACAAATCTCATCAACATTTATTAAAGACTAGGGCAAACTCCAAATTTGCATTATTGCAAAATATAGGACAAATGGAACATAATCTCAGACTGGGGGTGCTCTATACCACACTTCCAAGGTTTTTGTTGTTGTTGTTGTTTGTTTGTTTGTTTTTTAATAGTGCTGACACCAGAGTTGTAGTCCAAAGAGTTTATTGAAAATAATTTCCCTCTATGGTTTCACCAAGTTTTTCCGCTACAATTGCAGAACTTCAGCATCTCCATGATAAAAAGCGTATGTTTATAGATGCAATTTAGTCAATTCCTTCATTATTTAAAAATCAAGCAAAACAAGAAAAAACAACCAACCAACCAAAACCACAAAGCAACACAGAAGCCCTCCTCAACAAAAGCTGGGCGTGGTTATACATCTTATATAGGCACTATCTTTTCACCCAGACAACAAATGTGTTTTGAGGCTTCCATTTTATATAACACAGAAGAATATAGAGAGGATCCTTACATGTCTTTTATAAGTTTAGGAATTACTACAAAAAAAAAAAAAAAAAGGAGAGAGAAAGAGGGAATGAGAAATAGAAATTGGGAATGAGAAAGAAATAGAAAGAGAACAATAGAAAGGGAAAGGTAGAAAGAAATGCCTTTCAAAAAGCTTTCATACATGATTTTTCCTTGTGAGTTAAGTATGGTTACAGCCTGTTCTGGGAGCTACTTCTTTCCATTTTGATGTAGATTAACTGTTACTACTCTTAGATTCAAAAACTATATTTTTTCATATGCACTGGAGCAATTCACTGGGAACCAACCTAAAGAACACAGTAAGGTCATGGTGCTTTGGCCTATCTAATACCATACCTAATGATGTAATCTCATATTTCTCCTTTCCTTGAGTAAGTCTACCCTTAAGGTGTCTTCCATGGAGTCAGATGAAATAGAAAGTGATTTCCCTTGTGATTAATGAGAATTTGAGATCAAGCTTTCTGAGATAAGCAGAACTTTTCTATGACATTCAAATATCTCTACCTTCCTCTAGGCAGAAATGATGGACAGAGGTATGGTAGCTACCATGAGCTAATTTTTAGCTAGACTGGTTCTTTCCAAATTACAGTATGTGCACTAGAGTGAAGTAGCACATTGCAGGAGTGTCCCATCCAGTTGGGACCTGCTGTCATCATCTGTTGTGGAGTATAACCAATGTACATTTAGGAACACTTGTAAGCAATGAATCATGGGCTGTCGTGCAGAATTATATGTCACTGAGTAACGTAATGTTGGTGTTGGAGTGCATGTGGGTTGTAAACCTTTGCTGGAATAGATGGTCTGTAACAACACAATATGGGCCAAGAGACTGGCTTCTTCCCCTCTTGAAGTTTTCAGACTAAGGCTGGAGGTACCCTTGGGAGCACTCTGGTTTTGCCAACACACAAGTCATTACTGAGTGGAACGAGAAGCATGATTTTTTATGGCCTGTGCTATGAGGGAAGTAAAACTGGAATATCTAATAGTCCTTTCTGGGTTTCAAATCCATGAAAAAATATGTGGTGTCATAAGACCCTTACTGCTAACAGCAAAACTTTTCCCCTTTGTTTCAAATGGCAGAAATCAGTTGCTACTTTCTGGCTGTAATGCATTGTTTGCCTGTCTCTAGCAGTATGCAATTGATCAGTTATTTCCCTTCCCTTCCCTTCCCTTCCCTTCCCTTCCCTTCCCTTCCCTTCCCTTCCCTTCCCTTCCCTTCCCTTCCCTTCCCTTCCCTTCCCTTCCCTTCCCTTCCCTTCCCTTCCCTTCCCTTCCCTTCCCTTCCCTTCCCTTCCCTTCCCTTCCCTTCCCTTCCCTTCCCTTCCCTTCCCTTCCCTTCCCTTCCCTTCCCTTCCCTTCCCTTCCCTTCCCTTCCCTATATATTTTTTTCCCACTGAATTGTTTTTTTTAATAGCTTCACTAAGTGCTGCCTCTTCTGGGAAATAACTCTCTGTTTTAGGCTCACTCCTTCAAGGTGCTGAGAGCTCTGGGCCTTCTCCAAGAAAGCTCTTAAGAGAATGGTCAGCTTTAGGTGTACAAATAGTCTGGGCTAAGGAGCACCCTGTGTTTAGATAAAACTTCCAGAGCACAGTGGCCACTTTGCCTGAAATCAATTGATATAAACTCTGTAATGTCATTACTTTGACAGTCATCTATTGAAGGATCCTTAGAGCTTCCCTGAGTTATTAAGACAGCCATAGATTGTTTGTTATAAACACACTCAATTAGCTATGGAGTAGTTTAGGGGGAGAAAAAGAGAGAAAGGAAAAAATCCTTTAGATAATTCTGCATTCAGAGTTTTTCAGAAGGAAAAATTAAAAGTTCAGACTTTGTGGATGTTTAGACATCCACAGAAATCCACATTCCAGCTAAGAGATAAAAAGATATAACAAGAACAAGAAGAGAGGAATAAAGAATGTTTGAAAAGAAACAGCAGAGCTTGGACTGATGTATTTGAGTAAGAGCTGATGTTAGGAATTTCCATGTAGAATAAGCAAAATAAAATGTCATCTCATGGTTTAAATACTGCCAGATGATTCAATATACTTTTCACAGCATTCTTTTACCATGTGATATTCTCTTATGTTTGTTGAAGTCAGGAAATGAGAAACTGTTTGAAAGGGAAAGGTTACGCCTTGTGTCATTGTATAATATATGCCCACAAGCCTATTATATTAACAGAGCTGCTTAAGATAATTCAGAATGGAAGATGGAGTTCATTTCTACCACAGTATATTCTAACTGTGGTCTGCTGACAGAAATCAATGTATCATACACTTGTTAAATTAAGGCTAGTGGAACAGAGCAGATGAGGAAATAATATTTTTTCCTTCAGAAAGCTGACGTTTGAAAAAAGGTTTTATCTTAAATCAGGAAGAAAAATCAAACTCTTACCCATGTTAATTCCAACAATCTATTAAGTAAGATAAAAAAATGCTTGAGTAAATTAAACATTGCATATCAATTTTTTGGACTTTTCATATAGATTGTGACTCTCATTTACAGTTTACTGAAAGGGTTGTTAGACATTGGAACAGGATGCCCAGGGAAGTGGTGGAGTCACCATCCCTGGAAGTCTTTAAAAGACGTTTAGATGTAGAGCTTAGGGATATGGTTTAGTGGGGACTGTTAGTGTTAGGTCAGAGGTTGGACTCGATGATCTTGAGGTCTCTTCCAACCTAGAAATTCTGTGATTCTGTGAAATTCTGTGATTCTGTCTTTACTAAAATTAATTTGATGTACTGAAAGTTTACTTGAACAAAACATGAATTTCTATATTAAAAATGTGGAAATTGTATTTTTGGAGTTTTTTTTTTTTTTTTTTTAATTGGCTTTGGAAATGAATATATGTATTTTTAAAATAACTATTTCCCACAGACATTCTATTCAAAGTGCAGGCATGTCCTAGATGAAAAATATTTTGCCCCAAAAAATCTCAGTCGCCCATAATGATGAAGTAAGCAATGCACATTTTAATTACCTTGCTGTTTACTTTCTCTGTAGTTTCCCAGCCTTTAAGGAAACTGTTAAAACAAGGATAGAGAGGATTGTCTGTTCTGCTTGTGCTCATAAAACTCCAGTATTGTGGTCTGGTCAGATGTCAGTCTAGTTCAGATGTTCTCCTGCCTGCTATGTCAGAGGCTCTCTTCATGACTAGAGACACACACAGGGCATTAACGTATCGGTATCATGTGTAGTCTGCACCATGCACCAGAGGGGCTCAGAGGGGGAAAGAGGATCATTCACTAGCAGCATTTCTTTAATTCGCATACTTGACTGTCACTGTAGATGGAAAAATGCAGTGAAATTTGGTCACTACTGGTTCTGGTTGGTAATAAAAATTTTATTCATAAATCTCGTAATGGCTCCGGTTATCCCTGATTTTAGCAAGGAATTCTGAAACCCACCTCTAAATGGAAAAGGTTTGAGAGGTGCCATCTCTTTCTCACTCATTGAGCTTTAACATACAGAATTCAGGCATTAAATGTTTAACACGCAGTTTGCAGGAAGATCTTCAGATGCACACGGCTGCTCTCTGCAGTGAGCCAGAGGTGGAACAGAGTGGTGAATCAGAAGTGAAGAGCTTAACAGGACTTTAAAATCAGCAGAGAGGCTGGCTTGAGTCACAGATGCAAACATTTTGAGGTAATCCATTTTTTTAGCAAATACTGCCAACATATTCACCCTACTGATGTTTGTGCCTCAGTGCCACTATTGGTGCTGGGGCAGAGGCCCAGTCCCTTGCCCACAGGCGCTGCTGCCTACTGGGGCCCCCTGCACACCAGACCCTGCCCTAGCCCCTCAGCCTGCCCTGGGGAGGGGGCTTGGGCCTTCCCCATTGCTCCCTGTGCCACCCGGACCCATACACCCCGGGCAGGAGCTGAGCAAGGGAAGATGTACCAGGTTCAACCCTTGGGCTCTTTATGGGCTGCTGGATGATTTGTTAGAACCTGCCAATGCAGTCTGATCAATAATGCCCAGAAAGGCCTATCCTTCAGCATGTGCTTTCCCTAACCATTGGTACTCTTCAGATAAGAAGATCAGGGTTGGCAATGGAGGTTTAACTGGTCTGGACTCATCCATACATATATGTATATATATATATATTTGCATTTTCTTTGTTGCATTATTCACATCTATGCCAATGGTCTATTCAGCGTTATTGCCTTTATTGCATCTTTTCTGTGATTTCACAAGGATGCAAGGTGTGCTTTCATTTTCCATATGCATATGGAAATCTCTTCCTGTATACTATTGGCACAAGCTAGCTCAGCTGTTTTCAATGTGAAGGCCCATCCTCAGCTCCAGAAGCCAAGAAAAGGTATTTCTAAGAGCATTTCAGCTCGGCACACTTGATTTCACATCTCAGAGGGACATGGAAATGTGCAGTTGCATTCCTGCAGCTCTTCTTTACAGAATCAGTTCTGGCAGTGGGGACAGGAAACAGGGCTTTCTTACAAGTATTTGGCTCATACAGGACTAAGGCTTCTTCACTTTTTAAACAGCATTCACATACTTTAATCTTTCAAAGGGGTGAAAGGAGAAGAGGGACCATTGAAGATTGTGGTCACCTTTGTAACCTTCATTCAAAATACTGGAGAAGATATCAAAGACTACAGTTTTTTTAAGATGTGGATTGTGAATAATTTACTAAAAATCTTGGAAATAATTGTAATCTATTGCACTTCCCAGAGATGACAGAAAAAGGAAGGGACTTTCAAAGGCATGAAGTATGAGCTCATTTCCATGATCTTTTGACCATAAAATAAGAATGCATATGTGGAACTGTTGTATCCAGTCTGTCCTCTGTTGGCTGCCCACTGATTTATGAAAGCACATAAATTACTCAGCATCAGAGGACTGTATATTGTATGGCCTCAAGTCAGCAAGACAAACAAGTACATGCCTAATTTTAAGCAGATGACTTGTTCCAAGAGAAAGGGCTTTCATGAAAAATTAAAATTAAGTATTTTCTACAAAGAACTGAAGCATATACATTGTTTCCAGATGAGCCTCCTTACAGAATCCAAACATCTTGCCTTCTGAATATGCTAATGTACCATACTCCATCCCAGCCAGGCCTAGTACGTTTGACTTTTCATCAGAAATAAGGAATATTTCAAGTATGGTGAAACTGTTCTCTGAGGACGGAAGAAAACGGTCTTGCCCATGTGTATGTCCACAAGCTTCTCAAGTTTCTGTTCTGGATGGCAGCAAAGCAGCTCTGGAAACACAATTTGTTCAGTTTTGCAAAGCAGTTGATCTCTTCAGCTTGTGTTTCAAAAAACTCCTTTTGAGTATTCCTGTCAAAGTCCTGTATTAAAATTTTATTTCTCCTGTCAAAGGCAATAATTCATGTGGTAGCAAGCCACAAACATTGCCTTATAAATGACATTGTGAAAATATGTAGACAACATCCTACTTTCCTCAAATTGGGCACGCTAAGGACAACAGCTGCTGCCTTTCTAGCTTAGGGAGCAGGTGTTTGACCACCTACAAGCAGGATGTTTTCTCCTCATATGAAAAGCATGCAGGTTTACTCAGTGATGCCAAACCATCAAGGCAATACAGCAGTCAAAAAATTAAAATGTTGACAGTCTTCCTCTTACTGAATAACTTGGTCCAATGCCATGGAAAAATACATCAAATTAATAAAAATTGAACAGAGTTTTCTCCCTGAAAGTGCTGTTAAGGCTTTATAAAGCCACCCTCTCCTGCTGTTTTTTATTAATTTTATGACACCCTGAAAAAGTTTATATGGTGATGAACTTGGGGAATCTTGGTAGCATGGCCTCTCTGAACACTAGGATTGATAGGACAAGGGGGAATGATTTTAAACTAAAATAGATGAGATTTAGATTAGATGTTAGGAGGAAATTCTTCACTCAGGGGGTGGTGACACACTGAAACAGGCTGCCCAAAGCCAGGCTGGGTGGGGATTTGGGCAACCTGGTCTGGTGGGAGGTGTCCCTGCCTATGGCAGGGGGTTGGAGCTGGGTGGGCTTTAAGGTCCCTTCCAACCCAAACCATTCTGTGATTCTATGATGTTATGAAGAAACACAAATCATAGCATCATGGAATACTTTGGGTTGGAAGAGTTCCAAATACCTCTGATCTTCTTTGCAATTTAATGGATTCTAATGAAGATGGTCCATCGAATGACTGGTATTGGGCCAAACCCTTAACTTTGAGTAGCATAAATATATTATTAAAAAAAAAAAAAAGTGTGTTGTTGTTGTTTTGTTTTGTTTTTTGGTTTGTTTGTTTGTTTTTACAAAATTGGTTAAAAATTCACAATGAGAAAATGGCGAATTAAATATTCTGCCTTGGTGAAACAATACAAGGGGGAATTGAAACTGGTTCCTCTATGGAAAAGGCTCAGTTAGTGGCTGGGGGTCAGGAAGAGGACTGATGGAGCTGCTTTCACACATTTTCTGGCTGGGGTGGAAAGATATTCGTGAAGAACTTGCAGATTTTTATTTTAGGAATTGAAAAAATATCAAAATAGAACATATGCCCAGTGCAGACAGTACTGGTATTTTAAGAAATGGTTGCAAACCTTCAGAATTTTCTGAGGAAATTAGCTGGAAATTAAAATGACAACAACAACAAACAAACAAACAAACAAACAAGCAACACCACCTCTTCTAGTTCTATTTCTCCCGTTCATGGCATTGTATTATATTATCCAATTTTAGTACAAAGAAATCATGGCTTAAGTATTTAGCAAGGCAACTCTTGAAACATCAAGGAAAAAACTTTTCTCAAGAGCAGAAAACCTGAAAGAGCATTTAATACAGGTGCAGGTGCTCAGAGGAACTCCTTGTTTCACATAATTAAGTCTATAAAGATCTCAGCCACCTTGTGTTTAAAATAACTTTTAACATCTAACACAGAAAGCCAAAGTTGTGGTTTAATTTAAGGCTGAACCAATGTTCCTTAAAATCAAGGGGTTTCTCTTTATCTTTAACCTACATTTTTGTCTGTATTAGTTTTAGTGCTTCGAAATTTGTGCTACTGTTCTAACAATCACACAACTGAAAAGAAGGGAGTGCTGAGATTTTGCATGTACTAAGCAAAGAAGTGGAGTTGCCTAAAATACTCTCCTCACCCCAGCTACGAAAGGGACCCAGTGAACTGGTCTAACATGTGGCATCTGTGACTCAACACTAGCTCTGGTTAAAATAAACAGAATTCTTCTAAAAGATGAGTCAGAGGAAAATGGCAGCTGGGAAGTCGTTTCTCAAGGATAAGACTTGCATCTGCTCAGTGTGAGGCTTTTCTCCTGACTGCTATTTTGAATGGCCATCTGGTGCGTGTCTGTTCCAGCCACATACACGTTCTGAGCAGTTTCTCTATATACCTCCAGTGCTTTGGAGGCAGAGACTCCACGGGCCAGTGTAGATACGATCTGGGAAGCAAGCCTAACCATATTGTGCAGTTGGACTTCACTGCATCTCCAAAGCAGCCAAGAGAACTGGCTGAAGAAGCGGTTTCCGAGACAGCAGATGCTGCTGCAAACAAGTCATGCAGAGTTTGTTGTTTTACTTTAGAAGCCTTGTTTTCACCCGCCTGTGATGTGAAGGTACAGAGAGAAGGACCGCCAACATCCCATATGAAAGGTGCACACACAGTTCTTTGCTCCTCAAAAACAGGATGCCTCTTGTTCATAACAGAGGCGAAGCTCTCTCCGCATTTTGATGTTTGTGTCACTGCCTATCCTGGAGTCAGTGTAGGAAAGAGGTGCCAAAAGTTGTTCGTTCTTGACATGTGACTTTCTAGCACGATGTTTTTAGCTTCAGAGCAGGGGATTCTCAGTTTCAGAACTGCTGCTATACCATTGATCTCTCTTAGTCTGCTAGCCTCTCCGCTCCATTTTTAGTTCACCATTTCTTTCATCACTCTCTCTCCTGTCTCCGCCCCACCACTGCCTGTTTGCTGTATTTCCTTTAAATAGAACTTCGGAGTGCTGCAATGCACGACACATTACACAACCGTGCTTTAGGATCCGTGAAGATGTGTAACAGGCTTGTGTACCTTCCCAGCTATTTTTTAAATCCATCCTCATCAAACTAGGGAGTAGCTGCTAGTGATGTAAGTAATCTGTTCTTCATCTTCTTCCTAACACTACACCCAAATTCTTTGGCAGCTCACAAACACTTAGTGCTTGTTTTGGAATGCCTTTGATCACCAAAGTGAGCTGGGGCTGGGACTCGACATTCATTGCTAAGCTGTACCTTCTGCATTTGCCTTTTCTGCATCGCCAGTGATGATTTCTCTCAGTCTTCTACTTAAGTTTGGGTTGGTTGTGATACCCTGAAGCCATTGATCAGAGAGCCTCAGTTCTCTAATAGCCATCGCTCTCCATAGTTAGTCCATAGTTAGTAATCACCAGTGACAGGGGATCCATCCCAGTCCTCTTGTCCAGGCTGCAGAGAATAAGTGACATATTATTTCTGTCTAGCTGGTAAACTGGCTAAAAGCCACTAACTGTGATACACTAATGGCACAAACAAGACAAAGAGCCCAGCCAGTTTTCAAAGACTCCAAATATTTCTTGGTATTGCATAGCAGATAGCAAGCCATGGCTTCAGAGCTGATAGGTGCAAAAACATCCAGGAGCAATAGCTTCAGCTGTGCACTCCAGCTTGGTCAGTTTATGTGGGATCAGAAACACAGAAGCTCAAGCTACAGATGAAGTGGAAAATGGGTGGTTAAATACCTGTTTTGCCATTAATGATTCCTCCACAAGCCTCATTGAATGGGTCTAATTCCCTATTGCTCAAGAGAATTACACATGCATAAAATGAGTTTATGTGGCTTGGGAATCAATTCCCAGGTTTCTCAAAAATCTTCCTAAGCAGATATACATTTCTCACATAATTCTAAATTTCCTTAACCCCATTAAAATGAGGTTAAAGCTAAATTATTTCCAATTTTATTAACAACCAAAAAAAAAAATCTTTCAATTTTTACAATCAAGAACTGCTTCATGCCAAATTAGATGAAATAATTAATTATGCAGAAGATTTTTTTTAAAGCTTAGAGTTATACTTCATCTTTCTTTAAATAGGTTTTACTCTCCATAAAGTTAATAAATAAATTCCCTGTGATTTTATGATAATCATTCTTATTTTCCTACTAAACTATGGGAAATTATATTTTTGTTTTGTTATATGCTGACTTTTTTCCTCCTCATGTGTACTATTTCCAGATAATTACAGCAGAGCAATCAGAAGATCTGTAGAAAATATGCAAAGGACTAAAACAAACAGATCAATGAACCCCAGGCCTGTTGGTCTATTTCCTGCCATGCAAGATATTTTTAGCGCTCATCAAGCTTTCAAAACTTAATTGGAAGTCCTAAGTATTTCCCTGACTTTGGATTTCATTCTCCCTATGCAATGAGAAACTAACGATGCTGAGAAATAGAAACTCTGTTTGGTCTAGCACAGTGGGTTGCAGAAATGGATGTATTGAAGTATGTGAACCCTCAGTGTATTTAAAATCAGTTTTACTTTAATTGAAAACTAGAAATTAAACATATGCAAATGTGTGCAGTACAAAATGCAGCAATGCTGTAAGTTGAAGGCAACTGACTCCGTGTTTGGCTGTTGGTGGCACTCAGGCCTGGAGTGGTGGTATTGTGTCTTGGAGCTATTAAAGGTAATTTGTAACAGCAGTATGGCTCTGTAAGGGCCATTGGAGGGGATACATCACAACCCCTTAGCCAGATATGCAGTTCTGGAGGCTCCAGGGTCTTGAGCCTAGTTTGAAGTTTGAAGCACAGTGCCCCTCTGCTCCTTTCCAAATCCCTTTCTCCAGTTCCCTTGCTTCCTCTGATGCTTCCTCTCTCCTTCCAGAAGTCCCCACAAGCCCTTCTGATATGAGCCAGCACCTTCCTTTTCTTTCAGTGAGCTGGAAGCCATCAGCAAAAGAAGTGGGAGAGAGTTCCTTTGCATGTGGTTTTTGTGTCTGGGTCACACATCCTCAAGTGCTTGCAGGAGTAATTGTGGGGGAACAGATGCTTGTTCCTTTCCACTCCATGATGGAGGACACTAAATAGACAAAGATTCATGAGGAAATTCAGGCATCAAACTCTAATGTGATTTATCTGAAGGAGCAAACTGAGAATTTTCATAATTCATAATATATTTTAACCAAATTTGGGCAAATTTCCTGAGGAATGACAGAAGGCAAATTCTTAATGCCAGGGTCTTATGCACACAGACCTGATGTTATTTCAGATTCTAGACCCAAATCAGTAAGACACTGGAATCTCTCCAATAAGTAACATTATTTTTAACATTGGTAAGATAATATTATCTCCACAATGTTGGTCTGAAAAATAGGTAAACTCTTTTCAAATTAAACTTTCAAATAAAATTCAGCCTGTGGGTAATGTTATTAGGCTCAGTTCTTACTATTAATCCTGAGCAAAATGCTAAGGGTTTAACACCAGGCACCTTGACATTTTAAGAGTTGGACATTTTTAATTACAAGCATTTCTGCCTGAACTCCTTGTAGCTATATCTTTGCTCTTGATTTTCAAATAATAATCATCCTGCCAAAACTCCTTGGTGTAAATAGGAAACAAAGGGTGATCACCCAATAAACATAATAAATATTTATCCAATAAATTCTGTGGTTGCTTATCTTACTCATCTTACAGTGTTTTCACTTTTTTTTTTCCAGCTGATCTTTCCTAGCAAGTTCATTCAGAGTACCTACGTAAAGTAGACTTCAATTATTGAGTTACAGATAATTCCTACATTTCTGCTTGATACTCTGTGGTTGTGGGTTAACCCATCCCAGCCAGACCCAGTGTATCTGTAAACAGGAAATGTTTGAAAAAGCTTAGAGAATTTTAAATAATAGTTTGTTGAAATCGCTGAGAGTTTACAACTGAATAATCTTGCAGAAGTATATGACTATCCCCACTTCAATCTTGGAAGGCAACACAGGAAAAAGAGAAGTCAAATTAGCCAGCATCTAAAGATTTAAAGGTATACTCATCTGAAATATTTGCCATGTAGCAAAAGGTGACCTCAGTATTGCAGCACAGTTGTTGGCTAACAAGACACCAGCAGGGTTAAAAACTGAAAGTAGGAACAACCTGCAAATAGCACATGAATTTACAAGAATGATACCCAGCATGAGTCTTTCCAAAGCAGATGGGTGAGAGGTTTATTTCTTTATCATAGAACACCAATGGAGAGTACAATACCAAAAGCATCTCAGATTTACTCTAAAAGCTTGCCAGAAATGCTTGAATCAGACTTAGTATGTACTAAAGTGTTTGTCAGGAATCTGTAGTTTCTCGTTACTAATGGTGCTTAGTCACATTTTTTGCACATTTTTACTTAACAGACTACAAGAACAGCATGGTGTTTTTTGTTTTGTTTTGTTTTCTATGAATTCCTACACTGATCATGTTTTTGCATTTTGTCTTTTTGAACAAGGAGTGCACAGCAGTTACCACTTACCTTAAATACATGTATTATCATCTCTCAGAGTCATTGACAACAGCAACAGAGATTATATTACATACTGAAAATTTATAGATTACTGTGCAAAGCTGTCTGGATTTTGAAGGATTTTTATGAAGAAGGAAAATGTGCCCTCATCTATCGTATTCCCTCTTCACTATCCTGATCTCTCCATTGCTATTGCTATTCTGGATTGGCCTTCTCACCCTGGAGAGTATAGGGATACAGTGATTTTGCTGAAGATAGCTACATCCTGACGACAGCAAAGGGTGCTCAGAGAGAATCACCAAGAGCAACCAGATCTCACAACCTGCAAGCCAAAACTGAGAACTGTGGAAGCACATACTCTGCATGATCTGGGTATCACCGATAATCTCTCATTATGAATTTCTTACAGACTCGTATTCTTCCTAAGTCATGATTTCATCTGTAAGACAGTGAATTGAGCAAACAGTAAAAATGCTGATTTTCAGAAGATTCTGTGCTGCTCAACTCCAATATCACCGGCACTACTATGTTCAATATCTTTAGCACCAATGCACTATAGCATTTAGAGCTATAGGAGATAGGTGTATATACATCTGTCCAGTAGGTGATAGAAAAGATTTTGGCATGAATGTATGTTCCAGGTAAGAAGAATGAAACAACCAAAGCTTGAAATCCTGAAGGTGTATCTGCTGTTCCATGGAAAGCATGTAGGCAAAGGGGCTTACCATGGTCAAATAGTATTTTGGTGACCCTGAAGCCTAAAGAGATCGGTTTACTAGGACATGATTTTACTGAAGTAGCAACTTTGTGGGTCAATAACTTCTATGAGCTCATCTAATGCTTTTGTTAGTGGTAGAGAGGTAGTTTACATTGGCCACCAACACGAAAAAATATGGCCATTACAACTTTGTGGGATTGAAATTAGGAAACTTTTATAAATTGTCATAATTTTTGGGTTATGTTTTTATCAGGAGGTTAAAAGAATATGGTTTTGTTGTGTCAGCGTCAAACATAGTAACTCAAAAATATGTGGATCCTGATACTTACTTATTATGATAACAAATGTCATCAATACATACTTCTTCATAATGTCATGAAGCTGAGCGTGTCTATCAGGGATTCAATAATATGGGAGTCAAAGAAAAAAAATCTTTTTGCAAAAAGAACTATTGGACAGTTTCCTACATGAGGAGTAGCATTCTCTAAATATGCATGCATTTCTGCTGACTTCTAGCTTTTGGAGGAAAAGCGCCATAAATTTTTGTTTTATATGGTCACTTGCCAGAAATTTAATCTTCAAAGATGAGATTTAGAGTAGATCAACTATAGAGTGATATATAGCACAAATAGTCAATCTATTTTGAAAACAGAATTTTCTTTACATTTTGAGAATAAAGATTTTCCATGTGGTTATATTTCAAAGATCAAAAATACAAGCACTGTTTGTAAAATATCAAGAAACAGCAATAACGATGCATATTTATTCTATTTTTTGAGTTTATCTGTATCTTCTCCAGGATAATTGCTGACTGTATTGTCATGCCAAACTGTCAGAGTATACTCAATACCTCATGGCAACAAGTTTAACATGTTATGTCTTATTCTTCAGTTTTATATGTAAACAAACACAGTACTTTGATTTGGCATCAAAATTCCTCATCAACAGTTTCCTCTTTTTTATTTCCTAGTGGGGATTACATTTTCCATAAACTTCCATCTTGTTTGAAGATGAGAATGAGACCATTTGATGCATATGATATATTTTTTATAGTACACTGGGAGACTGACATATTGCAAGAACTACTGCTGATAGATAATTGTCATTGTACCATTTTATTAGCGAATATTAGCTTTTTAAACAGTAAATATGTGGTTAGGAAAATGTAAACCTTGTGCCAAGAAGAGAGATTTGAAATGTATTAACTACTGAGCCAAGGATTTAATAACCAGCATGAAGGTTTAAACTGACTTTTAAGGACTTTTAATACGTATAATAAAAACTCAAATTCTTCAGATTTTTAGAACTTCAGGAAGTATACACAAATCTCACTATTTTATATAAGAAATATGGAACATCCCTATGGTATCTAAACATCTATATAGCAGGCTGAAGTAAGCAGCCCAAAAGCAAGTAGCAGAGAATGTGCTCTGTAATACAGCACGTAGATTATTGAACATGAGCGATACACACTTCATTGCAAGGGTAAAACATTCTTCTTCTGACCGCAAAGAAGACAAAATAATACAATACATTCTTAACAAGAACAAGTGAATGAGATCAAAGTGCCTTTTGTTAACATTTCTGGCAGATTCAGTATTTGGCAGCCATTGTGTCAGCGTTCAAACAAATCTGTAAGAACAAGGAGGGATCACATTCATTTGGAGAGACCTCCCATCCTGCGAGCTGTTCGGGCTCCACCTCGCACTAACAGGACTCTGCTCTGGTGGGCCTGGCATAAGTCCAGTTTGCTGCATGAATCTCAGTCAGTTCAAACCAGGGCTGCCTGTAAAGTTAATACAGTTATTTACACTGAGTGAGCAAGTATAAGCAGCACCACGAAGAAAAGCGCTATCTTCCAAACATACTCTCAGAGTGGTGGAGAGCTGCAGCGGGACAGAAAGCAGGGGGACAGCTCAGGAGACCTCCACCCGCAGTCTGCTCCAGAGGGGAGGCCCAGGCAGATTTTCCTGCAGGCAGCAGCTCACTCTCAGCTTCTGCAGAAAGTACTGCTGAGAGCAGAGTTCATCTTCCTATGGACAACAGGCAACTCCCCCCATAGCAGGATAAGTGTGTCTGCCCTCAGGTGTGTAAACTCAGGGTGCGGATGCCTGAGAGCTTTGCTGCTTCCATGCCTGCTTTCTGCTGTTGTCACAGTGCCCTCTCTCCACCAACAGCATGGTGGGAGGTTTGGTTTTATGGCACTGAGTGGTGGATTTAAGCACATCCCTGCCATATAAACACATTTTCTGTCCAGCTATCTGCACAGTTCTCATACTGGGCCTGCCTTGGCCCTTCCCCAGACCTTCCCACCAGACCCCTCAGGGCTCTTTCACCTCGCAGTGCCTCAGAAGTTCAGGGTCTCCATATTTTCACCCCTCCTCTGTAAGACGCCTCCAGCCCACACATTTTCTCTTCCACCTGGAGGGTCACAGGGCTCAGACCTTTTCCTGACGGGCCAAATCAGTCTGGCTTCAAATTGTACAGCTGAAAGACAATAAGCCATGCTGGGCCAAGAGCTCTGAGGTGGCCCGACTGGCTGGCCAAAAGGCCTCCTGGTGGAGCTCCCATGTGTTGTTTATGCCTTGCTCTCAGCAATGGTTTGCCATTTTTTGCTGACTCTGGCTTTTCCAGCATCCAGGTCCACCTGGTTGAACTTCCTTTTGCTTAGGTAAGGAAACACTTTTGCTCCTCTGGTGGGCTGGAACAGGATCATATTGTCCTGCTCTGGGGACAGCATCAGGTGTGGAGATTGACTGGGGCAGTACACCTGTCAAAGCACAACACAGGTGTGCTCAGGTGAGCTCAGGGAGGCCAGAAGGCTCCTGTGAAGGGCAAAAGGTCTTAACTTTAAGCACTAATACGGACTGTGAAAGTGTTGCCCTCCATACATACTCCCAAATCCTGCACACACAGCTCTCATAGCCAGGGGCACACAACATTCTCCTTCCTCATCATCTATCCTTATCTTGGATGCCAATTACTAAAAATTGTAAGGTTTTTTTCTTTTTTTTTTCTAAAAATTAAAAGTTTTCTTTTCCCTCTTGAGTCAGACAGATCCCTACACCACGAGCAGAAAGGTGGAGTTGTGCAATGTGACAATGTGAGGGAGTGGGAGTGAAATGCAGCAGCTCTGTGCCCAGGCCAGGAGGGATGAGAGACAAGCATCCTGAGATTTGGTACAGGTTGCTGCAAGGAGCCAACAGATATTTGTGGCCTCTTTGTTGTATGGGTATCTCTGTGTCCATTTTCCACATGCCAGCCAGGTACCCTCCAGCCAACATCCAGGTGATCCGATGGGAGGAAAATGAACAACATTTTATGACCAAGCATTGATCTGCTGAGCCTGGGGACCTCGCAGTGGTCCCAGATACTTCCTTGGCTGAAATTTATGTAAATAGCTGTACGTAGTTTTTCCCAGCAAATGGATGAATTCTTGGTTTCTCCACTCCCCAGCACCACCTTGAAGGTTTCCTCCCTTCACCAGGTTAAGTTTCCATCAAGGTCTCTGAGGGAAGCACTGCATTGGCCCCTTTAAGCCCGGGATGTCTGAATGTGCCAGAAGAAAGGGGCCCTTATGGTGGGGGAATAAAGGAAATACTGGTCTTTGAGAAGAGTTCTCGGGGACTGTGGACCTTGGCTGTCAGCAGTGAGGGCAAGTCACAGAGACTAGAACTGGAACCAAGAGATGACACAGTGACAGTGTGTTCCTTTCATAAGCAGCAGCAATTTCACTGCACAGCAAGCCACAGGCAGAGATTTGGGGCAGAATAAACTGCCAGCTACCCCTCATCATTTGCACATTCCAGGTCACATTGACCAGCAAATGAGTCACATAGGAAATGATGGCAGTTGTAGTTCATCCCTGTTCTTCCTCCATCTGCTGCTACTTACTGTTGGAAGTGCTGTGCAGGACGAGATGACCAGGTGTGGAAGACAGTCCTTAGCCCATCAGTCCAGTTCCTCCCCAAGGGTGGCTGAGCATCTGCTCCTCTGCTACCCAGCAGCTGCTCGGGGGGTACCAGAGGAGCTCCTGGCCATGGCTGAGGTAGCTGCTGAGGGTTCCTCACCTGCCGAAGGCCTGAGGGATAAACAGCCCTAAATAGCAAGAGAAGAACAATGAGTTCATGGTGTCTACACAGTTTGCCTGCTGGACTATTTCCATGGCTGTTACCAGGCAAGAACTGTGGAAAGCAGAGGCAGACCAGCCAGAAATGTCAGCAGCAAAGCATTCATGGTGAACCACAGAGGACTGCAGCACAATAGAAATAGAAAAATATGCCTTCTAATTGATGAAAAGTTAACTGAGTTTGGAGACATTTGTCCATAGATGACTATAAAAGAAACTGCAAGGAAAACTACTCTGACCTCTTCTGTGTCTGTTATGAATGAAAATAAAATGGGGCAAGGACCTTACAAGTGCTAAATCTCAACTCTTTCTGCAGGTAATGACACTCTCATGTCAGCCTTGGCAACCAAGAAATATACAGCAGGAATATTGCCTTTCATTTCCTGCTGTTAGCTCTCATGGCTGTCACTCCCAGATCTGGAGCAAGGTCCTCTACACCTGTTTTGTTCTTTTTATAGTTGTAGCACTGAAAAGAAGCCATTCCCTTTGCAGGGATAACTCAGTTATCACCAGAAAAAAAAAAAAAAAAAAAGGAAAAATGTGTACTTGCTGCCAAGCAGCATCTAAGTCTTCTAAGAACACCCCTGTGTGCATACAGTCTCAGATGGTCAGCAGAGATATTGTCACCAGGGTTAGCTAAGTTACATATGAAGAGTATGAATAATTTGCTCTTAAAATGTCAGAGTCCCTGGTGATTAACAGATGTGATCTGTTGCAGTGCTCTGGTACCAGAGGAGTTTGGGACTGTTAAAGCTTAAATTTAGTGACGATTCAGAGGCATGTAAATGTGAAATGTCATGGAGATGATTCAGTGTTTTCAGCAATGTGCTGATCTCGGAGAAGGCATTCACTTTTTCTGCTCCTGAGAGAGAATGGCCTGTGATATGGAAGGATGGCTAGGGGGAAAATCTCTAAATCAGTCCTCTTAGCAAATGGTCTAAATGATCTAGATGATCTAAAGACCTGCCTCTTCGATAGTGTGGGACCACTAACTAACAAGGTATAAAGAATGCAAAAACAAACAAACAAACAAACATACAAATACAACGCTTTAGGGCTATATCCACGTAAAGTAGCTTTACCATGGAGGACAAAGTTACCAGGTACACAAAGATAAGATTTGCATCCTTTGCATTTGATTTCTAGTTGTGTGAATCCTCAATTGGAAAAAGTCCTAGTCGTCCTAAGCTGGTCTCCTACTAGGATACGTAGGATCTGAATTAGGCCATCAGCTTGGTTTACTGCTCAGCTGGTCAGTTGTGACCACAGGGCCCTGCCTAGGGCCTTCCTGAGACCCTGGAGCATGGCTCATAATCAGGACTTATCAAAGAGGGTAGCATTGGGGTTTCACTTAGACAAATGCATTTAGCCCTTGAGCAGGTTGCCCATGGTAAAACATCAGCAAATAATCTTAGCTGCACAAAATCAGAAAAGCTCTGAATATACCCAGAATCAGAGGCTGGGCCAAAGCATACTTGAGCCGAAGAACATCCTTCAAGCATCATGCAACATGTTTTTGTGGTTCACTGTTCTTCCTTTTGGTATGTATGAAAGGGCTAAAATATCATGTGGAAGTCTTATACCCTTGACAAAGTTTTTTTGGCCAGTATTGAAATGCTGAAATGCTTGGGTTTTGAAGGATCTGTTTTTCTAAGATTTTCCAGTTGATTTCAACTAGCCCTGAGGTTGTCACAATAAAGCTGAGGTTCAGGCAAGCCTACATGTTTGCAGCTGCTTTGCCAAATTGACTGCCAGAACCTCCATTCACATTCCCACCATTTCGTATCAAAAATGATCTTTTCACATATGTTCTTGTCATCCACCTCTGCTCTAGGACCCCATTATACCCTCACCTTGCCTCAAGTCTGCTGAGTTGACCTTTTTTCACCAAGAGAAACAGAGCTTCTGTCCTTTTCAGCAAAATTACCTGTTGCTGAAAATCATGAGTAGTTTCTCCTCATTGCCTCAGCTGGTGTCAGAAATAATTGAACAACCAACTTATTGGACCAGATGATCTAGGAGGTCTTTTCCAGCCTTAATGATTCTAGGATTCTGATATGGGAGATGCTCTGCCTTATTCAAATAATTGACATGTTCAGTGGTATTAGAAAAATAAGCCTCCATGAATAAGATTATAAGTATGTTTTGTCTGGTTAACATCAGTTTACTGTTTTTCATTGCTAATTGATGGATGAAAAAGTGAGTCATGGAAATCTGCCACTGACGGGCAACAGGTCATTTCTCAGAGAAAGCTGGGGCAGTGGAAGCTGATGGTTTGCTGGGTGATGCAAATAGTCCTGTTGTGAAGTATGAGGTGAAAACTGGACTGGCTGAGTGATAAGCAACTTGAGAGGAGCAGAGAGAAGGTAATTATGGTTGAGGAAGATTGAAATATGATAGGGGTAAAAGGCTTTAAAATCCATTTTGTTATCATAACTCCAAGCTTCTCATGCAATCGTAAGTGGTGCTATAGATGAATGGATCTAAGCAAGCAGAAACAGTGTTCAGGAAAAAATAACAAATAACAAAAAAGCCTGCCTTGTGAATTCAAGCAGAGATTATTTTATTTGTGCTCAATCAGAATTCAGAATCTTTCTGGAGAGGGCAGAATAAATTTGGCAAATCCCAAGCTATGGTTGGGATAAAGCAAGCCTTATTTGAAATGAAAGGATATTCTGGAACTCTTTTAGCTGCTAATAATCAATATTAATTGCAGTGCAAACAAAAAATCATAGAAGTGAGAATTCACATAAGTTGTATCCACCTCATTTGCAGTTCTGTCTTAAAAGAAAGTTCACTTACTACACTTTTGCTTTTTTAATGAGCTTTCATATGAAGGTAATGGTGCCCAGTTTATCCGCATAAAATATATTTATTTTTAGATGCATTAGATAAATGTTGTCAAGGAGAACTTTTGATGCTCAATATCTCTGAAAATCAAGAAATTGTCAGTTGTTATATACTTATGGATTGTCTATGTTAACGCTTTCAACGTGGGAAAGGCAATGTAGCCAGCCTCTGTGATTTTAAACATGGGTCTCATGATAGCTTTTTTGCTCTTCAAGCACCAGTTTCTGGTGCTTCTTTCAATCAGCGGAGTGTCTTAGCTTTGTTTTTGTATTTTTTTTTTTTTTTTAGAGAAAGTTCCTGGTGTGGTTTGAAAGAAAAATCTCAAAAATGTGACCCCTAATGTTTCAGAAACCAGAATACATATAAAAAGACTTAAATGATTATTATTATTGTTTTTTAAATCTTGTTATTTCAAGGTCAGTATCATGATATGGTGATCATGAAGCAATTTTTAAAAGTCTACAGTTGACATTAACTAAAACATTAACTGTAGTTACATCATAAATTATAATCTAAACCAGGACAAAAAATTATGTTGCTGAAATGTAACGTAATTTTTCTTTCAAGAATATGTAACTCAGATTGGACTCTAAAATAATAATAATAAAAAAAAACAGTAAAGCCACAACAAATTCCATAATTTGCTTTCTTTTTTTTTAGTTGTTGGTCTTTTGTTTTGTTTTGTTTTGGTATGTAAAAAGAGGAAATAGAGAGTAACCAAGAAGTAGATAAACAGAAATAGATAATATAGAAAGAGAACATTTGTTAAGAAACCCTTGTATATTCAGACTTCATTGCTTGTTAACTATTTCAAAATATATATTTTTTTTATTGTAAAGTTCTCAGATCAAAGAAGAAGGTAGGTGTGATCTTAAGTGAAATGAAAAAAGTAGATAAATATAATATCAATTGATTTGAGAAAGTGCATCTGCAAAGGAGATTCTCTGTAGAGAAGGGAGAATTTTCTTGTTTTAAATATGAATTGACTGTATTCCAGAGATGGAAACCTGCAGCTGGAAAAGATACAAAAAGGATTTTCACTTTGAAGTATGGATGAATTAGCTCTAGAATCGTATCTTTATAAATAAGTATAGCTTGAGTGGTGGAAAGCAGAAAAAATGAGGAATTGCATATGTTATTTTAAACATGTTACTCCAAGTTAGGCTCAGATGTCCGGCAATTAGTGAAGGCAACTCTTCCTGAAAGGAACAACACTTTGAATGAATAAAATGAGAGCTTATTGAAAACAAAACCTTTTTCCATTTGACGCTGAATGAGTTTGGAACTCCTGAAGCTGTCTTGGATCTTTACCTACACATGGAACGAAAACATCAGACGTCTGAAATGGCATCTGCACCAGCACATTAAGCATGCCCAGGAGTGCTATCATGCTTGTAGTCCAGCTGGCGAGGAGTGGACGTGTTAATGCTATGAGACTCCTCAGCCACCAAACTGGGGCCACCATGTACACACCTCCTCCCAGGAACCAGCCCTGGAAAGTTTTGTTGGCAAAACATGCCTGGGAATCGCATGACAGAGTGAGACAGCCAAAAGTGTGCTGGCAGTACGGGCAGTCATGCTCCAGCTCCCAGGCGCGGTTAAATTTGCTTGTACAGACATACACAGGTTGCCCAAAGGCTACGCTCAGAAGAACAGTCCAAGCACTCAGATGTCTTTAGGCATCTAAAAGAGAGCAATTGAGACGGCCTTTTCAAGAAGGCAGTATGGCTTCTGGCTCTGTATTCAGATAAAGGATGGAAATGCATGCTACGCCGACTGCCCCATTTCAGGTTTCCTATGCCTCAGGAGCTAGAGCGCAGCCTCTTAGAACAGGCTGCCTAAATCTCTCATCACTCTCTTAACGGGAGGCATCATCACAGCGGGTACCTAACTCTATACATGGAAGGCAACCTGCAGTAACTGTGCTGCCTCTCAGCATCAATGTGGCAGGGAAGTCTGATTAGGTAGCAGCAACATGCTTCAGTCAGTAGTCCTCCACTAGCAGTTCTACATTTTTTTTGTTTGTTTCTTTCTGAAAAAGAGATTTTCTCCTCTCTCCTTCATGTTTTTCATGTGTTGAAATAAAAATGGAGTTGCATGAAACTATTCTTTAGTCACGTAATCACTTAAATATATATCCCATTCATTTCCAGCATACAAAAATGCAGACTGAAGGATGCTATGCTTAGCAGAATGTTATTTTTCTCCAACAACTACTGGCTACTCTGGAGGCAAGGGGTCAGGCACTTGATTAGATGAATTACAACTTAAAGTCCCCTAGTATAAACTATGTCATGCCCCAGGCTTCTCAAAACAAGGCACTCTATTTTAGATCATAATGGGTAACTGGATTCAGTAAATGGCCTAATCACAGCAACATAAATATTTATGGGAGAATTTTTCTAATTAAGGTATGAGCTTGTTTAGATGTTATCAGTTAGAAAGGGCTTTCCCAACAAGAAAATGGCTGTTAGGAGACATTAGGAAATGGTTAAACTCCAAGGGATTAAAAGGTCATTGAAGTGGCAACATGCAGAGTCTATTATGGTTGAAATTTAGCTTGCATTCATGTCTTATATGTATCCCACATTTGGAATCTAAAGAGCATCTTCTATGCTAAAAACCAAAATGGTAATTTTGTTCATTGTTTGAAAAATAAAGAAACATTACATTAGATTGCCCAAGCTATGTATTTATGGTCAATTTAGAAACAAAATATTCTCAATGAAACAATGTTTTTGCTTCTTGCTTAATGTTTTGCTCCATGAAAACCTATATTTACCTTCATAATGATGTCAGTGAAGTATATATCTAATAATGTCTACAGATCTCAGACTCATTCCCCTGTATCTCAGCTACACAGTGATTTTAGACTTAGAAAAATTATGTCTAACATAATTGTCCTTTAATGCTGTTGATCTTTGCTGATGCTGTGAATACTGATGGTGTAAACACGGATAATAAATTCATGGCAAGTGACACTTTGGTAACTGTGTTTTTCAGTTCTCCTACTGCAGGAATCAACTAACAATACATAGACCACATTCAGATTGTTGTTATGATAGTATAAAGCTTAAATAACATCACTGCTTTCAGGATAATTAGTCTAGGTTTACCTCAGTCTAAGTATCAGTACAATTCAGCCTTTAAAGTGAAATTTGTAAGTCATCTTACAGGGAAAGAGCTGTATAAAATTGGAAATGTGAAGTACAGGCAGAACTATTCCCTGGGGGAAAACGTATGTAATCTCTGTGGGACTTCATTATTCTGCTAAGAAGTGTGTGTGTGTCTGCCATATGGTATTTCACTCTGAAGGTATAACTCAAAAGGAAAACTCAGAAAAAGAGAAGAGAATGTTCTACAAACCTTCTGCCTTTCAGCAAAGTCCATGTATTTTAAAACATTTCAAAGTATAAAGTACAGAAATCTTCTAAATGTCGTCGACAAGGTTATTAATTTTCTCTGGCTACCTTTTTGAAGACAGAATCCACAAGAAGTTTCAAGACCAGGCACAAGGAATTAAACGTTACTGTTTTTCTGAAATAATGAAGTCTGTACTGTCTGGTAGTTGGTACCAGCTACAACAATGTTGGACATAAAACTATAGGCTTATGCAAGGTACCTTTGCTTGTTAGAAATGTCATCCTGGCCAAACCCATGAAAAATACTTCCTAAATATCACATCTGTGACCTTGCTAAAGGCATCTACACAGTTGAGACTGAATGAGCTACTACCACAAACCATAGAAAAGAGTTTTTCTATGAACCATAGTTCAGAGGGTGATGGCATTCAAACATTGAATAAAACAGATTCTAAACTTTATCCCACCCCATTCATTAACCTTTTATTGATGAACTCTCCCCTCCTGTACACAAGTGTATTGACTTAAAGGACTGGGGCTTGGGGTAGCAGTTCAAATGTTCAAATGTATGGGACGGTGTTGAACTCTTGTTTGATTGAGATGAATCTGAATGTGGCAGAAAAATAAAATGTAAGGAAACCAAAAGTGGTCGGCTTGAGAGTCTGGGAGTTTGGGGAGGTTGCTGGATTCTGTCCAAGCCCCAGCAGCCTTGGTCACAGGAACCTGTGTGATGCTCATGCTCATGCTGCGGCTCCACAGCCATTAGTCGGAGGCCTATGTGCTGACTGATCTCCCAGGAGTACAAATATGATCTGGCTCAAGAACGGGCACATGATCACATTTCTGTCAAATTAGCCAGAACACACCATACGGAGCTTACATGGAGTTTATGTTGGCTTTATACCAGCTGGGGGAGGATGGACGACATTCAGTACAGCTTAAGTTAGAGTGGTGTAGACCAGTAATACCTGGTCTGAGCTGAGGTCTGTTTGACACAGATAATCCATTAGCATTTCTGAATGGATTTGAATGGGTGGTATTATGTCAGAGTAGTGCTTTTTGTCTTATGGTGGAAGCATTTCTGATGCAGTAGTAGGACTTTTAAAAGGTAGATTTACTTCCCTGCTGAGCTGCAGTTTCAGTTTATAGCTGCTCTCCTACAGAGGAGAAATGATGTAGTCATGATTTGCTTTCCATTTTCTGAAGAATAGTCCTTCTATGGGTAGAGTAGTACACAACCACATATGCTGAAAAATTATACTGAGATAACAAAAATGAATCAGTCCTGGAGCTCCTATCTCCTTAGCATCTTCAGTAATCCCCGATTACTAATGACTGTGTTATTGGTTAGCTATGCCAAGGGTGCTGTAGTTGTCTGTAGTTGTACTTATTGGGTGTCCCATGGGTATGTGTATAGGGTGAGCAGTGTTTTTTTTATTTTTTTTTTCATGTCAGAGAAAATAAAGATGTTTTGAGTGTTCAGAATGATTGTCCAGATAAAGACAGTGTGTTAGAATAATGGTACTTTATTATCTCAGTGCAACATGAGACAGGACAAGAAGATAAATTTTACTTGATGGACAACTATCACAACTTGCAAGTAAAATGTGACGTGATACATATGTGCCTTGTTATACAGCTGTAAGGCCTATATGGACTGGGTCATATGCTTGGGGGCTCCCACCACTTGACTGGATGTGCAGTCATGGAGTCTTATCTTTCCTTGAGTCTGATTCCCACCCAGGCCAGCAGTTCCCTGACAGAATTTGTAGCAGTATTGCTGTGCCTCAGACAATTTTAAATAAAACCAAACTGACTATAGACCATGTCATTTTGTAAGCCCACTTCATTTCTAGACATATGGTTCCCATAATGTTTTAGTTTTATGCAGCGTTCCTGTGAGGGGATGTGACTGGGCACATGGATGGTGGGAGGAGGAGGAGGCTGGGAAGGGAGCCAGTCCAACAGGAGTGAGATAGCTTTTACAGCACTGTGCCCACCATACAGAGACAGCCCAACAGTAAAAAATGTGCCACTGGAAGATTATCATTGATAGCAGGCATCCCAAAGCCTCACACAACAGTTTCCCCAGGTACAGTGAGAGCTATCAGTCACCTTTAGGTTCCTCTACTGTTTTATGATAGTAGTTTTCTGGGAGTCAGCAATCAGACTCGATTACAACCATTTACTGCACCTCTAAAAACATCCACAAAAGCAGCCCCACCATGACACAAACATGCAGGGCTGTTCCTTTGGGATGAAAGGGTGCTCCTGTCTGCAGCCTCCGCACCAGGCAGTGTCCTGGAAGTTTTGCTTGCTTGGTGGGTGAAACCTGATGCCCGTGTTTATTCTGACATCTCCTTCAGACATTCTGATTCCTGCCTAAGTCTTTCCAGAAGAATATAAAATGCTAGACCTAGCTTTTCAAAAGAAATGTATGATTTTGAGTGTTTCAAGTTTAGCCCAACTTTTGCTCATTTTGAGACAATTATAAGGAGTCTGGCTTTCCAATCTGTATTATTTCCAAACAACTAGAGGAACCTCACAGATAGAATTGCCCAGACTTCTCAGTCACATTTAAATATCTTGGACTCATCAAACAGCTGTTTTGTCTGAAATGTGACTTCAAAAGCACAAAAGATTATTACAAAGAGACAGCAGTGGAAACTGTTAAATGACAGTGGTCTAAGTTCTTCCCAGGAGGGAAGCATTTCTATCGGGTTGTTTTCAATATCTGTTTAATTTTCAGGAATGAATAGTTTATCTGACATTGATGTTGCAAGTGAAGATTTAGATTGTGCCCCAAGTACAAAAGCTGGAAAACAACAGCTTTCTCTACTAAAATGCATGTTAGACAAAACCTGTAGGAGCAAGACAGTAACTATACACAAGGCATATTTGCCCACATTATTTAGCAGCAGAAAATGTGTGAAAACACACACACAAAAAAGGACTGATCAAGGAACAGAATGTTTGTCAAGTACTAAATTAAAAACAGATTTTCTATTGGGAGAGCAAAAAGAGAAATCAGGAGCAGTGACCTTCTCAAAAGTTGACTCACGTACACAGGTATGGCCCTTTGAGAACAGTGCATTTGGGTATGACAGTAGGGTTTACCTTCACAGAGACTGTACCAGGGCCAACCTTTTCCTCCATCATGCAAGTGTGGTTGAGAGGGAAAAGGTGGCAGCTCCGCTAGTGGAGTAGCCCCGTCTTGGTGTAACAGTGAAGGATGGACTCCTCCAGTGCTTGGGCATTGGGATGGCTCAGAAAGCCCAGAAACCTGCTATGTCAATAGAAGAGGTTTGTGTGAATGATGCAGCAGACCCATGGTTATCAGATTAGATAGGCAGGGTAGTAGCTACTGAAAGGAAGAGGTGCAGCCCTGATGCAGAGGTAACCTGTGTCCCTGAATGCTCTATGCTTTACCAGATGAAAGACTGGTAAGCTGTGAGCTTTCAATATTTAAAATTAAATGACTTCTATTTTTTGAATCTCTTGTCAAAATGTCTCATTGTGCCTCAGTTATTTAAACTGCAGTGAGCAAATTCTGAATTTTAGCAATATGCTTTTTCCTGGTAACTCTTTCCAAGAGAGTTTTATAGGTGCTTAACCCAAGGCTAAGATGAGGGACGACCAGTGGTAGCTCCTCTTAACAGTAACAGCATGAACTGCTCCCTGTGGTTCATTACATCATACTTAGGTGTGCAGAACTCACACCAACAACTTTCCCCCCCCAGAACACAACGTGTGTCATGCTGATAAAAGCAGCTGAGGGACTTGCTCTGTGCTGCAATTTCCCAATGTCTTGCTAAACTGAAGATAAGTAGACAGGCACCTGGGGGTCCCCCTCCTACACTGTGAAGGCAAAAGCCCTTCACCAGTTCACACCCACAGAGACAGCTTCTTCACTCTCAGCAGTTTTTCCATTACTTTGTGGCAGTGCTGAGAGCTTTCAGTGGAGTATGAAGGAACTGGCTGCTCTAGAAATTAACTTTTACATGGCAAATAAACCAGATTGTTGTCTACACCTGCCTGACCTGTGGGGAATGGTGCAGAGGCAAAGAGAGTTTAATTCTCCGATGTTTCCAAAGTGTTTTGAGATCTTTGTTTTGAAGGAGGTGCTACACATATGGAAAAAAACAAGATCGCTTGTGTGATATTACGGGCACATGCAAAATAGGATTTTGTTTTGATGGTAACAGCAATGATGACACAACCCTCTGCCTTGTGTGCTAATTGATCCATCAACAGACTGCACCACACCTCTGCTTTTCCTCCATATGGCGTATTAGTAATTAGGCCATTTGAGTCTCTTTTACGGAGGTGGCTCCGTACCTCTAAGTGAATTAAACTGTTTCAATTATTCAGATACTTCTTACAGATTCACTTTTCATGAGCCCCTTTAAAGAAAAATAGTAGCTATATGGAAAATAATTTTGAGGAGGATAATGCAATTGTTTATGCTTGGATTAACCTGTCAGTTGGTAAAAAGCAAAAGTGCACAAGAGGATCAGAAGGAGAGTGTAAGTCTTATGGAGATACTTTTGTTAGAGAAATTCCCAATCTTCTTAACATGTCAGTCAACTCAAGAACTGGAATGAAAAGCTTGAGCCTCTTTTTTCCTTTCTACTTCTCTCCCTATATCTTGAAACTGACAAATCAAGGATTGAAACATTTCTGAGCCCTGGGGAAAAAAGAAAAAAAGGAAAAAAAAAAAAAATAGGGGATAAAAAAGATTAAAGATGGTTCTACAATTAATATGTAAATCTGGCTGATAAAGTCTGGCTAAGACAACCACAGCAGTGCACAGACAAGCTACCGCAAGCGTGGCTGCTCTAAGTGGCGTGCCGCTGCCGTATCACCATGCCAGCCTTCAGCATCCTCCCATCAAAGCCGGAGGACGAAAGCCTCGGCAGGGCCGAGGGCACACGACTGTGCTTGTGTCTCGTGTGCCTAAGATGGCTTTGCCTTTGGATAAACATCCCTTTGTGGGGCTGGCTGTGCTCCCTGGTGAACCCCGCTGGAGGGATTGCTGCCTGAGGCTGATAAGCTGCACCAAGCTGGGGACCCTGCTGCTGGGGGCTCACAGGCTTTTCCAGCCCCGCTGCAGGTGCCGGCTAATTAGCCTTGTTAAAGCAACTTCATTTGCCCCTCCAGCAGTTAATATCTCAATTTCAAACCTTCATTACTGGGGGTTAATAACTGCAGCGCAGAAATGCACCTGGGACTTGAGTTTGATATAAAATGGAGACTGTTTTTGCGTCCTGATCAGAGTAAATATTGCAAGGGAGAAATGCTATCTGACACACCCTGAAACCACCCAGATCCATTCTTGCCTTTCCTGGGTACTCACCTCCCTCACAGGTGCTGGGGAGATGCCTGAATATCACTTGGGTGTGGGTATGTATTTTCCTGTGACTTGAAAGACCACGTTGTCAGCCTCTGAGAAAGCACATTTCAACGAGAAAGCTCATTTCCCTTGGGGGTTACAGGCAATTAGCACTGCAGCATTCGGATCACATTTCTGACATTTAGAGTAACGCGCAGAAGTCACAGAAACTTCATTCTTTGCACAACTCATTTGGGTTAGGAAAGTGCTTTAAAATAGCAAAATGCTCACTGAAGAACCTCCTCCTGCAGTGCCAGCCCTGGCAGGCGGGGTCCTGCTGGTCCCCACCATCCCCTCCAGTTGTGAGCAGCAAGGACTAGTTTTCCCGGGATGGACCTCTAGCATCTGGTCTGCATCTCCCAGAACTGAGGACCCATGGGGCTTTCACAACGAGTTTCAAGCCCTTCACACCGAGGAGCAAACCACTATTGAAACTGCATTCATTAGCTATTTTCCTTCCACTGGCTCCATTGCTGGAACCAACTCCAAAATGACAGAAATCAAAGATTTTTTTATTTCTTTTTTTCTGGCACAGTTCTCACCACCGGTTTAAGCAGGGAACATGTGAAAATTGTCTGCTCCCTGGATCCCACTTGCCTTTTGTTCACTCCCATTGAGCTGGCACGGCTCATCTTCCGCGGGCTGCCAGGGCGGCAGGAGAGCAGCGTGCTGCCGGTGCTCCCCACATCCCCTCTAGGAGCCTCTGGAGACATTTCTGGCCTTTTCAACCCTGGCCCATCTCTGTGCATCCAGTCAAGTCAAGGGCAGCACTCTGATGGCAGAGTGTTCTTTCTGAGTAGATCTTCAGGAATGCTTATGGCTTGCAAGGAGCAATACTCTTCCAAAAAAATGGGGCGTGTGGCAGGTTATCCGTACCACTGCCCTTCTAAATAGGTTGGAAAATTGCAGCTAATAAATATCATGAATGTCTGCAGAAGGATTTCATTTAGGCTGTACTTCTGCAAATGAACTCCAAACTTTGGTTTGGTGTCTCTTCTTGTAATTGATATTTTGAACAAATCTCTTAGTAGTTTTGTGGCTTATTGCCCCCATGCAGATGAGGAATATTTGTGACATAGAACAACAAAATATGTCTCCAGCTGAGGTGTCAAGAACATCCAGAACTGGAGAGACTGCTTACAAGGCTCTGCTGATTTATTTGTCCTGTTTTCAGCCACAGGCACAAAAGGATCACAACTGACACCAAAATCTTTACAGTTCTTGAAAGGGAAAGAACGTCCTTTCTTCCTTTGCCTCATCCTTGCTGTCCATCACCACCTAGCAGGTGACATTTCTATGCTGGGAAATAGTCCCTCCTCCCATCTCTCCCTAGCTCCAGAAAGCAAATGAACAAATGAACTACACCTCACTTTGCCACCTTGTCCCAGGGGAAAACATTTTTTCTCTTCAGGAATCACTTCATGGCTGTATGGTTGATATCTAGCAGTATATAGGGCTTTAAACTAGGTAAGAAGGGGGATGGGGCTGGAGCGAGGACTGTTGGGGCTGTACCAGGGGGAGCAGTGGCAAGGCCGGAGGATAAGGTAAAGGCCCAGCTGAAGTGCATCTACACCAATGCACGCAGCATGGGTAACAAACAGGAGGAGCTGGAAGCCATCGTGCAGCGGGCAGGCTACGACTTGGTTGCCATCACGGAAACGTGGTGGGACCAGTCTCATGACTGGAGTGCTGCGATGCCTGGCTATAGGCTCTTCAGAAGGGACAGGCAGCATGGAAGGGGTGGCGGTGTGGCTCTCTATATTAGAGAGTCTTTCGATGTTGTAGAACTCGAGGCTAGGAATGACAAGATCGAGTCCCTTTGGGTTAGGATCGGCAGGGACAACAAGGCTAGTGTCCTGGTCGGGGTCTGCTATAGACCGCCGAACCAGGATGAGGAGACGGATGAGGAGTTCTACAGGCAGCTGACAGAAGTTGCGAAATCGTCAGCGCTTGTACTCGTGGGGGACTTCAACTTCCCAGACATATCCTGGAAGCACAACACAGCCCAGAGGAAGCAGTCTAGGAGGTTTCTGGAGAAAGTGGAAGATAGCTTCCTGACGCAGCTGATTAGTGAACCTACCAGGGGTGGTGCCCTGCTAGACCTTCTCTTCACAAACAGAGAAGGACTGGTGGAGGATGTGATTGTCGGGAACAGTCTTGGGCAGAGTGACCACGAAATGGTGGAGTTCTCTATTCTTGGCGGGGCCAGGAAGGGAACCAGTAAAACCACTGTATTGGACTTTCGGAGGGCTGACTTTAGGCTGCTCAGGACACTGGTTGGTGGAGTCCCATGGGAGGTGGTTCTGAAGGGCAGAGGGGTTCAGGAAGGCTGGGTGCTATTCAAGAGGCAAATCCTAATGGCACAGGAGCGGTCTATCCCCATGTGCCCAAAGATGAGCCACCGGGGAAGACGACCAGCCTGGCTCAACAGAGAATTGTGGCTTGAGCTTAGGAGGAAAAAGAGGGTTTATAATCTTTGGAAAATTGGGCAGGCCACTAGGGAGGACTATAAGGATGTAGCGAGGCTGTGCAGGGACAAAATTAGGAAGGCCAAAGCTCATCTGGAGCTCAAGCTGGCTACTGCCGTTAAAGATAACAAAAAACGCTTTTATAAATACATCAACACAAAAAGGAGGACTAAGGAGAATCTCCATCCTTTACTGGATGCGGGGGGAAACTTAGTTACAAGAGATGAGGAAAAGGCGGAGGTGCTCAATGCCTTCTTTGCCTCAGTCTTTAGTGGTAAAACCGGTTGCTCTCTGGATACCCAGTACCCAGAACTGGTGGAAGGGGACGGGGAGCTGGATGTGGCCCTCACCATCCACGAAGAACTGGTTGGTGACCTGCTACGGCACTTGGATGTGCACAAGTCGATGGGGCCGGATGGGATCCACCCAAGAGTACTGAGAGAACTGGCAGAGGAGCTGGCCAAGCCCCTATCCATCATTTATCAGCAGTCCTGGCTATCGGGGGAGGTCCCAGCTGACTGGCGGCTAGCAAACGTGACGCCCATCTACAAGAAGGGCCGGAGGGCAGACCCGGGGAACTACAGGCCGGTCAGTTTGACCTCAGTACCAGGGAAGCTCATGGAGCAGATCCTCTTGGGAGTCATCATGCGGCACTTGAAGGGCAAGCAGGCGATCAGGCCCAGTCAGCATGGGTTTATGGAAGGCAGATCCTGCTTGACGAACCTGATCTCCTTCTACGACAAAGTGACGCGCTGGGTGGACGAGGGAAAGGCTGTGGATGTGGTCTACCTTGACTTCAGCAAGGCTTTTGACACCGTTTCCCACAGCATTCTCCTCAAGAAACTGGCTGCTCTTGGCTTGGACTGGCACACGCTTCGTTGGGTTAGAAACTGGCTGGATAGCCGGGCCCAGAGAGTTGTGGTAAAGGGAGCCAAGTCCAGTTGGAGGCCAGTCACTAGTGGCGTCCCCCAGGGCTCGGTGCTGGGGCCGGTCCTCTTTAACATCTTCATCAATGATCTGGATGAGGGCATTGAGTGCACCCTCAGTAAGTTTGCAGATGACACCAAGCTAGGTGCGTGTGTCGATCTGCTTGAGGGTAGGAAGGCTCTGCAGGAGGATCTGGATAGGCTGCACCGATGGGCTGAGGTCAACTGTATGAAGTTTAACAAGGCCAAGTGCCGGGTCCTGCACCTGGGGCGCAATAACCCCAAGAAGAGCTACAGGCTGGGAGAGGAATGGCTGGAGAGCTGCCAGGCAGAGAAGGACCTGGGAGTGATGGTGGACAGTCGGCTGAATATGAGCCAGCAGTGTGCTCAGGTGGCCAAGAAGGCCAACGGCATCCTGGCTTGTATCAGAAACACTGTGACCAGCAGGGCTAGGGAGGTGATCGTCCCCCTGTACTCGGCTCTGGTGAGGCCGCACCTCGAGTACTGTGTTCAGTTCTGGGCCCCTCGCTACAAGAAGGACATCGAGGTGCTTGAGCGGGTCCAGAGAAGGGCGACGAAGCTGGTGAGGGGCCTGGAGAGCAAGTCCTATGAGGAGCGGCTGAAGGAGCTGGGCTTGTTCAGCCTAGAGAAAAGGAGGCTCAGGGGTGACCTTATCACTCTGTATAAGTATATTAAAGGAGGCTCTAGCGAGATGGGGGTTGGCCTGTTCTCCCATGTGCCTGGTGACAGGACGAGGGGGAATGGGCTAAAGTTGCGCCAGGGGAGTTTTAGGTTAGATGTTAGGAAGAATTTCTTTACTGAAAGGGTTGTTAGACATTGGAACAGGCTGCCCAGGGAGGTGGTTGAGTCACCATCCCTGGAAGTCTTCAAAAGACGTTTAGATGTAGAACTTAGGGATATGGTTTAGTGGGGACTGTTAGTGTTAGGTCAGAGGTTGGACTCGATGATCTTGAGGTCTCTTCCAACCTAGAGATTCTGTGATTCTGTGATTCTGTGATATCACAGTGCTTATCTGTGCTGAAGAGCCTCTGCCAGCAGAAGGAAGCCCCATGGTGAAGGTACAGGCCTTGCCAGCATCCAGAAGGGAGATAGCTGCACCACCACATTTCTGATAATGGAAATAATCTGACAAAACCAGCCAGTTGTTATCAGACATGTTTGGAGCAGGGACTTGCTGATATGGCATTGTTGGATAGGATGCATAATGCTGAGGTATCTAGACTAGCTATGCTAATCACCACTTTGTACCATGAGAAGAGTGGTTTTCCTCCAGTTGCCAGCAGATTCCCCAGAGATGCAGTCTGGTCTGTTTCATGGCTATCCACAAAAGGAGAGGATGCAGAATAATTTTGAAAGGTCTGTATATACTGCAAATGCACACAAGATATGTAATGAATTTAGCGTGTCTCTTTGAGCTCAGCAAATGGAGAGAGGCTGGAAGCCAAGGGTGCTGAACAGATTTAATAACCTCTGGATGTAGGACCTATTCCCCTTGAAGGCAGTGGGAATTCATTTGGTGATATCAATGGGAGCAGACCCCTCATTATGTAGGTATTCAGGGGCCATTTCTCACGTTTCTGCATTAGTAAAGTGCTGCAAATCCTTTATCCTTGATGCCAAGGCCCTCTACATGGGAACTAGGCATTGGGAAGGGGGCAAGATGCCTCAGCTCTCCCCAACACCATGGCAATGAGACTAGAACCCTTTCTCCCTTTTGTGTTTTTATTTTTCCCCAGTCTGTTTTCATAGTGTGGGATATGAAGGGTTTTAGAGCAAGGTCTTGCTGCAACAGCTAACATGTCTGGTACAAGGCCAGGGGTGGCTTCCAATCCAACTGCATTTGATTGTAATGCAGCTGAATACATATTCTAAAAGCCAAAAGAGCCACCAGCATATCTACTCTGTAAAGAATTAGAAAGGCATAGCAGATAAATATGCAAATAAAAAAACAAGTGTTTAAAAAAAAAAAAAAAAGCAAGGGTACAAAAATCCTTTTCTGCACACTACTTGTGATCATACCAAAGAGTATGCACACATATATATATATATACACATGTATTTTCCAGAGAAAGTAATCAGCAGTTGATATAGGTAAGAACATATTGCACTGCCTGGTACACATACGATAAACTATTCCATCCTGTTGGAGAGGTAGATGATTTATGATTTTTTATCTTACTCACTTACTTTAAATCAGACCAATTAAAGTACAAATTCTTTTTTGAAATTCTTGCTCTCCTTTGTGCTTGGCAAAATGCTATCATGGTTCACTCTTTTTTTTTTTTTTTTTTAACTGCTGCCTCTTCCATTTGTCTTTTAGGATGTATTTCTCAAATTTATAGACATTTACATGAAGAGAGCCCACTGTTTTTTTCCAACATCAAAAGCAAAATCTTCAGTGTTCCTCTGAATTTGTAGCCTTGCAAAGGACTTTTCAAACATGACAACAGGGAGATTGAGGTGGCTGATAACGCAATTAAAAACAGATTTTAATTCAGCATCTGTACAGATTTTACTTGATTGCTGGAACCAACTCAGTGGTGTATTATATCAATGTTTCTAGCTGAAAACTTTTAATATAAAGTGCAATATGCAACATTTCCATCGTGGGATTCAGCTACTGAAAGGGTGTGTGGGTGTGTTCTCACTGGGCAGCAAAAAGTGAGTGATGGATAGTCTCCATCAAGCATATCATTGCTTCCAGGTGTTGGCTCATTTTTATTAGCTACTCCTGGGCTTACCTACATTCTCAGAACATTTTTCTTCTCATAATGATAATTCCTCAAAAAGGAGCTGCCATCCAAAGCACAGCTAGATCTGCTAAGGTGTTTATGATACATTGCCAGATCCCACTTTCCAGGAAAAGTATGATCTACAACAAATTTTTGAGAAAAAGCAACAAAAAAAAAATCAGACTTCTACCCATAGATCTCTTTGCAAAAGTGATAAATGTATTCCTTCTCTCCCACAAATTGCCTTTAATGTAGACATTAGAAAATATCTTGGCATTATTTTGTAAATATTTATTACGGCATGCCACTTCTGAGAAGCAGAATAGCACTGAAGGCCATTGACCCTCAAAATTTCCTGTCTGGAAAAAACTCTAGTGACTGTAGTTAAATGTAGTACCTAAAATTACCATAACTGCAAATGATAAAGATATTGTCTTTTTTTTTTTTTTTCTTTTTCAAAATTACTCACCATGTATGGATTCAATACAACTAGTGAACAATCAGTGTCCTGATTTTGTAGTTCAGTTTTTTCAGTGATGAATAGATATCAAGGAAATATAAATATCTTATGAGCATTTAAAATATGTTTGTCTTTAAAATATTTCTGAAAGATGCTATGTTACAAACTGGAGCTCAAAACAAAGCCATAATGAACAATTCAAAATAATTAGAGGGAAACTAGGAGTAGCTTTCTTTTAAGTGTTTCAAACGTTTTGGCACCACCTAAGCCATTTTGGAAAGCAATTAGAACACGTTCGTCATGTTGAATGAAAGCTGATGGGATTCATGTGCAGTATGTTCTTGGTCAAATTACTTTTCCCAGATACATAGAATACAGCTTTTGGATCAGGGTCTTAAAGTCAAAAGATGAATATTTGGTTCTGCCATAGAAAGCTATAGAAAAATTCCCTTAACTCAAAACATGCAATTGAAAGAAGTTGCTGATAAGTGTTTTCAAACGCCCAGGAGAGTTTTAAAAACTCACTGATTTCATATAGCTATATTTTGGCTGAGGTATTACATTTTAATAATAACACCATGCAAAAATACACTTTGGGTTTTGATAATAATGGCTGTGTACGGAGACACTAGGACACTTACTTATACTCTGGCAAGTTTTCCTTAAGACTTCTGGGGTAGGTGGGCACCCACAGCACCTTGGCCAAAGACCAGTAGGGAGAAGGACCCTTTGGGTTTGCTCTCGGGACAACAATATCACAAGAGTTTTTTTCCCATCTTTATAGTTATGATGTCTGTTGTGGGTGTTGTAAATGCATGATGCTACTCATTTTTATTTCCTGGTTGGTGTCAGAGTAAAAGGACAGCTGCCTGGCCAACATCTCCATTTCTCTGGATGTCATGACCCTGAACACTGGGGTCTTGGGATACTCATGAGCCACCAGAGCTACAGGGACATTCCTCAGGGCAAGTCTTGCTGACTGGGTTCGCAATGCAGCAGACCTTGGAGGACAACAGTCCTGTGAAGGACACAGCTCCTAAGGACACAGCTCCTAGTGCCTGGCCAGCAAGCTGAGAGTCCTTGGCCTGCAGCAGAGGATGTCCCAGCCATGGGGAAGCTCCATAGCTCCCATTGCTTTGTCTTTCAAGCCAGGCATGACCAGAGCTGAGAAAAGCAGTTTAATGTAGCTGGGAGAAGCTAGATATCTTTTATTGCCAGATAGTTAAAGCAACCAATTCTTCCTTCTCGTGGTCTCCTGGTGCCACGGACCCTGCATGTGTGCCATAACATCCAATCAGTCATTCAGGCCTATGGATTTCTGGACAAATGGTACCAGTGTGTGTACATGCTCCTCACTGCTGCACAACAGGATGGGCTCCTTCAGCAGCCCCGAGCATGTGGCCCACACTTCTTGTATTTCCTCTCTTCCTTCTCAGTGAAACCCCCAAGAGCAGCAGCACAGCATGGGTAGGATTGGCAGAGGCAGCAGGACAGAGAGGTGCAGGGAAGCAGATCATTTTCATCCCATGCTCAGGCATAGGTGGGCCAGAGGTGGTCTGGATTTTTTTCCAGGGGTGAGTAAGAGGAATGATTTTGAGATGCTCAAGCTCACTGACAGCCCATTAAGCAAAGGTAGCCTTTGCCAGGTCCAGAGATTTTATTTAAAAGTCTACCAGAGCTCAAAGCAAATTCACAGACACTTTCTGGCACTATAAGACACGTTTCTTCAAGCTTGCTTTGAATGCACTAAAACGATGCCAGTTACAAAAGCTGCTGCTGGAGCTGATGTGAGATCTTGGCTTTCACATTTTCAACATCCACTTGAGAACAGAGGAAAATTCTGGCTTTGGCTGTGGAGAAGAGCTTCAGCAAAGGAAGTGAGCCTGACCCAACAGGCGCCCTGTGAGTGTCTCAGCGGGCTGGGAGGCAGAGAGCTGCAGGGCTGGGGAAATTCAGGTGTGGTGCGCAGAAGGGCTGCTGCAAGATGGGGTCTTCCACCACAGTAATGGCCAGGGATCCCAAAAAGCCAAACTTAATCATCCACAGACTCTGATTATTTTAGTAACCAGACTTAATTAACAACAGCATCAGTGAAGAGTTAATGTCAGGAATACCAGTCTTAGTCCTTTTTTTTTTTAATGGTAAAAAAGTAATCTAAGAAAGAATATAAGGGTCTGGCTCACAATAAATGCATTTGTTCCCTTGTTAGAAGGACCCTTACAGTGCAAACTGTTTTAAGCAATTTACCCTCTCATGAATGTCAAGAAGTTTTGCCCAAATAAGCGTTGTAAGACCAGACAAGTTATTTCAAAAATACAACATCTGGTTTATGTATTTCTTCCAGGGATGCCCTGTTATTTATACAGAAGCAATGCAAAATTTGTTTAATACAAAGATTCACCAGTTAAATATGCAAGCCCCAAACAAGGCTTAGCTGCTCAAATTTAACCATCTTTCTATCCCTGTGAACTGTCCAAATGAATCATAGCCCTAGGATACATTTCAGTTCATGCATATGTTTAGAATGTAAAAAAAAAATAAAATAAAAAAATTAACCCTTGGGCTACCATTGCTTTGGCAAGCAAAGGCATGTTATGTGTGAAGTGGGAGTGCAAATGTTTTATGGTTATTTATTATGGTAGTCAGAGAGTTAAAACGAAAACCACTAACTAAGAGCAGAACAATTACAGTGTTATTTTGTTTTGTAAAGAATGTGTTACATTAGACAGGAAGTTCAGCTTGCAGTGCATAAGATATAGAAAGCAAGAAAAGAAATCTATATGATCAGGATTAGATGAAAGCTTAATGGGCCTCTCAACCCACAATTAATAGAATTCCCCGATCTAGACTCTCTTCCCTTGCTGCTCGGTTATGTATTTATCTACGAACACATCAATCCAACCTGCTGTGCCCTCCTGCTTGTGCTGGCAGCCATCAGCTCAGTTCAGTATCACTTCTGCTTCCTGTGTCGAAACTCCCTGCCACTGCTGGCCCATAGTTTGCAGGTCGATGGTCCTTATTCTGACCCAAGGTGAGGCACAGGACATAGATACTAATGGGAAATAATGCACAAGACCATCAAACACTGCACAGCAATTATTTTCTCTTAGTCTAAATTGTCCTTGATGGGAAGAATGCACATTGGACAGGTGCCAGCATATCAATGGTGAACTGAAATGTGTATCCCCAGACAGACATGTTACATTAGCTTAAGTATTTTTCTTCATAGTCTGAAATTCTCTCTCTCTCTCTCTCTCTTTTTTTTTTTTTCCTATGAACTGCTTCTTTATATTTCCAAGGTGTCTGAACATATATGAGCACCTTCCAGCTTCAGAATACTGTGTCTACACTGTTACGAGAGTGTGGATAGTACAAGCCAGAGCACAGAGCACCCAACAAACTCCACATACCCAAATCGCATCAGATATGGATCCTTGCTGTGGAGAGGATTCCCAAGAGTTCACGCTACATGCCCAACCACAGCCATGTACTGTGAAAGTAGGTTTCTGGAGGATGAGGTGGTTCATGTGAGCCCTCTTCCACACATGAAGAGCCAAATAGAAATAGCCACGGTGGGGAGACATCAGGTAGTGCCACGAGGTCTCAGAAATACTGGGGATTTAGTCAACTTCTGCAAGGATCACAGTCATATCACCAATAGCAGCAGTATGAGGAAGGAGCCACACAGCTGGCTGAGGCTGTCTTCACCAGAACTGGCATATCCAATTGCTTTAGGTTAAAGGAACTGAAACTAGTCTATCTCCAGACGAAAGAGAAGAACCCATTTTTTTGTGTGTGCCACTGTCATGAAGTGGGTATTGGAGGGAAGCCCATGGGTCTTCATGTAGTGCACTATTCAGAGTGATGTCTCTCACACTGCTGTGCTCTGAGACCTGAGACTGTTTTGGCATCTGAGACAAGAACTGTTCAGTCCCTAAGCCAAACAAAACATCTACCTGCACGTTTTGCAGCAGCCCTGTCCATGCTTCCAGCTCAGAGCACCTCAACAAGGGCAGTTGGTTTCCTATGGGGGGGATGCATAGAGCAGGCACTCAGCGGCCTCTTGACTTCAGGCTCATCAGTGGGCTCCTACTGGCTCTTCACCTCCTGCTCACTTCCCAGATGAAACCTGGAATAAGAGGAAGAGTGACATTTTTCCTCCCTAAATCTGGAAGTGCAGTATCTCTGCTCTGCTCTGGACATTTGGTTCTGCTGTACACAGACAAACCATTCCTACTCTTCCACAGGGGCTTAAGTATTGCACAGCCACCATGCCTCCCTTGGAAAATTGATGGTAATGTACAATCTAGGTAACTCTAGACCACTTTTCTGCCTGAGGAGAAAAATCTGTTTATTGTAAGGTATTATCTGGAGGTATTTCTATATTCACAGATGAGTGGGTATGCAAATAAATGTGTGTATATGCACACACACATATATTAAATACATCTGTGAACTTTATTCTCAAATGCAGACAAAATGCATGTGTCATGGTATGGATATATAGGCATGAAATATAGGTTTATATATAAAATATAGATATGAGTAATTTGCTTTCTTTTCCTTTTTCCCTAAAGAATAAAATTTGCTGATGTTGCATGTGTACTGGGAGTAATTGTAGAGAGTAAGCCTAATTCACTGAGAGCACCAGCAGCATACCTTAGACACACTAAAAGCTGCAGCACATTAAGAAAACAGTCTGATTTGCGAAGCTGTCAGGTTTTGAAAAAGTTGCTCACAGACATCTGCGGCACGTCTCTAATAGAGCCGGAAGCGCTCTTGTCTGACAATAGCTCTGTTTTCAATTTGGTAGCTCCTTCAGGGCTTATAACTCTGAGAAAAAAAATGCCCATTGTACTCAAAACAACAAGATTTTCACAATGGCTTGTGCTTCGTGCCTTGTCCCATCTTGTATTTGTAGGTGCCAAATTATAGATGTAGAAAGGGTATTCCTTTTGAGACCGTCACTTTGAACAATTGAACTGTTTTTCTCTCCAGAGTTTCAGATCTTTTTCTTTCATTTCATAGTCTCTAAATATTGCAACGATATTCAGTTCTTCATCCTCAGCCATTAGCCCTTTAAAACATACTGTAAGATAGGAAGCAAGCAGAAACAAACAAACAAACAACAACAACAATAAAACAAACAACAAGAACAACAAAACCAACAAACAGCAAACCAACTCAAAGTTCCTGTTTTTCCTCCAACTTCCATATATTCATTAAAAATAAAAATAAAAATAAAGCATTGTGGTAAAGTTCTGCTTAAACCCATGTAGTTGGCTTAGCTAGTGATCTAAATCTGAGATACATTAAATCCTGAGAACATAAAAGTTCTGTTATATATGGATATATGGCTTTTTTTTTTTTTTCCTTGATGATATAAGGTAAAATCCAGCTCACATCAATTTATGTCCCATTTAGCAGAGCTAAATATTTTCAATATCACCTTTCCTGGAGACCTCTGTCACATGGTTTCTACCAGAGCCAAAAGCCCTTTCCAAGGACTGCTTGCTGTCTGTGCCACACTCCTGTAGGCAGGAGCTCATCTAACTCGAATATGGATGTCTAAAACTAGATTTCTAAATCATAATTAATGACTCTGCTCCTCTTATAGTCAGTGGAGAGAAAAAGGCATCGCTGCAGACAAATGCATTTGACTTCAGTGCATATTTTGGAGTGAGATTAGTGACAGGATTTTTCTTGTGGCTATTTGTGTCCAGTGAGGGCTGCTGATTACACATGTTCCTCTATTGCTGCCTAATAGGCCGGTGTAGATCCTCTGCCTCCCCTTCCTTCTCTGCCTCCCCTTCAAAACTAAATCAGTACCTCAGTTACGATCCATGAAGTCTTCTGTATAAGATGGAAACATGCTGGGGTGAATCTGATGCAGCATAATTATAATAACACTCTCTAAACTTAAGCAGACTTTTAAGAAACTTTTGAAATAATTTGTTTGTTCTTGTTTTGTGGTGCAGTTGTTAAATACAACCACTGCAAGGAAAACCATGGTATTATAATGCAAATTACAGATATGCAGCTATCCAGGGAACAGAAAAAGCTCAAATTTACATTATTGTTCTTTACCACTATATTTAAAATATGGCATTAGCATCTTGGTTTTGTTTTGTTTTGTCATTTTGTGCCATTATCTTAAAGATGTTTAAATGTGTTTGTGAAATATCCTGGGCGGATATGAACAGGCAGAGTTCCACTGGCTTCAGTATTGCATTGGCAGGCCAGCATTTGTCCATTTGTATTTACCTGACTTAGCAACAAACCCTGTACATTTTTAGAAAGAAAACAGAGCTGTACTGTAAGGATAGGTCAAAATGAAATGTTAACAGTCTGTTGCAAAGGCAAATGGGACCACTTTGCTTTTAACCACATTCCTCATTACAAAACATATCTCTGCAGACTTTGTGCTAGTAATTAAAAACGTCTGTTTTAGCATTTGATGTGTATTAGGCAAAGTTTCAAGTCATGCAGTCTGCAGCAGAAATGAATGTCCCCCACGATTAAAAACTCTTTGGATTCTGAGGGAGGAAAAGTGGAGAACATTTAATTAGACATGCTTTCATATTGTCTTGTAAATAAAATAAATAATAAAAAACCTCATGCAGGAAGATATTGCTTTACATTTTGATATGATTGATGTTATTCATATACATTTGTGCTAGACAGCTATGTAGAAACTACTAAGCACTGAGTGCCAGGAACAGGCCATGGGCACAGATTTGTCATAACAGTGCATGGATGTGCTTCTGAGACAAATGTGTTAATAATTTACAGCTCTCAACTGGTTGGAGTTTGGCTCCTGAGGTCTTTCCCGAGGAAGGAATCCCATCTCTGGGAGATGTTTGTGTTATCTCATGTTGCCTCTTCTCCCCCTACTTATATGTTTTGATTTTTTTTTTCTATTCTTTTCTCTTTGATTTCCAAGTGGATCTGCTTCACACCAACAACCACTGACATTTCCATTTTTCAAAGCCTATTTTAGAAACATGGCTGGACCTGCCTCATCTAGGACCAAGGACAATGACGAGCTTTTAGCAAAGGGTAACTCTACTCAAGCTGGAAGCAAGGCAGGGTTTCCCAAGCTATGGGCATTAAATCACAGAAGGACAGAAGGAAAAGGATGCAATGCAGAAGATTGTAACTAGTGATCCTGAGAAACGGTATGATTTAAATTATCATTGTCTGAAGCAAAGCATGGTGAGGATAGAGGTCCAGATGATCAGGGAGAAATCTCAGAGCTGACAAAGTTCTATAGATCGAAGTAAAGAAAAAGAGAATTAACAATGAACTATTCATTTGGTGTGAATTTCTAATATCTTCCTCAAGACAATTTCTGTGCACTCTGTAGTATTTCCTATGTAAATTATGTTATTTTAAGCAGTTTTTTTTTTTTTTTTTTTTTTTTTTTGCAGCAAACCATAGTTTATCTAAGTTTACTTGTATAAAATGAACACAACTGCAAAATCATTTAAAAGAAACACTGCCTACATGTATATTCAGCAATGCAGTTAGGATTTGTCAGCTTATATATGAATCACAGAATCATATGGGTTGGAAGGGACGTTAAACACCACCTAGTCCCAGCTCCCCTGCCATGGGCAAGGACACCACCCATTAGACCAGGTTGCCCAGAACCCCATCCATCCTGACCTTGAACAACTCCAGGGATGGAGCATCCACAGCTATCCATCTTTCTAATAAACCCACTTTAATTACCAAAAGGCTGCCATGGGATAATATGCATCTTTGAACTTTTATCTTGATTTGTGGGCTAGTTACCACCACACTCCCTTCACATTAGAATTTCAAAGTTAGTTGAAACTACATTCCTCATGTTACCTTGTTTCCAGAATAATGACACCTTTTTGTTTAAGCCACAGACAATTATAAAACTCTGCTCAAATAGGAAGTGCATTTCTGCCTAACTGCACACTTTAAGCATGTTAATATTCTTTGCAGGTTTGATCACATTTGGAGATAAATAAAAAGTTCCAACTCAGGATATTCTATGATTCTATGATTCTAAGTTTAAACTGTATTTCACATGTCCTCTGGAAAAAGTCAAAGCAAGTTCAGTTTATATAAAAAAGTCTAAATTTAGGGGCATACATTAACATACTTCGATTCAGCTGAAATGGAAATGATAACTGCCTAATTACGGTAGGCCTGGCTCATACCAGGGTCTGTTTTAATACTCAGTATTAGTGCATACTCAAGTTTTACATATCTCTGTACAATATAGATCTCATCAGATTAGCCATTACTGCACTGGGTTATTTTTTCCAGGGCATATTCCTTTCAGTCCTCACAGCCCAACTTGCACTTCCTGTAAGAGATCAGCAGTAGTGAAGGGACACAATTTAATTTGGAGATATCCATAAGCAGAAACACAGTGTCTGGGAAGTTCTTCTGAGAGTTCTGGTCTCTCTGAGAGGTCCTTTCCCCTTCAGAAGCTGTTTGAGTCAATTAACAATTCAAAAACAATTTTCAAGCCTTCTGGGGCATTTGCAGCTGCGGCTGAAACATGCTGCTTGGGTACTAAATGTAGCTCCAGCAGCTGGCTTGGGGCCAGCTGCAAACAGTGACATTGCAGCTTTCTGCTTGTTTCCTCAGGTGTGAAGCTGTACATGTGTACTCAGAGAGGCAGTGCAGGGAAACAATTCAGTCTGAAGCCCTTCCTTCCCCAGTCCCCTTCATTAAAAGTCAAAGATCACATCTAAACGTTTTTCCTTCCTTCTTTCCTTCCTTCCTTCCTTCCTTCCTTCCTTCCTTCCTTCCTTCCTTCCTTCCTTCCTTCCTTCCTTCCTTCCTTCCTTCCTTCCTTCCTTCCTTCCTTCCTTCCTTCCTTCCTTCCTTCCTTCCTTCCTTCCTTCCTTCCTTCCTTCCTTCCTTCCTCCCTCCCTCCCTCCCTCCCTCCCTCCCTCCCTCCCTCCCTCCCTTCTTCCCTTCCTCCCTTCCTCCCTTCCTCCCTTCTTGCCTTCCTTTCTTTTTATTTTTTATTTCTTAATGGAAAGGATTGAACTTTGGACTGAGAATACAGAACGTCCTCTCTGAGAGTGAGGCATGATCCTGAGACAGAGGCCAACCTTTTTTTGCTTTGGATAAGCCACATTCTGGGGGGAATTCTTACCCAGCCCACAAACTATTGACAGACAAAACTTCTCCTGCCCCTTCACTTCTTCACCTCTTGTTCCCTGCTTGAGGTCCAAAGGACTATTAATCCTTCCAACATTTTTTGAACTGGACTCAAGTTTAGCATCCGCCTGTGCAGCTCAGTGAGGTGCAGACAATCCCATGGATGTTGTCTGTGGCTGCAAGCCAGCCTCAAATCCTTTAGCAGTTGCAGCGATCCCCAGTGAAGTTGTTGCTTCATTGATGATTGCGCCCCATTGCCATGGTAAAGCAATGTTGGAATTTCCCCTGTTAGAACTACATCCACTAAAACATCTTCATTTGCCTCCTGAAGTAACGAGAGGAATATAAAAAATAGCATAATAAAAGAGTTTTGTAGTAGATAATGAGTATTTTAATAGAAACTGGAGGGAGAATGAAAGTGCCTAATTATAGTATGCGCAGGAAATGCATATTTTGAAGTGCTGTAGAAAGATGTGTGGGCAGGGAGCTATTTCAGCTGAGCCTTTGCATTGTGATGTTTCCCCAGCCAGAGGTCTCATGTTAGCTACTGAGCAGACAAAACCAAACACAGGAAATAATCAATCCAAGCAGAAAAAGGACAAGAAATTCAGGAGATTTTGAAAGCTGCAAATAATATCCTGGCTATATGTAATCCCAGACTACAATTTGGTCTCTGAACTGATTTTACACACCTGGGACAAACAGGGTTTGAACACAAACAAGTGTAGCTTAGGTTGCTTGGTTTTCATAGGGGAGGATGGAGAAAGAAGGAAGTGACAGACTGAACATTTGGGGCTGATTTTTGTCTGTATGTCTCATCTTCATAGTCCCCAGTTATTTCAAAGAAAACTAGCACTCCTGTTTCAAAGAGAAGTCAACAAGCAAGCCAAGGCACTTCAGGAGCCATCCAGAAATATTTCATAGTTGCAAAGAGGTGATGGGAAGGGATAGGGGCAATAACTGATCAAACAGAATTACATGCACAAGTCTGGATTCCTGGAAAAATCAAGTGTCCAGGCACAGACAGCACTTACTGAGGAGATCTGTATGGATGTCACTGCCCTCAGCAGCATTTCAGGGACCAGACTTCTACCATGGAAGTACTTTCGGCTGCTCTTTGGTGAGAACTCTATGAGGCCAATGCCACCCACCTAGTGCAGAGAGTTCAGTAAGGGAGGCAAAATATATGTATGGACATTAAAAAGTCTGAAAGTGGCTCCCCACCCAGAATCTTGCTGAGCATGTCTCAGGGAAAGTAACTGGATTTGTCATGCTGGCAGGTGACAAAGTAAACCTCTCTGACACAGAAGCATCACATCAGATAGACAACTGACCCCTCTCTCATTTTAATATTCACATGGGGAAAAGATGAAATGCTGATGCTGTGAAAATGTTTCTTTCTTTACAGTTATAAAATTTCACAATGTAACTAAATTCCCAAGGAGGTCATGATACAGAAATAAAATCTCCTTAAATTGAAATAGACAAGAACTAAGGCAAGACAGCCATTGAAACTGAATCTTGCTTCTTAAGTATTTGGCATTTAAGAAAAAAATTTGGAGCTGACTTTGATTTATGCTTTACTATTTTATGTATGTATGACTTCTTTATTTACGTATTCTTTTTTTTTTTTGGTAGAAAAACCAGCATCAAAGTCATGCCTAGAGGGCATGTATAAAATTTTAAACCAAGGCAGACAAGAATAAACAATATCCATGTGTATCTGTGTCAGTCAGTTGCAGGATGCTCAGGAGATATTGTTGTCTGCAAATATTCTCTCAGCAGCAGAGTGGGATTTATCCCAAAAGTGACTGAAGAATATTGCCCTTTATAGAGCATTTAGCAAACACTAAATGCTCCAGTCCTTTCTGACGTGGGGTTAGTCTTTCTTGGGAAGCTTAGCCCTTACCTCTGAGGCGTTTCCCTGAAAATGCTCCTTAGGGAGAAGGAACAACAGCTACTTTGAGTCCATTTCTGGCTGGAGCCCGTGTGTTGATCCATTCTGGCACTGGCAGAGGCAGCGCAGCCTTTGGAAGCACTCACTGCACTGGGGCCCTGCAGCTGGCAAGGAGGAGCCCAAGCCCTGGCCTTGCTCCAGGCTGGATTATTTAAAGTCAGTGCTGCTCCTTTTCTCCAGGTAGTGCTTCCACATGAGACAGGAGGGAGTGAGACAATTCCACGCCTGTGTCTTGGATCAAAATGTGGCCTTAATATAGATCTGCTCAAAACGGTTCCTTACCAAAATGCCAAGAGTGCAATAGTCCAATAAGATTATTTGTGCAGATAGAAGTCTCTGTAGACCACATGGATCGGACCTGTAGAATTTATTTTGGATGACTGCATGAAAAATCTACTGACAAAAAGTCTTTTGTATCTGTACATAATGACTTTCAACCTACATTTACTTTGCTTTTTAGTCTTGAAACATTTAACTGTCTTTAAGGGTAATTATTCTTCTATATGTAATAAATAATCTGCAACTCATTGACCAAGAAATAAGAGAACCGTTCTGTAGGGAAATTCTTAAAGACCCCTGCAGTTACAAAGAAGATGTTGTGCTACCCTAAAAGAGGGGAGGTGCACAAATGACCAGGTACAGCGAGAAAATTTGACATGTGAAAGCATGCTCAGTCACTCTTCAAATACAGTTCAAAGAACTACTGTTTGACATTGTCAGGCTTAGTTCTGCATGTCACTAGGTCAGCCTTATGGCACTGCAAATGCACTGAATTAACAGCACTATGGTGATGGTACTTTAGCATGACACCAAGGTAAAGGAGTGGAGAACCACAGGGACTTAAGAGAAATTCTACCAGATTAGGCTGAAAGCCATCCTTGACAGTGTTCCCTCTGTGACAGTTTTCAGCAAGAGGTGCTTAGAGAAAAGACAGACAAACCCAGCAAGTCTGTAGTGATATTTCCACCTAGTACATCACCATTTTCTAACAATTGACTAGCTGGCATTTCCAAACAAGAAGTGGCAGTTTTATATAAACAGCCCTTGGTAGGGCTGCATCCACTTCAGCTAAGAAGTGGATGTATTTTATCACTTTTTTTTTTTTTTTTTTCTTTTTGACCTATATAAGCTTTAAGCATTGAAAATGAACTCTCATATTGTCCACTTTGAAGTTTCATCATTGTCAGTGGAGAATGACCATTTCTGTCCTGGAGGAAAAACAAACAAACAAACAAACAAAAAAAAAAAACATAGATAGGAAAGTGACAATATATCACAAAACTTGTCATTGTATCTGATACAGCAAATGAAATTATTTGCTAAAATAGCTTTCTTGAACTGGAGGTGCCTCCTGTCTTTTCTCACAGAAAAAGAATGTGTAAAAAGTGGAAGGCCTGAACACATCACCAGGGACGGTGCCAAACTAGGCACACAAGGCCCAAGAAATTACCATATACTCCAGAGTCCTCCACTCTCACTCTCACCATCCACATGGATGTGTTTCAGAGGCGGGTGGCTATCTCAGAGGACAATCGGAAATATTCAGCTGTTAGTGGTTGGATCCCTAGCCTAGAGATTATTCTCATGAACTGTGTTTCAGCTCTTTGTAGAATATCACAAGTTTCACACACACAGAATCTGTCTACTTTATGACTCCCAGTTGAAAGGCTCCTCTGGAGGGTATCATTTCTTCCCAGACAGCTTCCTGTTGATTACTTGATATCAAATAATAACTGAATAAGGGTGGACAGGATCCTTAGAAAAGACTGCACTTATTGTAAGTGCATTACTGTGATGGCAAGTGCAAAAAGAGGAACCAGAGAAAGAGTGTGAGGAGAGAAGACAATAAGAATGCAATGCAGATTTCCAGAGCAGATAGTAATAAATCATTCAGTTTAATCAGATGTCTACAAGAAGAAACACCTAGCTGACTTGGATATGAGTGTCTACAGAGCTGCTTCGTACAATGACTAATAGCAATGCATATCAAGTACCACCTCTGTTATACAAGTGCATGCTTGCTTTCTCTGGAAAGGTGACTAAAACCACCAAACATTTTTTCCCTGTTACCTAAGCTGGACAAGGGAACAGGTTTTTGGAGTTGGAAGAGTGATGCATCTTTGCGTGCTTTTTTCCTCCGCACCATGTAAATGGAAGACAAACATCACCAGATCAAGAAAGCCAACTGCATAGTAGATGTGATATCAAGAGAACAAATCTTGCATCCCACGCAAAGGAGAACAGAATCAGCTCTGAATTAACATTAAGTCTAGTGCTAGGATAACTTAGGTTCATCAGTCACTGGACTCTGCTGAGAATAAGAACAGAGTTCATTGATTGAAGGGACATATGTCCCACATTCATCTGCAAGCCTGAGAAAGAAGTAACACCTGGCTGCAGATAAAGCAAGCTGCTGTGAAATGTCATAATGCAGAGAGAGAAGATTGTAGTGCTCTTCTCTGAGCTTGCCTGGAATATGCAGCTAAAAAGACTTCAGGGTTTAATGTCTCACTTTGCACCACTATTGAAACAATGTTAGTAAGGGTAAATTATCAAAAGAACAAACCTGGAGAAAATTACTGCAAGAAAACCTTGCTGATGTAGGAAGGAGAAGCAAAGAGTCTGTGCAGATCTCTTCTGAAAGAACACACTAAGCAAAAGAAAATTCACACTTCCCTGGCCAAAAGAGGTTGGTGGAATAATCTGAAAGAAGCGTACCTAAGTCTCCTGAAAGTTGTCACATGAAGTCACAGACAGAGGACCCTGAGAGCTCTGTCAGATCATGCCTGAGAGAGAAGGAAAAGAATGTGAGCAACCGAGACTGGGATAGAGTTATTATACATGTTGTAACTAATACCATAGTGGCTTCTTCTAGGAAAAAAAAAATCTTTTTCCCACAATTGTGAGAAACTAGAGGACAAAATATGTACAGCCAGCTGTATATTTACATAATGATGCCGCTTGCATAAAGCTATTGCTGGGTATAAATTAAAAAGCTTGAAAATATGATAATCTTATAGTTTGAATGATCAATGTGGTTGGACTGTTTAACTGCTTTGGCAAATATAATTTAACCTATCAAGTTTTTTAGTTCCCATTTTTCTTCCTAAAAGTCCAGATTCAGATTCTAAATTCCATGGTTTTGTACTGGCTGGGTTTCAGCCTTCAAAGCTGCTTGGTTGGTAGGAAGGAGAGTCTACGTGGGATGGTAGGCCATATGAATCTGGAGATCAGACTATTTTTAGTCCAAAAACTCAGTGAACATTCTGAAAGTTTCATCCTGATATAGCGTTAAAATATGAAAGTGATGCTTCTGGCCCTGCCCACCTTCACTTGATGGAATGTTTAGAAACTGAACGAATGAAAAAACATTGGAATAAATATTATTGACACAATAGAGCACAATATTATTAGCACAGTTCAGTTATGCTGGTTAAGCCATTTGAAACCCCCCACAGGTTCACCAAAGTCAGCTGCTGCACAGCATATTGGCTGCCTAAATTACAGCCCTTGACACAACAAGTACTTGTGGGAGGTATGGGAAGGATTTTTGGTATATTTAGTAACCTGTGGACTCAGGATACCCTTGTGTTTGAAGAGAGGACGTGAGCACAGAGACTGTTTTTTTCCAAGCCTGGTGCTGGCTGGGGCACCACCAGAGCCTGGTGGAGGGGGGTTCCAGGCCCAAGCCCTCAGGGCTGAGCCCAGAGTTCCTGCCCAGCAAAAAGAGCAGCAGCATCCCTGGAAAGGCAGATAGCTCAGAAAAATGTCCACCTGCAAGTCAGAAGGAGGTCATAGGGTCCATGGTGCTTGTTTTCAGTGTGGATAGTACAAAACAGAGTGTTTGGACATAAATTTACTTTAACCTTGTTTTGGAGAGTCACCAGAGTCAGGATCCTAGCTTTCCAGCATAGTCAGGTAGAAGATGAGGGACTTCATGAGACAAGTCAGCTCCTGTAAGATCCCTGTTTCCTGCATTGAACCAAGGCCTTGGTTTCTACAATGAGACTTCAGGATGGGCCTTAGTACATTCACAGAGCTGGGACTTCATAACCATACAGTACATCAGGGTCTTGTTTTATTTTTTTTTCAAAGTGTTTCATTGAAACATAATTAAATAGCATAAAAGGTAGGTATATGACAGATATATCTCAGTAACTATGTATGAGAACAGAATTTGTTCACAGTGTTTTTGGTAGAAAGTTCTGGATAGCAAGAAAAGGTATATATATATTTATCTCTGTGCACTTAAGGAATGCACTGATTTTTCAATATGTATTTTTAAGTATGCACTGTATGAGGTTTTACCTGGTCTAAGTAAACACAGTCCCTCTGAATTCTTGGCTTATTATCTTCAACTGCGTTTGGGATAATTTGTTATTTGAGTTGCAGCCACAGAAATATTTTCAGACAGAAACTAAGCACCAGTTTTTTTCTTCTGTCGACATGCAGTTCTGCATGAGCACTGGGGAGCATTTTATTTCTGTTCACCTTCTGAAGGAGATGCGTTGCTGTTAAACTCCACATCCTCTCCCAGCCCCGCCAGGAAGAGACCGCATTGTTTTCCCCGGCATTAACAAGCCCTGCCTCCCACTGCTAACACTGATTTCTCTGGAAGAGAAGAGAGGGCACTCCCTGTGATAACCCAGTGTTAGGCCCTCTGTTCAACAGCTGTGCTAAATGAACCTGTACTTGATTATGTATTAAAACCCATCAATCTTGCACAGGGTTTCCAAACCCTCCACAACCTCCTCAGCAGGCATAATGGCAATCACTGCGTTTAAAGGTCATGGTTAGGAGCTTAATTTAAAGCTCTTATAATAATGCAATTTAATTCTGGAAAATGCCATAGTATTGCTCTCTGAGGACTCCTGTCAGACAGAAGACACTTAGTGCTTGCGCGCAGGTTTGATTTGTTTATTCCTTTGAATAACGTTTATGTCATTATCTTTTTAACTTACTAATGTTTCCACTTATTAGGTGGTAGGAAGGCTTTCATAGCCACAGTAAATTTCAAATGAAAAGCATCCATTACATTTCAAATTTCTACAATATTTTTTTAAAAAGTGAATAATGTGTGTGCTGTGTAGCAAAAAAAAAAAAAAAAAAAAAAAAAAAAGTTAAATCAGTTTAAGTATTGCAAGGTTTTGTGTCCTGCTTTAAAAAAGACTTTCACATCTAATGAAGCCATAATAAATAGATTTGCAACATGTGTTTTCTTTTGATAGCAGCAGCTAAATAAAGCTGAAGAGGTAGCTTAGTGGTGCAAGCACCGTGTTTGAGACACCTAGACTCTCTGGAACCAGGGGTTTAAATCTCAGCAGGCTTGACTCAACCCTTCAGCTCCTTTAGGCAGACATTTAGTTTCATGTGCCTACCATGCAGTGAAGTGAGACTTTGTGAACCAAGGCCCTGGCTCCTATGCACAAAACTTGCATCACTTGTTCTGTTCCTAGTGGCATTGGTCTTAATTGCTTTTCTCCTCATGGGTATGAAGCTTTCTTGGTGCTGGCAGCTGCTGGGCTTTGCTCTACAGGAGTCCACAGTCTGGCAGGGAGGTGCACAGCCAGCTTTAGTCATTCCAAGATACTTTCAAGACTAGAAATTCTGGACAAGAGAAAACCAAACTGATACTATACCCAAACTTACCCTTTATAAGATCAGCTTATTACCTGGGGCACAGCACTGTGTGACCTTGATGTTACAGTGAGTTGCTCCCAAAGTCAGGAGGGGAAGAAAGGTGCTGCAGAGATGTCTCAGGTGCTTCCACACAGCTCTCCCCATGCTTCTTGCCTGTTCAGGGAAGGTGTGTGGGATGCTACTGGATATCTCCAGCTCATATTATCATTTATTTTAAACCTGAAGTTTTGGCTGTGAGTGATGGAAAGCTCACTGTTCAATATGCAGCCACAAAACTCATACAACATTCAGGGAAAACCAGAAGAGCTTGGTACATACCAACAGCACATATCATTTTATCATGTGGAGGGCCTGAGTTTTTCTGCAAAGAATTTACCTTTCTTACCACTCTAATACATGACATAGAAAAGGGAAAGAAAACCGTCTATAAATACATTCACAGCTAATTACTCACAGTGAGAAACAGAGGGTATAAAAATGTTGAATTTCTAAAAGGATTGTTCTAGCTCTGAAGTGACATGCCATAAAATCTATTTTCAATACGTTAAGATACTCCGGAGCAAGAGCCAGGTGGCTTTTCATGGGCCTTAAGAAACCTGCCCATTGTAACAGGGCAGTCTGGCCAGTTATAGCACAGCATGGGGGAGAGCAAAATAAACAGCTCTGGAGTGCCTGATTCAGTGCCCAACCATGGCTCTTTGCCATCAAATGGGCATTAGTGTTGTCCTGTTGGCTTAACACCAGCTAACTGCAAAGAGGCAGATCTCATCTCATGCTCATCAAAAAGTAAACACAGTGATGTTTTAGCAAGATGCTAAAGATATCCTTATTTTCTGTGATGAAATATATGTGGACAAAATAACTGTCTCCTTTTTTAATATATGTGATATTTAAAGCCTGACCCAAAGTCCAGAAAAATCTGCACATCTTCCCATTGACTCTGTGGACTTTGGATCACACCCCCAAAGCATAGAGAAGTGCATGAATAATAACAGAGAGCCAAGTACATCAAAAAATATCTTTTAAGTATGTATGTGTTCCTATTTAAATCCCTGAACTCAAATTACAGGGTTTTTAAAGAGCAGTTTTCTTACAAGCCAGGAACAAAGTATTTATATTAGCTATGCTGAAATGAAAAAGGAAACTAACAGAAGAGAGCTACACTATTCAACTGCTATTTAAAATCAAAATTACTGTTATTTTAAACCTAATATCTGCCATAATCTGACTTAAGTAAACGTAAAAATACTACATCTTTCAACATTAAAAATACATCTTTAAATCAAATATGTAAAAATCATAACACAAAAAAATAAGAAGGAAATAGAGATCTCTAGCCATACTCAGCTGAGGAGGTATGGTACAGAGAATAGGAAATCATCTGGTTCTCACTGATTATAGCTCTTTGTATCAAAATACTCGAGGCTGAAATTAGTACGATCCACAAGAGCAGGTGTTTTGAATTTTAATCTAAGATATAATTAGAGTCTGGAAAAAAAACCCTATATGATGCAGTAATTGAAAGGGCTAATCATGGGATGTTTTATTTTTAAAAATATTTAAAAATAGAACTACAAGCCATAAAAAAATCATATTCCACAAATCTTTATTTTGACTACATATAAAGCTGCAATCCATTACTACTTTGATTTGAAAAATTTAAACAATTCACTTGTATCTTTAAAATTGGTATGTAATTATCAAGCTCTTTATCTTGCATTTCATGTTGTTTATATAAACATTGTTAAAATCTCTAATGCTTGCACAATCACTCTGTGGGAATAATTGTCAAGGCCAAATATTGGTTTAAATGCCACCTGGATTCAAAGATTATATTTAGATTGAACTAAAAGTTTTCCTTTAACTGTTGCCCATTGTTTACAAATGATATGTCTTGGGACTTCAAGTGTCCAGTCTCCTATTGTAGTGTTTGGAGTGAGAGGATGTCAAATTCAGCAGCACTTCTTGTTTGTGATGGACAGTATACAGTCCTACGGCTTTTCCAGCCACTGTTTTGTAGTCAGGGTTGATAATCACAGGAACTGATGCTGTTAAAAATTTGTATGATGGCTCCCATCTTCTTAGCTATTACCTCTGATTTTGAGCTAAAATGGCAATGCAATCAAGCAAGACAGGAATGAATCAATTAGATAGTGATCACAGTGAAAGGAATGAGTCCTTAACTTTCTAGTGCACAAACTAAGACAGCCTCAAGCAATTGGAACTGAATTGATCACTCCAGTCCTCAATGGCTGCAGACTGCTGCACCACAGTTACAAATTAAGTCAGCTGAAATACAGCATCTGAAAGGACTAGCTGCTAATAAATGATGGCTGATTTAACTGTGATGCACTGCTCCATCCTTACACTAGAAGCCAGGGAAATTAATGTGGATCACACCTCTCTGTGGGTTCCAGCACCGCTGTGGACTATGTGCCATAATACCACATCAATGCACTTCATTCTACTGAAGAGGTGTAAAAAAGAGTGAAGATCACTGTCTACTAATAATGAGCAAAATCCATATCAGATAATATATTTTTATTATTAAAATATTATTATAGCAAACCAACATAGCTCAGAAAGCCTGTCTTTTCTGTAGTCATGCCCGTTAAAGGCAGATATTAGCAATGAAGTTTGTAATCCATTAAAGAGTTATCTTCCAGACAGTCTGAATACCAGAGAAATGTGCATTTTATTACTGCAATGAAATGTTTCACTTTACCTGCAGTTCAGGTGACAACTTGCCTTCAGGTCTTTGGTGCTGAGATAATGCCAGTGATCCTCAGATCTGCTGCCAGTATGTCTCGTGGTGGAGCAGGGTCGGAGGGCCCATGGGCCTGGTAATTACTGCAATGTCAATCCCACCAATGGGTCGCCGCCAGCAGCCTTACAATGGGACCAGACAGCTCAATCTCTGCGAGAATTTCCCTCCACTGAAGCACGCTGGAAGTGTTTCTTCCCTGTTCAAAGAGAAAACCTTTCATTCTGAAGGTGTTTTGAACTCTTTCGAAAGTGCAGATGTTGTTTATATGCTCTGGTACAAGGGAAAATATTCCCTTTTTTCATGCTTTCTAAACTTACTATTGAGGGAAAAAAAAATGGGCAAGGTTCAAGTTTGCTAAGTGCCAAATTCTTCAAACTTTGTAATTTAAATCATCATCCCACATATATATTGGAAAGCCAGATGCTTTGTATCCTTTTTATCTCCAGTTCTATCTGTCAGGCACAAAGATTTCTGCATGTCGGCAAAGCAAGTGTTGCTTCTCAGCATGGCATTGCAGAGAGAGAGACAGAGATGTTTTTATTAGGCTCCCATTCCCTTGTTCTCACTGCATTTTTGTTTTTCAGCTTCAAGCAAAACTCGTAATAGGAATTCTTTCTACATTTAGTCTCAAAGGCTTGTTTCTGGTATCACAGCTAGGAGTTACCCATGAGAAACGTGTTAAATGAAATCTCGGTTACTTCAATAGACTTCTTAATCTGATTAATTGCTGAGTGAAGTAGATTTCACCGAGATGCATGTGTGCGTATGTCCTCCATAATATTGTTTTCTGCTCTCATAGTATCTTGTCAATACTAGTCACTGGCTGTGACTCAGACTCAAGGCATCTGCTGTAATTGTAGGCTTCCAGACCTCCATGTTCATAACCGTAACGTGTAACTTTGACCAAACACTTGCAATACCAAAAAAGGGCTATCTCAACTTTGATGTAAAATTATATGTGGTAGGAAAGAATAACCTGCCAAATCCATAGTTTCCAAAGGTAACTGGTGATAATTGCAAAATAAAAAGTTAAAGTTTGCTAAAGATTTTAATTACCCAAATACATATTACCTTCCCACAAGAAGCCATGCTTCAAGGGGAAAACACAGAATGGACACTGCTTAATGAATGAGTTTTCAGTCTTTCTTTTAAACCTCATGGTTCCATGAAGATATCTGTCCCTTCACATTATCTAAACTTTGGTCTGGTTACTATTTTACTAATTTTGTCACTCTTTTCTAATGCTTATACAAATAATACTTGAGTGATTCATAAGCCATCCTTAACCCCTATCTGTGGGCTGTATTGGTATTATTTGCCCCATTTTACAACTAGTGCTTAAACATAATATTTTTAAAATTTACTAATAATTTTGGATGCTGAGGAGAAAATATATGATTTTTTGAAGGCTATATCTGTTTAGGGCAGAGCTCTTACTGACTGCAGTGGCAGTTGCAGTCAGTAAGTTGCAGAGAATAATTCTGGTTAGAAGGCACCATCTGATCCACCCCCCTGCTCAAAGCAGGGCCAATTTTACAAATTATATCCAACTTTGAGATCAGAGAAGGTCTTTCAGGGTCATATCTGGCCAAATCTGGAATATCTCCAAGTATGGACATTTCAAAACCATACTTCTGCAAATGAGGATCTGGAAATCCAAACAAAGAGTTACTGCCACACAGGGCACATAGATAATACTGTAAAGACAATTCTGTATGTTTTTCTCCATGCTGAACATTCTGGTGGTCTTGTCCTGCTGGTAGGTGATGTGTGGTAAGTCCCCTTTTGGCTGGTTTCTTATGCTTAGCACCCCAACACCGCAGCAGCTCAGTTTCTCAGAAGCAGAAGACTGCAAATATCTGCACTTATTCTAGTGCCCTTATGGAAATGAGTCTCTGCCAACACTTAAAGGCTGTTAGCAAATCCCTGGTGTCTTTGAGCACTTGTAGGCTGTACAGCCTTGTGCTTATCCCTGTAATGGAGAATATAAACTGTCTGCAGTCTGCAAAGAAGAACCGAGCTGTTGTTATCTAACAGTGGGCTGCAGCCTTGAGCTTGTGAGCCCTCCTTACTGCAGGAGCAATGCCTGCCACATCTGAGGGATGCTTCTGGAGAATGTTGTAAGAGCTACCATGGCCTTGAAATAAATGACCTCATACACATTATTTCCCTAAATTTCTTAGCGTTTTCATGGGCTATGGCTGTCAGTGGGGAAGAGAAAGCTGGGGAAGAAGTGAGTGAGCAGCACAGACTGTGATAAGCTAATTGACAAGTGTCAGTGTGTTTTCAAAGCACACAATTGCAGAGTATGAATGAACAGGCAGAATTTTATATAATTTCCTATAGTCGACACATGGAAAAGAAACTGTGCCAGCTGTAGCTGCATGGAGTGGAGCTTCAAGGCTGGTTTGCAAAAAGGAGGGTGCAGGAGCACTTAATGTGTTGGCCTGTACTGCAGCAGCCTTGAATGCCAGGACATTTCCAGGGCTTCATGCGGACAGGTGCCAGCCTGGGCAAAACCATACAGGCAGCCATCACACAGATCACCACTTCTGTGCTACTGTGAGGTGGTATTTCTCCTCCTAAACTTGTTGAGAGCTTGGAGCACACAAGAAATGGAAGATATATTTTCCATCTTAAGCATAGTCTAAGGAAAGAATAACAAAGAATAAAAAAGTCAAGTTCCATCAACTTAGAAGAGTCAAGAGTGATGTGCATAAAATTGCTGTTGAGGAAAAAAAAAAAAAAAAAAAAAAAAAAAGCTTTGGTTTTTAACAAAACATTATAAAAAAAATAAAAATAAAAAAAAAAAAACAAGCCTTGAGCTTTCTGTTGCAGAAAAGCAGACCTAATACGGAAGGGTGTGCTACAGGCAGCAGTCCAAGAGCACGCAAGAGATTTGTAAAAGTAATGCTTCAGGAAGCTTGGTCCAAAAGCGTGTTCCAGCAATGATTGTGCTGAAATTAATCACAAAGGAAAGCTACAGGAGCCAGCTAGCACTTTAACTCTAGCATAAACTGGCATTGCTTTTTTGGAATGAGTAGAGCTGTGCTGATTTATACCAGCTGATGATCTGGTCCACAAACATTTTCTTATTCCAAATTTAATTATTTCCCAGAGTATAAGTGTGTCTATGTCTATCTCTGCTCATTTAATATTTCCAGATGCTAGTCTGGAAGTATGCTTACTGCAAGCATTAAATTGGTCAGTTTGAATGGAGTATGGGTTTCCTGACATCCTCACTGGATAATTTTATTTCATCTTACGAATATGTTGATTGATTATGAGAATCCTTTTTTTTTTTTTCTTTATCAGTATTTAAATTCTCTGTGAACATAAACAAAACTGGCCTATTCTCACAATCCACAAGGGTAAGACATGTCAATGATAGTTACATTTGTATATTGAATATATTTGCACATGAGGGTGATTCCTTATATTTGCAGTCCTAAGGAAAAAGCATAGTTTCCTGTTTATGAGCTACCAAAACCTTTGATTTCAAACAATTTAAAGTGGCATTTCTCAAGTCTTGTCTTTATTCATACACCCCCTGAGTCTCTTTCACAGCACCTGTACAAACAGCAGCAAAGAGAAAACATGTGAGTGTGAAAAGGGCCTTCAGCTTCTCCCACCTACTTAATGAAACTTCCTTGCTTTTTTTTTTTTTTTTTTTTTTTTTTTTTTTTTTTTTCAGGCAAATGAAAGACAATAAATTACATGGGATGCTTTTTCAATGGCAGCAGGAGTGATAGGAGTGTCCTCATTTGATGCTCTAGGGGATAAGGCTTATAAATGGTGCCATAAAAAGTCTTTCTGGGATGTGAAAGCTTGCAGAGAATGAGGCAGTTCATCAAGCTCTGTAGTTTAAACCAGTGTGCTGTGCTTGTCATGTGTCTGATCCGGTTTGTCATGACAAAGAGTCTGCTTAAATTTGTGTAGATCAACTGGTTTCAGCAGAGTATCACAGACTTACACCAACTCAGAAAGAAATCTGCATTACAGAATAGAAATCTCTGCATTACTAATAGAGTTAGAAATTTTACCAAGAAATGTGTTACTACTGGAGTTTTTTAACATTCAGTATAGCTGACAGCCCTTTTCACTAAATAATCTTTAAATCAGATACAGATCACTCAATTAGATGCAGTTTGGATGACTCTTTTGGACACCAGAGAAGAACTGGTTGTACCAGAAACCTTGTATTAAGAGACCTTGACTTGATTAATTTTAAATTAAATGCAAATATAAATACAGGTAGTTCTACTTTAAAATGAACCTACTGTTTTCTGTTTCTAAAAATGTAGTTTGCTGAACTGGGAAGCTCATAGATTTGAATGTAAAACAGAGGTGGAATTTCTGGATGATGATGGTATAACATTTCATTCAGGCTTACACTGAAATCAAAGGGAGGGATCTAGACCTAACTGGGTGATTACCCAGATCAAAAATAACTTATTAGGAACAAACAGACATCCTAAAAAGAATGGAAAAAGACTAATGTTCAGCTTACACAACCAAGTCTTAGAGGTCAGGAAGTGTATGGGTAATATGAAAATTGCCAAATGACAAACTAGGTTGGATTTTTCAAACGCAGCTAAATCAAATAGAGATTATTTTAGCCAGACAAACAAAAAGATGATGATTTATAGCCACTATGCAGTGAACATGGTGCTGAAGTTAAGGATAATACAGATATGGCCCCAAGATGAATACTTTGGCTCAGTTTTCAACAGGGATGATGATGTCAAATAAGGCTGTGTTGCTAATGGGAATATGAGAATGGAAATGGAATTAACCACATCTAAGGTGGACACAAAACTCTAAGGAGATTAATGTGACTGAGTCAGCTTGCAGTGGAGCCACATCCTAGAGGAACTATGAAAGAACTGGTTTAAGAAACTGCAAGTCTGCTAACAAAGTTTTTGAATGTGTCTATCAGAGGTGATAGCTCTTCCCTGAGAAAGTGAGCACTGGATCTAACTTAAGTAAAAAGGAGAAAATGTCTCAGTGACTACAAGACTGACTTCAGGAAGATGCGAACTTTCAAAATGCATATTGGAGGAAAAACAGGTACGGATACGAAGATGAAAATGAAATAAAATGCCATTCACTGTAATAAAGGTAGATCATGTCAGAATAACCTGGCAACCCCTTTTATTAGCAAGAGAATGAGATGCAACCCAGTTACCAGGAAAGCTTTTATCACAGGGCTGCATAGGAAATTGCTCGTTAAGCTGGAGAAAATTTGGATTAGTGGAAGAATTGTGAGGTGGAAAAAAATGAAAGATCACGTTGAAAGGAAAAATACCAAACTGAAAGGAAGTTACTAGTGGAGTTCTTCCAAGATGTGTCTAGGGACTAATCCAATTTAACATTTTTAACAACTTTGGCAGAAATAGTAGAACTGTGCTCATGAAATTTTCTGATAATGCAATATGTAGTGTGAATGTGGAGGAGGACAGTATACAGGAAGAACTGGATAAGCCTTAGGACTAGAATAATAGAAATGGGATGAATTTGAGTAATCCAAAAGGTGGGGTCAGGCACTTCAGGACTCATAATTTTCCCCAAGCAGGAATCTTTGAAAAAAGACCTGGGAATGGACTCTTGGATCACCAGATGACACTATGTGATGTGCCTGTGGAGAATAAAAACCTCTTCAAATGTATCTGCTGGGGATCTCCACCAAAGGTAAGTACGACTGCCATTTTGTGACATAGAGTACTTCAATTTGAAATGAGATTTGTAACCATAAGAGCAATACATCTGCAGCAGCCATTCATCAGCTTAAATATCCTGTTACAACAGAACCTCATCAATTAATGGAAGGGAATCATCCAAAGATTAGCATGAGCTTGAATTCTACTTTTGATGAAAAACTAAGCCCATATTGCTAAGAAATATCAGTAGCTGTTAATCACTTGACTAGCCCAATCCCCAAATACTTATTTGTCTCTTCTGTGGCAAATGATCCCTATTAATAATATATCCCATATCATCACCTGTTACAAGTCTTGTTAGCTAGTGACTGTTTTGATTTTCAGGCAGCTTCAGCAGCACATCTGTCTGCAGTTACTAAATTCTATTATTAAATCATGTTTTTTTTCTTTTTATAGGTAATTTTCACCATGGATCCCCCTGCACATACTGCATAGGTTCTATGGAAACTTAATTCTTATTGTTTTCAGATAGCATTATCAAAATATGAGACATATTTTCGGTAGGTGGGCTTTCCAACTGCTTGCCACTGTTTTTGCTCTGACCCAATGCAGACCAATGAAGGCCAGCAGGGTATGTCTGTATCCTGTCCTCTACCCCAGGCCATTGAGTCTTTTCTGTCAGAATTTTGATTTCTGCTAGAGTGATTTCTCTGCAGTTCATAATCAAGATAAAAGAGCCTTAATTTTATAAGTATTCTCTATTTAGCTGTGATGAAGTGCTCAGATGAAGGTTTTTGCTGTGCTGCACTTAGTGTATATAGGACAGCTCTGTGAACCTATTAACCTATTATTTAGACACTGGACGGGCACATTTCCAGTAGATGACTGGATGTTCACATTTTTTATTTGCTAAAGATTTCTTTGACCTTAGTGAAAACCAAAAGAGAGGAAATAGCATTCAAGGAGGCAGAACTTAAAATGAAAAACACATGAAACAGGAACTCCCCAGGGAACGGAGGAATGGAGCACTGGCCGAACTTGGGGGTGTTTTCTGTTTGGCAGCCTTGCCAGGACATATGCAAAAAAAAGTAATATTTGAACTTTCTATTCTCCATGTACAAATGTAGGGGAAAAAAAAAAAAAAAGAAGCCAACTAAAGCATTTAACGATGGATATAGCATCCCCGAGATGCAAACCTTTATTTCTTTTAATATAAAAATAAAAAAAAATGTGGACTATATGGTGAATTCACTGCTGGAAACTGGGTCCATGTGTCTTTCATTTTAAAACAGCAAATTAAATTGCAACTGATTTCTATGGTCACCTTGTTTTTTATGAGAGTGAGAGGCTGCTTAGTGAAAGGCATGTATTTATGACTAATTTAAAGTATAGAAGATTTGTTACAGTGGCCTACACCTGTCACAGCCATTGATTTATACATATACTGAATTGCCATGTTAGCCTATGGGTAGCTTAAAATTACAGGCCTGGTACACATATACTACACAATTACAATACCAAATAATATCATCAGAAAAAAATAGAATTTTCTACATACCACCATCCAAAGAACTTTGCAGCATGGGAGCTTTCAGCTCAAGCTTGCACTGAGCTTTTGTACAGGCATGTACATGAGATCATGACACCCACTTTCTCTGGAATACAAAGCTTATTTAATAAGAGAAAAAGAATATTGCTGAGTATGATAACGAATATGGTTCTGATTTGCTGCTAACATAGACTCATCCCTTTGAGGCTCAAACTAATTTCGGGTAGGAAAGAAAGCTTGTGGAAAAGTCTTTTTAAAATCTCTTGTGGAGCCCAAGTCACCACGTTACAGCAATGTATTGGTGACAAGGGACTGTGGATCGGCTGCCTGCCATTGAGTTTTCCCCACAAAGAACTGTCTGCAGAAGGCAGTTTGGGATCTCGATCTTGACCATAAATACTATCTGCTTATGGTCTTGAAACAAAAATCTTTCTGTGAGTAATTTTAAAAGGAGGATCTTGCTCCAGCTGAAGTAGTTAAGTTTTGTCTCCAGTGATTCTAGCAAGCTCCAAAAGTGTTCAGCCTTTGGTATTTTCTGTGACTGTATTACACAGTGGGGGAGGTGGAACTGTGGATCTCATACTGATGATAAGATATGGGTCAGAGCCAGGACTGGGGAGCAAATGTGGTGCGATGCCTGACACATCTGCTGACATCTACTCTAACGTTTGGCCCTACAGGAGGGCTGTAGCACCATTAATGCTCATGATAAATATTTTTATGAAGCAACACAAACTAGCTCCACTTCAATTCTTTGAGGTAGATGACAGAACACAGAAGATCCATTCTTATCTCCAGCTCCAGCCTTCCTGCTCCGTCCAGACTGCAGATCCCACAGAGACCCTGGGGAAAATTGCCTGATTCAGGAGACTGCAGGTTGCCTGCCTGAAGCCCCATCACCACCAAGCAAAGACAGAGAGTCATTGCTAACATCATTTCCCTGAACTGACATTTTAGGAAGGGTTTAATTTTAAAATTGGTCATCCTGGAGAAGAAGGGTGTAAAATAAAGCATTTCTGTTAAGTGGTAATAAATAAATGGAATGGACACTTTTTCCCCTAAAAATTGTAACTTCCTGTTGCAAAGGTTGCCTTTTTTTTTTTTTTTTTTTTAATGGGAAACGATATCAAATAAACTATCTTTTTGCCAAGCTTTATGGGATTAAACAGAATTATGGAACATTCCAGGTTGACTTGGGGTGTGAATCTGGCTTACGTAAGATGGCCTGTCCTTTCTGCTTTTCCCATTGCCCTCTTTGCTTTCACCCCTGCTTCATGGACACACAAGGCTCTGGAGGCTGGGTTTTCCTCTCCCTTTTCTGCAGTAGCAAACTCTTTTTTTTTTTTTTTTTTTTTTTTTTTTCATATTATTCCATCATCTTCCTACACACAGGGTCACAGGGGAGGAATGCTCAAGGTCTGTGGTAGTTTATTTAGTTCACTCTTAATGGGAAAAATATCTGGGAAACATTTTTCTGGGTTCAGACAATTACCTGTACATCATTTGCAGTTTTCTTGTTGATGTGACATGTGTATAACATTTAGGTTTTTTAGACAGTTACATCATGTTACTTGATATATACATAACATCTGTAATGTAATTCATAAAACAAGCTGTGGCATCTCACATACCTCTATATTTACCGGATCTCAAAATACAAAGACTTCCCTTTAAAGCCTTGTGTAATTTTGTCTGCACAAGACTCAAAACCAAAAAAAAAACAAAACAAAATAAAACAAACCCCACATGATTGTAAATATTACTATAAAGCTTATATGTGAGTAAATGTAAAGAAACACCCCCAACGTCTGTATCCACAGTGTAATCTCAGAAGTAGGAAAAGCAGTGTTTTTTACTGTAACTAAAAGTTTCAAATTAAGGAATATTGGATATCTTGTTTGGCCGAGTGAGGCTGGAAGCCAGCTAGAACTTTCATTTGGATTTTTTTCTTTTGTGTCTCTTTAAAATGTTCTTATTATTGAATATCGTATGTCTTGCTGTGTTTCTAAATTCATGCACATTTCCTGCTAAGAACATATGGAAAAGAGTAGATGGTTCAGAGTGAAATCTGGATGACATAATAAACCGTGAGAGAGAAACTTGAAGGATTAACACAGATCCAAAGACTGAAACTGTGTCTACTGTTAAGAGCACACCACCATTTTTTATAGTACAGACTTTTATTAGGCAGAAATAGGAAAATGCAAAAATAAGACTGTTACAGAATGTTAAGATTTTGTATATGGGTATTCTGGAAGTAATAGTAATTTAGAAATGGTAATTCTTTAAGTATTTCTTTATTTTAATGAATTTTAAGGGCGTGCAGAACCTGTGTAAATTTCCAGTGTAATCTTGGTCCATTGCCTTTTCTTTTTTTAGAGTTTACTTTATTCTGAGCAAAGGAACAATTAACAGTTCTCCTCTCCAGGGCAGGTGAATAATGCACAGATGCACTGCTGACAGCAGTCTCCATCAGCTTAGTGAACATTGCAGCCATGAGCATGGGATACCGATAGAGCTCTACTTACCATGGGTTAATTAGTGAGGTGATGTTGCTTCTCATGACATTCATGCCTAGCAATATGTTCCTGGCCAGATCCTCAACCTGCAGAAAATGTTGCATGTACACATCAGATTTCTGTAGAGACAAATGCTAAAGGAAGGGGACAGAGCTCATTGCACTATATCCATGTGCCTTTAGGGCTCTGTAGGGGGTTGATGTGGGCTCGCTGCTCAGCCTTTGTAGGCCAGTGGCAGTCAGTATGGATGCCACAATGCCACCTCATCATCTGGGGCTACTGCCAGGCTCACTTCCAGAAATGTGCAGCGTATGAGCACACCTGGGACAGCTGCAACTGCACCTACCCTCAACCTTACACACTAGTCACTCTCATATCTGCTTTCTGTGATGCAGAAAAATCACAGAGGATTTCCATAAAAAAAATAAAGATATTTCCAAGCTATTCTGCAAGATCTGAACCAGTCACCTTTGGTTCCTAAGATGGAGGAGAGAAGGCAATTTCTTTGACCTGTTTTAGATGCCTCTCTTCACATGCAATGATGCACCACCAGAAGTTGCCTTTTTTCTCAATGAATATCAAGGGAAAATAGGGTTAGAAGTCTTAACCTGCTGCAAACCAGACAACTCACTTTCAAACTACTCAGTATATATCAAACTGAATTAAAATATACACCAAAAAAAAAAAAAAAAGTATTTTTGGAATAGAACACTAACATTTTCCTTACTGAGATGGTGTCCATGGGTGTGAGGGCATCCTGTGGCTGTGCTGTGCTGGCAGAGGATGATGGTAGCAATGGTACCTACTAGGAGCCAGAGCACAGAGTAAGCAAGAGAAGAAACAGACTTGAGCCATACAAGGCAATTTCACTATCTGAGACCTCTTGTGTGAGGACTAGGCGACTATGGCAGTCCCCCATCCCTTCCTTAGCCAAGCTAAAGGAAAGCCCAGGATGGTCTACCTAGCTTAGAGAGGGAGAAGAGCTATGGATATGTAAAAGAAGGTTTTTACTATCTGTCAGGAAGTCTAGACCATGTCATGAGACCTTTGCTGGTGAAGTGGAGATGTAATACTTTGTGCAGGAAAAGAAGGCCATAGGTAAGGAGGAAAGATGAGACCTTATACTGAAACTGAGTTTAAGCCAACAGAAATATTTGTACTAGCCAATTCAAATCTGCTTTCAAATGATAATGAATGGACATCCACTCAGTTTTCTCTCTATCATATGCCTTAATGCAAGTAATCATGTCCCTGGGGGGAAGTAAAATGATGTGAATATTTCATGCTATTGGTCATGGAGTAAGCAGTGTTTTAATAGTTCCTCACTGTGGTAATAGCAGTTCAATGTCTGCTGTAAACCTGAGAGACTGAGATATTTTAACATTTTAAAGTGATAACCAAACAGATATCTTCTTGTTAGAAACACACCTTTTTTTCTGGACACATCCTGGGTAAAGGTCAGTCAGGCTCCCTCCAAGTGAAGGCACTAATGGGCAGGACTTGAACCTGGTAGGAATAATATGGTGAAAAATTTTTCCAGGCAGTTATTCTGACTTTGACTGTCAAAAAAAATCTGTGTTCAGCATGAAACTATCTGTAGTTGTAGCCTTAGTGATCTTTTAACAGGTTATTAAAATGACTTTCTAGTCACATCACAGTAAAGTTAGAAATAAAACCTTTGGAAAGAAGGGAGAAAGAAATCGTTCTGATCTGGCTGCATTATTAGAACCCCTCATTCAAATTTTAACACAGCAGCAATAAAAATATTCTATTATTTCCTGCTGGTCGGCAAAAGGAAGCTGTCCTGAAGAATCTGTTTCCTGACTATCAGAAAACACTGGTGTAGAAACACATCTAAGTTTGTGCAAGAGAGGATTGATTAGTATTAATCATTTTGCAGCTCCCTAGTGTTGCCCACATCCTTTATAGAGGAGTAGGAGATGAAGTTGAAGTATAGAAAGAAAATATTAAACCTTTGGATGTCTTTAATTTCCCACCTATTTTTCTGAATATAGTAATCCATTATTTTGAAAGTTATTCCTTGCACCACAGCTATGTCAGCATGGACTCAGTCCTCCCTGTAGCAAAATTCATGTTTTTTTATGCAGTCATTCTGTCCAAGGAGGGCCTAAATGATTATTTCCTTAAAATTGTTTATCTGTGCTTATTTCAGTGGGAAAACAAAGCAACAACAACAACCAAAAAAATCCATAAAATCAGAAGTTAATCTTAGCCAGGAAACAAGTAATACTGAGTCACTAAACCTGGCAAAGGTGGCTATTTAACTGTAGGTATTCAGAGCCAATTCCTGTCTATACTTCATTGAAGCATAGCCATGGCATTTAATTTAGTTAGAGGTGCCAAATTAAACATTTAATTGACTTTTCTTTTACAACAAGTTGTCTTAACTTTGGCTATACTTTGCTGTAGATGCTGCTACAGATATTATTAAACTGACTGTGAAGCCCAGACAGTGCTAGTTTCTATGGGAAAGGAACACTATTTCAATGCTGTTCTTTGTCGTAATAAAATAATAATAATAAAAATAATAAACTCCCTTCCAAAGCTGTAGTCACAGCCTTACGGTAAATGTCCATTTTGAGAACTTACAGATTTTTCGTTTCTTTTCTACATCCAAGGCTGGGAAGTCATACATTATTTGGTTAACTGACATTGTGGTAAAAAAGCTTTGGGGAACATAATTTTATATCAGGCAATAGACTTTTAAATCTGTTTTAACATTTTATTCTTGGATGTGTAAACAAATTCTAAGAAGCAGACCTACTAAACCTTTCATTCTTCTGTCATCCTCCTAATGCATCACAGAGAAGTTATTCTCAGCTTTCACTGAAGCCATTGTATTTCTAATCCACTTCAGTCTGGGAAAATGGCACCCTGCTTTAATTAAAAGAGCAATGAATGTAAACTGACTTCAGTGAAGAGCTAAACTCTTTCTCTCCCCACTGAAAACCCATATGCTGAGTGATATGCAGCACAAATCTCTCTACCTGTCCTGGATGATGGGTTAGGGCTGACTTGCTATGACTTGATGAGACTCTGACGTTATCAGCACAACTCCTCTGAGGTTTGCTGTGAGTTACACCCGTGGCCCTGCGAGGACAATCTGGTCTCTCTTTTCTCCATTGCTTCTCAGCTGTTATCAAGGAGAATACATGTTGCTAATCTCACATCTCAGTAGCACAAAAAGGGAGATTTTCTGAAAAGTGTGTCCACGGGGCTCACTCTGCTTCTTCCTTTTTATTTGCTTTCCTTGAAGATTTCACAGTACTACAAGTAAAATAATGTTCTTGCTATATCTTTGGGGATAGGAAAGGACATGCACATTTATTCATTCTCTGGATCCCAATTTACAATGGAGTAGCTGCACACTCTGTGAGGAAAAAAAAAAAAAAAAAGAAATAGGATACTTAGGACGGAAACTTTCGGCAGGGTTTAGACAAGCCGAATGCAATTAGAGTGTGGTTGGGCCCCTGAAGCTGCTATCACCACTCTTAGAAAATAAACACGCAGAAGTGGTCAAGATAGATGATTTGTGTTTCTCCAGAAAGATGCTTCCAGCAGATCATGGTTTATTTCAGTCATGTAAATTTGGTAGAGAAGCATTATTAGCAGCCCTGGCTGTAGGTTGAGGCTGGCACAGAGCACGGCAGGTCACTTGTTAGCGATCAGAGTGCAACAAGAGACACTCTGTGAAAAGGGGAGTGGGCGTTCTTTGGCATATTTACAGATACCACTCTCAGGTGTGGCCCCTCTCATCAGAGATGGACACTGTCTGAGGAGGTAATTCAGGAAGGAAGCCTGGAAGCATGTGGGTGTGATTCCTGCCCCAGGGAAAAAGTGGAATTGTTTATTCCAGCAGCAGTAAAAGAGCTGGCTGTCCATTAGGGTTAGGCCATTTATTTCCAACAAATTGATTATTCACTAAAAAAACACAATTTTAGTTGGCCTGAAAAAAATCCTTGAATTCAGTACACATCTGCAGAGTTGTTTAAGCTGTTTGGGTTTTTGTTTCCTCAGGGGTAGATGCGTAAAAATGTGTTTCCTCAGGGCTAGGTGTGAGTGTGTGGAGACGATAGCCTCCCCAGTCACCTAGCCATCTGAAAGTTCATCTACTCTGTACAAGACTCCACTTCAGCTACAGCTTCTGCCTGAGGAGATTTGAACTCATATATCCTGCCAGCATGGAAACTGACTCCACCACCATGCATTTGGCCAGGGATTTCTGCAGTGTGTACTGCCTGTAGCACATGAGGTGCTTCAAAGTGACTAGCACAAAATCTAGTCCAAAAACATGTCCCAAGAGAAAGGGGTATGGGGATATGTATACAAACAAAATCACTGGGAACAGTGAGGAAGGAGTTCACAGAAAATCTCTGCTCTTGCTATAGGCTCATTTCACAACTACTGGTCAAGAGAGGATGGCTCCAGACCCTGTGACTTTTGGGTATTCACCGAAGAGGCAAGGCACTTTGGAGTCCTGGCTTTGCTCTGTTGTGTTTTAAGTTGTTTCATGCAAAATGAAGTGGTGACATCAGGACCAGCACAAGCATTCTCATCCCTGAACATCCTGTGGTTTGGGAGCCAGGTGCCCTTCTGATATGCCAAGTCTCATCTGCCTGCGCCAGGACAGCACTGCGAGTGGTGCAAGGCTGCAGTCTTACCTCCTTCTTCACAGCTCCCCTAGTCTTGCCCACCACTTTCCTCTTCATAAAGACTACAAAAACAAAGTGGAAATGCTTTGTAGTTGATGTGAAACAACTTCATACAATGAGTTACAATGAATACAATACATATTTTTTTTTAGTTGTCAGAGTTCAAAATGAAAACCAAAGAGTTTTGTTTTAGTTCTAAATTCTTTAATGGATAATTTGGGAGGCTGTGTTTTATTTTATTTTACTTCACTGGCCAAAATGCAAAAAAAAACCAAAAACAAACAAACAAAAAAAAACAAAACACAATCAACCAACCAAAAAAAAAAACAAAACAAAACAAACAAACAAACAAAAAAAAAAAAAACCAAACAACAACAAAAAAAACAGGACTGTACCCCTACTCGTATGATTTTATTTTCCACTAAATGAGCCTTACTCAGCCTCCATCATTTTTGTGCATGGCTGTGCTGAGCCAGCAATCAACAGGCTGGGCTTCTGTAACAGGATTTTTCTGCAAGCATGTAAGATGTGTGTCCTGTGTTTTTTGGCCATTGTTTGACTTCTTGTCTGGATTTTCTTGTCTGGTGTCGTTGAGTTCTGCCTTATTTTTTCTTTCAGATTTTGCTGACATTACCAGTCTTAGTGCCACCAGAGGGATGTGAGTGCATCAGTTTAAAAGAGAGGAAAAGTTTCAAACACAATCTTTTGACCTTTAAAGCATATTACAAAGACTGTCTATTTCCTAAGGCTTTGAGGGAAGAATTGAGGGAATGAATGGGACAGGATACATTTTACTGCTTTGAATTACTAGCTAGCTAAGTTAATTTAATTTTGTTTTGCGTGAGCTCTGTTGTGTTGGCCTTGTATTTTAAATAATTGGTAATGTGCCAAAAGCTATGGATAGTCATTGTCCTTTGTATTTTAATTGTACTAAATAAAATGAGAACAATGGAAGCACAAAAACCTAGAGGTGAGTCATAAATAAGCATTATTTGGTTTCTAACGGACACATTTTAGTTTTCCAGTTATAATGGAAGACATAAGTAAGGCATTTAAATATGTACTGAACAACTGAGAAGCAAATAGCCCTGGGTTCATTATGGTCTGAAATAAAGATTTCATATTTTTTTTCTGAGCCACTAATAAAAATTAATCTTTACTGTTCAAGTTACATTTATTTTGCTAATAGAATAAACAAAAGAACTAATGACAAATTAGTAAGGTCTCCAATGGAAACTATTGCTATGTGACAGCTGGTCAGCTGAATAGAGTTATGCTTTGAGCCAGCTGAGAGAAGCAAAGAAGATTATACTAAATTTGACACTAACAGGAAAGAAGAAAAAATCTCAGTGAATCTTCAAAGGAGACCTTGGTTTTGAAATTTTACATTGAACTAAAGAGCTTCAAGTGACTGGCGTAATGCAGTGATTATGGTAAAACAGCACCAATTATTTCCTTTAAGCTTTGTGTCTAAAACTGTTGTGGGTGGGTTTCTTAAGTGTTTTCTGAAGAAGAAAATAGTGACACTTCCACCTGTCAATACCATTCTGTGGGCAAATTTCATCTGCTCCCATCTGTCATACTCATACCTACCAGCAACCTAGATGAATTATGGGATGCTCTGTCTCCCTCAGATGTACCGTTATCCACAGCCAGCTTGCTCTGACCTCTGCAAAAACTCTGTCAAGTTTGACAACACCCTGCAGCACTGGCATCTTCTCCTCTGACACACTATGTGTTTGTTTTACTTATTTTTCTCAGTACATTTTTGCCCAGAACATCTATTTCATTGAATCCCATCCAAGATGGCATGATTTCACAGAGTTCAGTTCTGCCGCATTGGCGTGGAGGGTCCTTACATACATTTATCGGTTGCTTGCTCGCCTGTGGAGGAGGCCCTCTAGAAATCTGTGTCTAGTACCTCTGATAGGCTGTTTTGCATTGCCCTAGTGATTTCTCTAGCAAACTCTCAAATTATTTGTGGCTTCAAATTATTTGTGAATTAAATATGAGGACAAACAACCCATTGTGCAGCAGGAAATACATAGTCTGCATAAATGCCCTCAAGTTTTCTGTTGGTTCTTTTCATTGAGAGCACCTGTATATTGCTAAACAGCATATAAATCTTAGGTTATTTGCATTTTACCCCCAAAGTCTTCTAATGAGTCTACGCTTTATTTTTATAAACATTTTATAAGCTGCCTGGAGGCTTGTATGTGCTGGTGGACATATTTTTTGGTTAAAATCTCACATTTCATTAAAAATAAAAAAGAAGCTCCCCATTGATATTCTAAGAATGAATTTTTGTCTTTGTTACATGGCTCATCAAACGAATGGTTCCAATTCTTCAGACTTAATGTTAGACAGATGTCTTGTTAGACAGATATTACCACATTTTTTTGGAATTCTACATGTTAGAGGATATATTTTTGCAGGCTGTGCTGCACATCAGACAAAAACCTTGTCCAAAAAGATGTAAAGTAACACTTGTGGAGCCTTAGTATTCCAAATCCAGAGATGCTATTTTACACTCTTGGCCAAAGTCAAATAAGGAAAGTAGCACTCTGGAGCAGTTGGGATTTCAGTTCCTCATTACGAGCTCAGGACTACAAGTTGATTAGCACTTTGGCCTCGATCCAGAAAAGCACTTAGACTGAGAAAGTATATGGCAGTTGGGTGTTTAATTCCTTTAAACCTTTTTTTTTTTGAAAATCTTAGCCTTAAGCATTAACTGCTGTAGGTGTATTCAATTGTCTAAATTAAGCGGGGTTCTGGCAGGGAGCTTGAATGCTTATCACAGCAAGGCTTCAAATCCCATTCACCAGGTTCCTCACTGTATGGAGTGCAAGGCACGCTGGATGCCACCAGCGTTTTCCTTGAAGGTAGAAGATCTCTTCAGTCTCAGCAAGGTGACAGGCACTGGGCACTGAGTGAAGAGGCACAGAGAAGCTAGAAAGCTGGGCAAGTGATGGGAGGGAAGAACTGTCCAGAGGCAGGAGTCACACTCAGACCTACACATAATCCTCTGTGTGCTCTGACAGGGTTCTGAGACACGTCCTTTATCTTCTAAAGCTCCCCCTCACTCTCCAGGACAAATATAAAATTTTTCTCTTTCTAACTCCTCTCTTTTCATCTTTACTCAGTCTTTTCTCCATCACTGTGTCCTCACACGGCTGGAGCTCATCAGCTCTAATGCCTTCTGCACTACAGCATTTTGCCCCCACATGACACGTGGTGACCAGTCCTCAAGGAAATGGGACTTTGGCAGCTCTCAAATTTCTCCACAGTGGTTTATGTGATAGGTCGAGATAAAGCCCAGATTAGTGATACATTAATGTAAGATTTTGAGTATGTCTGATCATGGGCTATAGTTCTACACATGGAAGTGGTCTTTCTGCTACCTATGTGTGTGGATGCACCCTGAGGCCAAAGGCGAGCCCTCCTCTTTGGTGTGGTGCGATGCATGCAGTGCTGTGGGTCTTTTTAATAGTTTCCTACTTTTCAGCTGGAAGTATATCCCCTGAGGATATGTCTAATGAAGGTAGCTTGGGTATCACTATGTTACAATGCGCTCCACTGAAGCTAATGTATTCCTTTTTCCCCAGGACTAATTAACTCAGATATGATTCTGAGCTAGTAGAGCTATGCAGCTTCCAGCACTCCAGCTAGCTCTTTCATGGGTAGCTCAGGTATCTCTATGTGGGGCTGAATTATGCTAGCGAGACATATTATGAGCTCCTAAGCAATCCTTTTTAAAGAAATTCGAAGCAAGGAATTATCAGAATGCAAATGGATACAAAGTGTTGCATATGACTGTCGAATTTTGTCTAGATAATTTGATCCATACTCAGTTCAATTTTAATAAACTAACATCTATTTTTGAATTAATCTCTTTATGGCTTAAAAAAAATCTGTTCTAAGCTGTAAGATCTGTCTCAATGAAACTGAAAATTAAATAAGAAATACCCACAGGAAACTTGCAGGTTTTTGCTAACATCTTAATTAAATCCCACAGGTGGAGGAAAATTAATTGAAGACTTTTACCACTTTCCCCACTAACTTTTCCTACTCCAGGGATTCAAATAAATGGAGTTTACAAATTCACCCACTGTTTTGCTTTAAAACTTCATGAAACTTTGCTTTTTAGTAGGAAGTTAATTAGGTATAGTTCTTATTATACCTTTTATGTGGGTAAGACTCCTGAGGCACGGTAAACATTAATTAAGCTCCATAGTACCCTCTGAAGTAGATAGTTTTTACCCACAGCTATACTGAAAATAAGGCCTTCCCTCCTCTATTGCACTGGTGATATGCTCTATCCCCATATCAGCAAACCTACCTTAAACAATAAGAAGCAAATACACTGAAAGAAAGAGGGAAAAGAGCAGCACAGAATATTTTCCTATGCTTTCATTGAACTTGAGGACAATTTTAGAAGGCTATGGAGTTAAACTATTTGGTGCAATGCTATTTGCAACTTATTGTTATTTAGGTCTTTGTCATCCTAAAATTTGTTACCTGTTACATGACGTTCTACGTGCGTATATAAAATATAGGCATATTATACTAGTACCAAACTTCAAAAAAATAGTTTTTTGATGGTCTAGACATTTTCCAGTCAATAGCTTACAAGCTGAGTGTTTCTGGGAATTGAATGCATTTGGATCATTCAGGGATTCTTTGAAGACCTGAGTACAACTGTACCCACATGTCTCTTCCACTAATGTACTTCAGTAGAAATAGGGATGTAAGAACCTAATACATCTGCACCACATTAATATTGTACTGGAATACCGGTATGGTAATGCTGTCGTAACATGATACAATAGACAAATCACAATGGCTGCAAGACTTTCATATGGTACTGGTGTATGAAATCCATTAGTGTCAGCTGCAGCTTGTAGGGCTGTTGCTTTTGAGCATCAGGGAACAGCAAATAGTAAATTTGGTGCCTCTGAGTGTTGTAAACTGGTGCATTTTCAACTCCAGTGCTGCATTCGCCTGATAAGGAAAAGAGATCCAGAAATAAGTAATCACTTTAAACTCCAAAATTTTCTATCCTAAATGTTGCTTCCCTTAAGCTTAATTGATTTTTTGGTGTCTCATAGACAGTAGCCCACAAATAATTTGCTAAAATGCCCCGTGTCACTATATCCTTCAGGCAAGTACCTTTGCTTCTCTCGGAATCAATAGATCTCCGTTTTCCTTTAGGACTTGTGTAGCTCTGAATGCCAACTTATTTTATGCACAACAGGCCTAAACCTGCAGGTCCAAAACCCAGCAACATTAAAGAAAAGACTCTTTTCTTCCTTCAGTGGGTTCTCAGTCTATCTTCTGTTTTGCAAACAGGAACTACATAGATTTACAGGCTGTGTCTAAACTGCAAATCAGACTGGCAGGGAGCAGTCTCTGGCCTTGAAGGTGCCTGTCAGAGTATGGCTTCTGCCCTCATAGGAAAACTCTCTTACCTAAGTCTCTTTCCCTCCCAGTGGAATAGGAATCAAGCTGACAACATTCGACCTCAACCTCCCACCCCCTGGCTCTGCTCAACCAGTGATTTCACAGAGATGCTTCATATTATGATGCAGCAAGAAGAAAGCTAAGCATGTGGGAAATATAATAAAATAAATTTAGTGTAGCCAAATGAAAAGTGGGATACAACTTGTATAGGTCAATTTCAGTTACTTTAACCATATTATTATTATTATTATTATTATTATTATTATTATTATTATTATTATTATTATTATTATTATTAAATAAATAAATAAAGCATGTCCTTGTCTTCAATCATGTATTTATTGCAGTAACTCACACTTGCTTATATGCATCACAACTTGTACACAAACATTATAGCTTTGGCCAAGATTCTCTGAAGATTACTGGACTACAAGAACTGTAAACTGAATCAAATCAAAGGTCCAGGAGCCTGCATCCAAGTGTATCAAATGGAAGATACTTAAGAAAAAAACATAAAACCAGGACAAGCATGTAGTGAAACTACCTTGGAACAGGCTCGCAGCTTCAGTGATTTGTGGTGCAGGTGCTTCCTGAACCAGCAGTAGTTTCTTTATATTTATCGGTGTGAGATGGATTTTTCACCCATGAATTCATCCAATTTCTTTGTGAACTTCTGCATGTTGCTAGCATCTGCAACAGCCTGTGGTTGTGAGTGAATGTGAACTATCACCTTTTGTCCAGTTTGAATTTACCGCCTTGTTTCACCTGGTCCTTTAGTTTTGGTTGACACCCTATAGCTCTTGCACTGGAACAGACAATGATTTTTTTTTCCCTCTGTTAAAATCCTGCACCTTACCACTATTTTTTGGAGAGCTTTTGGAATGACAGCTTTTGGAATGACATGATGTCCTGATAAGCTGTGGGGCATTGGCCTCCCCAGGGAGGGGCAGCCCACAGGTCAGGAGTGAGCTGGCATTGCCCACCCCACAGGATCATCTACTCAATCTACCACCAGGCACATGGTGGGATGGGATAGGGATGCCCATCCTGGGGCCCTGCTTTGCAGCTAGCAGCAGCTGTGGCCAGTGGGACCTGTTTCTGGGTGTTACCACTGGTGATGGTGCCTCAGCTCAGGATCCCTAAGGCTCCCCAGCTCCCCCAATACCCAGCTCCCCAAACTACTATGCTTTCTTTCTAAAGAGAGAAGCTCTTTATCATCACCACTGGGCAAAATTGAGCATAGCTGCAATTTGTTAGCAGAGGCTTTCATGAAATGTGTTTTTTCTGAGCGTAGTGGGTTTTCAGTGGTGAGGAATAAGCGGCACTTGGCACAGTGTCCTTGCAATGGCCGCTGATGTAGCTGCAGAAGTGTTTTGCTTTCTGACTAGGAAAGGTAACTGCCGTACTTTTTTCACCCACATCAGCATTCCTCCTCTTCCGAGCATGTACTGCTTAGCCATAGAAAATTGCAAAAAATCCCCGGTGTGTGAGGATTTAGCGAAAGTAACAACACCAACAGTCTTTTATCTATGCTGACTGAAAGTTAATCCATATATGCAAGAATCTGACACTTCAGCTTACTGGGAGTGACAGATACATAATGGAATCTCTTGAGCGTTATCACTTCCCAATAACAGAGCTTTGTCATCTTTTGTCTGACTCCAGCCTATACAAGCCTTTTGGTGAGTTTAAAATTCCTAGCACAAACTACAGGAATCTACTGCAAAGTTGTCATAGAAAAATGGATTAGATACAGATAAAAAAATATATATATATAAATGAGCTCTGAGGTCTCTGGGAGACCTGCTCATTTATTATCTGAAGGTGATGCTATACACAGGTTGAAAATCAAAAATTTGGGTAAGGATGAAGTTCGGCACTAAATAATATAAGTTTATATATAATTGCTGATTGCTGACAATTTGCTTTTATTATAAGCCCTAATTTCCTTTTTTTTTTTTTTTTTTTTTTTTTACATGGTACTGGCCAGTAAACTCACAGTTCATCACAAATTTCCAATTGATTTATTTTGAATCTTGGCTTTTACCAAATCCATATACAAACAGTGCAAACAGTGAAACTTGGTGAAATTTCAGGTAGCCTGTAGTTTCAGAAAGACACAATGCAAAATATCACGAGTCACTGAGGATACACTGTATGCAACAGGAGGATGACTTGCTGAGCTCAGGGGCAGACCAGTGAAACTGGGTCATCTCTTGCACCTTTGGAAGATGTACTGTGAAAAGGCATTGATGTGTGATCCAAAAACACAAAAGCATGCCTGCAGCCTTGTGGCAGCCATGCAGATATCTGAAGTACACCCAATTACAGAGTAAATGAGGAGGACTTGAAGACCTGAAGGTGTGGTGCTGATGGGTTGGTATGACCTTTTCCATGACACATGACACTTACCAGAAAAATGTACTCACTAATTTCTGCACTGTGCTCAGAACTCCTGTTTGAAGCTCTGTCATTTAGGAAAATAGATGGTCTTTGTCTGCAGGAATTTACTCATCCTTACACACATTATTCTAGCAGTTAATCACTCTGGCAGCTAAAGTTCAGAGTCTTATTTCTAGTCTGAATTTTGTCAACATTCAGCTTGTAGGCATTGGATCTTATTATAGCTTTCTTTCCTGCTAGATTAAACACCCATCACCCATCCGATTCTGCTGGATACACTATTAACCATAAGCCTGCTCCAATATTTAGCTCATACTGAATTTCAGCCTTCATGCCCTTCACGAAAGCTTTACGAATCCTGCAGTACCAGCTTGATTCCCATCCCACTTGCTCCTTGCAGTCTCTCACCAGCAATGCCTACCTTTTATAGTGAGAACTACAGCTTTGAAGGATGTTTTTTTCATTAATTTTACATGAACTTAATTTTTCTGGATTTTTTTTTTCTTTCTGTAACTCAGATACTGCTGCTGTTCCTACCTCCTTGCTGTCCTACACAAATCTTTTGTCACTAATGGTTTGAGACTTTCTGATCTCAGTATAGCAGTTATATCATAAGATATAGGAGCTGCGTAAATTGGATGAATCAAACAGTCCCTTGTATTTTATATTAGCTGAGACAAAACTGATTTTTTTTTTCTTCTGCATATCTGCATTCTTACACTCCCATCAGCTGTGCCAACAGTGCTCTGTGGGAGGCAGTTTCTACAGAAACATGTATCAAGATTTCTTTAGTGCCATAGTGGCCCCAGCATTGTTTAATGACTATTGAACTATTTATCTCAGTGTCTAAAGAATAGTAAAATTGGGTATCCAAAGTGGATGCCAGGAAATAGCTGGAGAAAATTTGCTCCAAAAAGTAATAAGAGCCACCTCAAAGCAGAAACACAGAAGAGAGAGGTAACAAAGACACCAGGCGGCTATAAAACTTCTTCAGATACCACTCCTTAAGGCAAATACTCTCTGGGAACCAGACTTCTGTCTGGAATATCTGGCTGATGTCCAGCTCTATATGTACAGAAGATATGGTCATTGATTCCCAGTCATATATTATACATCATGCTTTATCTTTAAAAAGTGAAACAGAATTTAGTTAACTGGATGGGCAGGGGAAGTCTAATCATGTATTATAAAACCCTACAAAGCTTTTTGTAATAACACTTGTACGAGAAACACAAAAAAGAACAAATCTTAATGTTAAGCTTAGCAATACAGAACAGGATCACCCAGTTCACTGTTTTCCTGTGACTGCTGCTGTAGCACATCCTGTCTAGGAGCAGGTAGAGTCACTGTCCTTACCTACTTCAGATCTTGGGTATATCAGATTCTTAGCCTCTCCCTCTTCTTTCAGCACTGATTGCTGATCCCACTTTCCTCCAGTGAGATGTACAGCAACAGTGCATTATAATGTCCCAGCCATGCAGGATCTTACATGAAGTTAATGGGAAGTAAAGGATCTTTTGAATCTCTAATATTTGTTGTAGGCCTGCCCTCTTCCTGTGTTCCCCCTTTAAAAAAGATACGGATCATCTTTTTCATATATTTTTTCTGTTCTTTCTTCTTAAATGTGAGTGATGGAGAAACAGTCTATTCTTATCGACATAAATAAAGCCCCACAACCTGTTCTTCAATTTCAGCTTGTGTGACTGTGTCATGAATTTGATCTTGGGCAGAGTTTGCAATGTTTCAAAATAAAGTAACTGATGATACATATTTTGATCTTGCATTTTAAAAAGGAATTGAAGCATCTGTCTTGAAAGGGTCTTTTGGCAAGTACAATTAATTTTTCAAATATTAACTATGAGTGCAGCTGGCACTTCTCCAACATGAATAAAATTTCTGAACAACCTTCATTGCCATTCATCTTGAACATTCTTCAGAAAAGACTTGGCCTTCCTCTCTAACCCTGCTCTTTAGATATATATCTTGAAGTGTTAAGTGAAGACACAGGACACATTTCTGTGGATGTAGGAGGGGATATTTATTTTCTGATGGTTTAGTGAAAGACATTGATAGGTTAGTTCTTAGTTCAGTAGCTCCTATGCACAGTATACAGAACAAAACAGAAACAAGGATACTTGAGGCCACCTAGTATTTTCACTCTTATAGATTTGCTATATTCTCTTTGCTGTGCTCAACTCTTGTATGGCATTTTTTATCTCATTGAAGTGCTTACAAATGTCACTGATTCAGTTAATAATCCAGTGGTCAACATTAACATGGATATAATTAGCATTTGCAAGTATTTAAAGTTGTCATGGTACCTTTGCATAGATAATACTATGGTAACACAAATCAGGAAGAGACAATATTTTAAATACCTTAATGGTGACCAATATATTTGGCATTTTTATAACAGTTTTTATTTGTAGTAGTTTACAGACATGAACTGGTTAATCTGCACAACAGTTTTCTGAGATCAGTATCTGAGTCTCCCATAGACCCATAGAATCATTTAGGTTTGAAAAGAACTCCAAGATCATCAAGTCCAACTAACAGCCTGACTTACTGAGTCCCATCACTAAACCATGATCCCTAGTGGCATGTCCACACATCTCTTAAATACCTCCTGGGATGGAGACTCCACGACTTCCCTGGGTAGCCCATTCCACTGTATGACCACCCTCTCCATGAATAAATTCTTCCTGATATCCAATCTAAACAACCCCTGGCACAGCTTGAGGCCATTCCCTCATGCTCTATGACTTGTCACCTGAGAAAAGAAACTGACACCCTCCTTACTGCAGCCTCTTCTCAGGTAGTTGCAAAAAGCAATGAGGTCTCCCTTGAGCCTCCTTTTCTCCAGACTAAATAACCACATTTCCTTCAGCTGCTCCTCATAAGTCTTGTTTTCTAGTCCCTTCACCAGCTTCATTGCTCTTCTCTGCACATGCTCAAGTAACTCAACATCCTTCTTGTAGTGAGGGGCCCAAATCTGAGGATAGTACTCAAGGTGCTGTCTCACCAGTGCCATGGCTCAGTCTAATATCATATGCAAGGGGGCCGGTTGGAAGAAAAATACCATAAAATTAAAGATTTTTACAAATGTGATTTACTAGTATGTTAATAAGAGAGACCCAAGCTAAAAATCATCTGTATGGTTCAAAATTCCTGCAACCAACAAAGGAATCATGATATTCCTGAAAACATTTGTGCATGTTTTATTTGCCTCTGAGCTCTTTAGGGTACACTTGGGTCTTGTTTCTCACTTTTCTCCTCTACCAAGAGAGCTAGAAAGGTAGCTTTACTCTACAAGTAGAAGCTGAAAGTCTCACCCACACATCCCCCAAGGAGTTGAAGCTACAAGAAAAACGTCTAAGATCACTGGTCTCACATAAAGCCACAAGAGCTGGCAACAATGAGCCAAGGAGGCTCCATTTTGCATACTAGCTCCTTTTCCCAGAAGGAGAAAGACACAGTCATGTAAGCCAACAGTTCTGCACTCTTCCTTTCCTATGTCTGCCCACTCCTGGCGGTGGAGTATTGAAGATAGCAAGAAAACACTGTTGTTCCCTTGCTTTCCAGATTCTCTTTTCCCTCGGCTTTTAAGGTCTCATATTCTTTTTGGGTAGGAATGGCACTATTGTAGCATACCTATCTCTACAGAAGAAATTATTACAGCTAAGACAGAGGATAGGCAATATGCCTCCTGCTGTTTTCCCCATAGTTTATGCCAGACTAACAGACTAACATTCTCCTACAAAAGAAACTTTTGCTGATTCAGCCATAAATTTCTTACAGTGACAACTGAAAATGCAAGGACTAAATGAAGAGAAACAAAACATTTCAACTGGCACAAACAATAGCTGTGATTCAAATAAAAATGCAGTGAAAACCATAAATTTAGGAGAGGCTGAAACTTATTCAGATGAGACTAATTTATAGAGTGGCTGAAGTGAAAAATACAGTAATATTTAACAAAGTTTCTGTAGTAAGAGAAAAATGAGAAAAATGAGAAAATAATCTAACTAGATGCTGTTGAAAATCTTTGTTCTTTATGGTTGCAATAATAAATATCATAACTAATTTTTGATAGTTTCAGCCCAAGAGAAGTCAAAATGTCTCTGTTGATTTTAACACTTCTTGGAGTGCAAACAATGCAGGAAAAAATATCAAGCTTTTCTTCCTGAATATGGACTTTAAAACAGGCTTCTTCAAAGAGGAATTTATTAATGTTGGGAGTGCTGTCAAGTGACACCACTGCAAAGAGCAAATTCCCTGCTCAGAGCCACAGCACAGCTGTTAATTAGTCTTTGCTCTCCCTCACTGTGCATTGATCCCCTGGTGTCACCAGGGTTGGTCTCCTATGGGGGAAGAGCAGAACATCAGAGGCAAGAGAGAGGTCACATTTTAGTTGCAGAAGTCACGACATCCATGAGGGTGTTAAGTGTTCTGAATCCAGCTCTGAGATGTTTTTATGTTTAACATGAAACTACCATTGCATAACCTCTACCCCAATCAGTTTTGACATAGGTCTGCCTCTCCCACCCCAGCTTCTGAGCACATCCTCGGCCTGCCACATTGTTCCCCCAGGCTCAGATCCTCCCTATCTAGGAGCTGTAAGATTATACTGGGGACAGTCATGGTTTAATCATGATGTTCTTCAGATCTTCCCAGCACTTCTTCTACTGGCCAGTGTGTATACATCAGAGAGGCCTGGTTCCAAACAGCCACCTCTTGGGCAGTGGTGGTGCCTGCAGGCCACCCCTGGGCAGCACAAGGCCTGGATGCTGCCTTGGGGCACCCTCTGCTCTGGTGTTGGGAACACTTGCCAGGAGTGTGGGCATGTGTGGTTCCTGTCCCTGTGCAGAGCCCAGGGCCCATTGGCTGGCTCTGGTAGCCACCCTGCAGCAAGGAATGTGCTGCAGTATCACTCTATTGCACATCTATAATATCTTTTGAAAAAAAAAATCATGAAGATTTGGTATTAGAAAGACCAGAAACACACAGAAATTGCTGTGGGCTCCTCATACCCTCAGGTGAAGATAAAATCTTGGGAAGACTGGCTCTCCCTTGAGGAGTTCATGAGCTCTTCTGAAGACAGGAGAGAAATGGAAGAAGGTGAATGTGGTGTGATATATTTTCTGAGGTGCTCTCCTTGCATAAAACAAATTTAGATGGAATGAATCAGCCCTTTCTTTGCCTCCAATAACCCTGACATGACATGCCTAAAGTATCGGTGAGGTAGGCTTGATTCCACCCTCTGCTTTACTCTGTAAACACTTTGTCTTGGCTGGCTGAGACCTGTTACTCATTGCCACTGATCACACGAGAAAGAAAACCAGTCCGTAAGTGTTCGCAGGATGGAGTCATTAGATTGGGAGTGAAGACATGATTTACATGAACTTATTTTCTTCCTGAAAAAAATGACATGTCGTAGTTTACTGTAGATCTGCCATGCTAGTTTAATGATATTTACAGCATCCAAGTTATTACAGTATCGTTGATCTGGGTAATTTTTTTCTCCATTAAATCAAGGATTCAAGAGAAAAGTATTGGATTATATGATGATTTATCACAGGTTAGAATTTTGTAGTTTGAATATATAGATAGATAACATTAAAAAAAAAGTTGTCTTCCATCTCAGTGCAGAATTTCAATCTAAAGAGTTTTTTTTTTTTCCACATCATTACTTCCACCTGTTCTTAGTTAAAAATTGAGTGTTTAATTTTTCTGATAATGCTGTTGTAATTGGAGTATGCCAATATGATATACATTTGGTTATAACATATCTCAGTTTATCCTTCATTAGATAAAATATAGAAGGTACTTCGAACAACATATTGCAGGAGTGTTTTCTGGACTTGGAAGGAATGTATATTAAATCATGTACCTAACTGAAAGAAACTGGAAAAGACAGCAAGATTCTTTGACATCCTCCTCTTTATTGAGGTGCTCTTGGTAGTGCTATGTTTTTAATTTCAAGGGAAACTTAGCTGCTGCATGACTTTTGATGATCCATGCTTTGATTTGGGTGAGTTTGTCCTTGGGAAGTGTAATTACATATCAGATATAGATCTGCTCAAACATGCTAATTCATAGACTACTTTAGATCCTGCAAAACTGCCAAATACAAAGATGTCTAAAATTACCCTTTCCTTTTCCTGATCAAGCACATAATAATGTGGAGGTTATTTTGTATACAGACCATTGTCTTCTTCCTTCTGAAAAAAAACAAATGATGTATTATAAGAAAATCTTACTTGACAAGAACAGTGGTTTCTGCATCAGGTTTTGGAAAGCTGTGAAGCTTTCTTCCTTAGCAGTGAAAACACTGACAATATTAACGCTCATGATAGTTTTGTTTTGGTACAATTAAATGTTAAAAGTACTCTAATGTTGCCTTTAAAAAAAAAATCTTTAATCTTGTTTGCTGATAAGAACTTTTCATTCTCATTTGAGTATTGGCCAGACTGGTTTCCTTATTCACACTGTAACAAATCTTTTGTTCAGTCAATGGGCCTGCCAGTATCTACAGCATTACTCATGGTGTAAAACTTTATTCAGCATATGGTTTTCTCAGTCCTGCCTGTGGTGTTCATCCAGTTTCACACCTTCAGGTCTTTCTTTTATCTGCTAATCTGTGTCTTCTCTCTTTTCTCTCTCCCTTTACTTTCAGTATATACACATCTATCTGGGGACATTTCAGCAGGTGGATAGCCTGAAACTTGGATGATTACTGTGGTAGTTGTCAGATTTCCTCTTTGATCCCTTAGTTGTTTTAAACTAGCAAATGCTCTCATATTCCTTTAAGGGTGAGTGCGGGGGGGTGGGGGGATCTTTTGAATTTCATCTTAAATGGATAAACTCTATCTCCAATTACAGTATATATATGTATATCCCCCCCCCAAAAAAATAAAGTTTTAATTTTAACTATTGTTTTATTCTGATAGGTGGGTCTACAGATAAAAACAAATGAGTGCTCCGTAGTTGGATTTATTGAAAATGGAAACATGCAGTTCTGAAGTCAGAGACTAAACTGAGATTTCTCCATGCAAAGACCTTGCAGCACCTACCAGAGAGAAGTCTCTCTGTTGAGCTGCTCTCACCAGACCCTACTCAACCTAAAACTACAACATGACTTAACATCAGATAGTCAGAGAAGGCATCCTGACTACTGGAATTTTCATTTGCTACACTACAAAAGCTTGTAGAAATAGTCTCAGGTGGCTATTTCAGACCTCGTGTGCCAAAGACCCATGGTCCAAGGGCCATGAGCACCTCCTTTCTCCACTTCCAGGGCAAACTTCATTTTAACTCCCTGCTTTACTGCCCAGGTTTTCCAGTAACAACCTCTTTGGGTGATGGCAGCAGTGCAGAATTCACATATATCTGCCAAGTGTGCTGCTGTGTTTAGAAGAGTGCCACTGGGGCTAGTTTGACATCTAAGCCACATTTCAGTGGCCCATGTGTCCTACATCTCCTGGTTCTAGCAGCTGTATAAACATCGTGCAGTTGTTCCCAGGAAAGGGAAGAGATTAAGAACTCAGAAGATAATGAGGCAAGGTCTCCTCGCTCTCCATCAGACTCAGCCAGCTCCCTGAAGGCCACACACTCACAGTTCTGTCTTTACTTTGGGGCAGACATAACAACTTGCCAATCAAGTGTTTAAATCCAACATGTTGAGGCATTTGTCTCTACTCCCATTGCACACAAACAAGCCACAACCAGCAAATAATGAATTTTATTCTTCCTTCAAACATTCCTATTGTTCTGAGAAGCGTCTAGTTGATACCAATTTGCATCCCAGAGAAAACTATCAGTATAAGATCTTTGGGGAGTATGATTTTTTTTGTTAAACTGGATGATCTGAAGGGCAAGCTGACCCTCAGAGATAGCACAGGGCTGGTTCACAGAGACACTGTGGTTTGCACCATGAGCCATGGTGCTGGTCTTCCTTGGCTGTGCATGTGAGCCTGGGTCTCTCTGAGGCCTTGGATATTTTCCCAACTCTTTTTTTCCACCTCTGTTTTTTTCTTCTCCATTGACTGACAAACAGGCAGAGGAGGGCAGTGAAAAGCCTGTACTCCTGAAGAGGCCAGTGTTTGTGTTAGTGTCTGGTATATGCCTCTATTTCACGTTGACCATTGCCAATTTGGAGTTCAATGCAAGGCGCAAGAGGCAGAGCCCTGACTTACTCATTTATATGTTTTTAACTTATCTGCCTTTAAAGTCAGTAGTGGGAGGAAGAGAGACGCCTGAAAAAGACAGATTAAACTGACAAATTCATCTCGGTGTGAAAATATTCAAAAAAAAAAAAAAAGACTTGGGACACATACTTTAATGTGGCTAAGGCAGGCAACTACATTCGAGGGGCAGAAATGGCAGAAATACCATCTTCCCTGTCTTTTTTCACCATGCACAAAAACCTGTCCTGTCTGTTTAGCAGAAATAAGGGAACACTTAGGGTATTACACACACTAGGGGTACTGCCATACTCAGATGGGGCATAATGGGTCAGTCTGCTCTGTCTTACAACCAAGCCCCTGCAGGGTCAGTGACCATTTACTTGGCTCTACCAAGGCACTAGCACAAGGGGTGTGGGGAACATACCTGCCACAGAGGCCTGAGCACACTGTGCCTGCAAGGGGGACCTGGAATTAGGCATGACTGGCCTCCACATAGCTCTTCATCACCGTGGCAGCTATATCTTCTACATGTAGATAAATATTGGTCTCAGAAGAAGTCAGTTTCACGTGATTTTCCAACACTGCATTAATAAAAAACTTGCAATCCAGTTAGACAAACTGTCAGTAGTGCCAGCCAAATAATTTTCATGGCAACAACATGTAACAGATTCTAACACAACGGAATACTTTAACCAAAATCAGCAGTGTAATGTATACACAGACCTAACTGATTTATCGAAGCTTGTGAGGTGCATCTGACCATTCAGGATATCTTATGATTTTCTGATGCTACTGTTTGTTTTGTTTTGTTTTTTAATGAAGGAAATACAAAGCTTTTTCTTCAGTTGATATTTTACTTCTTCCTTAATTAAAAAATAAAACAAAACAAAACAAAAATTACAAAAACCCAGAAATCCTGCAAATCAACAAGTAGTGGTAAAGCACTTTCAAATGAAGACACAGCAAAAAATCAGTTCCAGGGTGAAAAACATATTTACAAGACTATACGAAAAGAGACTGTGTGGTGCTTGTAACACTTTTTTTCACTTGTGAATGTAATATTAATTGCTTGTCTGCAATATGTGGAGGAATTATCTTTTCTAACTACATCTCCTTGGGTATCAATTGTCTCATCTGGTTATCTTGAGGACAATGTCTTAAAGCCTCTCTCTAGCAAGATTCCAACTGAATTTGAAAGTGTCCAGTAGAAATTTGTCTTGTGACATTTGGTTGTATGCTAATCAGAGGATATATACAAACCACCTAACCAAGATAAGTCCTGCATTTGCCTGAGCCCTAGTCAGTGAAGAGAGTGTTAGCTCTTACAGAGAAGAACATGGACCTATTAGAACAAGTCCAGAGGAGGGCCGTAAGGATGATCAAAGGGCTGGAGCACCTCTTCTATGAGGACAGGATGAGGGAGTTGGGGTTGTTCAGCCTGAAGAAGAGAAGGGGGCCTGCAGGAAAGCTGGGGAGGGACTTTTTGTGAGGAAGTGGAGTGATAAGGAAAGGGGTAATGGCTTTAAGCTAAAAGAGGGTAGGTTTAGATTTAGATTATACATTAGAAAGAAATTCTTCACTCAGAGGGTAGTGAGGCACTGGCACAGGTTGCCCAGAGAAGCTGAGGATGCCCCGTCCCTGGAGGTGCTCAAGGCCAGGTTGGATGGGGCTTTGAGCCCAGATCTAGTGGAAGATGTCCCTGCCCATGGCAGGGGAGTTGAATTATATGATCTTTATGGTCCTTTCCAACCCAAACTATTCTACAATTCTGAATGTGTTTCTAAGCAGAAACCTAACTTTGAATCATGCCCAACTTGATCCTCCCTGTTGGTAAAAAGAAAAACCTAGGAGACAACTAAATCAGGTGCTTAAATTCAGTAGAGTGAATAGCCTGGCAATGTGTTCACCCCTTGTAAAACACCTTTCAAGGCCAAAGGCTGTGAAACATTTCCAGCAATGTGAAAGCTGCAGACTTTCAGCCCATGCTTCAGGGGCCATGCTCAGAGACTCAGGGTGGACTTCAGAGCCAGCAACAGCTCCTGGCTGTGCAGGGGAGGACAAGTCTGCCAAGGTGTGTCTATATTGCATGACCCAGAGTGTGCATGCTGCATGCAACAGCAGTAACAGGCCCACTGAGCCCCTCCAATAAAACCATATTTGTTTGAATTAGCACATTTTCAAATATATCTTTTTGCCTCCTGAAGTCAGCTTTGGAGAGTTCACAGTTCATGACTACAATGTGCTCTAGTTTCCAAGCAAGCGTCTCTGTTTTGGTCTGCTGTGAATATGCTGAGATATGAATATGAAACTTTATATCCCACTAAGATTGACTGAAGAAGCATGATCAAGGTCATAGAAATCACCCCAGGAGGTCTGAGCGTAACATCTGCCAAAGTATTACAGAAAGTATGTTTTTTCCAGGAAACACAACAGAAGAATTCAGGTCAGATTACTGAACTGGAAATCAAAGGTCCCAGTGATTCCTCAGATTTGGAGGGTCTTGTTGAAACATGATAGAAACAAGAAAAACTTCATTAACCTTCAAATTAGGATACTCTATGGGTAAATGCAACAGTGATTAAATTTGAGAGGGGTTGCTGCATGGACATCTGAATGTGAACCATAGTGGCTAGTACTAATTGGAGGTAGCTTAAAAGCTCCTGAGGCCCACAGTAAATCATTCCTTGACACTCCCACATCTGCAGACAGAGGAAAAAATCACTAATACCACTGATGATGCTGTGTGGAGGGATATGGTTTTGGCTTGAACTCACCTGAACTCTGTGGGTTCCAGGAGAACAAATGCAAGCAAATTTCATGAAAGGCTCCATTATTGGTGTGTGGCTTTGAAATTTTCTGGAACCCTGAGACTCCTACTTGGAATGGTTAATTCACATCTTAGTTGCCAAAAATTTCAAAGCAGCATGCTGACTGGATCAGAAAACACCCACTAAAAGGACATTGGTGTCAAAAGAGGAACAGCTAACTTTGATAGAAAGCAGCAAAGTAATAGAAGATACCCTGGTGGCAGTAAAGAATAACATATCCCAAAATGTGGTAGAAGAAGCCTTGTTCATGAGAAAAGAGAGGACAGTGAAAAAGGCATTAGACAACTCAGAAGAAGAAAGATCCTTCAAGTCACCAAGAATGAAAAAGTTTCTTTTTTTCCCTTTCACTCAAAATTGTGGGCAGGAGCTGAGAACATGAAATCTGCCTGGGAATTCAAGTCAGGAAACTGGGAGACAGCCAAGAAATTCTAAAATGCCGTCTTTTAATAAAGTTGAAGAAGTTTAAGTCAGCAGAACTTTATTTTCACTCGTGGAAAATTTATAAACAGCAGAAGCTCAACTGTCACATTCATGGTAAATTGTTACTCAGCTCCAGCTTGCAATTGTAGAGCGAGCTGAAGCCATGGCAGAAAGAACAAAATAACTGATTTCCACGTGTGCTCTGCTTAGTGCTGGCTGTGCTATTTGAATCTGCCTGTGCTGCTAAGCAATAAGTGATGGAATAAATTTCCTACCGCTAGATGTGAGTGCAACCTCATCCACTTCAGGATATTTCTGTAAAGGATGTGTATAAAGAAAGGATATTTCTTCAACTGTCCTCTGGCCATGGATGCATATCACACAAAGATGCAAGTGGTGTCTAAAAGGAGATAAAATTGAAGTAGTTCTACAATACACAAAGAGGAGTTTTTGCTAGCATGGCCATGCTTATCAAGAAGGGCTTAGGTGGTTGTGTTTGGTAAACAGGTGTGTATTGCTTATCTAAACTAGTAAAATCCTAATGGCAGACACTGTTGCTTTGGCAAATACACACCAAGCAGCAGCGAGATAGCTTGGTTTGTTTATGAGGCTGATGAATGTAATACAGACATAAACAATTTACCCTGATAAGCTGCACCTGCACTTAGAGAGATTCTAAGCAAGTGCTTTCTAACTAGTGTCTTGACCAAAAGGTGCTTTCCAGAATGATTCACTTGTTAAATACTAGGAGAAAATGGCTGTAACACTGAGGACTTTTGCCCAGGAGCATGGGGACTCTCCTATCAAATATTTGTTCCCTGGATGGATATCCTCTAATTTGAATTGTTTTAATATACTTTCTACATATTTATCATATTTGTCACTTCTAGATATTTGCCTGTGAAGAGCACCAAACCCCAGGTTTTTCTGTGCCATGGCCTGGCAGCTCCAGCTCCAGAGAAAGTGATGCTGGGTGGACACCGGTGGCTCAGTGGCATTCTGCAGCAACTGGGTCCCCCGCTCCTGTTGCCCTTTTGTGCCCTCTCCCCCTGCACCACATTTCTCCTTCAGCATCTGGGTTCTCTGTTTGAAAGTCTCTTCTCTGTTGGGAGTGGTACTGCACAGTGGTAAAAAAAAATGCATCATGAACAGCCTTGGTTGAATCTGGCAATAAGTGAGGTTCACTTCTGCTTAGCCTGAGATTTTTCCCTTAGTTTTAACTCTTCTGTTTTCTATTTTCATACTGAAATAATCTTTTTGGAGAACTGGATTATCCATGCAATTGAATTAAAAGGATTAAGATATGGCTTTCAGTTCATTGCTTAGTCTTGAAGATATTTTACTGTCTGCTAGAATAAATTCTCTTTCAAATAGTACTTACTTTCAGACTCTCTTACTGAAAGACTGCCCATAGTTAATCTTCTTACAATTCATAAGATGCATTCCCCCTATCTTTTGTATTAATAGTAAGAACAAGATGCTCGCTTTTACACAAAACCAGGTACAATTACCTTAAGTAAAGTGGAATTTTGGAACGTGCCTGCATTTTTTTAAGGATGGCTTATAGTATCTAAAATTACTCAGATTACTTAAATAAGAACCTCCAAATTTGTCAGGATCTGGAGACCTAGCTAAGCAATAATCGCTGGATAGGGAAATAAAAGGCTTATATTTACTTTAGATCACAGATAAGAACATAATTTATAAGCTTGCACAAAAATGGCTTTGGTAAGGGAAGAAAGTGAGGGAAGTTGATTCTTGTGGGTTTTGATCCTGTAGCATGCAATCCTCTCTGATCGGGATCAGCCACTTAATGAGAAGGAGCATTCCAGGACAAAATGAGAATAATTGAAAAAATGCCTTGGGCAGAGCACATCCATGTTTGTTTATGTAAAGTTACTGAATCATTTTCTTGTTACTAGCTTTCTGATAAAAAAGTGATTTTAATAAACATGAATGTTTTGTCCGGGTTTTGGATAGAAGTCATAAAAATGTGAAATGTCATAAAACATTTTCTTTTATTTTTTTAAAGAAGTTCACAGTGAAGATTTTCTTTTTCACTTGAGAATTTTCATGCAGCTCAACAATGTATGTTGTGGCAACACAGGGAGGAAAATTAGAATTGATAGTTATCATGAGTGAATGGTAGGACAATTGAAAATAAGATTTAACTTCTGTTTTGTTAAAGTGCAGTTCATGGTTTCATCACTTCCTTCATGATGTTGTTTATTTCACTTGTTGCTTTGGACCAGACTTTACTCATTAGTCAACAAGTAATTGTTAGCTACACAGAATTTTAATGGTGTTCTCTATATGTTCACCATATCGGAAGGGGAGTCAGCTTCAATCAACTGAAGCTTACAAAACACCACCATCAGCTTTAAAAACAGTGTGTTCTGTTAATGTTCTCACGGGAGTCCAGATAATTCTTGGGTATTTGAAGATGAACACTGAGGTGCTATAGATTTAGTGAATACATTTTAGCATAAACTACTGTGACAATAAGTTTATTTGTTTGTTTGTTTTCACGTAGTTATTTGTGTCTTCTAAAAAAATCAGGTTCAAAAATTGCCACCTGAATGAAGTGAGGTTGAAAATCTGGCACTAAACCAAAGGAATAAAATTTTGGACAGAACCCTGCCTGATTTGGCCTGCTAACTGGCCTCATACAAATCCACCAACAGATTTTCTGAAATATTTAATCTCCTTAAAAATCACATTTTGGGCATGCACTAGTGCAGTCTGCAGTGCATGCATTTATCTTATCTATATAATATAAACTACCAGATACATGAATAAAGAAACAGAAACCATTTTCCATTCACCCTGCAAACATTGTACCAAGAAATATACTGGCTTTGTGATGAATTCAGTGTGTACAAACAGAAACTAGTGGCTTCTTTTTGTTGTTTGGTCTTTTTTTTTTTCCAAGCTTGGGCTCCACAATACTTTTACCCTAGACCCAGCTCTGCAACAAGCATATGAAGGATAAGGAGGAAAGCGAATAAAATCCACATGCCTAATCAGCTCCTAATTTAAGGAGGAAGACGGAGAGCAGCAACTAAGAAATGTAAGCTGGACCTACAGTGGCTGCTGTCTTTTCTTTGTACACTCAGCATGTGCTGACCAAGGGCACTGGCTGATATAGTAGATGATTATGTTACACTGTTCAGGTTTTTTCCAGAATACTTTTGTGTGTTTGTGTTTCAGCAGCAAATTGCTAGAATTTCTCTGTCTCTCTTTATTTGCCTCTGTCAAAGGACAGCATTGTGGCATAAAGGCTGGTATTGTGTCTTCCTGCTTCTCGCAATTACCTGCTGGCTTTTGAAAAATCTGTTTATTTCAAATAACGTTCTTCACATTCTTGTGTGAGCCATAAGGGCTTTGGGAAGAGGAAGATACTTTTATTATTGTTTGTTTGTGGCTATGTTAAAATTATAGGGTCTCGTCTGAAACGTTTGAAGAATTGCCGATATCTGAGGTTATTCAGTCAAGCATAAATTTAAGACTGAACTTCTGTGAATCTTCCCAGGCTGTACATGAATTTAATCCTGAATCTTGCACATGCTCAGAAGAATTCGCTGTATAAAAGTGTAAGATCAGAAAGGGAATTGTTTCCTTCTAACCCATGCCCTGGCCCATGCAACTATGTTCAAGTAAGCTTCATTCAAATACTTAGCAGATTTTCAGGAGTCCATTTTGGGAACAACCTTACAACTTTAATAACTAAATAATTTTGTGCTGTTGGCAGAAAATATTTGCATGCCTTTTTTACAATAACACTTGAAGCCCGCTTTGAGAGGTTATTGGAGCACTGCCCTGGTGTTCTCACCCATGCCCACTGACACAAGGGCTCACTGCCCTGTTTTACTCATGTGGAGCTTCCCCCGGAACTCTTTGGGGGAACACCACTTTTTATAAAGAATTTTACAGCTCTTTTTAACAGCTTCTGAAAGGTTTCTCTCCATCACCATTTGTAATACAACTCCACATGAGGAAGATTAATACATTTTATTGGAAAGTTTGCTCATGAAAGGATAGGCATACAGCAGAAGCACATAAAGATATTATTCAAAATTCAGCACCCATTAATGCATTCACCTCAGCTTCATACTAAAACCCTTGAGTACTGAAGCAAAAGTTTAAGTTCAAGCTCAGGAAGGACTTTTCTGAAGCTAAGCACGTGCTGGACTGCCTTGCTGAATAGGAGCTTAACACATGCTGTAATTAATGGCTACATTATATAACTTTTTCAGATCATCAACTTTAATCTGAAATGGATTAAAAGTATAAACCTTGAAATGAGTTCTATTGTTGTTATCGGGCTGGTGATTTAATCACCTTAGCTTGTCATCGTGCACTGTAAGGATAAATGTACCCCTAACATACAGATAGATTTTAAAATCCAGTAGCATGGTAATGCACACAGGGCCTGATGGTGTCCCTTCTGCAAGAAGCAATTTCCATGTTAGCTGTGAGCAGCTGAGATGAAAGCAATGCGTAGCTCAGCGAGGTAGCACCGCAGACAGGCTCAGGCTCACTACAAAGAGCACCTCAGCACGGCACAGCACCCGAGCTCCTCCTCGGTTCCTTTGGCTGCCTGTCTGCACTCAGGGTGTCTTTGTAAACTGGGGATAAAAATAGAGATAGACGGTACTCCTGGAGCGCACTGTAATCCTCAAAAAGCACTTTTACAATGCTGAGGGATGAGGGAGAATGAAAAAAAGTCTAATTTTTTTGAACAAAATTGCCTCTGGACAATTATCTCATGCAGTTTGTGGTGTGTATGTCACTTAAGCTATCTCTTCTCTTCCCCCTTCCAATGATCTCTTCTGTTGCAACAGAAATAGTGCAATTTATTTCAAGGACCTGGTACAAACTACAAATCCGAGTCATTACAGTTTGAATCTCATTCAAGATACTGTTACATGCTAAATTCGCTTAGCACAAGAAATCTGATGCCAGCTTTAGCGTAGTTTAGCTGTATTCCCATTCAATATAGCATATGCTAACCATACATCAAACTTTCTATGGGGCTTTGTGGTAAGTACAGCAATCACTTACAAATGTACAATTCTTCAGCTATGCATATTTACTGCTACTATCTTAGCAAGAAATGAATTGAAATTTCTTTCAGAAAAAAGTAGTTTTTGACAAGTATCTGATAACGAAAGTTTCCGATGGCTCCTGCAAGACATTTCTCCGCTGCTGTTGTCACTGTTAATTTAGAGTGAAGCTGCGTGGGTTGAGCTCCAACTGCATATTCAGCCAGGTTTATTACACCACAGAGCAGTGAGTCATGACTAGGGCTGATAAAGGCAGATGCTGTACTTTCCTTTTTGTAACGAGATTAGTTTACATTTTAATTATATTTTGACAGTATAGGTGGCCTTTCATTAGCGTTACAGGGCTGTAACATCACCTGCAGGTGGAAACAGCACACAGTTTCCATCACATGTGGGTATCCTTTGATACTGCCGCGGCAGTGCAGGGAAGGAACCACATTCTGCATGCAGGTTGTGAAGGAGCAACCCCGTTGGGCCCCACAGGGCTCCACTTCTCACAAGCGACTGGTACTTCCTGCTTCCCATTAAGGCATAAAGGGATGAAAAAAACTGCAATCTAAGCGTCTGTGAGGGTTATTCATATGCAGACCGTGCTGTGGATGGATGCTGGTGTAGTCACCCGCCTCAGCTGCTGTGCAGTGTTGGGTCATCAAGTGCAAGAACTGGGAGAAACATGCTGATATATCACCACTAAAATAAGAAACGCAGCAGATCTGCCGCGATGGAGAGAACTATTTGCTGTTGCAGATAAGTAACAGTTCTTCTTCCTCTAGACCCAGAGGGAAAGCAGGTGTAGAGCCCCAAAAATTTTCCCCTCCTTGACTGCTCCTCCTACAATGTACCTTCACGTCATTTTTCCTTGGGTTTGCTTTAACCTTAAACGATCAAAAAAGTACACCTCCAGCCGATCATCCCTGCAGCAAATAGCTCTGAAGGCAACTTAGGACTCTTTTCAGAGAGAGGAATGGTTGGCAGCTTATAGAGCCCAACTACACAAATCCCAACAAGCTTAGCTAATAAAGTCTGCTCAAAAATCTTGTTCTGTTTTCCATATGTTCAATGTGACTTTATACTTGTATAGGATTTTCCTGCTGAAAAGTACTATTTTTCATCTTTCAATAAACTTATTAAATACATAAAGCCTACATATTTTTGCTGAGGCTTAGAGTTACAGATCAGCATATAACATGAGGCACAAAATGATTTCTTTTATATTATACTGCAATTTAAACTACATTTGATGAGATTGGATCTAGATTCAAATGATGGGAGTTAAACCTCCATTATGCAATTTGTCAAAATTGCACTCAGTTCATCACTTATCCAGGTAAATTTTGCTCATATGAAAAGATCTGCCACCTGTTGGATGTGTTATTAACAACATTTGAATAGGGGGATGATTTTTAACAATCAGTTGCAGGGAGTACAATCACAGCAGAGGTTCCCCAGCGTGACCTAAAATACAAGCTAGACAATGGAAATCTGCATCTAACATTTGTCAAGTTGGCCATGGGCCTGCTATTGTCTGCCTGTCTGCACAATGCTTGTGCTAGACATGATTCAAAATCTGTTTGTTACCAATCGGTCTATCTGCAAAACAGATACTTCTTAAAGTATGCCTCGAAAATAAAATAAGAAATGTGACTGGATTGGAAACAAGACTGTGTTTGCATGAAAGGTTTGTAACAATGCAGCTCACAGCCCTTTTCAAAGAGCGGTAGTTGCCAATTAAAATAAAAGTCCTGTATGTTCAGAAACACCAAATGGTTTTCATTCTGAGAATGAACTGATACGTTAAATGAGAGAGAAATTAAACAAACAATGTTTCTGGAACCCTGCAAACTCACTAACACAGAAGAGCTGCAACAGTCCGACAGGAGAAACACATCAGGTTGGTGCACTCAAGGCTGGACCTGCCATGGACTCCTGGCTTCTCCCATCCTGCTCTGTGTTTCTCGTGGGACATTAAAAGGTGGACTGGGAGGGAGCAATATGTTGGAAAGAACAAATATTTTAACATCGTGATGATCTATATGTAAGAGAAAAATATTTGGAATACCTCTAAGGAAAATAGGGACTGCATGCTTTTTTTCACTTGTCAGAAAAGAAGTTGAACAGTAGCCCCCTAAAAACAAGGAAGGATGAATTACTGCAGAGGGAGTAAGGCTGAAGGGAGAAAGTATCTCCAGGAAAAATCTGTACAATCAAAGAAATAAAAGCCCGCATAATTAACATGTGCCTTTTTGTGGACTTGACACTTGACACAACATCAAACTTAAAATTAACATGAGAAATCAAAGAAAATCTTGTTGTCTAATGAGAAAAAATATGCAAATGAATGACCAGCCAGGTATCAAGAAAAACAGGGAAGATTTTTATCTGTTATTTATGCAAGAGTTGTGAGCCAAGGACAGATGAAAGCTTCAGTGATTTTTATTCTCTAAAAAAGCTTGTGAGCTCTATTCTATACCCACTATCCCTATGTGGAAAACACTGCCGACCCTACTGACAAAATGGGAAGAGAGCCCGCTTCAAAATAACCTGTTGACATATGGAGAATGATGGAAACAAATGCTGCCTAGAAGTAAGCAGAAGGAACATCTGAAATGAATCATTTGAAAGCTGAGCATACGTAGGTGGATCTGGCCAAATTAGACTTCGCTAAAGAGGGGAAAAATCCTTTGGGAAAATAAAGGAGAAAGCAGAATGAGATAATTGTTAGGAACGATAGTACCGTAATACTTACGGGGAATGGGAATACTTCAGCTTACAAAGCAAAAGGCAGAATTTATGTAGGCAGAGTAAAATCTTGATCTGGGCAAAAGCTCCACTAACTCTTTTTCTTGATTTAATTGCAATTCTATTAGAGACTTTTTAAAGGATATCCCAGTTAAGCTTAGACGGCCTGTTTACAGTATGTATAGATTTACGAAAGGATTTACAAATACACATCATTTGCCAAAAACGAAAATTCAAAACATGTTATGTTCTGCACAGGAATCATTTAGTCACCTGTGCTATTAGCTTAACCAGATGAGGGCTCATGCGGCACCGTAGCAGTTTGTCTGTGTGCCCCAAGTGACCATCAGAATGGTTGAAACCCCAAGTGCCTTCATCACCAGTACAGCAGTACTGTATTTGACTGCAGATAAAAAGATTTCCTTTCTGCAGTAACCTCTAACAAACTGCAAGAACACCAGCCTAATTTTAGATTCTAAAAATTCTTAAGTTATTTTGAGTAAAATTATTGGCTGAGTATATATAGACATGGATATATAGATACACAGGTTTATTTATTGTCTGTGTAAAATTTTCTTATAAGGTATAAGTTACTTGAAGTTTATTAGAAAGCAAGGCATAGGATTTTGTTAGACTTCTGTTCAGTGCAACTGAACTGCATCACTTTTTCATGCAGAGATTAGGCCACCTTCAAATAAACTATGCAGAGTAATTTACTGAGTGGTAACTCCAAACAACACAAATACAGGACCTCCTAAGAATTCAGTTTGAATCAATGAATCTGGTTTCCAAATAGTGTATTCTGAAAAGCAGTAAGGTTATCTTTATATTACTATCTCTCCTAAACTGAAAAGTGTTTAGTAAGTTCCTTTCATATTGGATCTAACCCTTTATGATGTCTGTAATGTGCCCAGGAAAGCCATGATCATATTAATCAATATAATTTCAAAGAGATTCTGCTTATACCAGGTATATGAAATCTTTCAAAAATTTGATAATCGAAATGAGTAAATGTACTATTTTATTTGTCTGCTTGAACATCAGTTGGAAAGTGGCTGCATTTTAACTTGTAAATGAAATTCCTCTGAATACAAAAGAGATGCAATTTAAAGAAGTTAGCCAAAGTTGTAATTATTTCTTATTCTTACAGGTTGGGTTAGGCAGCATATGACAAAAATGAATAAATAAATAAACCTGAACTGAATGTAATTAACTTTCATTTTCAAGAAGTGAAGTCCTGATGCAGTCCTGATCTTTTCTGACACCTTGAAACATAGAACTGATATCTAGTGGACTCTTGTACTCTGCTATCTGCCAAAAAGAAATTTGGGCCTTCGAGTTTTATTTCATTCTAGAATGAAATCTCTAGATGTTATCTAGCTAGAAGCATATTCTTATCCACCCCCTTGGAAATCTGGATAACAGATTTCAGGAAGGTGTCTGGTGCCAATTTTGTTATTACAATGTGAATTATAACCAGCTGAGCCATCTGCACCATATATAAATCCTAAATATCAGATATTCTTTTTCTTTGAGATTTTTCTTCCACCTGCATCATCAAATGGGCTTACAGTGCTCCAGTTTTCCTGAGTTCTTCTGTGAAATGAAAAAATTATTCCACACATGCATTAACTCTCACTTCAAAATACCCAGGAATTGTCACATTGCCTAATTTTTTTTGGTAACGTGTGAATTGCACTTTTGCAGTGTGTGATAGTTGAAAGATTTCCCATTTGGACTAGATTTTCCAGGTCTTTTATAGTCTTTGCTCCAATAAAAAATATTGTTCCTCTTGGTGGTCTGCAGTGAGTTTTTCAGAGAACTCAGCCTTGTAGCAGGAGCTGGTTTCTACAAAACTGCAATTAGATCGTGCTCAGCACTGCCTGAAATGATTGCTTCAGCATATTTCAAAGCCAGGTTGGATCCAGTAGGAATGGATATTCATGCTTCACCAAAATCTGTACAAATGCAGCTTTTTTCCACAGAGAATCATTCAGATGATCATAGCTCATTTTCTTGAATAGGTATTATGCTCATTAACTTGTTTCTTAACATCTGCATCGCAGCTTTGGTAGATCACAGGAGACAGTAACTAAGTAAGTTTGTTGGAGCATACTTTCAAATGGCTTATATACTTATTTCCACCTGAAAAATCAGTCACGTCTCCAAAACTCCATGCAAAATCACTAGCATCGTACAGCTGTGTAGAGGCTTTTATGAAATGAGAGGAGTATTTTAGGGAATGAGGGAGCAGCAGACAGCAATCACACCAAAGTCAGCCCCACGATGCAATATTCTGTGTTCAGAAACAGAGATGCCAAATAATCAAACTTTAAATATATGCCTAAGTCACTTAATGAAGTGTCCTATACTACCAAATTGTAGTTTCCAAAAAACAAAGGTTACTCTTTAAAAAAAAAAAAAAAAAGTGTTCTGTCTTATTTCCTGAACAGGCAACATCACTTTCCTCTGTCCCAGATGGAGCATTAAGACATGCAATGTGCTCTTGGACTGCTTTGAAAAATACTTTTAGAATTGAACAGTGCACCAAAAACTTTAAGCTCCCCTAAACATGCATCAAGAATAGAAGTCATATCTGCATAAGGAAACCTTAGCTTACAAACCAGTTTTGCCTGCAAAAATTTGTGGGATGGTACCTAACACGCTTGCATTTTGAGTAGAGTTTAGACCAGGGCTGCTCTAAAATGCATTGATGTGGTGAATTCTACATGACTGGATGACTGTTTTACCAGTTATATCTGTTACATGATTTCTGATGAAATTGGTTTTCCTGAAATATTTAATGCTCTTTTATTAATTTGCTAGGTGAGCATCTTATTTTACATTTTCAGGGTAAATCTTTACACCTAAGAAATAATTTTCTCTTATCTCTCTCCAGACCTCACCTACAAACAATGAGCTTTCCTCATTCAGAATTGTTATTTCTCTTACATATTAATTTGTTTGTTTTGTTACTTCATTATAGTAATGCATCTATGTAGAGTACCTGGCAGTACCATGCCTGGCAGTACCACCGTGATACGGTGACGATAGTGACAATTCCTAGTCCAAATGTGTTTTTATTTAGAAAAGACAAAGGCTTAGAATAGGAAAAGTTATTCCACATACACATTAAGTAATAAAGTTAAGTTTCATGTATTTACACATTTGCGTGTGTGGATTGCCAGACGTTGGATGGGCTGTTGTTGTGGGAAGGAAAGAGATGAAGGACATTACACAAGTTAAAATATATGAAAGGGTAGAGAAGGGAATTAGGTGCTGAAGAATGGGAAACAGAGTGTGCAGAGTGAATGAGACTGAGCAGCTGAAAGCCAGGGAGAAGGAACAGCCAACAAACAAGGTCAGTGGCACAAATGTTGAAAAAAATAGTGAGGTTATTTATGCCCAGAGGCACTCAATTTTTAACCATGGAGTAGCAATGTTATGCTACATTTGCAATGCAAATAGAAGGATCTTTCAGGTAATAAGACCTGACAAAATGTGCAGTGAGTGGCTGGTAAGCAGAAACTTGTCTGTTTATTGCTTTTCCATATTGTAGCAGTCTCTGCATTGATGTCGTGCCTTAGCTCTCTCGGTGGAAGCAAAACCATGCAGTTGGTGCTCTCTGTCCTGCATTTTTTGTGGCTTGTCTGTACCTCAAGGTGCTCACCTAAACTTGTTGCATTCCTTGCAGCTCTGCTTTTGAGACATAGTGCTGTTAATGTTTCATCCAGGAAATTTTTATAAATCTTTCATGTACTTTCAGCAAATGCTGTGTACATTGGCCAGCTTCCTGGAATAGTTTAAAATATGTTCCTTCTGAAGGGCATCTCCTTACCACTTAAAATATGTCTTATAACAATGAAACTTCAATCACGACTCTCACCTTCCTGAAGTATCAACCATTTATCTCGCTTTGTTTAGGGTCAAATCTGAAAATGGCAATTCCAGAAGACCCAACTAGCTCTAGAATTATATAAGAAGAGATTGTTAATGTATCACCAAGATCTGTCACCGTATTTTCCACTTAAGCTATGTGTTTCAAATTTGTTCTTCCTGGTTCAACATAACTGAACTGCAGTTATGGCATGACAACAACCTGGAACCCTTCCAGCTTTCACTCATCCTTTGCAAGACTAATTATATTGTATTAAAAGACATATTTAAGTAATGTAAAATGTGCCCCTATAAAGTCTGTCATCATTATCAGAGTCTGTATTTCATATTGAGTGTTTAACTCCACTCCATTGTTTGTCAAAATCAAACACATGAACAAAATGGCCTGCTGTCATATGATTCATTCCCTCTTAAATGAACCCATTGATATGCTAGCATGCAGGTTAGTTCAGCAGATATCCCTTCTGGCGACAGCCAGCCTCCCCCTGATATCTCTGCTTTTACTCATCAGATGCTTTGTTCATTCACAGCTTTCTGGACGCAGTTATTTAAATCACACCGAGGGCGCTGCCAGCCGGTTGGCAGCTCAGCCACCTCCTCGCAGAGGTCTGCCAGGCAGGCCCCAGGGCAGTCTAGGGCCCAGTCATTGTCAGAAGCCCCTGCCATGAACTGCTAGAGGCTTCTGGGGCAGAGGCGTGGAGCAAGAAAAATCTCCTGCAGGCAAATTGTAGGTTGTCCGTGAGGTGTCCCGTAGGTGGAAGGCAGCTGAATCATGGCCCACACTGTGATTATGACTGCTCTCGCAGCTGCCTATAAATAGGACTTCAGATATAACCCAAAGATCCCTAGCAGAGAAGATCTCTGATGCAGATGCATGCAAGCAGAATAATATTGCTCCAGAATAACATTACACCTCGTGGCAGACAGGACCTTTGAGCTCTCTCAAAATGATCAGGCTTACTGCTATGCACTGTCCAGCTCACGCTCCCATTTCCTGTTTTACTGAGGAGCATCTGGGAAAGGGGCCAGGAATAAGCTGCCTTCTCCAAAAGAGACATTCAAGAAGCTCACTTTTGGCTGCCAGCATCCTCAAGGGCTCCAGAGAGGCAGGCAGGAAGAGGGATGAAGGTCGCATACCTTGCTGCAATGGTAGCAGCAGCCCTCTTCCACATCACACCTTTCCTGAAGGCTCCTCGGCCCCCTCTCAGCATCTGTCCAAATGTCCACCTATGTGCCTTGTGATGAATTCAATGCTTCCAGGCAAGGTCTGTTGGAGTCTTAAAACTAAACTGTTCAGCAGAGGCCTTTTAAAATCCAAATCACATGAAAATAAAAGGGCTGAATCTCAGAAATTCCAAGTCCAAACATCAAGCATGGAGCTGTTGAGGTTTCAGCCTCCTGTTCACGGCAGACCAACTCACGGGGCGGTATTGTCTCAGCAGAACCCCCCCCCCACACACACACAACCAGTGCTCTTAGTTTATTTTCCCAGTGGTATTGAACATGTGTGTATGCACTGCCCAGCTGGAGGCAGCAGAAACCTCCTGGACATGGGCTGTTGTGGCCACAGCACCTGCAGAACCTCAGCTTGCAGAGGAACTTGGGAAATCTTGCAATGAAGTCTGCAGCTGCTAATCAATCCCCCGTTTTAGGTGCTCTGTTTGTTCTTTGTAGGTGCCCATTTCAGGCTATTGCAGCTACTGGGAGGAAGCCTTCTCAGAAAAGCTTTGAAAGGTTACCCCTGAAAATGGTCTAACCCTAAGTGTCATAACTCTAGGTTCATGTTAGAGAGGTAAAACACCACAATAAGAAATAATTCTTTCTGATGTTGAGTTCCTGTGCTTTGAGAGTTTGCCAGGTGCCTTGTCCTGGGAAAACACAGCTCCTGGCTAGAAAGGAGTCACTGGTGCATTTGAGCCCACCAGAAGCTTTGGAAACTACGTCCCAGGTCTCTTACTGGCAGCAGAACAGGGTGGGAGTCACGGCAGGGACTGCACCGGTGCTCGTTTATTCAGAGAGTCTCCTGAAACAGAGACAAGCTAATACATTATGCTTGTGGTAGAAATCTAGGGTTACTTACAGCAAGGTCTCGTAATGCAGCCGGGGAAGGATGAACATGTGGATCTCACTAGCAGGAGGAGGTGAGTTTCCTGCAAGCCTAATCAAAGGAAGAGAAATCGCATGATGTGGTACTTATTACACTCGTGCTCTGCGTAACAAGAAAACACAGACGCTTTGTGCACAGCTTGGAGAATGATGTGTGTGAGCAGAAACAACTGTGCTGCAGCTCCTCAGTGTCTGCTCACCAGGGCCCTGCTCAACACGAGATGATAACAAGCTAATAGGTATTTCCTGCTGAACAATTACATGAATAAAAAGCAGAGAAGCACATGCCAGACATCAGTAAAATGCGGCCAGCTCCCAGCTGGGGAAATACACCCTAGCAACAGATCATAAACCAAACAGGGGAGCAGCAATGCTGTTGACCAGAGAAAGACAAAAGTTGGTTTAAGAAACAGAAATTTTGCACACGTGTGACTGTCAGCCTCCAAAATGGCAAGAACCTTCTCAGCAACCATCAACCCGACTCATTGAAAACACACAGGTCTTTTTTCCAGGGATGAGGATTACTTTGAGATACCCCACGTCCAAATTACTACAGATGGGACAAAACAGCTGTACCAAGAAAAACAAATAGTTTCCTCTCAGCCCCAAACCAACTAGCCCAGCACATGCTGTAACAGCATCCCAGTTCAACCATCATAACTCATTTTTTGTATTTTCACTAGATCAAAGAAGTGATTTAAGAGGTAACACTTGCTGGAGTGATTGCTGCCAGAAAATGTACTGGGTCCTCTCCCTTGGCCTAACTGAAGCTAAAGCAATGTTTTTGAGATATATTAGTCATCTCGCATATGGCTGTCCAGCGAAAATATTTAGGATGTTAAATGTCATTAACTTGCTACAGTTTAAATTCTGCAAAACTACAGAGGGGAGGTGACGTGTAGGAATAAAGAGAGAATAAGTGCTTTGATGCTGCTCTTTAGGAAGAGGGGAGACCTCCATTCTCATTCAGTCAAAAGGTTCAGCTGAAAAAATTTGAGCACCATATTTTAAGAGACTAAAAATAAATACTATGATGCTGCATACTGAAATGGTGTGCTTCATTTTGAAATCAGCCTCTCTTAAAGAAAAGAAACCCATGCAATACACATCAGTAGGAAACCCAAGCAGTATTACAAGGTGTTTCACTTTGGGTCCTTTGAATCGACCTGGCTGAAATAACGCTGCCTAGTAATTTTACCTGGGAAGAAAACAAAACTGTGTTACCGTTTTTCAGGTTAAGCTCAGCTGAAATGATTCTTTAACCATTCCCATCCAATCTAGCTTGAAAGTCCAGTGATCCCCTGTTGTAAGGGAGACCTGAACGATCCTGATGGATCACCACTGTCTTTCCTCCCCCCTCAAGAGCTAAAATCACAGCATAAAAAAGGACAGTGAAGAAGAAAGGAAGGAAAATAACAAAATAACCACATAAGAGCAACTGAAAATCAGCTGATGTTCTCTGATAAACCAGGAGGATCCCCAACCACCAGTTTTTCCTGGGCTCTGCATTCACTTGTCCGTCTCCTTTAGTGCTCCCCGATCAGGAACAGCTGGTGTGAGATCCCAGAGGGACAGTGAAAGGACAGTGCTTAAGTTACCCAAACAGGGCTTTGGAGGCCAGAATCAGCCATTGGCTCACTCATAAGATTACGAGTGGCTGTGGGCAATTTCCCAGGTCTCATTTCATTAAAGTCATTCCCCAGGAACTGAACTTAATTACTTCAGTGGGATTCATGTATGTTCTTAAGTATTTTCCTGAATCAGGACATTAATTGCTCTGTGCCTTTGCTCCCCATCTGCAAGATAGGTTTAACGTTTGCTCTCTTGCATGCTCTGACTGTTTAGATTTACGTTCCTCCAGCCTCACGGTCCCTGTCTGCTCAGCACTTAGTCTGATAAGGCTGAGGTTTCACTTGAGCTCTTACCGGGCCTTGTCACGTTTCACTTTTACACAAGCCGTGTTCTGAAAACCGGTCACATTTCTACAGCTTTCATGTCTCTAGCACCAGCAAAATAAGTTGCTTATTGATTTGGGAGCAAAACAGCAAGTGGTATTTTTCACTTTAACTCCATCACAAATAGACTAATTACATGGCACTTTGAGACAATTTGCTAAAGATGCTCACACATTTCAAGAGGGTAAAATTACTTTATCCAAAGCAATTACAAAATAGCTAATTAGTGAAACTAACTGTGAGCTCCTACAAATGTGTTATGTGGAGATGTTGCTTCTAATGTCAGACGAGCCTCCAGCTTATGAGCCATTTCCAGGTAATGAAGAAACTATTCCAACACAATAAATATGTTGTTTTCAGCTGAGACTTTCCTAGCCAAGATCGGCCCAGATCCCCAAATTAATGTCAGCGTTCCTGTCACGTGCCTTCCCCACAGCCTCGTTGCAACATAACTTTGTCAGGTGAGTAGTGAGATAATTTCTGGAGCAGCTGGGCAGCAGCTCCACGTGAGGAAGAGCAGCTAGGACATCAGCACACTTATCACACAGCAGGACCCCTATGCCTCATGGATGTACGGGCTTGTGGCTGCCTCCCTCCTAGAGGAACTTTCCTGTGTGCTTTGAGACCAGTGGCCACAGAAAAACAGCTTTGAAAGAGCTTTTTTTTAAAAATATTTTGATGTAAGGATCAATTGCAAATTAGTCCTTTCTGTCATGTCCCCATGTCCCTGCAAGCTGACATAAGACCTGTGGGGAAGTTGTTTTTGCTCAGCTGGCTGTTAGGTGGTTTGCTGTGGGAGACAGTGGGATCTGCAGAAACAAAAGCAATTGCATTTCAGTCATTCCTGCTTTGATTCCTCTAGCTGATTAAAAAAAAAAAAAGAAAAAGAAAAAAAAAAAAAGGATCAGATTATCAACAGTATGTCTTTCACAAAAACACTTTAAAATTCTGTAGGGAGAACAGTCACGTGTGAAGAAAAATGAAATCTCTTGGTCATTGGAATTTTCCTTTTTGCTTTCAAACAAAAGATATCCATTATGTATGAAGTAATTGTTGCAGGCTGTGTAATTAGTCTTAAACATAAGTGGTGGACATAGACAAGAAATGATATCGTTTTACAGAGTTAATAAAATACAAACCGGAGATAAAGTGAGTCCCTGGATCTTTTTGTTAGATAGCTGTTAAAGCAATTGCTGGCAGAACATTACACCTCAGAGTAAATCTAGGGACATTCTGCAATAAATAACTTTTATAAAAAAAAATTAAAAAAAAAGTCCAGACTGTGAGTTTATCATAAAATTTAAAACCATCTGTGCATTGTCACTCTAACACTGAGATCTCACTTATTTGTGCATCTTACCCATATGATCTGGTGTAAGTGGGAATAGAAAAGAAGCACTAAAGACTCATTAAAATCAGAGATTATACAGATAAGCATTTAATTATTTGTAGGTATAGAATTTCTTTAGTTTTAGAAACACATCCATATTTAAGCTCCTTTTCCTCTGTGTTATAAAAGTTATAATTTATATTCATAAAGACTTGGATATTTTGTATGTTGAACTTCACAAAGTAGAAAAAAAAAAAGGAAAATTCTTCTAGTTTTTCTGTCCATACACACTGGGAAGGAACTATGTGATATGTAGGTGTGTTCTTTATGTATAACCTATTTTTCACACATTCAATTGTTTTTGAATTGATCTTTCCCTTATAAATTAATAAAACTAGCAATTCTATTTCAAAAATAAAACAGCTTCATTTGACTGTGTCTTACTCTATGCAGATCTGCGATAGCATCATATTAATGTCATCAGTAAAATGCCAGAGCATTTTACAAATCTGCTATGTAGATAGATATCAAATTCCTATGTTCTTAATAATAGAGGACTCAGCAACCTGCACACTTCTGAGCATCCAAGTTACCAGCAGGTGACAGATATAAATTGAATTTAGTATATGAAAACAGAACAAGATGAACCAAACTCCAGCCATCACTCTAAGCACTATTATTATAATCATGTCGCCTCCATTAAAAAATTTGGTTACCTCAGACATATTCTTGTCTTGCTTGCAGTTTTAGACCAGAAGAGAATTATTTTTGCAACCTGCCTGCTGTATATATAAAGACCTTGCTCCTTATTTTTAAGTGCATCAAACAGCCATACTTTTAGTATTTGCATAATCCATGTATTTAAGATTCCTCAGTCATGAAACCTCAGTGGCTACGTGCTCCTGTATATGCTACTAACCTCTCTTTTAAAGTCTTCTACAAAAAGCTGACTTTCACACTTGCCATAGCTACAGCTGCATAAGTAGCATAGCTCATCCTTATTGACAGCCATAGCATGATTGCCAAGCAAGTCAGATCGACTGGTGAGCATCCACAGCAGACTATGGTCTGGAGCATTTTCCTCTCTGTTCCCTTATTTGGCTTTTTTTTTTTTTTTTAACTAGCTGTTGATAAGAAGTAATAAATCTACTCAAGTGCTGACAGTGATAATCCAGGCAATTGTTGCTCTCTAACTGAGGTGGAACAGGTTTCTTTAGTTTGTTTATTTGTCAGACATAATCTAACACTTCTCCCCTTCTGCATGTGAGAAATTTACTGTGTGTTCCCCTCTGGCCAGATGTTTGAGACAATGTCATCCTAAAAGAAAGCTGTATATTTGGAGATGCAGCGAAGTCCAGACTTGGTAATCACCATTAATCTACGTGTCAGCCTGTGTTTTATGTGCCTGCTCTAGCATAATGGATACTCTCTCACCCAGATGGGAGGCCCAGGAGGCATTGTGTGTCTAGCAGTCCTCTTAACCCTGGAACATCAGTAAATCATGGAGATGCTATACCTTCACTGTCAGTCCTGGAAAAGATATAGCATGTGCTGGGATCACTAGTCTAGAGTCCCTGCTGCCCTCTCCACAGCTAAGGCCATCTCTTCCTAACCCTTTTTCACATGGTTCCATCAGGAGAAGGGTAGCTGACTGCCAGAAAAAAACGTGTCCATGTCTCTTAAGAGACATGCAGCGGGTGCACAATGTGAGTATCCCCTCCTCAAGCACCAGTACAAAAGCTGGGCCTGACAAAGCCCTCAAACAGAAAGGCTTAGGTTGTCCAACAGGTATGTCATTGCAATGGCATTAGGTCATGCGGGTAGAAGTGACTGCATATCATGAGCAAACTTCAAAAATACCTTTTTTACTTACACACTACCATTTACTTATATCAAAAGTAAGCAATGTACTTGTTCTCTGCCATTTCTAAAGGTGTACACCTATTCTTGTGCTATTACAGTCACCGTAGCATCTGTTTTTTTGGAATTAACTCTATTGCATTATGTTCTTTTTTCAGTTCATTGCCAAACGTGACCATTTTTCAGCCACTCTGCTACTCCATCCTATTCCTATTTCTCACTCACCAAAATAGGCTACCATGGGATGCAAACAGCTGAAAATATTTAAGCAATAGTCCCCATATTGCAAATGCCTCTGACAAGATAATGAACTACAATGACAGCTGCATGCTGAGGAAAGGCACAAAAATAAAGATGGCAATCTTTGACTTGTACAGGAAATAAGACATGAAACAGTTGCTGCTTTCATTTTGAAGGATTAGAAAACATTTTCAAATGTTTTGGAAAGAAAGGTGGTTATTTCTTGGAGGGTGATATTGTCTCCTCATTCCAGGAAATTACCCGTTCTGGGAAAAATGTCGTGGAAAGAGAGACTGCGTGATGTTCAGATGCCAGTCAAGTGGTAACACCCAACTGCCAGATCTTTAGGCACATTTCAATCTAAAAATGGGGTTTCCCCAAGTGCCCTGTTGGCTGCTTTTCTTTGATGCCATCACATTGTGTAAATGTCTGAGTTTTAACAGCAAAGCCAAGAGAGTCTGAATTTCCTGTTGAGGCACACAAAGAAATTGCCTAAAGGTGTGACAAAGTGGAGAAACCAGGTGGGTGTCCACCTTGGCCTGAGGCCTGCTTGAGGTATACCACCACATACATCCCCCTGCACCAGGTTGCTGAGCTCCCTCTGGTCAGCTCCCCCAAAATGGAGGGGAGTCCCCACTGTGTTTGAGTGACCCCAGCATTCACCTGATGCACAGAAGACACAAAGATTTACCTCCCTTCCCTGAAAAGAGATGTCCTCTTCAAATTCAAATCTTCAGATTTTGAATCTCCAGGTTCTTCTCTGAACCAAGGTAGTTATAACGAACATGTAATTAATCCATGCAAATTTACCTATGAAAATGGGCCTACAACCCACACCACTACAGCCTAGCGATTAGTAGGTGGGAGAGAAGGGCAGTGAGGAAGATTTAAGGAAAAGGGAGATTTGAATTTGATTTGTGTTAAGGGAAGGATGCAAACCTAAATTTTTGGAAAGGGAGATGGTAGGAGAGAAGATCTTTTCTGGCTTGCTTTACAGGAAGGGTTTGGCAAGAGTTTCAAACTCTAGGAGAGACTGCATGTTTGAAAGCTGCACTCTGGTGAAAAGATGTTCTTCCCTGCAGTCTCTGCTCCAAGATGTGATCCTCCCAAGCCATGCTGTCCTCCAAAACACTTCCAGCCTGACATGACTGACAAAGACAACTCCTCCCTGCTCAGCTGGCAAGGATGCATTCTGCTTTCAGTGCTAAACCCTCCATTACACTGTAAGGAGCCTATGGGTCTAACTTAATCTGTAGGTTCCGCTTTTTCGGGAGTGAGCCCAGAACATAATTTTGCACATTTTTTTCCAGTAGGAATGTCTGGTTTTCTAATATTCAAGACTGTTAGCTGCAACTATCTAAAGAATGGCTTAATGTGTTCTTTGAACTAGGGACACTGTTTAATTTTAATTTATTAATTGATTTTCTCAATTAGCTTAATGTGATATCTACAGCATGAATTCTTCCCTTTCTCTGCACCATCCAAGGTAACATTGATCCAGCACTACAAAGTCAAACACTTAGCAGTGAGGTTTAACCCATACACAAAGTAGAAAAATGTGCATACTAGCATAATATTTGAAGTTAAAAACATCATTTCCTAAGCCAATTCTTCTTCTCTGTTTTATTCTTGTTTGAGTTGTGATAAAGAAATCAGGAGAGTTAGAACAACTGTTCTCTATAAGCTTCTTTCCTTCCTAGTTTAAAACAAAAACAACTTTATTGTAATTTTCTTTTTAGCTCAGAATAGTAGCCTCAGGCACCACTACTTTGTCAGGTTGCTCTACAGTGGTCAGCATATCTACTAAAATACACAATTATTTTTAATGATTTTAGAGCTTGAACTTTATTTTAATAAATAGTATGGTTTGGCTCCTGTTTTTCACATAAATCAACTGTTATAAATTCCAAGTTTAGTTTAATTGGGCTTTTTTTTTTTCTTTTTTCTTTTTTTTTTTTTTCACCCAAATACCACAATAAAAGCAGCTCAGATATCAGAAACTGCATTCTGTTTCATCACCTTACAAATGCCAAAAGCACATATGGATGTTCCATAAGTTGCTACCATCAAGGCATTCACATGTAATGGGTTGCCTTGTAAACACAAGTTGTGTATATTTTTCTTTCTGAAGTCAGGTGAAATTCTTTCATCTCAATTCAGATGTGATTTACTGTAAATAACCCTGACGTTGCTAAGAGACAAATTTCAAAACAAGTCTCAACCACAACAGTGTTAATATTAAAATCTTAAATAAAGATGTTCATAATATGCTGAATACACTCTAACATCCTCTGATAAAGCCAAGAAATGCTTGCTATTTGAGAGAAAGTGACTTGCTGGCACCGGCAGTTCAGAGGGCAGGAGGTCTGACACGTCCCATCGTGTACATATCGCCACCATAACTGAGTGATCCTTGCATTTACAGGAGCTGTTTCGCTGTATGTCTAGCACCACAGGCTGCTGAAATCCAGAAAACTGGTGCACCTGAGAGGTCTACAGAAGACTGGGAGGTATATCTTCTTCATACATAAAAAATCATGTGGATGGGTTAATTGTCTTTGAAGGCAAGGTTGATCTCACAGCCAATAAAGGGGACGATTTGCTCAAGTAAGGTTGCTCAAAGTGAAGTATGGGAATTAGAAACCGAAAATACAGTGTAACAGTATGTCTGGAGAAGGAGAAAAAACACCTCTAAACTCTCAGGCTGGGCCATTAAATGTTGTTTCTTAGTAAAAAATAAAAACCTAATAGCTTCATTACATCCTTTTCTCCTTTTCCAACAGTTACACAACATTGCCTGACCACAGAGCACAAGAAACAGAAGGTAGGGAGTAAGGATCCACCTCTGCCTGAGTTAGGGTAACAATACAAGTGCTACCTAGGGAGATTCAAACATGCTTTCTATTGAAGTTAAACTGTTGAATAAGGTGCATAGTAAGTTAGAGACATACTCTGATGGGAAAGAGAAGAAAGAGATGTGTAAGCTTTCTAGGTGTCTGTGTGAGAGAGCCTCCGAGGGCTATGTGCTATATCTAACACCGTGATATTACATATTCACTCTTTTTTTCGTGTATCTGTCTAAATATAATGGAACAAGGTGCCTGAATAGGCATGGGTGTGGTTTCATACAGCATTAATTTTAATTAATCCAAAGGTTCTAATTGGTTCTCAAGTCAATGAGAAGCTAACAAATGTCTAGGGATTTGGGAGGGGATCGAGGAAACAAAACACTGAGAACTGAGGGAGGTTTCCTCAGGTTAGGTTGTGGGCACTTTGAAACTTAATAATCCTGATATACCTCAATTCTCTTTGGAAGCTGTTGTTCATGCTTGACCTACATTGCTAATACAACCCTCTTCGCCTTGTCAGTTTCTCCACAGAGAACAGAGTTTGCACTTCTAAAAGAAAATAGACGTTTTAACATTAGCATCAGTGGTAGTGAGAGGGCCAGCAGCTAAGGTGGAATCTAGCCAAGGGAGGAAGGGAGGACACAGCAGCAGCCAGGAGAACTGGGGAGAGTCAGTACCCTTGTGGTGAGAACAAACACCTGGAAAGGGGTAAATGGAAGATGAAGGGAGCAAAGTGATGAGAAGGAAGAAAATGACAAGAAAGATATAAAGAGATAAAATAGGAGGATTAGAACATGTTGTCATTATTTGTCATTATTATGATTACACTGACTATGATAATAGGAAAATTAATTGACAGTACATGCAGGTCATAGCATTTGGATTGGCATGTCCTTAAAGGCAATGAAGCAGCTGAAGAAAAAAGTACATGTAGTTTTAGAGTGCTTGGATCAGACTATACAAAGTGTATGGAAATACATGAGAGGCAGGAAAATTACACCAGCTTTTGCTGCAGCAACAAATGTCATTTATGCTGTGCAAGTCTGTTGTGAAAAGACGAGAAACAAGTGAACCCTAGTTACTACTGGACAGATCTGCTATGGAAGACCTTTCTGAGCTTTGGCTAGCTTTGACAAGCATGTGCTTCTTGCAGCCTATTGCCCACAGTTGTAGGATGCTGAGATTTTGGCAATGATAAAAAAGCTCCACGTTTCCTTTAGCAAGTGCTCTTCCATCATATGAAATGTTCAGGGTGTTTTTGAATGAAGAAGATTTCACGACAGTAGCAATAGGAATAAAACTAATTACATCTGTTTGATGGTAGGACCTACTTTAAAATAATTTGCAACAGGCTCCCTAGGGAAGTTTTCCCCTTTGAAGTACTTCTCACTCCAGGGTTTCCTTTTGAAGTAACTCCCCCTCTGGATTGCTTTTGAAGTGCTACTTTTCCTTTTCTTCGGTATTCTTTGGTTTCTGTTTTGTTGCACCTTTCCCATTGGAGGTTCACAAATGAAGATTAGTGAGTAAAAGGGAGACTTTTGATTTAGATTTGTTTCTCTCTCATATCACCAAGAGGAAGGCCTGACTGCATCTCCCCAAAAGGAGCCATACAGGGAGGATTGAAAAAACTACTGCAGTTCATTCATCTCTTTGCTGGCACCAGCTTCTTGTCTAAACTGGCCACCATCCAGACTGAGACGCAGAAATGTCTCCAGCTGTCTAAAATGCCTGTTTTGCATGAGTGCAAAACAAAACTTTTTTTTTTTCTTTTCTTTTCTTCCTATTTTCTTTCTCTTTTCACGTGAGTTTAGGTATCTGGCCCTCTCCTCACATTCTTTGCATGATATAAGTCTCCACCTGTCATACGGAACACCCTTAATTCTAAAGGAGTACATAGTGTCATAGCTTTTCTTGGCAGTTTGGAAACAATACTCCCGCAGTAGGACATATCCACCACTTTAAAAGTGTCAGCTCCCACACCTTCATCCTCACCTGAGGGTGTAAGGGTGTAAGATACAGGAATTGGGACTTTGGGAGGGTATTTTGATCAGCGTAAGCTGACGTAAGGGTAGGGTCAGGAGACGCACACTAAGTAGGGTTTAGTAGAAACACAAGAAGTCTACCACCAACCTGAGAGGAGCTTTTCAATCCCCTCAAAGTGCCCAAACAATGCTTTGCCACTCTCTCTGACAGGGGTCCAAAATATTTATATTACATCGTGTCACATAGCCCACCAACTCTCCCTCAATCTTTTTCTCCCCAGTGGTTTTCCACAATTCGGAAACCACCTTTTTGTCTCCAGGCAAGACACCCACAGTACACAGCTCAAAAGCCCATATCTACGTGCACCATCAAACCTGCCAGAGTAGCAACCAGCTGTACAAACCAGGTAGCCTGCTTATTCCCTCCAGACACTGCTCCTGGCTATCACAGAAGATGACCTGGGGCTGGAAGCACTTGATACTACTGTAACCCTGGGGCCAGGGGCAATGGGGCATTCCTGATGTGGCCAGAGATATTAATGAGTGAGGATTCCTCATGGCAGTTCCTCTTGGCTGTGCTCCCTCCTTGCGTCACTGAGTGGTTGAGCTTGGAAGGTGCTTCTGGAGGTCATCTGGTCCAACCAGATGGAAATCATCCTGTAATGTCTGTAAAGCAAGGGCAGGTGAAAAGGTATAGAAACTATGGCAGGATCAATAGTTTGCAGCTCGTTATTTTCCATCCTCTTCTTCCATCCACGTAGAGAATCTCTCCTGAGCTGGGCCTCTCTTCCTAATGTGAGCATCAGAGCGTGGTACTGACCATCTAACAGCAGCACGGGCCTTGCACCAACCACCATGCTCTGTAGTGAGCCATGGGTGTCTTCTGGTGCCAGTCCGGAAGGGCGAGGTTAGCCACAGAAGCTGGCCAGCACTGATGAGAGCAGGAACTGTATAGGCTGCCCAGGAAGCCAGTCTGAAATGGAAACACATTTATTAAAGTCAAGGGTATGACTGCTCTTTGAACAAGGAGGTGCACTGGCTGGCAACATGGCAAGTGATTTGGGAAGTCACTAGCAGCACTTACAGCAATTAATCAGGCTCAGCACTCCAGATTATCAGTGCAATAACATGAAAAGTGCATGGCTAGCTAATGTTAATTTAAGAATGCTATGCTGTTCAAAGCAGATTTTTTAAACATTGAAAATGTTTGCATTTTAACGGGGTCATAATTGAAATAGAAACAAACGTGCCCCATGAGCAAATCCGTCCAAAAGAAATGAGAGTGGGAAATTTTTTTGGCTCTGCAGAAAATCGTGTTAAATTAAATCAAAATAGCAGAAAATACTGAAACAAATGGCGGAGAGACAGTTTGAGCATTATTTAAAATTATATGAGATAAGTGGAAATCCCTCAGATATTCCACTATCCTCATTACCATACCAGTAAAATACTATTTATGGAAATACCGGGGCCTTTCAAATACAGGGAAATGCTACCAACACTATATCGTGCTTCAGTGTAGGCAGCCTTCTCTTTCTTTCTGTGCTGGTATCTTCCACAAATTGGAATTTAGTACCTTACAGTTCATCCTGCTAGCACTTGTGATAAAAACCAAAGCAAAATTACTGATAATCTATACCTTACAACCACCATAGTTCTTGCTTAGTAGGTACTGCTGTGGTTATATGGCATAGGAAGCTTAGTCACTCCAACTAAGGTTTTAGTTTCATGTTACATTTTTTCCCAATACTAGTCCTAGTCCCCCCGTCACTGCTCCTGCCCCTGCCCCTGTCTCCATGCACCCTCAGTAGGCTGAGTGAAATATTTGTAGGTCCAAAACAAGGTCAGTGAAGTGATCTGAGGGCTTGGGGTTGGGGAGAGCCTGAAAAATGGATAATTTTTCTGTCACAACTGTCACACTGTCACAAAAGAAAACTTTGCATGAATCCATAACCTCAGAGACTGTTCAACAAGTACCATCAGCATTTGTCAGGCAGGGATACGTGCGTGTCTTATGAATGAATTATCTATTGACAGTGAAATGATAACGCTTTCTGGGCCACCCAGGGTGAGGTAGAGTTTCAAAAGCATTTTTGCATATCAAAAGCTAACATTGTATCAACCAACTTTCATTAGAAAGATCATAAATTGATATCCCAATTAAATTAATTATCCAGTCTTTGGGCTACAGGAAATCCCCCGTGTGGCATATACACTTTATCGAATTCCCAGGAAGAGGATGGGTTCACAAGACTTTGCCCTGAGTACAGGAGCTTGGTGTTGGAGGGATGGGGCTGCCTGGGAGTGCAGTTCTATGTGTCTTTGAGCTGGCAAAGAGCTTGCTGCAGATAGAGAAGGGAGGCTCCATGCTGCATCCACCACTCCACTCCTCCCCACTCCCTTTCCCAGCAGCAGCACCCACAGGACATCCTTCTGAGCCACAAGGCTTCAGTGAAACCTGAGGTAGCCTTTCTCCTTGCTTTCTCCTCCCTTTCTCCTTGCCTTCTTTCTGCTGATTCATCAGCTCATGGAAAGCTTCATCAGGGTATACAAATACAAGTAACCAGGACCTGGCAAGGGGATGGGGTGTATGAGGTCAGAACAGGATCTGCCTTTTGACTCTTTTCACCTGCTTTCCAAATCTAGCAGACTTTAAACATTTAAAAATAAAAGTTTTTAGAATAACAGAACAAAACCTGTTTTATTTCTTGCTCCAGCAGGATAACCTGTGAAAAGCTGAGATGTCTCCCAGTACCAGGAGTGATGTGCAGAGAGGGATCCCTTTGGGAGAGCTTCATAGCCCACACAAGCCTTGGGTGCTCAGGGATTTTCCTGCCACTGAGCTGTGAGGACCTCCTCAGACGTCCCTGACGCTGACAGCCAAGTTTTGGAAAGTCTTGCTGTGAAGGCTTGGACAAAGTCAGTGGCACAAAACGACATGATAGGGATTAGTAGTGACTCTGAGCATCAGAATCCCCGACATACCTGCTCAGATTAACTGACAAACATGCCAAAATGTTGATGCTGGCTCTCACATGTTTTTCCTCAGCGTTAACTATAAGAGTGGTGCTGGAGCAGCAACAGCATGAGAAAGAGAGACAAAAAATCTTTCTGTCTAGCCTGGTAGGAGTCACCTCCCCAAACCTGTGACAATCTGGAGTGAAGCACTTGGTCTGTGCCCATGGTCTGCACTTGGTCTGGGTGCTGAAGGGCCATGGCCTTTTCCCCCACACCCCGCAGATACTTAGGAGACCATAGGCTCTTCCACCAACTACAGGAGAGCAGAGCAGCCCAGATATCTGCCAGAGGTGACAGAGACAGCTTCCAGCTGATTCTCACATGCATTCCCGTTCTGCCTCTTTAAAATATCTGTACTGCAACACAAGCAAGGATAGGGCAGAATAAATTGTGTTCTCTACCTTTTCTCATCACTGACACAGAAGCTGAATGAAGTGGCAGTCATCACTTGGATATGGGCAGCTATGTGCAAGAAAATTGAGAGTTTCTAAGGAAAAAATAAAATAAAAATAAAAAAAATAACCTGGATCTTTGCCTGATGATGAAATTATTTGAATTTCTGAATTCCAGTTATTTCCCCAAATGGTCCACAATGTATTTGCTAGCTGTCTCAAAGTATTATGAATCAGCTGGGAGCTGACACAGACCCCAGGACATATCACTCACCCTGGCCAGAAAAAGCTACAGAACAAAGAACAGAACTCATAAACCATATCCATTGGGCTCTGGCCAAGCAGTGCCTGCGATAAGGGAGGTGACTGAGTGGGAAAATTAGTTTGATTAACTTTATCAGCAGGAAGGTGAGGAGTGGAAAATCCCTAAGCAGGAGAACAAAGGGGCAGAGGTGATAGAGCAGTGGTTTGAAGACTGAGAAGGCTTTGGGCAAAAAGGAGGAACTAAGGGGCATGCTTTCCGGGAGAGGACTTCTCTCCTCTGCACCATCATCCAAAGAAAGAGAAACCTAGAAGGAGAGGAGTGGACTCTGGAAGAGGGCAGGAGATTGTGTGCCTCAGGGTAAAATCATACAAAATCTGTGAAGAAGGAGTGGGTAAGGAAGATGACTGTTTCTGGAACTAATGCTGGTCTTGAACCAGAAGAGCTTACTGTTGGTCTTCAACCAAAACATCTCTGGATTTTCCCAGACATGTCTTTTTTTCTTCTCTACCCAGAATCTTTATCAGGAGAAAGGAAGTTTTTTGCCCTTTTGTCTGGCAGTGCAAAGAGAAGGAGAAACAATGCTAATGGAGTTGCCAGATTTCCAGAAGTCACAAACAAAACGCCATTGCACATGACAGACTACGCAGCACTTAAATTGTGAGGCAGGGGTATTCCAGAAACACTGGGCTTCTTGAATATGCCCTTTATGAACATGCACTGAACATGCACTCATGAAAAGCACCGCTCATGCTCCAGAGAGTGGAGACATACCATGCATTGTCCTAGCAGTTGTTTGGAGGAGCTTCCAAAGATCCAGCAAGGTGCAGAGTCTCAGGTGTTCCTTTGCTAAGATCTCTGTTTCTCCTGTGCTGTCTGCTCTCAGGTAGGATGGTGCCAGAGTCCTTTGGAGAGCCTGGGTGTCATCAATTACTTCACATTGCTTCAAATATCATGTTGTTTCAAATATCAAGCCTCTATTAGGAGCTAAATGATAAATTAAAACTGATGCTAAATTTTTGGCAAAGGGTGTGTTTGCCTGCCAAGGAAATTATGGTGGGACTTAGGATGGCCATAGTCCATAGGCCATGTCATAGTCCATTTTCTTGAGGAGTAAGAGACACAAAGATTGTGCCCTTGAAATATATGAGAGAGGCTAAGAAAAAAAAAAAAAGAAAAAGAAAATAAATAGTGCTTTGGGACATCTGCAAGCATGAGAGCACACAGATCTAGCATTCTCTCAGCAGAGAGCAGTCTGACAGATAACTAGGAAGGGAAATTGTATTAGAGCTTAGCTAATCACTTTTCTTCCAGAAACATTAAATAGCTCTTCCTGCATATGAGGGGACCGAAGCAAGCAATGGGGAAGATATTCCTCCAAGGTGACCCACTAAGCCAAGTGACAGAGCTAAGAATAGACTCTGTCTCCCAAATCCTCAGTCGGACCTGCAAATACCCACCTCTTGTGCGATCATCACAGCAAGACTAAGGACATGCCAAGGTCACTGCGGGGAAGTAGAGGTAACTTGAAAGATTGTACTGTGACTACTGGGGCACAAGGCTCTGGGATTTTTCAGGGAATGCCATGAAAAAGGGGGTCCCAGGATGACCATGTGTTTAAATGTGTTGACTGCCCACATTAGCACACAAAATACATAAAATAATATGGAATAAATACTGTCAGGTTGTGCTGGAGAGTGTGAACCTCTGTCACGATGACTTAACCTGCTACTGGGGAAAGTGAGGGGTCATTTGCGGTGAATCGCTGCTGAGATATGCTGTGTCTTGAAAGCACCTTTCCCAGGCACATTCCCTATCAGGAGAGGCTGCTGATACATGGTCAGTGATGCTGTTGCTTTCTTTCAGCCAGTTACTAGGAAAAATAACCATGTCTTTCACCCTGTACAAATGACCACATCATTGCAACAACCTCTCCTCAGTACTTTTGAAAAGACATTTCACGCCTGAGTGGTTCTTAACTGGCCATGTACCTACCTCACATCCGTCTCAGCTTGCATGTTATTTTCTATAGACAGAGCCTTTTTGAGATGGCTCTGGCTACACAGAAAGGGAAACGTTGTGTTCTGTCACTGCTGAGGATGAATCCTGGCTTTGGGGACAGTGAGCACCAGATAATTGGAGCAAAGCGTGACAGAGTGAATGGTAAAAGAAAGAATATGTTCAGGAGCAAGAGAAAAACCAGCAATAAATGGCCAGCAGCAAGCCATAAAGATAAAGACAGACACAGCGCTGTCTGCAGTTCACACCTCAGAGGCTCCTGCGGTTGTCTGACGACATCTAAAGAGCATGTAGTTGCTTCTCATTTTTCAAAATGGATTTCAGATCTAATTACCAAAGTAACATCAAAACCCAGAGGTAAATTCACAAACTCAGAACATTGCTCTGAGGGCTGTATCTCTGCAAGAGACCACAACATGTGTGTGAGGGGAGAAGCCAGCTGTAACCTACTGTGATAAAAACTTCCCAGCATTTCCTCCTATTTAGAAACAAATCCAACAACTCCAGGAGTGTCCTTTTGCCAGAGGGTGAATGCAGTGACTGAAGACATTACCCTGCCATGGCAGTGATCTTCCCACCCCTCTGGTGCCTGCAGCTACAGGCTCCATACTGAGAACATCCCGGAAAGACCGGTCCTCTCTTATCCCCAGCCCTCTGACCACGGTGTCTGCAGGTGGCTCCATGTGCATCATGAGGGTGCAGCACAGCCCACGCACTGTGTCACAGCCTTACAGTGATATTTCAAAACACCCCGTCACCTGATAGTTTTTCCAGTCCGCTGCATCTTTCTGAGCACAAATGGATAGCAGGAGGGTCAAAGAAGTGCCCGAGGACAGCTCTGCATGTGCCTACAGACTGCAGGTGGAGTGTGGTGCAGGGACACACAGTGGTCCCGGCAATGACAACGGAGCTACGGGCTGCTGTACAGAGGTAGCTGGAAAATATTGCACACTACATGGGAATTTCCCTTCAAAGAGCAGATATTTCCCAAGCCATGGGACTTACAGGAATGCAAATGCACTTGAGCAGAAGGGAAATCCCCAGGTAGATTGAAGGCTGGACCTGGACAGCAGAATAAGAGACCATTAGCTCCTCAGGACAATGCAGAATGGAGAAAGTCCAAGTCCGGGACTCCATCCCTCACAGGAGAAGGAGACAGGGTGTGGAGTCTCTGTGCTGCTGATCAGACGCGGTGTGTGTTGACCTGCAGCCCAGCTCTCTTTCAGCAAACAGATTGTGCAGAAAGACTGTGACCACTTACTGCAGCGAGGGAGTGAGATCATTTATTCCAGCAATGTCATTGCTTGCCACCGCAAGGAGAGCGTTCCTGCAGCACAGTCTCTTGGCAATATCATTCTGTTATCAAGCATCATAAATCTTTTTGATGAAGAGCAAGCTATTAAATGTGCAGAGCTTAGCTAGTAATGCACTAAAAGTGTATGGGAGGTGTTCACTGCTTCCTGAGCACTTTCCTGGGATGTCTGTGTAACCTTTCCCGGTGTCAGCTTTCTTTCAATCTCTCAGTATCTTAGCAGCAATAAAATATTGAAGAGTGACTTCATTTGTTGCCTTTTACCTCTGGGAGCCTATGGTGAATTTGTCTCAAGTTTTTAAAGAGTGTGTTCTCTGTGGATGGATGGAGAACAGGTGTACCAAACTGACCCTGTTTTCCTTTATGTGCTTTATCCTACAGCTGAAAGTGTTCAGCTTGGAGCTGTATGTCAACATCTCAAACCTTGAAAATCTGACAGGTTGGGAATCACACACGCTCACAGAATAATCAGTTAGCCATAGTGATTATGTGTGTGCTGCAGCTGAGACTTACAGGGACAGGCTTTGGAAAGCGCAGATGGTCTTCTAGGAATCACTCAAGTGCACAACGTTTCACTGCAGCTAGCAGAGCTAGTGCTGAAGAAGGAAGTCATTTTAATGAAGGCTTTGGCTTCCAAGAATATGATCAAAAAATTTCTCTGTCCCAAGCCTGAGGCCAAAGCCTTGGCCCAACACATCACACGATGTACTCTGATTTTGTCCAAGTGAGTACACAGAAGGCAAAGGAGTGTCACTAAGTAAGAGAGCAAATAATAACTTTTCAATGTTTCTTTTAACCTGTTCTCAGCTATCCTTCATTCTTGTGCAAGAACAAATGGATTAGTTAAAGCCTGGGCACTAACCATTTTAACCTCTTTGGTTTTGCTCTGGAATGAAATAGATACACCTGAAAATGGGTCCAGGAGTAACTTCTGCCCCTTAGTTTTTATCTGCTGAAGTATAGCAGGGCTTGCTGTCCACAGTGCGCACAGGAAAATCTCCTGGACAGGCTGTCCCCCTGCTAATGCTCGGCTCCTGCTTGCTTAGTGGGCACCACAGAAGCATTCAGCAGCATTGGTGTTCAGAGGTTTAGCAGCTAGCTTGGCTCCAAATCAGCATCTAAGCATGGTTTTAACCAACAGTGTGACCAGTCCTTCAGCTTCCAGAGAGCTATGGATGTGTGTCACTAACAGGAATTTGTGCGAGGGAAAGCCGAGCTCTTGCAAATGGAAAGGGAAATAAACAACTCTAAGTAAATCTTGGCCAAATGCAAAATGAGTCAACAGCACTCAGAAAACCCTGCTCAGTTTGCAATGCTTAGGGACTGTTAGTTTCCTCCCCTCAGAAATTAAGGGTGATGCTATGGTTTCAAAATGCAATATTTCCTTTAGAAAACGTCTCCTAAATATAGCTTTAAAATTACTTCACCCGAATTAAAAGATTAAAAGGGGTCGCTGCAGTGGGTCAGCCCTTGCCTGGCTGCCTGGCTGCTTGTGAGCCTGCATAGATGATCACCAGGGCATAGAAGTCATATATATTGTTCATAGTCATATATAGTCATACATATTGTTCATCTTGAAATCAAGTGGGAACGCACTGTATTTGAAGCTATCCCCTTTGTGGTATTTAGAGCCTGAAGTTCAGTAAATCACCTGTTCAAGTTTGCTAACATCACATCCATTTGCCTGATGCCTCTCTGACCATCAGTTCGGTCATTATATTTTTGAAGAGCAAAAATAACGAAAAATTTGAATGAGAGCACTCATAGAGCAAAACAAAATAAAAACTAGCAGTCCTATCTTCGTGTGATCTTAATGAAGTGCCTTTATAAGTCACTGAGCACAGCTATTGCCCACCTTCCTATTGTGGTCTTGTTCCTGCAAGGTCATGAGGCAGTATGTAGGCTTGAGGAGGCACCTGCAGGGAGCCCTGAATGATGTGAGCTGTCTTGTTTCTCCACCTCCATGTGATTTATAGTCCTTCTCTCCACTTCCAGCTTGTGTTTTATGCTTAATGCAGCTGAGCACAGGGGCTGTACATTTTTAAAGGAAGCACATTCCAAAATAATTTGTCTCACTTTTTAAAATCTGAACAAACTCTATCAATAGTTTTTAGATCCACACCCGTTCATTTATTGCTTTGTGAATGTTAATTTTCAAGTATGCCGAACTAATATGACAGCATTGCAGCTGTGCAGAAGGAAGATGGTTAAAAATAACTGTAGCTCTACATCCGCAAATAACAACCTTTCGCTCATCACCTCCACGTCCAAGCATGACAATGCCAGGCCAACCACATCAGTTCAATGCCAGATGCCTTGTGCAAGTGCACAATTGTGCTGAATGAGGAATAGAGTACTACAGGAAAGGGAATCCCACAAATGAGGGGAGGAATTGCACTGCAGGAAGATGAGAGGAGTGATTTGTGCAGGGAAGGTGCCAGTGGGAAAGCGGGGAGCTGTGCTTGGCAGGAGAGAGCCAAACAACAAACAGATGTGGGAAAGGTGATGTTCACCTACCAAAAGCAAGTTCTGACCTGGAAAAGGATGGTGAGGTGCAGGTGTTTTAATATCTATTCCCAATATAGATTCTCCACATCTTAGACAACTTTGAGATGTAAGGCTCCCCACAGGGGTGGCTCAGTGTCTCACGAGTATGTGACAGAGGAGGGATGTGAAGTTGTTCCTCCTTAGGCAGAGTCCAGTGTCAATAACCACCAGACTGCCCTTCCTCTCTGTGTAGGCAGCTAGAGCTGACAGTCATTTCTTGCTTCACAGAGCTGGTAAGTCATTGAATTTTTTTAACAGATGTTCACATGCTACCATCAAGAATGTTCACGTACATGTAGAAACATATACAGATAATAAAATCATGTTCATTACATTGCTTAAAGATTACACCCTTTTGATGGGCAAATTATTTGGCTTGAGTTTTGTTTTCATGTTTCCTGACCTTATTGCTCACTGTTCAGGGCTTGCCAAAGACACCTCACCGTTTAAAATACTAAAACTTTGAGAGCTGCCTGCCTTATATCTAATGATCTAACTAATGATCTAACAAATAGATCATTAAAAAAATCCTACTGCACAAATTCGTGTTAAAGAGATGAAAACTGTAAGCATAATAATTTGCATTTTTTTTATTGTCTTAATTGAAAGCACTCCCCCTCCTTCCTCCTCCTCTTTAAACACCAGAGGAAAAAACAAAACAAAACAAAACAAAACAAAACAAAAAAACACACATATTATTGTCCAGATATCAGAGAGAAAGGAAAGCTAGCTTCTGGTCAAAACCTGCTTAAAAGATTTATGTCATCAAATACATAAAGACGGGGCTTGGGGCAAGAAAATGATGGGTTGTAGGAAAGGGCTGGTTGTAAGAAAGTGTTAACACATTTATTATAGCTCTAGGGAAAGGTGTATTTTACATTCTTATCAGACCAGCTGTTAAACTATAAAGGCACTAAATTTTGCATCTGGTTTTGAAAACCCAGACAGAGTCACATGATTGACGCAATACTGGGTTGATCAGATCTATTTTTTAGCTATAAAATGCCTTTTTACATTAGACATAAAACCGAAGAGTCTGGTCATTATGGCCTACACACAGCAATGGTATTTCGACTTGTATTAATTTTGTTGTCAAAGATACAGCTGTTGTAGGAAATATTTAGAATTTTTAGTACCATCTGGTGTGCTGAAAGAAGAAGAAGTGCTTTAAACGTTGGCATAAATCCATTTTCTAAGTGGTTAATATTGGTGCTTTGAGAAAGGGGCTGTCAGAGCAGAAGATGAGAGGAGTTGTTAATCCGGGCTGTTTTCATCCTTCTATTGCACTACAAACCCTACCCTGCCTTGATAAAACAAACATGTTTATGACTCTTAGAGTCCTCAGAATGGTTCATCATTACTAAATACATTTGCATTATCAAACCTTTTTTTCAGGATTTGACATTCAGCTATGCTGGGAAATGATAGGCTCATGGATTGCACAAGCCAGGAAGCAGAGGGAGCCGAGACTTGGTGCAGAGGTTGTTGTAACACCTCCTTGTGGGGGTGAGTGCTGCCTGATGGCCCCTCCGCAGCTTTAGCTTGCTTTTTCCGTGCAGATAACTGAATATGGGATCAACCTTTATTGTACAGTTAGTTCAGAAAGAAAAAATTGAGCTTCTGTGGAAATGTTAGACAAGTGTGCTACAGTTCACATCTAATGTCTTCAACTGAGGAGTCATTTCCTATTGTGGTGACTCAGGTTAGAGAAGTAGCAGCAGCTCAGAAGTAATAGAGCATTTCTATGGGGGAGCCCTGGAATCTTCATTCACTGAGTCTCCTTTGTAACCACAGCACTAAGACAATCTTAAAAACATGGAAACTGAAGAAGACAAAAATTAAGTATTTTGTTCCAGAGAAAACAATGAGTTGAAAACTCCCCCACAAAAATATTTTCTTCCAGTCACCAAAAGCCCGTTTGGAAGCAAAATGCAGACTTCAGCATCCGGATGCTTAAATCTGTAGAGTCAATGCTGCAACTGTCCCCTTAACAAAGGAGATTTTGAAGCTGAAGACTGTTGGCATTGCCTAAATCCTACAAAGTTTGGGGGAAAAAAGCTACTGCATATCTGTGGAGACTAGGAACTCTGTGTTCTGGGGCTGCACCTACATGTGCATCCTTCCTGGAAGACTCTTGGAAATGGGCTGTAAGTTAACTTTATTGACTCTATGATACTGAAGACCCTCAACAATTAATAGTGAGCATGTATTTTATTTTTGCCTCATATTCCTCTCCTTTACAAAGCCATGCTTTGGTTATACATACTTCTTCTTACACAGCTGTCTACAGTGGGGGCAGAGTAGATGTTTTGAATACCATTTTCAATAAACATTAGAATTAGATGTTCTTAATCACAAGCTTGATAAAATTTAAAGTCTTTCTAAAGGGTAGCTGCATCGCCACACCGTAGAGTGGAAATCAAGTCCAGGAACTGAAAACAAGACTGAGACTCATCATAATTATCTCCCATTGGAAAAGTACTTGGTTTTGCACCGGCATTTTGTAGCAGCAGGAGACCATCCTGTGATGATATTCTCTTCCACTGACATTATCACTTAATTCCCTTCTTTTTGAAGGTTTTTATAGGGATTGGGTGCAGCTGTTTCTCATCAGCCCCTTCTTATTAGAGTTTCTAAGAATCCTGATTAATTTAGAGCCCATTTCAGCTGCTGCTTAAGGAGGCTGAACATCTTGCCCTCACCCTTCTGAGTCTGCTTTCCCAATGGCTTTTAAAACATTGTGTGCAATATTAGAAATTTCCTTCTGCTGTTAATGAGCAAATGTATGCATAAATTTCTCTGTATTAGAGGCATTTGTCTTTTTCTCAGGAGCTTAATTGTTTCCTCCCCCCTCCCCCACCCTTTTAATTTCTTGAAATGTGTCTAATTTGTAGGGTAGTATAAAAAGGCGTGGGAGTACATTTAAGCTCTAAGGAGGCCCTTACAGAGCCTGGTGCTGGAAGGGGTTGAGTAATACTAAGCTCTACCTGAAAACAGGTCACTCACTGTATCTTGCAGGAATGGGTCTCTGTGGTTCTTTTACCAAGTGGGTTGCGTGTGTGTTTTCAGAAACTTAGCATACAAACCTTCCTAGATAAAAGAGGCATCTCCTTTCTCAGTTCCCAAGGGCGGCTGTCTTTTGGTGGCTGGTGAACACTATGCTGTGTTTGTGCTTCTGGTAGCTTTTCAAGCATATACTGATAGATTCTGGGCAAACCAGATTTTAGGGACACTGAGAATGTAGTTAAAGTGTTAGAGAATTAGAAAAGCAGAGAATGGTGCCCTGAAGACACTAAAAGAACAGTGACTGAAGAAAAATGCATTTTGGGGATGAGAAAAGAAAATCTCTTGAAGCGTTGAAGAGATGACTTTAGAAAACCAATTACTTGAGAACAGACACATAAAATTCTAGATGAGTCCTCTGCATAGGCTACAAGTGCTTCTAACCACTTTTTGTTTCAAATGTCCCTAAAACTACTAGATGTAGTTATTTTGTTGATTTCCTACAAGTACCATTACAGACATAACAAAACTCATTTCAGTCTAAAGTTTTATGAAGTAAAACTTCTGGTTTGGTCCTTCTTAACTACATACCTTAGACACATTTCAGTAAATGTCATTTCTCTTCACCAGAAAAAGCCTCTTGATTCTTTAATATGGTGTGGCCTTGGTTTTGGGCTCTTTCAAAGATGAGATAAAGTCATCCCATTAAAACTTTTCAAGAGTTCTTCCCAGACTTTAAGATGGTTTGGAAACCATTTGGCTCCTGAATTGAGCAATTTTTTTTCTGAATCCAGAAGCAAGTGCACTGCTAAAGCATCTGAAGAATTTTCACCAATAAATTTCAAATACAGTTTTCCTTTAGCGAATGAAACAATGGTTCTGCAGTTGTTTACTCTGTGCTTTCAGGGCATTGGGAGTTTACAATGAAAACAAAGATAGCACAGAACTGTTAAAAGGTGAAGAAATCACCTAATTATTGATTATGTTGTGTGACAGAGCCTACAAGACTCAAACCAGTTGTACTCTACTGTATAAATGATGCATATTGCATAACGCTTTTACCAGATTATTGTGGATAGAAGGTTGAATTGAGGAAAAACAACAGATTTCACAGAATCACACAGAATCACAGAATTTCTAGGTTGGAAGAGACCTCAAGATCATCGAGTCCAACCTCTAACCTAACACTAACAGTCCCCAGTAAACCATATCCCTAAGCTCTACATCATTTCCTCTTAGATTGCTCAAAAAGCTACGTAGAATCATCAGAAGATTCTTGTTTTATATACTTGTTGTTGTTTCTTTAAATGATTAAGAAATACCTTAGTTTTATGCAGGGTATCTAATCAGCCTTACCCAGATAATGTCATATACAGAGAGTAAACATTGCCTTTAACTGGGGATAGGATCATGCAGCTTGAGGTTCTGCAACCTCTTAAGCCACATTTGGAGTCTGTAACTTTTAAGTATCTAATTTCAGATTTCAGCCTGCCTTTTCTTCCCAAGCATGAAGTTGTTGGTTTTTTTTTCTTTTTTTTTTCTTTTTTTTTCCCTAAGTTAATGCCATAGACATACTAGTGTTACTGCAATGCTTTCATTTTCTCACTGGATTACTCCTCCCATTTTCACATTCCTGTGGAATCTCAATTAAGAATAGTGGAAACAGAGAAATAATCAATTTAGAGTTAAATTTCCAAACCTGTCTTGTTAAAATAGGTCAGAAATTTTCTAAAGCAATCCTGATATTTTCCTCTTTCCAAAAGGAAAATGTAACTCTTGAGGAAGGTAACACATTTGCAGCTAGGATGTTCTAGAGAAAAAGTCTGTGGTGGACCTTATTTTCAACAATACAGTAGTTCAATTAAAAATCCCTTCATAAACAGACATTAATTTCAAAAATTCAGGCCTGTCACACCATCACATCTAAGCTGTACAATCTTTCCCTGGTTCATCTAATTTCATCCTCAGGTAGTGATTTACCTACAAGTCGCTAAGTGAGCAGTGAAACTCACTTGCTTACAGAATCCCAACCTTGGTTTTAATAAACACCTCTATAAAGTTGTGGTGGGAGACTGCTGATCTGCAGAAGTTGTTTACAGTTCAGGTTTCCCTGCAAAGGAGTGCTTCACAAACAAGTGTCCACAAACACATGCTGACCTCAGCCCATTACCTTATTTTTTCTCTGCTTCATTTAGTTGTAGCATAAGAAATTCTTCATTCATACAGCAGAGTAAATGTCATGAAGAGCCTGGGGTGAGGAAGAGAGTAACAAGGAAAGCCTACAATAGACAGAGAAAAACAAAAGCTTGACTTACTACAGCAGTGCAAAAAAGAAAACGTTGAGCGGAGCCTGATGGAAAGCTAAGGAAAGAGATAGGAGCCTTACCAAGCGAGGCAGAGATTTTGATCGACTGATATTTAATTTAACAGAGCAAGTGAATGTAGTGTTTAATAAAAGAATTATGGAGTTATTTTTCTGGTAATATTACTCTTCAGTAATGTAGTTAAATTCTGTTAGTTAGAAGTTACATGATAGTTAACTGACTGCTGTATGCATGAGCCATGTGCCAGGCAGGCTCATGGAGAAAACTGGGCAGCGCAGGGACTCGTGGTGGCACAGCCAACACTGTGAGGTTTGTAACTGGGTGCACTATCAGAGTTTTTGCTATTCACAGCCTTTTGCTACTAAGATTACAGAGAGCACACTAAACTTTATTTTCCCATCTAAGAAGCTTTGGGTTTTCTGCTGCTAAAAACAAAGACGGGCCATGGATGTAGAACTAATTTACTAACTGGATGTTTGTTCTCCCTCCATCTTGTTTTACTTCGCTATCAAAACATATTTTGTTTCTGTTAATCTAGAAATTTAAACTGTAGTAATCTAGGGCTATTTACCCTGAATGAGACTATTCACACGGAGTTTTAATATGCTATAGCTTATATAAATTGACTTCACACCTTTAGCTGATTGATTTATTTAGCTTTCCTGAGTGACCCTTTGTAGGCAGTCCAAACTGTTTCATTAGTAAAATGAGGACTACCCTTCAGGCTGTATCTCTTTCAGCTGTTCTCAGACCCTATTCAGCCCTTTTTCATTATCCTGAAAATTTAAAAGCTTGCAAGGGGCCTGAGGCCAAGTTTAGCTTACTGCTGTGGAGTATTCTTATGATCCAGCCTTTCTTTTGCCCCCATGTGAGTTTGTTTCTACCTCCATTCCTACAACACTTTTTCTTTCCTCATAAGCAAATTTGCAGAATCAAACCTCCCAACCTTGTGCCAGCCTGGACACCTTCTTGCCTCCATTTTTCTATTTTCCCTATCTGACATTTTTTCTGCTTCTTAATGTCATTGTATTAATTCGGTATTTTTCCTGCAACCTTTTTCAACAACTCGGATGTCTGTGTCAGATGCATTTCCTACCAACCAACTAGCCCAAGTCAAAAGCTGTAATGTAGGAAATGCATGAGTGCCCCCTCTTGTCTGCTCTCAAGTAAAACAGCTCAGCCACCTTTGCCGTGGAAGGAAAGCAGAATAAAGTCATTTTACTTAATCCATCAATTTGCATTTATTTACAGATTGAAATGGAATAAAATAGAGATGTTCACAGCCTGATAAAAGGAGATCTGTGCACATGCTTGCAGGCTGAAAGGCTGTGCTGTTCTTTTTTTGGTGGGGAGGGGATTCAGAAGTACAGACATATGTACCATAGCACAGGCATTAGGTTTTCTGCCTACTCCACATTCTTCATTGTTTTATCTGCAGACAGAGAAATGCTTTTGGTATTGCTTTGATCAGAGAGATCATAGCTAATAAAACATTCTCTTTTTTCTCAGCCCTGCTTGAACCTTGGGATTCACTTTTCCTTGAAACAGGATCTTCAAAATGGTTATTCTGTGATATGAAGTCTGATTTCCCAGATAGTCAGACCCATAAATATTAAGAATCTCATAGACCCTCTAGAATAGTTTAGAAAAAAATATATGTCAATCCTTTTGAAATTTCCTAGATGATGAGCATCAAAATGGCAAACGAAGGCCACAAGAAAAGAATTAGCTGCCTTTTTTTTTTTTTCTCTCTCTTTTTTTTTTTTTCTTTAGAAGGATGAATTCATCTGCTGTTACTGTAGCTTTACTGTCATCTTAAGGAATTCTGCAAAACCAGCAGGGCTGCTGTCAGGGTGAGATGAACAACCTCACAAAGAAGGCTGTACGACAGGATTTATGGGGAATTGGGTCCATGCTATGGTCTCTATGTCCATGTTTTGTTGTGTGAGTGTTGATGGGGGGCTTTATTTACTTATTTATCTCTTTACCAATTTGTTTTAGCAAGGTCTTCGCTAAATTAGAAAGAATAACCAGCCCGCAGCTCAGCAAAGCCATGTCTGAGCAGTGTGACTGAAGACCCAGGGACAGGCATTCCTAAGCATGCAGGGAAACCTCCAGCTCCTTGCAGTTAGATGAATATGGAGGGCTCTTTGAACACAAAACTGTGGGTTTATTCATTTCCTCATAAAGAGCCCTGAAAAGTTTTCATCTTCAATTGAAATTCTGCAATGCAACCTGATTTTTTGTCTCTCTGTCTTGTCTCCATTTTCCTGCATTGCTTTTGGTTTGCTGGCTGCAAAGTGACCCCTTGAGACAAAGCTAATCTTATTTCAGGAACTGTGCCTGCAAAACAGGGAGATGACTGTGGAGTTCTGGGTAGTATTAAAGAAAAACAAAACACAATGCAGCATTAAAGCCCGTGTGAAGCCAGTGCTTGTAAGCAGTGCCAAGCTGACAGTTACAGGGAAGAAAGGCTCTGATTTAACGGGTAATGTGCAAGCCAAGGGCCATACTATCCTGCTAACATGTCTAGATATTAGGGCTGTGTCTATATTGTCTAATCAATATGGCACAGTGCCTGGCCTAATTAGCTCCATTTCTTTAATTAGGCCAGGCAGGATGCTATGCTGATGTGGTCATGCTGCTTTGGGACCTTAGCGAGCACCTCTGCAGGGCACAGCTCTGTGCCACATAGACCTGCCAGCTTGCTGCTGTTTGAGATCCCACTCTGTGCCATACTGGACATGGTAGGTGTAGTCTTTGTTCATTGTCAAGACTTTGCTGAACCCTAGGATTTAGTCAAATGACCAAGGAATGACTGTGTGTTTGTGTTCTCTACTGGGAAGTGAATGATCCTACAGCTCTTTGTGGACCCAAATGGCAACCATGGTGCATGCATCTACCTCATAAAAAAGGTATTCATACATGCCAGTCTCTCCTTTCTAGTAGTAGCAAGTTCATGTCTGGTCTTTGACTCGCAGCGGAGATGTTATGGGTCAAGTTGCCCTAGAGTAGTGGACATCCTCTCTGGTGGCACATTGAACAGGAAGCCCACAAAGCACATTAATTCACCTGTAGAAACCTATAGCTAGTAAACAAAATAGGCGAAAATTCATGAATTTTGGTTAAAACTGTAGTTTGTTCCATTTAAATTTCAACCTTAAATTTTATGAGCTTTAGTGTGTTTCCCCAGCAGCAAGGTTTCTGAGATCATGCCTTCTGTGCATCTGTCCTGGAGGGTCTCCTTGCACTCGTTGCCTTGTCTCATGTAAGCTGATGGAGCTTTTAAAGATACTCAGTTTCTACAGGGTTTGTAGGAATGGGTGCCTGGGTGGAGGTCAGCCGCTGCTCGTGGAGTTAGACCTTAGGGTGGGAGAGTGCCAATTAGGGTTCTGCAGAAAGCACATTTAAGGACTCTGCCTTATTAGCCTCCAAATAATTGACTCCTCAGTCACAGTTTCTGTCTCTGAGGTAGATTCCACAGAGGAGATCTGCATACCTCACTCTTATTAAAACTGAGTTGAAAAGTCAGTCAGCCACGAACAACAAGTCCACCAGAAACCAGGTTTGATGAGTCCCAGAGCCTGGAGCAAGGATGGCTCTCCCAGCCCTGCCTGTGCGCAGGGTGGGCTGATATCAACCTCCTTGTTAATGTCGCCTAAGTCACTGGGTGATGAGATTCACCTGCCTCTGATTTAATCTGTTTTTTCATTCAAGAGCTCAAATGCTAACTTATTATTTTTATTTTCTGTACAGCTTTGGGGTATTTTCACTTTCTTAGGATACTGTTCCCAGATGAGACTTCAGTGTATTGCCTCTGATCTGTGCCAGAAAGAATTACAGATGTTTCAAAGGAAATGTGCAGAAACCAGGCAACTGAAACAGAATAAATTATGCTTAAAATCAAGGAAATGTCCTAATAAGTGAGAAATGCACCAATTTCTCCTTGAGCTTTTTCAGTGCCACTACCACCTGTGTTTATTTTTTATTTATTTATTTATTTTGCTTTACAGTATGGTACAGCAGCTGGTTCTTCCACATGAAGAAGTCTGTAGTAAGGCTGAAGTATTAAAGGATTTTTTAGAATTTCTTAATTTTCTCACTTCAGGTTACTTTAGGCAGGTGTACTTAACAGGCAGGTGTATGTCAGGTTACTTAACAGGCAGGTGTATGTCTTTTTCCCTGTGGGACAAAAAAAAAAAAAAGTGAGGCTTTGTGTTGTGTACCCTCCCTGACAAACTGTGGGACAAACATTTGACCCAGGCACCAAGCATAGCCACAGGTGTCTGCAAAAGTGCTCCCACAGCAACAAAATGAGCCCCTGCACTCTTCTGGGTGACATGTCTCTTTTCTGTTTGCAATGGGCTGAAATTGGAGAGGAATTTCTAATTTGTTTTCTCCCTATAGCTGTATCCCAGGTGAAGCTGCAAACATCAGTGGCAGGCAATGAGTGGCATGCCTTGGCTATTTGCTTTACGATGAGCTTTTGGTTTACTTAGCAGTGCACATTGCCTGGATATACACGTGCTCCAGCAACATAAAATACTTCTGGTATCCTAATTTTAGGCTATTTTTTTTTTATCAGTTTCCTCTTGGAAACAATGAAATAAAAACCTTACCCAAAAAGCCTGGCCCAAAATCTCAGAAAACCTGGTTCAACAGAAGTTACCATTTTTTTTATGCCTTTCTTGCCATACTAGAGTCATGAATCAAATACTTAATGAGATCTTTTCAAAACTTGCTTGTTCTTTTCAAGTCCTTTTGAAGGAAAAGCATTTCCACTAATTTTGGGAATGAAAATACATCTTAGTGTTTTTCTGAGAGGTGGAAGGTATTTTTCTATAAAAGTTTATTTATTTATTTATTTATTTAATGGATTTTCTGCTTCTGTGTTTTATTTCTTTAATTTACAGGATACTTATTATCTGACTATACCTGAACATCACTGTATCTTCTGAGATTCCTTGAAGAACTTTGGTATTCATAGTAATAACATGCATGAGATGAGATCATCTGGCCTGTTATGGCAGAAATATGTAATTCCACAAGAATTTTATTGTAATTTAGCATGCACTTATGTCTGCTTATTTGAAAGTTTATCTGGATAATGAATTGTATCCCTTAGGCATTTTGTAATAGTTCTTATTTTAGTAATAGTATATCTTCAGTGCATTTCTAATACCAAAGAGTCCATGTCAAACATAATGATCAAAACTGAGCATAGTTTCTTCAGCGTAATTTAGCACAAATTTGAACTATGTATTTTATAGCTATGTATTTGAATTATGCAAACTAGTGACTCAAAATAATTTTCAAAGTGCTAATGGAAAGCACACCAGATTTTCCCAATTTGAAAAATGCAAATCTCTTAAGCCTTTGCTCAGCTCCCAGACTTAGTGTATTTTGATGCATCTTCGTTCTTAAAGCTCTACAGTACCACGTCCGTAGGAGCACCTCTCACAGTACCAGGATCTTGCTGTCCTGAGTTTGGTTTATAAATATGTAATTTATTTTTTGTAGTTCACAAGTAACCTACAGCTACCACATCGCCTGTTTTTGTAACGTGTGATCCCTGGTTGTCTGGTCTGTGTGTAGAAAGACGTTGTGCGTTTTCTCATGGAAGACAAATGAGCCACAATGAATCACAAGGTTGTCTTTAATATTCCCCTTCCACAGTGTAACGCTAACCAGTATGCCCAGTTAGGGCTAATATGCCGCCTAGATCTGCACATGACAAATGTGATCCTGTGCCACTTCATACACTGCAACCTATTGTCTCCCCATGTGTCTTCCCCAGAGCAGCCAGTCACGCATTCCCTGGGTATGTTGTCATGGCCACAAGGATTGTTTTCCTTTGGAGTCTAATAATAAGTCAATTAGAGCAGGATTAGCCTCTGGGAAATGAAACCAGTTACTCCCTCTCTCCCAGGATGAGGACCTTAAATGATCTGCCTGAACATTTTCCTCTCCTTCCTTTGTTTTTCCTGCAATCCAGCAAATCACTTCTCCTCTAATTAGCTTGCCAGTAGGCATCTATCAAATGTTTCTCTTGTTAACTTACAGCACCAGCCAGAAGGGTGCTTTGTAGCGCCTTGTCGGGGTTCTGCCAAGTTTAGTGTCTGGCAGAGCTGGAAAACAAACAGTCCCCCATATATATCTCCCCATCTCTTCCTCCACCTTTCCCTCGTCGTCCCCCCCACCCCCCCCCCCAAAAAAAAAAAAAAGAAAAAAAAAAGAAAAAAAAAGAAAAAAAAAAAAAGAAAAAAAGCTCTGCCTGACTCTGTGCTGCATTTTCACCCAGGAACAAGCTCATTTTTCTCCCTGGCTGTAGCTCTCATTTCACTCTGCAGGCACTTGGGAAGAGTCATGGTGGAGCCCTTTCTTCTAAACACCAGCATGCCAGTGTTTAGACAAGGGGAATACACTTCTGGTCACGGTTTTCATTTCCTGGATTAAGACAGGCAGAAAAAAAAAATGTAGTTGTGAGTATAAATCACTTTTGGCCTTGTTCTGTGTTAAAAGATAAGCAAATTCAAAATATCAGCCAGCCTGCCAAGCCTACAATTTAAAGGATCAACACTGTCTCCTTCCGATCCCATCTGACTCTACCCCAACTCCAGGAAAACTTGATCCCACTGGCCAGGCTGGTCCTGAAAGCCACTGTCCCAGTGGAGCATCATTTGCACTGGAAGGCCCTTGGCATTATGAAATCCACCAGGAGAGGCAGCTGAGGCTGTGGAGCAGCAGTCACAGGAAACTCATGGAAAGAGCAGGGCACAGAGACATGTTCCTGCTGTCACCACAGCTGTGTGAGGTTTCCCCACATTCCCTGCTACTGCCCCAAGCTATATAGATGGTCCTCCATAGCGTGTAGGACTTGTGGGCTTGCATTATGTATGAGATGCAGGATGCATGTCTGACTGTGCCCAATCACTTCAGGGCCACAACCATCAGTAAGCAAGAAGTGGGAGCAGAACATGACAACAAAATCTGCTGACAAATGAGTTTGTGAGGAGCTGTAAGACAAAACCCTGGAAATACCCTGGGGCCTGAGGACCCCTTCTAGGTCATTCCTCTGAGTCCTAGAAAATGCATGTCTTATGCTTCTTAACGAACCACAGTTAATGTAGTGCTACAAACACCCAGCTGTAACATGGCACAATTTATGCAAAGAGCATAGTAGAAGAGTTTCAGATTAAGAGAATCACAGCATGTATTTTTGCAAGCAAGGCTGAGAAAAGCTATTGGTTCTCAAATCTGGAAAAGCAGCTTCTGCTTTTAGCTTTCCTACCTGCTGTCTGCTCCCTGCAAGGAGCCTGCAGATACAGCTGAATGCTCTGGGTGCTCTGCATGGTGCTGTGATCTGAATTGCACGCTCATGAATCTTCATCTTCGGGACTGCTGAACATGTCCTATATTTTAAAGTTAATAAAGCAAATATCAGTTGACAGGATATGAGAGGTTCATGTCAGACAGAGCCAGTAAGAGAGACAAATGTGGACATGTGCATGCAGAAAATGTTCAGGCATTCGTCAAGCACAGCTTAATCGACTCCGATGATGGGGTCGTGCACGGTGTTCAGCAGCACCAGCACCCAGCCGTCCAAGCTGGACTCGCTGTGGGGCGGACAGGCTGCCGGGCTCTTCTCAGCATCCTCCTCCTGGCACCAGGGCTGTGATTAACAGCCTGGCCAGGCTGGGCCAGGGGCCTCCTGATAAATTCAGTGCTTTAGAACAAAGCCGTCATTCTCTTGAGCAGTTTAATGTGCCGTAATGAACTGAAATAAGGCAGAATGTAAAGGCAGGGAGATACAGGCGCTCTGCTGGAAAGCAGAGTCATTAAAAATAATGAGCAGTCTTTCACTTCCTTCTTTTTATTAACTTTCTGCAGAGGACAACCTGGCACTTTATTTTTAACACAGTCTCCACTTCACTAATATCCGTTAGACAGATGGCTAAATTTTTCCCACAACATGCTCCACAATATTTAGGAAAACAGAATAAAAAATAAATACAAATAACAATACTAATACTAATACTAATACTAATACTAATACTAATACTAATACTAATAATAGCCTTCCTCTCCAGTTCTTCTTCTCTGCACACCCCAGCTGATTATTTTTTCCATAGCGTCTCTGAATTGTACTACTCCTGCCCCACTCTGTGGTGATCACACAAAAAGAGGCACACCGAGGTGCCGTGTCCAGGAAAGCACATATTACCCCTAACTAACCATTAGCTTAGATTTAGATTTTCAGTTTTGCAAGCTTTTCCTTATCAAGGCTTGCATGGTCAGAGCAGAGCAGGGTGACACGGGTAACAGCACTCCCAGGTGCATGGCACAGCCTGTGTTCAAAATAGCTGCTGAAGCCTGTGTCCCCAGCCCATAGAAATACCTGCCCAGCACTGAGCAGGCTGTTAATGGTCCCAGCCACTCCTCCCTACAACTGCTGAAACCTCTGGCTCCTGCCCAGAAAGGGAAGGCCTGATCCTGCCCTTGATCCCCACACACAGAGACTGCCGCTTACAGGCTATGAGGTGCTGCTTGTCGTGAAGGTTGCGCTTGGTTACAAACAACATTAACGCATGCCATTACTGTAATCAGACATGTGGCTTAAATTATTGCCCCAGATCTGTAGAGCTGGAGAGTAGGATTTAGGCTTTTAATCTAAACTTCAAACTTGTTTAGGATGAGCTTTTTATTTATTACTGCACTTCTACTGTCCATGTTGGGGCGTCCTGAGCTCCTAAAACCCAAAGCAGCTCCATGGACCCCCTAAGTGAGAGGGTGCCTGCTGCACCCCAAGCCGGGCTCCCAAATTTGTCTGTTCTTCACCCATTCCTGGCACTTCGGCAGTTGGATCACAGAAATCTGCCATGAGGCCAGAACTCAAAATTTCAGAAGGGTATGAGATGCATTGAGTGTAACATCAAAAATAAATAAGTAACAGGTTCACATCAGACTCTCATCTTGTTTTTAATCCCCTAACATTAAACTGAATGCATGTATTCCTGCTGTTTATCCTAATGTTTTCTATATCCAGAACAAGTTAATATAACATTTTCCTACATGACCTGAGCACAGATCCCCATCATACATATTAGCCATATTAGTCTGGATCTACGTGGCTGTCATAATGACCCAGCAATGGTTACCTGATCACAGAACAAATATTTAATTTTGTTTTGATTGCAAATATTTGCACTCAAGCTGTATTCCCCAGTTGTAATTGATAAAACACATGCTGCTGATTCTGCCAGGGAAGGCCTGGTGACTTTTTCAGGTTACTTTCCTGTGTGACACTTCTGTGATTTTTCTAACCATATTCTGGCTAGTTTTACAGACACTACCAGCAGCTGCAAAATGTACAAGCCAATACACCATCAGCAGGTTTGTCTCTCACACTGTAATTTGGATTTTCCAAGTTAAGCCTTTGTAGAATTTCCTGCGTTGTATCTGCATTAATACATCCAGCTATATCTAAAGATTTTGTCTGTCCCATTTGGGACTAAGTCAGATTTCTGAAAATTTTGAACTTTTCATGAGCAGCATGAAACAGCAAAGCCTTTGTTTCAGTCAGTTCACTACAGAAGGCCAGAGGAAATTCAATTAAGAGAAAAATATTCATTGTGCTTGCGTATCATCATATATTAGTCTTCTTTCTCCTGTTCTACAAATTGCTGCGGGCCATGCGGGTGTACAAGGTATATACACCAGCTGAGGATTTGTTTTTGTAAATCCCTTTTGGTTCATACTCCAGCAGGGCCTGTGCCAGCAACTATCTCTGACGGTCCAGAAGAGAGAGAGCTGTAATTGATGGTGCCCCTGGGAGCTTTTCCTCCTGTCTGTGTATGTGTGTGCACACAAGAGAGAGTGTCTTTTATCTTGTGCCAAAAGTGGCTTTAATCCAGCACTGAGCTTTTCTTCTTCTTACTTGTTCCCAAGTGCTGCAACATTTCAGGTTTTCGGGACAGGATTGGCAGAAGGCATCTTCCAGAGAAGTGGAAGAAGTGATGGCAGAGCTCAGCTTTGAAGACATGGAGGGAATGGTACCACTGCTTCACATTGGGCTTTCTGCTTTGTGCCAAAGGGCTCCTGCAGAGAAGATCTGATGGGTCCTGATGAGGCAGTTGGAGAGGCCACAGCTTCCCTGCCTCCACTGTGGCCTCCCCTTCCTCCACTAGTTGGCCCAGTTCTGGTACAGGACGTAGTGGAGTGGCCTACATTTCACACCCAGCCTCTCAGTCAGTGAGGAGGAGGATGGTTTCTTTAGCAGGATGCACAGCACAGAAGAGGAAGATGAACTGCTCCTTCTTGCCATGCAGCCTGGAGAAATGTGTTGCTCCTCAGCCCATCCTGCTGCACTGGGTTTTGGGGGCTGCAGTTGCATGTTTGCTTGAAAAATTGCTAAATTGCTTCATAACCTCCCCACAGACTGTTGTTGTCCCCTACTTCCTATCTTATTAGCAGTTTACAGCTGAAATATACCTCTGGTGATAGAGGTTTGTTGTATCAGGAGTGACATCCATTGGAAGTAAATGGACTACATATCACACTACCAAGAGGGGAAGGGTATAATGCCCCCAAAATATTTGGTCATATTTATAGATAAAGCAGTGATAGAGGACATTCATGTATTTTCCTAATTCTGGCCCAACTTTCCTGTGTAATTGTCTTAAAATCCCATAAATTGGGATTTTACTAATCATAACCTCTTTAGTACCTGTAAAGTAGGACCGGATTCTTTTTGGTGTAGAGAAATATTCAGAATTTAATTTTATTCTGAGGCTAAAGGGGTCATTTTTGCCTCAATCCCATTAAGTTTATGGAGTGGGCATTGGAATGGGCTGCCCAGAGAGGTGGTGGAGCACTCATCCCTGGGGGTGTTGAAGGAAAGGTTGGACCTGGCACTTTGGGACAGGGTTTAGTGGGTGATATTGGTGGTAGGGGGACAGTTGGACTAGGTGATCTTGGAGGTATTTTCTAACCTTAATTATTCTATGATTCTATGTGAGGAGATAAGCAATGTGATCTAGTTGGATGGCCAACTAGGGGCAGGGGAGGCATATATTTTCTGCAGCATATTTCATTCACTGCTTAATGATTTTTCCCCTTCATTGCTGTAAAAAGCCAAGAACCTGTAATGGGATCTGACTAGAAAGACAGTCATCTGAGGATGCTTTCTCTTCTACAGTTAGATTTTTGGTTCTTCCACTAATGAAAAAAAACACATGATAAATCATGTTAAATGCCCTGCAGAAGTATAAATAAATTTTATCAGTTTAAAACCTTTATCAACCAACCTCATTTTGTTAAAACACCCATGTTAAAACAGTGTGAAAAATGATATTAGGTGAATCTGACAAGAGCTTTTTTTTTTCCATAAAACTCTGCTGACTGGCATTGCTGATAGTATTTTCCTGCAAAAAGTACTCTTTATCAGTAGCTCTGATGTTTTGCCCAGGATTGATGGTAAAGCCCAAAGGCCCTGCTTTTGAGTCACTGTATTTATGCCTTTAAAGTATTGGCACACAAATGAGCTTTCTTGAAGGCCCCTGGAAATATAAACCAAAACTTTCCCAGTTGGGTGCCAAAGACTGCACATTTAATTTATGTCTGCAAAGGCCATGGGAATGGCAGATGCTTAAAAGTGGGTCATGTTTATTTATATATTGAACATAGGTTTAGGGATTCAGCTTATTATTTGAAAATTATACAGCAAGCGTGAATAACCCACTTCCAGACAAGCATGGTTGTGCTTGTTATTATTCACTGCACTTATATGTAAAAACCTGCTAAAAGTGGGTGTAGACAGCATGAACTTGCTCAATGTGGCTGTGCCAGCAGAGGAAGGCAGGGTTTCTTCTGCTGTCAGGTGTCAAATGAAGCATCAGACAATAGCAGAGGTGTGGAGCAATGTATGGTGTGAGGCTGAACCTGTGTGGGAAGTCATCACTGAGAAGGTCCAGGATGGACATTACCAAAAAAAAAAATAATAATAAAATAAAAATAAAAAAAAAAAAATGCAGGGAGAGAGAATAACCCTTAAAATTAGAATTAAGGTTGGAAAAAAAGTCCTCCTAAGTCCTAGTAAACTACCAGTGCTGAGAACATGGCTGTCCCTGAGTCCAAACCATCCCTCTGCTGCTGCTCATGCTGCCATCAAAGTGCTTTTCCAGCTGGCTACATCCAATATCACAGGGTAGAAGCTAAATGATGCTACACTAAATCCAATTGAATCTCGTGTGTAGTGTTAAAAATTACAAGTGCATCACAGTCATCCTTATTGGTTCTGGTCAAAATCCTTAGGAAAGAAATTTACAGCAAATACCTTTGAAGGCAGGAGGTGAGATTTTGAAGATGATCTGAGTACATGCCTCAGCAGGAATGATTTTCCTGGGCAGGCTGCCGTGCTCACATGGCCACACTACTTCCAATAGCCAAACAAGCTTGTTCAGAACGAGTTGGGCATCTCTGCACATTATCACACAAGCTTTGCATTTAACAGTGGCTTCTGAACGCTTAAGTAATTTTAAAATGATATTTCCAGACAGAAATTGAACATATTCAGACACCAAAATCAGATTTAAATCACTGTGAATTAGATGTCTAAACACCTCTGAAAATCTGGTCCTGGGGCTTTCAAGTCACCAAAATGCATTTGTAAGTTGTAGCCAAAGGACTAGTCTGATCTTGCCATCTATTGATAGAAACCCACAGCTACAGCTGGGAATGTGTTTTCTTTACAGTCTTCCTCAGGCAACTGAAGGGCCAGAGCCACTCAGTCTATGAAAATCAGCTCCTGTCTTCACCAAAACAAAGGGCTAATATTTACAGTCTATTTACAGATTGTTTTTATTGTCCTTTGACAGGCTATAAAAGAAAAAAAAAAAAAAAGGAAAAAAAAGGAGCTTTGGAGCTTTGTCACCTTTATTGTTTCTAAAACAATAGGACCCAGGGAAGCAACTGTTTCTAATATAGGACAATGCAGTTACCCCCAAATGACAAGCAGTTGGTGATGTGGATGCCTGCTCCATCTCCACTCCAGTGCCCAGTTTGAGGGCATGATTTTCCAGAGATTAATTCTGCAGTTTGGGGCCCTTTCAGGCTTCTCAACTTGCCTGCCCCCAAAAAGGAAACAGCCAAAACTGGCCATAAAAAACTCTAATAAATGATCTATTGGGGTGAGTAAGGGTAAGGGAGAGAAGTTCCAGCCATCCCATTTCAGGAGCCTCAGTTTTTCCCAGCTGTGTTTGTTCCCAGCCTTGCCTCTGGAGAACATGTACCTGCTCTGCAGTGATCCCTTTCCTTATGCCTCACTTACTGAAGTTTTTTTCATGTTTAATTCAGAAAGGAAAGAGTTTATGAAACATGAGATCTCACACACACAAAACACACAGAGGGAGGAGAAGGGAAGCAGTCTGGCAAAGGGATAGATCTGAAGCAATAAAACTGCTTTTCCTTCTCCAGCGTGTAGGGAACTTGTGACTCCTAATGTGGGAGGACTGAAAGTCTCTATCTAGTCCTGAAGTTAATTTAAAATACAATCAAAAAAGTACTTGAAAGAACGAACCTCTTACAAGTGAGTAAGACATTAAAATATGCTCAAAGTGTGTTATATCAGCAGAGTCTAATGCAACTGCATGGTAAGAAAACAGTCGGAGTCACCAAGTCTGCATGTACCACAAATCAAAGTGTTATGTAATTAGAATTATTTTGTCACCATCTTGTGGGACATTAGGGTAACATCTGGCAAGCTTCTGATTTCAACTTGTGCACCCAATATGTGCTCCAGAAACAGGGAGGAAGTGATTGCTCTAAGTGCTGCAGTGGTATCGGTGTGCATGATACTGTAAAATGAGCATTTTGGAGTTCCTGCAGTTTTACTGTGCTGCTCAGCAAACTTTCCAATTTGCAGGCGGAATATTTCTCCCAAAGGTTAAGTGTAGATTCTTATGAAAGTTGGCACAACAGAGATGTAAGAGAAACCAGATTTCTAACATAAACAGCTATGTCTTCTCAGAGAATGGGTCTGTTTCAGCCATTGGGTATTAAATGTTTTCCTTAAGCCTTAATTTATTGCTTCAAGTTCAGAAACTCTGCCTAGTCTGAAGATGCTTGAGAAATACACTCCCTCTCTCCATCGGTCCAAGCCATTGGTGTCTGATGGAAATTTTTCTGGATAAATGCGAACCAGATGTTCCCAAAACCCGACTTGTGACCTGTCCTATGTTTCCAACCCGAGATGGTGCACGCTGGTTGCAGAGCTGCAAAGCGGCAAGGGACTGTATCTGTAAGCACACTTCTCAGACCCCTCTTCACCCAGACCCAATGCAGCATCTGCTGGAAAGAGCACCCTGACCCCAAAATGCAGAGTGGACTTATTCCAGGGTCGCTGCACATGGCCTAGCACGGTAAAAGGGATTCATAACAAGCAAACACACCACTTTGTGGGCTGCTGACTGAGGTGCCAAGCCCTCATGGGCTCATGACTGCAATCCCTCTGTGTCACCTGCAGGTACCCTGCAGAAAGCCCCCGTGCTGCTGTTGCATTAGGCAGGACACCCTATCGGAAAGGTCCGAGATAGGGAAATCTGGAGTCAGATTGTATTTCCCAACCGTTAATAAAATTTCCCCTGGAATAAATGTAGAGGAGCTGGCGCCACGTTATGTTATTCAAAACCACAAATTTCCTCTCCCTCCCAATCTGCCAGAGTTACAGACTCTTTTGCAACTTCTTAAAAATTCAAGATGTTTTCCCCAAATGAGCATCCTCCTCCTTCAAAACGCACCCAGGGAAAATTAGCAATGCAATTTAGCTGTGCTTGTAATGAGAAGAGGGGAGGGTGGTAGTGAAACAGCGTGACAGCTCCATGCATGGGAACACATTAGCAAGTGTTTCATCCCTGCCTGGGGTGTTAGAGGTTTCTGCAGCAAAGGGAAAGGTTGATATGAAGGCTGCTGCTGCATCCAAGGTGACGAGCATAAGCTGCATGGCAGAGGGGCAAGAAAGGACTCAGCTCTCACCTCAGGCTTTCCACACCTAAACTGGACCCCAGGGGAGCTGCTGTGGGCTTTCCCAACACTGTCCCACTGTTTGTGCCATGATTCTTGGCACTGCTGTGGCCTGTGCCACCCCGCAGATGAGCTGTGGATGTGTTTTGGAGCCAGGGGCTCCCAGCAGGAAGCAGGGCCCCCTGCCTTGGTGGGGGCTCTCGTACCTACACACCCACAGAGGTGATCTGTGTTGTGCCACTGCTTAGAAGGGTGGCTATAACCTCAAAGGCAAGACTTGATGCCAAGCTAGAGCTGTTTAATGTTTCTTGTCTGGATTGACAGTCACATGTCCCTGTTAAAAAGCACCTTTGACTCTAATGCAGGTATACAGTGACCAGGATAGGAAATCGTGAAACAGATTATTTCCCAGTTTTCAACAGCGTATGTCACCTTACATCTTTCATTGTTACTGTCCTTCAGCCCCAAGGCACCTGGCTGTACAGGACTTTATAAAATAGACCACTGAGAGCTACTGGGCCCTCTTACTGTTTCTGTAATGGACCTGTGAAATTTACTACAGACAATAAATGCTAAGAACAGTCAAAAGCCCTAAGACAAATTTGAAGAGCACACCTTTCACCTTCTATATGTCTTGCTCTTTCCAACAGGCTGAAAGACAGGTGACTCCTGAACTTCAGAGGGATGAAAGGAGATCCGTCCCGAGAGGAACACCACAGGGACCCCACTGCTGAGCCCTGAGGTTCTCTGCCAGGCTGTGTGAGCCACAGCTGCATGTGGGATGTTCCTTGACAGTACCTGGGGAAAAATTAGGGCCATGAGATTGACGGAAGGCCAGCACAGCTGGAGCACAAGCTACCCATGTTGCCTCTAGGAAATGCTAAGGTGTGAGCTCTAAGCTGACCACTGAAGTCCACACAGGAGACTCCCTCCTCCTGTGGTTCACAGACAAGTCCTTTCCTGGTGATAAAGAATCAGTGCAGCATCACCAGAGCAAGGACTGGGTCAACCCAGTGCAAAAAAACTAAACCACTTTCCAGTCTAACAAGCTTTATACATGTATTTACATATACAAATAAATATATGCAAGAGAGATTCTTTGTTATGCTTTGAAATTCAGCAATTAGAAGCATATTCTTTTTAGGAAGATCAAGGTTTAAGACTCTCTTCTGATAGTTTTAGCTATGTAGGAATGGCAGCCTGGTCTCCTGTGTGCTAGGAAAACATTTTAATAACCTCATATCTAATATGCTAATATTTTTAGCTCATATTTGGGATGGCACTGATCACATCATTTAGCTTTGGCTCAGATTGTTAAGTCAGTGTAAATTAGCAGCACAGTGTACAACAAGATATATCTTTAAAGCAAAATATGCCCTCAGATTGTATGAAATTCTGCCTTTCATAGTGAGTTACTCTTGAGTAGCTCTAGGGAGTTTAATTGGCAAAATTCCTAGTAAGATTAGAAATTAAAATTTTAAATAGCAACTCATGATTAAAAATAAATATATAGAAGAAATGAAAAGCAAACAAAAAGAGTTAATGTATTACTTAATTTTTCCCTTTTTCCTATTAGTAATAGTATATTTTGAAAAATATATATGAAAAACAACCACATGCTTTGTCCTGGACAAAACACTAGAGGAAGACACATAACCAGGAACAAACTTCATTGCAAAAGTAGCTACTAGTATGTGTGTGTGTACATATGTTTATAATATATAGTGTATATATTAGTGTATATACACTGATATTTATACAGATATATATGTGTATATACATTTACATACAGACACACAGATATGTATAGAAGAAAAAAAAAAACAACCCCCACAGCCTAAGGTCTGAAGTGCAGGGAACTGGATCCCCCCGCTAGATCTGTGCACCAGCACAGAATTACGTGCTGCGTATTATTGGGGTTCCAGAAAGGGCTAGCAATACATGGTATGGTGACTCGTGGGATCAGAAGTCTTTTATTGTACTGAACTGTGAGCACACATAAAATCTTGTACCATGTTAAAAAGAAAAAAAAAAAAAAAGAAAAAAAGAAAAAAAAAAAGCACCTCTTTGCCAAGTTTCTTTTCGTGCTTGTGCCAAATTCTTTCTTTCTTCAGACACAGAAAACACCATTGCAATGGCTTGATAAGGAGTGTACGTGTGTGGGGTGGTTGTTTCAATATCTGCTCCCTGGGCAATAATATTAGAATATGCTATCTTACATTTTCCAGAAGTAAAGCAGAAGCATTTTGAAGAACTAGTTCCTCCAAAGAACATTGTTTCAGCTCGAAATGTCAGGTTCATCCAAAGGATATGAAACAGTGTTTGTGGTACATGGAACAAAACACACAGAAAGAAAAAGACACTGCACAGCAGAGAATTGCCTGTAGATGTATTTTTATTAAAATTTCATGATTCTTTCTGTTTATATATAATTTATTAGGGCAGTAACAGCAGACCACACAGAGCACTGGTAACAATAGTGGGGGTTTTGTTTGATTACGGGATAGGTAAGCTTTTCAGATAGCCAGAAGCTTGTTTCCATTTTAGAGAAAAAGTCCTCTGTGTGCCTCTGCTTAAACAGAGGCGTAAGTTGCTGCTTAGAGCAGTGCTCCAGAGTTCACTTCCTCTGCTTCATCGAAAATATTCTGAATGTTGAATTTCTTATGAGGCAATGCTGTCGACAGCTGGCCAGGCAAACACACTGCAGAAGAGTGCATTTCAAACCCAAAGACAATCTCCCTCTTTTAAGCCTGCCTATCTGCATTCTTCCCCATAGATCCATCTTAGAATAATCCCTCCGAGTAAATATTTGGCTGAAGAGTACCAAAAATATACCCAACCATGTAAGAAGGAATTGCAATGAATCTTTAATCCTGGAAAATATGGCTCTAGAAGTAAAACAAAAGTAAAACAATCTTATTTATTTATTTATTTATTTATTTATTTTTCACTGGGCTCTTTCTGTTACTGTTTTTATGTTAGCTGAAAAAAGAAAACAAACAAACAAACAAAAACCCACAGCTTGTGTGTTTTCCCTTTGAGGTAACAACTACGAATTGATTCCTCTTTTTCCTCTCACTCAGAATTTGCTAGCAGGGATTTGTTTGAGGAGCTGAAGATGATGTTTCTTTTCAGGCAAGAGTAGTAATAAACTCAAGACAGAAAGCAATAATGGAAGGGCAAAAGAATTCTTAGCTAAATACCTTGTAAACCCTGATGAAAGGGGCTACTGGTGGCTGCTGTCTTGGCCTTGTTTGAGCTGCAGACCTTCAAGGAACGCAAATAGTAGCGGAGCTGCTGTTTTCTTTACAGAGGTGTTAAATAAATATTTTTACAATAAGCCTTTTCTGCAGGACATTTTAAGTACAAAGCATTAAAAAAAAATAAAAAATGCTGCCCCCTGTATTTACTAGCACAAATGTAAATATGTTCTGTGCAACCACAGTTTTAATTATTTCAGCTTCCAGAGGAACATCAAAAAACTCACAGAGAGTGATGAACTGACCAGGAGCATCATTATCATGATCAATGAACAACCACCAGAGACAACCAAAGTGCAAAGAAGGATTAAATCCAACCAGGCATGAATATCTGTTGCTGTTATGAATCACCCCAGCCTTTTGCATATGGAAAATTCATGAGCTCTCCCTGAGTGTTCCTTGCTTCTGTAAATCAGACTGTAAAATAAGACCATACAGGGATTTCAAAAAGAGTCTTTCAGTATTCATAAATGCAGGATTTTGCTTTCCAAAACAAAATAGTAATGGTGTGCAAGACAGAAATAGTGTATTTTATTTCAGCTGCTCTGAGAGAGAGTAGAGAGCGACCATTTGCCGAGTGGGCTCTCTGTGTTGCATGCTTTGTTTAATTATACAAATAAGATTTGCAAAACATATGCAGACAAGAAAATTTTGTTGCAGGAACAGAGAAAAAAAACACACACACAGATTAAAGAAGGAAACATTTGTTTATTAAAAAGGAAAAGGTTCTGGATGGCAGCACAGAGTCAGACATGAGACAGATGAATGTATGCACAGCTGTTCATGTTTAAAGGCAGAATATAGACATAAATACAGTTAGATCTTTGCTCTGCTCTGCTGCTACAGTATTTTTATACAGCCAATTCAAAGGAATATCTGTCATAACTGAACACAAGAAGAAATTTATCAGAAACAGAGCACAGATTACTTCTCTAAGGCCAGGATAAACATAGCCCAGAAAAGCCTCTCAAGCTGTGGTATTGCAAAATAAACTTAATTGTGCAAACGAAACCCACCTTCTGTGGATGATGGTAAATGTTGGATTCAGCTCCAAGTCAGATAGCTTGTTCTTCTGTTTGAACATAATGCAGAAGGTAATTTTCCTTTGCTCTTATCCTAGTTACTGCTCTAAACCAGTAGTGTGAAGCAGGAATGAACTTTAAAAGCAATATGGTTCTTCTATGAGTTATTCAGCATATTTCCAAAGCACACCAGAGAGAGACAGGGGGCTCATGAGACCCCCCTCAAAGTTTTCGTTAATGCACAACCACAACAAGGCCATCCTGAAAAGATGTAAAGGCTCAGGAGATGATGACCAGAAGAACAGAGCAGGCCTTACAAGAACAAGACGAGGAGCTGGTCCATAGGATGTAAATTCTTCCCCAGGGCCGCCACTCTCTAGCCTTGAGGATGTTATCTCTACCAGTTCTGCCAGGCTGCTCTTACCTGTGTTAAGTGAGCAAAATACTGCAGAATTGTTCAACAGCTGAGCAAATATAAAGGCATTTAAGGCTAGTCGGTGGCATTTCATGGTTCAAGTACCACATCTACAAATGAAACAGGTATGAAAGCTAATTTTTGGAAAAGGTTCTGGTGGGGTTCTTTAGAGTACAACTAGGAATTGTTTTAATTTATAAATAAGTACATAGGTTCAGTATGGATTTATGGTGAACATGGAATCTCAACTGTAATGTATATATATATTCCTCATTTTAATATTTATTTCCTATTAAAATTCAATTATCATGCTTTAAAACTGTTTTTGTGTGTTATTTTTCTGTTCTCTAATTTTTAATGTGAGGTTAAAGTATTATAACATATCTCTGTTTCACTTCTCATTCACATGCAGTTTTGACAGCCACAGAACAACAAGTCATCAAGTTTCAGGAATCTACTTGTAGTATTTTATTCAGATTCGGAATTTCTCAGGGATCTCATGTGTTACCACAATAAAACTGTTATGACATAAAACCCCTCCTAGTTATGCGTAATTTTTATTTCAGATAGTAAACAAATCTGAGAAGTTATGCTATCCATATTCAAGGCTACAGGAGTTGTTTTTTTTTATGTATAGTCCCTCTTCAACATTCAGACAAGCTCTCGATGTGCGTGTGTGTGCATACACAAACAAGTTGTGTCACCTTGTAGCTGATGGGATTGAACGTGGTCTAGAAGACATCCAGGGGAAAGCATCATTACAGTCGTCTTTAACTATTATCATTCTTCGATGTTTTTTGTTTGTTTGTTTGTTTGTTTGTTTGTTTTTCTGTATGGATGAGTGATGGGACAGTTCAATGTTTCCTTTCCCAGACATCAGCCAAGGCTGGAGAACCACTTGCCTGTGACCAGTGGTGCCAGCTCGGCAGGCACAGACCCGCCTGGTAGAGCCTTCAGCCTCTCACGAAGCACCCGGCTGTGCTGACACCCAGCTGGGCTGTGATGCAGGTTTCTGGGCACATCAGTTAAAGGAAACAGAAGCCCAGTAAGTACAGCACATGATTCTCCTTTTATTAAACCTTTTAACTTGTCAGCATCACCAAGTTTCCAAATTCATCAGGCTCATGTTTTCCTCAAATTGCCCACAAGATTAAATTTATCGGAAGTTTAAATGGATTGATTAAGCCCTGTTTCTCAGAATCATAACATGAAAATAATATAGTGCCAGAACACACAAGTATTGTCTCCCTAGACTAGGGCTGAAATCCCAAAACAAGAAAAAAGGAAAGAAAGGATGAAAAAAATAATATGATGCAATGCTGTTTCATGCAAAAATTTAACATGGTCACAGGGTATACTTTAATTATAGAAAACACATTTTTATTCAAAAATCACTACTGTTACCCAAGAATATGCTACACTGAGTATCAGGTTAAAGTCACTTTATCTGGTATTGGATTTTCAGACTGATTCTGCAGCAGAAGAGCTGAGCATTTCCCAGCCTGTGACCAGTGTGTTTCAGGGCTGAAAAGAGAATGATCCTCCTCTAGATGGAGGCAGATTTCAGTTCACCTTCTGCCAAAGCAGCTGTTGAAGCAGCTGTTGAGGGACCATGCTATTAAATAATTAGAAGAACTGACCAGTGGATTCATTTCAATGAATGATCTATGGGGCAACCCCACAAGAAATGTATAGGTGAACACAGGAGTAGGGGCTGGAAAGAGCATGCAGATGTGGTTTGTACCTCCGAAGTTGTATTTGCTTCCATGGAAAATATTTGTATGACTACAACCTGCCTGTCTGACAGTTATTACAGTATAAGTCTTTATCTATAATGGTGAGGCAGTATTAATATCGTAGTTATTCTGTGCATAAACAAATTGACATATTTTTGCAATGTTCTCTGCTATTTGATTAAAAAAAAAAAAAAAAAGCAAAAGGACTCAAGTACCATTCACACAAGCATATTTATTATATAAATACTTTATAAATTACAAGATTTTAATTATAAATGTAAACATTTCTAGGAAAATAATGTTTTATATTCTTATTAATGTTTACAACTAATATAAGGCACATAGTGCAAAAATACATTTCTGATGCAGAGATCACAAAATAATTACCTACATGTGTTATCTAAAAGTAGCTGCTTAGACTTATGTGGTACAGTCTTGGTTTTAATTAATACATATTGCTAATTCATGGCTAACTCCTTGTGGGTAGAAATATGATATAGCTGCCATTTGATCTAACAATTTTACTGGCATGCAAAACAGATATTTGGTTTACAGAATGCACATTGTCAGAAAAAAAAAATAAAAAAAATATCTAGTTATCCAATACATCATACATGTTATTATGCAGGTAGTAAATTTTATTCAGAATACCTGAGTGTTGGCCCTGAAACACATTATCTTTATAAGCATATACTTCTATGGTTCTGGACTGTAAGGTGATCCAAAACAACAAATCATCTAGATAATTTTTAAAACTGTATAACTCTTTCATATACTTACTTTTCTGGAAGACATAATTTTAACTAGCAGATGTTAGAGCTTTACTTATAGCCATTCAAAAATATCAAACGGAGTCAAAGGTGGACACCAGCCATGCTGCCTCTGCCCCAGAGTTTTCCTAAGGTTACTGAAAACTGTATTGAGTTGGAATATAAAAGGGAGGCATGCTATAGCCATTACGAATATGCTAATGGAATCAGGGGTATATGGAAAGGGTTTAAGTAAATGCATATTCATACAATCACGTACAAGTGGTATGTAAACAAAACATGCTCCTTTTACAGTATTCTTAGCTGAGAGGCAGGGTTTAAAATCAGATTTCCAAGCAATTTTTCTCCTTATTTATCTCTTTCTGTAACCACAAAAAATAAGCCTAGATGTTTAACATGTGCTATAGAGACTGTAGAGGTTAAACCACACTTTCAGCATTGCTGCTAGTATTTGAGCACCACAATAGATATAATGACAGGTATGGGGAAAAATGCTTTTACTGACAGAGAAACACAGATCTATTGATCTCAAGGGAAAATACACTGGTTATATAGTTTTCTGCTGTAAATTAAAAAATTGACAGAAATTCCTAACAGGTTTCACAAAGTTGAAAGATCTGAAATTATTAACTCTTTTCTCTGTATAGGAATGACTTTTATTTCTTTTCTACATTTTAGTGTAGCTGATCAAGAAAATCAATACAGTATGTATTTTACTGAATACTGCATACAGAATTGCACCAATAAGTTGTAGGTAATGTATTGCAATTATGGCACAGTTCAAGGTGTTACCCATGTTAGCAATCTCAGTGCAATTTACTGGTTGATATACCTACTATACATTGAATGAATGCCTCTCCATGAAAACCTGAAGGTTTATGATTGTGATTTACATACTTGTTAGCTCACAGACAGGTAGCACCTCCCCAAATAAACACTGAAGAAAACAGAACGGAATTCTTAGCAGTGAGCATTACAGTAATGAGTATTACAGAGATGAAAATTAAAAAAAATACATATATACACAGCACCTACACTTTGCACCTAAATGACAGATGTTGCCCTTTGATGTTCCTACCACACCAGAGTTCTCACTGTATTTGAAGCTGAAGACCAGTAATTGTGTTAGGAATACATTTCCCACAAAATCCTCCACATCTTCCATATATTTTAGTACCATCCTGGAAATGAGACAGAGAAAGCAATCAATCAAGAGAAGTAACTGAAATCATAGTTGTACAAAAAGATCCTTGAGGTTTGCACACAATAGACATTTTGACAAATCAAACCTAGAAACACTAAATCAAGTGAGCATCAAATTAATGGAACAGGCACAGAGATCCGTTATCATTAGTGTTGTATACCTTCTTTCCCAGCTTACTATCCAATGTTTTCCTAAATTATGCATCTTTACTCTTCTTTTTCAACAGATCTTTTGGCTTCCCATATGAATCAAGTTGGAGGTAAGCAATCTGTAAGAATCTTCTGAAGTAGAAGATTCAATAAATCTTCAATAAAATGGTATTTTTTATGAGGCAATAGTAGGTATCTCCAATTTTTTAACGAACCTAATTAATATGGAAATAGGCCCTTAAAACCAGTAAGAGAAGGCTAGGTAGGCAGTGTTGATTTGAATTAGATTCTGGGAGGTGTTATTAAACATTCCATGAGATTTTTAAGATGAAATTATCAGGCTTAGGTCTCATACTACACTTGAAATAAAATTTAGACAGATCAGAGACCTTGAGCACTATAGTTGATTCATAACTAGCATTGCACTAGAATGTCATCAGCAGCGCCTCCTGAGACATATTCCAAGCCATAATTGTAGGTAAAGGAAAACAACATTGACTTACGTGAGATTTGTGTATGTCAGCAGTTGCATAGTTGCCCTGAGCAATCCACCTAACTGTACTGGATAATCTCAGTCCTGTACCAGCCAAATTAATGCTGAACTGTCCCTAACAGAACAAAAACAAAAGGTAAAACACAGAGCTTTTGAACAGAGTTCAAAACACTAAAACACTTTACTTTGGCATAGCTACACACATAACTTAGGGTATATTTAGTTATACCTAAAGTACTCAAAAGGGCATGCTTAACCTAGCTTAGTTACATCACATATTTCCTAATTTTTGACTCTCAGGACACAGAGATGCATGAACAAGTTACTCTGCAGTAAGTAGCACCTGCGAAACAGCTGATCTGCAGTATCTGTTTGAAGAGCCTGAATACAGAACTAACAGCACTAACCTTGGTAAACAAACTGGGGTACAGAAAATGATTAAATTGCATTCACACAGAAGTGCAGTATGCTTAAAACATATGTTAGCTCCACAAAGAGCCTAACTCTTGTTTTAGGCAACACTGTAATCTGAAACCCCCATCCAGTTCACTGAAGGCCTGTATTTCTGTATTCAGACCTAGTTAAAATTACTTAAAACACAAGATCAAAGTTTAAGGAAAGATAAAATCTCCATTACATATTGTAGCTTCTGTATTCTATTGTTTCTGTAGATTTCTATTAACGAATAAAGCAGCTGGGGGATATTCATTCAAATAGTGTGAAATGCTTTCCACAATTAACAGGCCCAAAGTGACTACATTTACAGGGGTATCATTTTGTAAAAATAAATTAAAAGTGCTATGTGCAGTTACAATGACAGCATAACAGCTGTCTGTCGTGCAGTAAACTCAAGACCAGGAACAGATTTCAAGGACAGAGTGAAGTAACTGAGGCTTTTTATGTACATACAGACTCAGAGCAGTAGTTTCAATGCCCATCTCACAGATGAAAATGCAGCAGTGAAAAACACACGAGGAAAGTGTCTTCCAACAAAAATTACAGGTTGCAGATAGACATGTATTGCATTAAGCCTGAAGAGTTTGCAGGTTGAAGGCATCCAACATTGTAATGAATTCCAACTGTTTCCATGTTAGGGACTAAGTTTGTCTAATTTAGGTACTTTTAAAATTAGGTACTTTTTAAATTAGGTACTCTAATTTGTACCTAAACTGTAGGTCCTAGCAGCCCTTGAATGCATCCATGCATACAGCCTGTCAATTTTAGGCACCCAGGTTAGACAGAAAACAGGGATTCACATCCATGCAAGTCTGAGCTAGTGAGTCGTAACTCCCTTTATACTCAGAGTAAAGAAATATGTGCTTCCAGAGGATGGTCAACCATAAAATGTCTAATAGGGTAAGGTTAGAGGTACTGTGTTCTAGGGGATCCCATTTCTGCCAGTGGACTCCAGGGGCAGCCTAGGTTGACTAGGTCAGACTAGGGCTATGTCTGTGTTATCAATTACGCTGAAGTATGAGCAAACCTGTAAAGTGAAAAAGGTGGGTCAGAGAACCTAATGTACAGTATGCAATACACAAATCAGGGTTTTACACTGGGCTAACTCTCATCGAGTCCCACAGACTGAATACTCATTAGCAGTTGGCATTCACTAGGGTCCTTCTGGAGCTTTGATTTACTTTCATCTGGAGGTTCATGTGTCCCAAGACTGCTCCATGGTGCAAAACTACAAGCAGTAAACTGGGACAATAGAGAGATTCGCTTAAGAAACACCAGCCAATCCAAACTAAAACAATAACGTAGACACACCAATAGATGTATAACTTGAATTCATGTGCTAAACAGGATCAATTTCTCTGGCAGCCTTCAAAGCTATGCAGAGTCAGGAAAGAAACAGATGAGAAAAGAAAAAAATCATAGGGTTAAATAAAAGGAGAAGGAAGACTGAGAAGGGAAAACAAAGGATACCTCACATCCAGGTATTCAAGAGGGAGGGAGAGCAATACATGAAAGCAGTACAAAAATTGATACAGCTACAGGGAGCCTAGAGGCAAATCATGGAGTAAACAATTTGTGGTAGAAACAGAAAAAAAAAAAAAAAAAGAGAGATGGTGAAACAGGAGAGAAAACAGTAAGACAAACACTTATAAAGTCATACAAAGACCAGACAGAACAGATTTTAGGTGTTTTAGAGTTACAGCTCTAAACCAGTCACACAGACTTTTTTTTTTTCTCCTCTGTGCACATTTCAAGGGAAGAAGGAATCATAAATACCTGCGGACATCTGGCAGCACTGTAGCAATCTCCAGCTGTAGCAAATGGAACTGCTCTCCCAAGTATAGTCTGAGCAAAAAGAAAATCTGTGGCTAGAAAACAGAAAATTACTCAACACTAGAAGTGCTGCATTAGAAGATCAGGTGAAAACTATGTGAAACAACAATTTTTTTTTTCTCTTTTTTGACATTCTGGTTTATGCCACATCAACGCAATCTACAAGCCCAGTTTGCTTTCTGAGACAGGATGGGGATAGGAGGAGGACTGACATAAGTCCACGTGATCTGGCTGTGGCTCAGCTTGCCACCTTCAGACGGGCTTCAAAGTGCTGCAAGATCCCCCATCCTTTTGGCCTTTCTGCATTGGTCTGAGAGGGATTAACGATGACATGGCAAGACTCTCCCAAGAAGAATGTGCCAGTGGCTAAAAGGAAATGGAATATTGGGAACAAAATATTTACAAAATCACTTAAATATGAAACTGTAAAATTCATGCCACTTGACCACGTGGGACAAACTAACAAATTTTTTTCACCCCAAAATTGCATCATTGGATCCACAAGTGTGTTCAAATGAAAGTTTGGTAATCACGACCATGCACAGTATCAAGAAAGGCTCACATCAGCTAAAACTACTAAAATGCTTACTTCTAATTTGCATGGAGTCTACATCAAATCTTATTTTGCTAAAAATTGTGAAGCCAGCTGCAAGGTAATCATTTCGACAGGCACAGTCTTGCCTTCTGCTTCCATTGAAAGGACATTCATATGGATTCTGTAACCTAGAGAACAGCAAGGATTTAGTTTTCCTTTTGACATTTTTCCATAACAGAACATCATAGTGAAAAATAATTGCATTGAACTATGCCACATATAGAAAATTAACCGACAGTTACTGAACAAGAAGCTCAGCCATTAGCCTTGGCTCAGCTGAAATACTAATGTGGATTCAATCATTTTCTACTAAAATCAAGATAGAAAAAAAATTAGAATCATTTAATGCAATTATCTCAAGTCCAGCTTGGAAGTATCCACATTTCTGCACATATTTATATGCCTAGATATCCAAAACAGAAGATGAAGTAAAAAATATATATATATTAATCTGTTCCTATCAGATAAATTTTATTAACTCTTATCAGGTAACTATTATTTTATTGTTTTATTTTGGGAGATATAAATGCACTTCGTAAAATTTAAAAAAACACATTTGTACCTGAATCCATATACTTCAGAAAAATTGTCTGCTTCACCTTTTACCAACGTCAAATATTCTCTGGGATTCTCTAAATGCATGCCTGAACAATAAATCTGCCAGAGAAAATACAACCCTTTAGCAAAATCTTTATTAAAAAAGTATTATTTAATAAAAATATGTGCTCATAAATATTAAGAGTACCTTTATCATCCTTCCTTTAATGTTGAGTAGGTATTCACCGTCTTTTCTAATCCCTTTTTTAACCTGGATATCTTTGCAGGTAGAAAGTATTTCACCTTCAAAGTGAAGGATTGAATCATATTAATATTTCCTGATCAGAGTTTAGCTGTAGGACTTTTCCATAATTATTCTCCAAATATAATCATTGCTTTTAAATAAATAAACTGGGAAAACATTAAGTTCACCCTAAAATTACAGCTTCCACTTACATTCTTCTGCATGGCAGATCTTTCTGGTATCTGGCTTTAAACGTGGCAGGCACAAGTCACTGGATAAACCATTTTCAGTCATACATGCTACTGTTCTTTCCTTTACTCCCACTCCACAAGTCACTGAGCACTAGACATGGATAGCAATCAAAAGTTAGTTTAGAAGGTAGCAAATAATTAACATAAGTTTGTCAGCCAAATATCTTGGCATGCATTTGTGTTTGAGGCAGCTATCAAAAATCAGTTTGCACATCTGTACTCACCTTGGTCCACTTCCCCACTCTCCAGGTAGCTCCTTGTGAACATCCTTTGATATTACATGTATAAATGTATGGGGAGGGTGTTACTGGGCATTCTCGATATGCCACAGTTCGAAGGCCGTAGGCGTGCTTGTTTTGAACAGAATGGATTCCAACACAGTATGTGATCCTCTGCCGGTAATCCACCCCACAGCTGGCTGAACACTAAAATCAAATCCCCAAGCACAAGCATTATTTCTGCAGAGGTGAACCTTCCCACAGCATTGCAGCTACAGGTAAATCATCCCTCATTTTGGCAAAAGCCTCTAATCCTGTGTGACATCTCAGTTAATCAGTGTGCAGAAGTGAAGGTCTACAGTAATTACACACCCAAGGAGATCTTCTCAGAGCTCATGGAGGTTCCAGAGCAGTTCCCTCTCAGCTGCAGTACATGCACATACATGTAGGTAGTGCAAGGGAAACAAGGGACTGATTCCACATTTCACTGAAATCAAGGAAGGAATTTCTCTTTGCTTCAGTGAGATCAGTTTGTAAGGATGTTTCCTTTGGAGCTAGCAGAGGAGTCTGGTGGTAAGGGCAGCTGTCCTCCAGCAGGTGTTCATATCTCCCAGGCAGGCTAACAGACGACAGTCAGTGTCAAATGGCAAAGGTAACACTCTCTGTTTCACCCCTGTATTATTTTATTTATGGTGACTCTCCCTTAATCATAACACTTAGCAAACAGTCCCTAGCACTGCCTATTCCTGTTCATGTTCCCACCACTACTCATTTTAGCATTATTTAGCATCCCTCATTACAGCAAAAGCTTCTCTAAAACCAAGCACTGTTTCTTTCTAATAACTTGTTATCCCATAGCCCTTACTAACCAGAGTTTGGTAGTAGTCAGACAGTTACTACAATAAACAATGGCTGATTGCAAGGTTCACTGTGAAGAAAGATGGGGCACCCTTGTTCAGATGAAAATATGCTTTTTTTCCCTCTGCACTCATAAAGTATATTTTACAGCAGTAAAATACTCTTCAGTGTAACATTACATGAAAATGTGTGAGCAATATCGTTAGTTTACCTGTGACAGATCTCCTGTAAGCACAACATACTTAGTGGGAGCTATCCTACAGTTTTTGGTTGATGGAGGCTTTGTGGCAGGATCACAGAAGCTTTCATCCACTTGAATCTGTTTTTCATCCACACACTTAACCTTTCGGTGTATTTCCTCTCTTCTATATGATGTCGAGCACTGAGTGTGAGAAAAACAATCATGGTATGTGGAACAAAACTGGTCATTTACAGAATAAAGCTATTTGTCAATTGTCACATATCACTAAAATTCAGATAGCCAAAACTTTTATGACGTGTTATCAGAATTGGACCGAATTACTCACTGAATCAAAATCCTTTATTTTCATTGCTCAGATACCTCCAATCAGCTGCAAAAACAACAGTACATAATGGCATGACACTGCAATTGTTGGGTGAGATGGAGCAGAAAATAAAAATGTCAGGCTAAGATGATAGGTTGAGTGAAAAAGCTCTTCTGCATGAAAAGGAAACAGTCAAGATAGGATTAAAATGAAATATGGAAAGAATAACTCGGTCTTGAAAACAAAACATAAATAATCCCTGGAGGCACAACGTGATATTACACTGATAAAACAAAAGAAAACAGAACTGGCTATTAGTAAAACCAGGGGCAGTTCTGGGCAGCAGTCTCTACTGAGACTGTGCCTTTGCCCCACATGTCCTCAGATGTCCTTCCATGGCAGGTTTGTGAGACTGAGCATCAGCAGCAGCTCTGCCAGCATGGACTGTGAACCTTGCTGCCACCTAAATCCAGAAAAGAGGTACAGGCTGCATAATACAGAGGTACGGGCTATGTAATAATACAGGTCAACAGCATGTCCCCAGCTCCAGATGCTTAAACTAACCTCTTTGAACTGGCTGCGATAAAGAAGGAAGGCTCAAATACATAAACTCCAGTCTCAGTGGATGCATTAATCAATACCACTGTCTACTTGGTACTTTTGACTCTGAGCATAACTTTATATGGATTTGGACCCAACCACAGTCAATTAGGAGACTCATACAAGGTCTGATGTATAGGCCAAATTTATCATTCAAATTTTATTGTTATTGACTCAAAGTGGCAACCTGAAGTACAGAAAACAGATGTAAGGTAGAACAGCTCTGTGAGAGGAAACCTCTAATTTTATCAAGTTTCCTTGAAGACCTTTAAGAGACTGCACAACTTCCCTGGGCAGTCCATTCTACTGCCCAAAATGTCTTCATGGGGGAAAAGTTTTTTCCTAATAGCCAGCTCGAACCTCTGGCTTCACTTTATTCCTGTTGTGTCGTCCCACCATGCAACACTGTGTGGAGACCCTGACTTCGTCTTCTTTGCAACTTCTTTGTAGATACCGAAGGCTACTGATAGGTCTCCCCAAAGCCGCCTCTTCTCTAGGCTGACCAAGCCCAGTTCCCTCAGGTTCTCCTCATGGGCAGGTTGCTTGGCCCCCATCCAGCCTCCCATTTGTCAATGTCTTTCTTGCACTGGGGAACCAAAACTGAATGTAGAAGCTACGCATGGTCTAACAAGTGCTGAGAACAAGGTATCAGTTCACTTGATGTACTGTCAGGTCTCTGTAGTATGGTCCAGGCTGTCACTGCTGCCAGCCATATGGCTGGCCCAGGCTCAGCGGCCACCAGGCCTCTGGGCTGCTCCTCCCAGCCTGGGCTGCTGCAGGATTGCTTCATTCCCAGGGCAGTACTTTGCTTTTGTCTTGTTGAAATGCAGAAAGTTGCCATCGGCCCATTCCTCCAGTGTGTCTGGACCCCCTGGATGGCAGCCCTGCCCTCCAGCATATTAACCCATCTCCACAAGTTGGTGTCACCTGCAAACTTCATGAGCAAGCACTGAGCCCCAAGCAACTGCTTTAGAAATTTCAGTGACATAAATACACTGTTGAAAGAAGCTGCAAAATATACACCTGGGCATACAAACCACTCTTGACCAGAAAGCTCTAAACAAGCTGAGACCGAGGTAAACAATCATTCGGATGAAAAGCTTTAGCCTTCTATTCTCTTCATGTGAGCAAGAAATTAATAGGCAAAACAATCAGTGATATCATGTTACTGATGTGGAAAAACAACAGCCTTATTCCATCTGAGATCAGCTTCTCATCACTCTTTGTAGCGGGCTTTTTTGGAGGAAAAAAGAAAAAAAAAAGACAAAAATTCACTTGCATTAGGTAGGAGTAAGGTTTTAACACCTGAAGGAGAAATTCAAGTATTGACTCATGATTAGGAAATTAAGTGCTTATAATGTCCTGGTCTTGCCATCTGAGTGCTTGCCAACTTTCTTGAAAAGGTGAGGATGGTGGGAAATCAGAGAGAATAATGGGTGTAAACCAGAGAGAGAGCTTACCTGCCTGTTCAGAAAATCTACAAGAGAATGGGGCTCAGTAGTGGAAGCCATATGTGCATTAAGCCTTTAAGAAATCCCATCACTCAGAGAGTGAAGATGTGTGGACTTGTATCAGGGGTGCAGTGTGGATACAGTTGGCTGTTGTAGCTTACAGAGACATCTCACCTTTTAATGGCGTGAAGTAGGTCAGAATATTAGGCACATGAGGAAGAACCCAATAATTAGGTAATGAGGACAGGCAGAAAACTACTTTTCATTATGCCTTATATATTGTTCCAGTAGAGATTCTTCTTTTTAGTATGAAAATGCATATGCGGTATGAAAAAGCTGGCTGCTTCTAATAGCCAGCCTCCCAGCTGTAAACTGTACAAATGCTAGATCTGGAAATTTTTCTCATATGCTGTGACTAGTGAGGCAAGGAAATGACACACGAACACTCAGAGCACAGACAGCTGGGGAAAATATTCTGAGTTTGAGTACATACTGCACCAGGAGAAGGATACAGATAAACACCTGAAGAGTTACTATCAATGCTCAGGGTTATGCATGAATCTGGGAGGGGGAAGAGAATTGAACACAGGAATTTCAAGCAAACAGCAGTTAAAATGTGGAAAAATTTAGGAAGTAGACAGATGATGTTGTGAAACACAATGCATTTGTAGCGAAGAGCTCTTAATACCCATCTGGAATATACAAGTGTTTGATAGGGAAGGAAAACTCACCCTCACTTTCTGAAAATGTACATTTCTGATAAAAGAACGTTCTGAGCCATTTCTGCTCTAATTCCTGATTTTAACAAGTTCACATTAGAAGTGAACACTTGGAAGAAACCTATATTGTCACCTTTCTCAATGTGGCTTAACAGATGATTATATGCCAGAATTGCATGAATATTATTCGGTTTTTGCAAAACACCAGCAAATAATTTATATACTAGCAGTAGCCTGTTCTACATCATTAGGTCTCTGACACTTTTGAGTCTTCATATTCAAAGCTTCAGAAGGGTTGCCCTAAAAAATGTAACGCAACAGAATGAAGATGCTGCAACTGCACAAACTAAGTGTTTGTTTAATGTTACAGTAAGAGACGGGCTCTCCTGTACACCATTTCAGGTATTATCCAGGATTTTGTTTTCTCTCTCCCTCAATCTATATGTGCATACATGGATACAAAACTTATTTTTGCATGTAGAAAATAGTGATCACGCTAAAATAATAATAATAATAATAATAATAATAATAATAATAATAATAATAATAATAATAATAATAATAATTCTTTCCTGAAAGCGTCGTTAGATTTTCTTGAGTATATGTTTGCTTTTGTTGCTTCTTTTCTGGTAAGTCTGCCATATAGAAGTTCTTGAAAAAACAACAAAAAAAAATCCCAAAGATTTTACTGCTGAGGTTTTTACTTCCAGCTGATGTTTCATCTGTATTTCTCTTCCTAAAGAAGTGTTTTTTGCATATTTCATCATTAAGTTTTATTAAAACTTTTTTGCAATATATAAAGACCTTTGTAATAAAATAACACAATCGTATCATTGGGGACCTACCACAGCAGTTTTGCAAATTTGACCTTCAAAATATCCAGCATGTTCACTTGTTATTCTGCAACATAAAGGCTACTAGAAACATATCCAAAGCTGAAAAAGTAGGAAAACTCATTACATCACTCATAGTTACTTCATACAAGTTGAAAGCCTTACTTACATCTTCCCATTCATCTGCCAACCAGTGGTACTGCATACAGGCAGGCAGCCAACAGCGCCTCTGGCTAGTGGGCCGTGCAGCGTGATTACACGCAGCTTCATTCACTTGACCCAAGCCCTTCAGCTGACAGTAGATGTCCCTTTGCTGAATCCCCACTCCGCAAGACACAGAACACTGAAATAGATCAAAATTAGTCATGTCAGTGTGAAATGAGACAGTCAACAGAAAGTAGCGCAGTTTCCATTACTGAGTGTTATTAGAATATTATTTAAAATACACTCTGCAGACCCCACCATATTATCTGAATAAATTTACGATGAAAATGTACGTTACAATTAAAATCAAAGCCTCTAAGATATACAGAAAAAAAATGCATCCAATATGCCTAGATTGATCTGTCTGCTTATCTTAATTCACAGTAGGAACAATCAGCATATGCATATGCAAAACAGAAGTTTAAGGGTTTGCAGGATCAAACAGTTCAAAGTACTGAGTTCACCTTATTTCATTATTCAATTGAAGAATGTCAGTCTTGCCTATTATTGTAAAATGCAAATATTAAACTGAAAGAAAAAGAACCTCAGTATTTCATTCTAGAAAAATCTTGCAAATGATGCAGCATTTTGAGGCTATTGTCTCTCTTTTGCAGGTAGTACTAAGGATTTTAAATTATGATGAGCTTAAAATAGTTCAAAACCTGTCTACCATATGTCTCTTCTCCTTATCTCTGGCCAAAAGGAGTTAACTGCAATGGTAGTTTACTAAGCAATACTTAATACAAAGACTTTGCTGCAATAGACGTTCTCTTTTACCCCAGTCAGAAGCACAGTTAGATCCCAAAACATACCTAAAGACTCAACCTAATCATAAAGCAGATATTGCTCTATCAGATGTGGCAGAATTGTGGAGATTGGTAATACATGGCAGCCTGCATTTTATCACCACCATTTTGGAACGGAGCTTGCATCACCCCCTCCTGTAATATCCAAAGTTTCCGTGTTTCCCTCTAAAAGGTTGAGTCTGGGTCTTTTAATGAAATCACAGAATTACTAAATGGTTAAAGGTAGATAACACTAGAGAGCATCTGTTTCTGTACCTTGTGTATCCTTCAACACTCCTTATCACTCAGGTATGGTCTTTAATGCTTGGGGTAGTAACACACATTCGCTTTTCAAAGTCAATTGTTCTTTATTCTTGTTTTTCAATCTGAGTGTAATAGCCTACCAATTTCTCTGATGTGTGAACTCACATGCATCAGTCTTATCAGGACATGTGAATTAACATTCCTGACTTTTGTACAATCTCTACCTCTAGCCCCTGTTTTAGGCAGCAGCCAGGCCCTTACTGCACCCATTTCTTTTGACAGATAAACTCTCCCTCTCTAGGGTGTCCTGGGTCTGCTAGTAGCAATCATCTGAGACTGATCATTTTTTTCCATAATAGGAATTTCTATTGTGATTCAGAAATGTTACACTGATGGATTAATACAGGAGTGTAAAACAAAAGTCTACAAATGAATGACAAAACCAAAACCTGTTTGGAACATTTTCTTCTTCTTTCATACTGTTTGAGTTAAACCAACATACTACCTATTGACCTCAGGTGAAAAGGAAAATAAAATGGAAGAGAGCTATTTCACTCTCCATGCAATTCTTCATAGATCTGTGGAGCAAGAGAATGACCATGTAGGTTAATGGTTATGCCATTTGCTTGAAAAGAAGATCTGGTTTCTATTTCTCAAATAAAAGAAGTATTTTTGCATTTAACAGAAAACAAGGCATCAGCTGTGATCAGCTTTAGAGCAAACTTCTAAATGGAAATGGGTGTTTTCCTATATGAGAAGGTATGAAAATATCGAGTGAAATGCAAAATACTGCAATGTGCTGAGCTGAACACAATTTTGCAACAGCTGCCTGGTGGAAAAGAACCTGGGGTTCTGGTCAGTAGTCGGCTGAATATGAACCAGCAGCGTGCTCAGGTGGCCAAAGTCCAATGACATCCTGGTTTGTGTCAGAAATAATGTGGCCAGAAGGAGCAGGGAGGAGATTGTCCCCCTGTACTCAGCTCTGGTGAGGCCACACCTTGAGTACTGTGTTCAGTTTTGGGCCCTTCACTACAAGAAGGACATCGAGGCCCTGGAGTGTGTCCAGAGAAGGGCTATGAAGCTGGTAAAAGGCCTGGAGCACAAGTCCTGTGAGGAGTGGCTGAGGGAACTGGAGTTGTTTAGTCTGGAGAAGAGGAGACTCAGGGGAGGCCTTAGTGCTCTCTACAACTACCTCAAAGGAAGTTTGTAGAAGGATAGGGGTTGGTCTCTTCTCCATAACAAAAAGTGATAGGACAAGAAATGACAGCAAGTTGCACCAAGAGAGGTTTAGGTTGGATATTAGGAAAAATTTCTTCACTGAAAGGGTTGTGCAGCATTGGAACAGGCTGCCCAGGAAAGTGGTTGAGTCACCATCACTGGAGGCATTCAGAAGATGTCCTTAGGAACACGGTTTAGTGGTAGAATTGGCAGTGCTAGGTTAACTAGGTTGGACTTTATGATCTTAGAGGTCTTTCTAACCTAAATGATTTTATGATTCTAACAAGGTGAGAGATATTTTACAACCTCAATATGGGGTGGAGAGACCATGTATTTGTGTCCACAAGCCATTTTTCTTCTCCTTCCCCCACAAACCTTGCTTTACTTCAATATTCAGACTATGACAGCAACAGCAGCAGTACTACTGAATTTGTCACTGTAGGTGAGAAGTAAACTTCTAAATTTTACCGATATTTTGAATTTTCAAGTCATGGAAAGTTGCAAGTAACAATTCTGTATAAGGTTCAGATTACCAAATACTTTAAATCTTCAGAGATATTTCTTGTAAAATATTGAAAAAAAAAAAAAAATGAACTTCTTACAGATATTCAAATTTAATTGTGATTTGCATGTAAAAATTTGCAGACACTTATTTTGATTGAAGCACTGTGTTATGAATATGATATTGCCTTGTAATTTTATAGAAGAGAAGAACATAATTATAGCAGACTTCACATACCTCTTTCCATCTGCTTGCTTTCCAAGCAGGACATCTTCCAGCTCTACAGATTTTGTATGTCCGTGGTTTTTTTAAATGTCTGCAGTTTCCTTCCTCTATTTTAGCTTGGAAGCTGTTAAAGCAATGCACATCACGATACTTCAAACCTTTTCCACAGGAAACAGAACACTGAAAAGAGAAGTATGTTTCATTACTTCACTAAAAATCTCAGAGTAATAAGAAAACCCGAAGAATCTGTGGAAGAGCCCCAGATGGGCTCTACAACTATATGAATAAGCCTCTATATTCTGACATATCTACTGCACGTATCTGAAATTTCTATGCCATTTCTATTGTACCTAGCATTATTGATCAGATCCACATCACACATTGCTCTTTCATTCAAATAGTCACTGATGAATATCTGAGCTCAGTCTCCCATGCCAGCTTGATATTACAACCTTCTGTTCCTACTAAGGATATTGCTATTTTCATGTATGCATTATGCTTACCATGCTTAATATAAGCTTTAAAAAAAGAAAAATGCAAAATATGGATATGATGTTTCCAACCATTAGGCTATGAAGTCAAGCTTGCTCTGACACCTTTCCAGGAGCTTTGGGTATCTCACTGTGTGTGGCACAGAGGCCAGAGAAGATGTATTAAGCAAACTTTCCAGTTTACAGAGCAGGCCTTGGAGATTCAACCCTGCCCCTGATCTCCCCTGGCTCTTCTGTTTCTTCCAGAAAATTGCTATGATATGCCAGGCTAGCTCTAGGACATCTCCCACTCTGACATAATACCACTGGAGCTGAAGACATATTTTATGAAGCCCATCCCAACAGTATGTGTTTGACATGAATAGGGCGCATCTGACAGATAATTCTGTTTTGGAGAACGAGCCATTACTCCGTTAACCTCCTGGGCTGCAGTGAGGTTGGTCTTGAACTCTTCAGACCAGGGCTATCCCTGTCACCTGCAAAACAGAGCTGCAGGTCGCAGGGAACTTTCAGTCAAACAGAGTACCTGAAGCATTTACAAATGAGGTGGCAACTCAGCTGGATTATTTTGGATCATGAACTTTCTAAAAGCAAGCACTTAAGTCTTTTTCTTTTCTTATTTTTCTTTTTATTTTTTCTTTTTGTTAACCTTTCTATTTTCCTGGAGAAGAGAAGGCTCCAGGAAGACCATATAGCAGTCTTCCAATACCTAAAGAGCATATACTGGGTAACTGCCAGTACCTACAGGGGGCCTGCAGGAAAGCTGGGGAGGGACTCTTGGTCAGGGAGTGTAGTGATAGGACAAAGGGAAATGGCTTTAAACTAAAAGAAGGCAGATTTAGATTAGATATAAGGAAGGAATTCTTTACTGTGAGGGTGGTGAGGCCCTGGCACAGGCTGCCCAGAGCAGCCCTGGAAATGTTCAAGCCCAGGCTGGGTGGGGCTTTGGGCAACCTGGTCTAGTGGGAGGTGTTCTTGCCCGTGGCAGGGAGTTGGAGCTCGGTGGTCCTTGAGGTCCCTTCAAACCCAACCCATTCTGTGATTCTATGATCATTTTAGCTTTCCAGTTAATGCAACTGATAAATCATCTGAAATTTTATTTTTTGTTGCTTTGAGAGACGGTAAGTTATAGAATTTTGCCAACTCATAGGAAAAAATTCACTTTTGAATAATACTTTTTCCAGGGAGATTTTTCACTTCATGTTAATGTAATGTTATATGGAATAAATTAAAAAGGTGCATTCAACAGGTCAGGATTATGGGGGAAAAAAATATCTGAAAAGTGCAGTAAATCCTTATGGGCAAAGTGTAAGCTTTCCAGAAATACAGGAACAGCATTTCAGTATACAGATTTGGCATTGTTTTCTTTCACATATTCATCAAATTACAGATCTGTATTTCCATGTATCCAAATCTCCTATTTAACAGATCTTACAGTAAAACAGAAACTTCACCATGCAAGAGGTAATTCACTACTGTTCTGATACTAGGGGTTTCAACTTATGAGCTTTTTGAAGTTTTGTTCTTTATTATTATTTTTATTTTTAACTGAAAAAGACATGAAGTAATGCTGAAGTTTAAGTCATTTAGGTTAATGCATGGTTGTTGTTTCACTGAAGGAATGAAAACATCTTATTAGTAAAAAACACAAATAAAAAGACAGCAGACAGTAAGTAGCTGTAAACTTCTGCTTAAATACGATCGTGCAAATTTAAAAACAAGTAAACCACAAAACTAAGTAATTGCAAGCAGTTTTGCTTGAGTCAGGCACTTGGGGTACTGTGTCTCCTGGTACTTCATGGAGAAGCTGCTGGCACCTCCAGCACAAGACAGATTCTTATATGCACTGCAGCAAGCATCTCCCACCAACACCAGTGAGAGGAAGAGAAACCTAAGTATCTGTGGATTGGACCCTTTGAAACTCCAGTGGGGCCTGGATGAAATTTAGACAACTAATTCCAAGACTGTTATCCTTAGTCTTGCATCCACGTCAGCTGCAGAAGCACTTAGGCAGCACTGAGCCCCAGTCTAAGACATTAAGAAATTTCTGTGAGAGTAATTCTACAACCGTTTAATAGACTGACCGGCTTACATCCCCATAAGGATGATCAATACCCTAAAAACAGTTTTTTATCCCTTTCCACACTGTCAGGCTAAAAAAGCAATTCCTCTTAAGAGTACACTGGTAGCAGAGCAGGCACCTTACAAAACACGCTGATACACAATATTTAATGCAAACAAAGAAAGAGAAATGCTCCCTTTTTCTTTTCTTCTATATGTGCAAATGCACTCACTCTGGATATAGATGATCCAAGGATCATCAATGGAAAACTCAAGAGGGCATATTACTCTGTAGGTACAGTATTCTCCTGAAAGAGGACACATTCTGGATTCATTCCATAGATAATACATTAAAAATATTTCTTAGAAGGATTGTTTCCTCCACAAAATGCCTGGGCATTGGATGCAGGCAGGCTCAGGTGTGCAGCACACCTGAGCTCCTTACTGGACAGTGGCCCACCCTCAGCAAGGCAAATGAAGACTGCTCCCGTCCAACACAGCTTCTCACTGGTAACTCCTGGCCAGGTGGGGGTTGCCTGTCCTCCAGCACAGAGAGTAAATACCAAAGAAAGGAAACCAGGTATCTCAAATGATGAATCAAAAGCTTTAATCAATATGAAGTGGGGATGCATCTTCTAGCTTTATGTAAAGATGGATCACAGCTGATGCTCAGTTCTTTGAATGAGAAACATAGGTTCTGTGCAAGATCCCAGACTGGGAATCCCAAGTGTCTAGAAGTATCTACATACAGCTTACAGTGAGGTATCCTGTGTTTAGCTCCATTGCCATCATATATGTTTTCCTTAGAGTTGCATATTGCACACACTGACCTAGCGCACCAGTACAAAGCATCAGATTTTCACCTGCACTGGACAAAGGCCTCATTCTGTGCTCTGGAATCCACTCATGTCCTTTTACTGAATCTAGACTACAGTACATTTCTTAGGAGGGTGAGTTTTGCACTCCACAAGCCTGTATGCATATATTTGAAGCTCCTAATACATTACTACAGGCTATTTGTGGAATCTGGTTCTCTTGCTGCTGGGTGCCCAGTCTGTTCTGTGAGATGCTCTGGTAATGATCTTCCCAAGGCTTAACTCTCCTGACTGGGAGAAGTATAACGGCACTTAACTCTTGCTGCTTGACTTCCTTCTACTCAGTAAATTTGCATGTGGCCAAGAACAACTTGGTCCTTACAATTCAAGACATCTGTAAAGTGGCTTCATTTGTACCACATTCCACATGATTGAAGGCTCATGGAGAGGACATTTTTTCCATACATTTTCTGTGGATTGCATGTGTAGAATAAAAATCCATAAGAACTTTAAATCTCAAAATAAATACAAACTTTTTTTTTTTTTTTTTTTTTTTTTTTTTTAATACTAGTTGAAAAAACATCCTGTAATCATTTTATACAGAAATTCTAGCACTTGTCTCAACATTGGCTAAAGTAATATTTCCCATATGTCAGGTTCTTTTAAAAACATAAAACTGCAGCAAAAAGCTGGACTTGATTACTATTGTTCAAAGTCATTCCATAACACTGGTAACTAGGATTCATCTGTTTGGTTTTTTTCATAGCAGTAAAATTCTACAAGGATCAGCCTGACAGGACTCCTGGTGCCTTCCACAGCACAGACTGATGCTCAGGCAGGCATGCCATCATCAGGTCCTACCAAATTAAGGCTCTCTCTGCAGCTGACAGCTGTAGTTTCACAAAAACCTTACTAAAAAAAAAAGTTTTTTGATGCTTTTACTATCAGCATTATTTCATTTCAAGGTTGAAGACTTTGGATTATTTGGTGGATTTCATTCTAAATTTCCTTAACCTTTTCTTTCAACGGAGCATTTTGCGTAGCTTAGCTGGAGCTTACCAGGCTTTGAGAGACTGAAAAACAAACCAGTAAATGAGAAGCATATAACAGTGTCTCTTTGCATTCATATTAGCCATAAAGAGACTTAACACAGAAATGAATGTGATCAAACAGAGTGCTTTGCCACTAAAAATGATAACAAATATTACAGAAATGTAATGCTTTTTTAAAATGTGTTCTTTTTCTTTTCCTTTTTATTTTTTTATTTTTTTGTCTGGCACTTCTGTGACTGGACAAGAAGAATTTAAAACATGACAAAGATAACAGATCAGAAAAATTCCAGTCCTATAGGGTTGAACACAGTAGTTGCTTGAGTTGTCTGACAAACCACATTTTGATCATCTCTGTTTGGCCCAAGAGTCTGTTTGGGCTCTTTTAAAATTATATTAGAGGTAGACTGGGACCACTATTGCACAAGACACTCATAAAACATGCCTTTGAGCACTACCCAGTTGTGAGTTGTTTCAACACTTCCTTTGCTGTATTAGAATTAATTCTTCCTGTGCCTGCCTCCTCTCTACTAGCTGCATCTCCCCAGGGGCCCGTGTGATGCTTGAGCATGAAACAGGTATGAATGAAAGCCTTCAGAGGAAAGCTTTCACAAAGCTGTCCTTCCCTTTACATTTGTAGACTACTGTCAAGAAGTAACACAGACTCTGAGAAGTGGTCCTACTGAATTCTTGGATTCAGAGATTTTTTCACTAAAATGAGCACATATAGCCTGTGCCATTAGCTCAAGCAATCAGAAAGGACCATGCCTACAAAAGAACAAATAATCCTCCACTCTCACAAAGTGGATTGAATTCCAAGAAGCATGTGTATTATTTATTTTTACATGTAGCGTCAGACATATGCTAACTACAGAAGCTGCACTAAAGACATTGTCACCTCATTAAGCACGGCTTCATTTGAAAAGTTTAGTGTTATATCAGATTTCTCACATTGGGAAAATGTTTTGTTTTGATGAAACTAAGTCCTCCTTGCAGCTGAGGTCTGTTGATCTGCCTTACTACAGTTCTAAAAAGCTAGTTGCCTTTGCAACTAGAGAAATGAAAGGGAGGAAAACTGGGCTCAGAAGGACTGGCTGCATTACAGTGTGGGAATCAGACACACAGCAGTTTCTTACCATCCATACTTTGGTTTCCATGGTATGTGTCAGGGACGTGAACACCAGTGGACTCCAAACCAAATCCAATGTGGGAGTACAGGACTCTGGAGGGTATGTCCACTGAATGGCCTAACAGGTAAATCTGAATGGGATGGCTGAGAACAATGAAAGACAGCAGCAGTTTGTTTGAGGTCATCTAACCTGTCCACAGTCCATAGCCACATCCTTTCTGACAGGACTAAGTGCTCTGTGCTCCACAGAAAGGCAGCCTTTGTCTGTCTCTTTTTAAGATAATAAATTTGTTTCAACTTTAATCTGAAGGATAACAGAAAAATGCACAGTTTCTGAATAATTGCTTCTCAGGCATGTTGAATCATATCACAGAACCCCAGCATGGCTGAGGCTGGCAGGCCCTCAGGAGCTCACCTGTCCCAGGCAGGGACACCCAGGTGGCTTTGGAAGATCTCCAAGGAAGGAGACTCCACAGCCTCTCTGGGTAGCCTGTGCTAATGCTCTGTCACCCTCACAGTAAAAAAGTGCTGCCTGGGTTCAGCAAAAAAGAAGTTCAGAAGTTCAGCCTCCTGTGCTCCATTTCGTGTCCACTGCCTCTTGTACTGGCATGGGGCCACCATTGAAGAGAGCATGGCTCCATGTTCTTTGCTCTCTCTCTTCATGTATTTATGGACATTGGTGAGATCCCCCCTGAGCCTCCTCTCCTCCAGGTTAAGCAGCCCCAGCTCTCTCAGACTTCCTCACAGGAGAGGTGTTCCACACCCCCAAAGATCTTCATGGCCTACGTTGGACTCTCCCCACCATGCCCATGTCTCTTGTCTCTCCTGTACTGGGGGGAGGGAGGACTGAACTGGACACAGCTGCAGCTTCACCAACACTAAGTAGAGTAAATATGTATTTAGGAGGTAGATATAAATGATAAACTAAGTAAATACACCTATATGCATGGAAAAATAAGAGATGAAGAAGGAATAAAAAAGAACATTCTAGGGTTGATGTAGAGAGTGGGAAGCTAAAACTGCTATGAGAGAATCTGTAAGGCATCTAGTAGGACTGTGTGTGTTAAAAGACATCCCAATTAAATAACAAAACAAAACAAGTAGAGAAACACAAACCAAACCTTTTTCAGTATATTAAAGCCAGTCCATTCAGGACAGATGCTGAAAGAGAGTTGATTTCTTGTCTGCACAAGTCCAATTCTACCGATGGTATTACTGAGGCATTTTAGACAGTATTTAGAATTGCCTCCATGTGGTCTGAATTTCTTTGTCTTGTGCAGCTGGCTGTAGTGTTAATGAGGGATACCTCTCACCAAAACAGTAATCTGCCTAGATGGCAGATGAACAACCATACTCTGTGCAGCTGCTGGAAAAATCAAAACCAGAACTCTTGAAATTCTACTTAATGATCAACCACATAATTTCATTTATTTATTCTAGTTAGATTTGTGAGTAAGTCTTTTAACTTGGCCTATGTCTCTGGCATCTCATCAAAGCACTGCCCATTACCTCAAGCTCAGCACAACCAAATCAGAAAACCAGGTCCTTCTACAAAGGCCCAGTCATGTCTTTCCTGCTCAGGATGAACACCACCATTTTGTCCATCACTGCCTAAAGCCTAGCATCATTTTTGAGGCCAACTACAGAGCATTTGAAAAACAAGCTCAGCTCCCCACCTACCAGGTGCTATTCAGCAGGGTTTCACTGTGCCTTTTATTCCCAATTTGTCTACATACATCTCGTAATGAGATTGCAAGCTTTTCCAGTCAGAAACCTTGTCTTTGTTTTACCTAGATACCAGATATAATTAAACCCTCCAATAGGATCTTAGTACAATAAGACAAGAAAAACAAAACAGACAAAACAGCTGCCACTTTGTCTTAGGAACTACGGGATTTGGCTTTTATTCCACCTATACCTTTAGATCCTGTTGGGTAGTCACTTATACCCAAGTCTTTTTTAAGGGAATACTCAGATAATAATTCAATGCTCAAAGTACTACATTCCACAGGTGCTACTCCAGGTTCCTTCATTAAAGAAAAAGAAATCAGAAACTTTTTTTCTGTAAAGGACTGATCATACTTTACATATTACGTAACTACTCATCCTGCATTTTCAAATTACATTTTGTCTCTAAAAATGTAAGATATATTAAGAAATAATTAGTTTAGAATTTATAGAGGACAATTCTACTGTAGAGATTTAGTAGGTGATGTAAGCACACTTAGATTGCCTTTTAAAAAACAGTTCCTTAGCTCCCCAGGGAGTTAGCCAATGTTCACAAAGCTCTTCATACTAAGCTACCAAAAAGACCTGTCACGTCTGAACAGGAGGTGACAGAATACTCCTTGCTTTCCTGTTCTGGAGACTGCTTTTTTTAAAAATAAAAAATAAAATGTATAACTACAGTAAGAGTATCAGTATGTGAGAATGTGCAGTGGAATCATACACGTTCAGATATGAACTGTCATCATCTGAATCTTTTTGGTGACTTCATTGTTCTGAGCAGATGTTTCTCCCCATGAAAGGAGTACAAGATTTTGCTTCTAAAGAAAGCCTGACCCATTTTCTTTCAAAAGGAAGATATGTCTGATCTGGAGGTGACTCCAGTACTTGGCTGCTACAAGGAATGTGAAGATTCCTGATGCCACGTAAAAATCTTGAGCCTGAGGAGAACTAATGAAACAGCAGCCTTTCATACAAGTTCAATGTAGAGCCTAAAAAATCCTAATCATATAATTTGAAAAGGAAAGTCTGGGCACAGGTAATACGAGAGTCTGAGTTTCATAGCAAGGAACAAAGTTGACTCCAATTTTTGACAAGTCAACATGGTTTATATTGAGGAGGCTACCATCTTCCCATTTTCCATAAGAGTATAATCCAAGGCACTAAGAACAACTGTGTTGTACTCCATGTTGTGGAAAAGCCAGTTCATAGAGATTATAGAGATTTTAGTGTGTTGATAGAAGGTTGTGTGGCACGGTGGAAGAGGATGAGTGGAAAGCAAGATGAACAATGGCAAAAATATGAGATGTGTTAGAAGAGGGAAATGCCTCACAGAAAATAAGATCGCTGTCATACTTTAGAGAACTCAGACATGAATAGTTGAATCGAAGTCCCAAATTGTTTTCAGCTGCCGTGACTTGTCATCCAGATATTATTTTCTTCCAGGTTTCAGCTCTCCTGGAAGACAAGCTCACCATTACACACAACAGTAACCTACAGGACACCCAGTGGCATACATGCTAGCACCGCTATATGGCAACACCAGTGAGATGCAAAAACAAGCCTTGTGCTGACAATATTTTCTGTTGCTATTAACATGTGTTTGATATTTTTGAAAATTTAGAAATAACAGTCACTATTTCACAAGGGGATGATTAATGCGATCACCTTCAACAGTAATGACATGTCACATTTGGTATCTCATTTAACACTTCCTTTATAGGTTCTATTTCATCTCTCTATTACAGTAAAAATTCGGTTGTATAGTTACTCTTCCTGCCTTACTTGCTCTTGATTTGAGTCCATTGCATCTGGTTGCCACCTGAGAATCAGAAAAACAATGGGTATTTCTGTCTCCTTTCAGCAGCCATTTGGCAAGCTCTGCTACCTCATGTGCAGGTCTGAAGATAGGCCTTACATGTCACTGAAGGGTCTGCATATACCTCTGCTAAGAACTTCACCATCAGCCCTTATTCAAGCAACTTTGTCACTGTAATTAATCAGAACATATATTAAAACAATGAGAAGTGTGACCAGCTCATTTATTTGCTGGGGGGGAGAGGACTGATAAACAGCATTGCTCAGTAAGCATTCCTGCAACAGCATATCTGGTACATGTACCTAACTTTTATCACCTTTCAGTTGATGATATATACAATGGAGACAGATGGCTGAGGCTAACCAACAAGTAAAAATACAAGAACAGTGGGAAATTAAAAAACAAAACCAGACAATTCTGCTTTACTTCTCCTTCTGAAATCAATGGCAAACAGGAACAAAGACAGAACCTCACTAGGTCTTTCTGAAAAATCTTAATCTATTAGTATAAATTTGTGGCAAATTTACAAGACTGAACAGCAGTTCTGTTCTTTGCCTTCTTTGGGACATCTCCTAGAAAATATTTAGTGCAGGAACGTTTAACATTGCACCATTGCAGATGGAAAAATTCTGGCGTGGCTAGACTTCAGCAAGTCTTATTCTTTCTTTTCTCCACAAGAATATAACAAGAGTTACTCCTTAAAGCAATTAGATGAAGGCAGCAGCACTGGAGATAAATTGTAAGTAAAGCAAAAGTATCATGAAAAAAGGGAGACAGAAATGGAAATAGGAGATATGGTGACGGCAAAAGAGTTGTTTTGTTTGTTTGTTTGTTTTCCAATCAAGGGATAAGTTCCCAGACATATTTTCCAAAGGGAGAACAACAGATATACCTGTGTCTGTGCAGCAGTTGTACTCACAAACCTCCACAAAACAATAAAAATAAATAATAATAATAATAATAATAATAATAATAATAATAATAATAATAATAATAATTAAAAACAACAAACAAAACACACAAAAAAAATGAAACCCAACCTGACCCATTATTACTTCCAACAACTGGACAATTTAACAGTGCATCACAGGGAGTCTGGATATAGCCTCCTGCCTCTTCCAAAGCTTGGGAAGACTGAACAAAGGCATGGGAATGACATGATCTGCATTCCCACTGAAAAGTAATGTTTTCCCCTTGAGAGTGACTTTTTATATAGAGATTTTCACACTAAAAGATGGACTATATTTTTAATATGATGGAGGATCTCTGGTGTGGGAGCCACATTTTCACAGAGTGATTGCACGGATAAAATGATTTGTTTCTATACTTTTCAAAATTTAAAACTTCATTTTAAGGATTCTTCTTTTTTATATTAAGACACGGGGTCTTTTCAACCAACAAAGCACAGAAATAATGACATAATGGAGTCTTACTATAGCAGACGAATTATTTTAAACTGAGTTTGCAAAAAGGTAATCATGATCAGAAGGGAACATTGGATCCCAGTAACAGCAGTCTCTGGTTTATCATTTTCAATCATGTTAGCTGCAGCAAAACAGTAGATCAGAAATTAAAGCAATACCAAATAGATACGAACTTTTTCTGTCTGCCTGTTCTACAAAATCTACCACTTAACTTTTTTTTTGTGTTGTTTGATTATTTTTTTAGTTTAAACTTTGAAAAAAAATGGAAACAGAACACTATGTGAATGATACAATATTGTCACTTTTTTTAAACTTTCTAGAAGCCTGCAAAAATATAACTCTTTCTAAGGAATTTAATTAAATATCAGCTAAAGAATTAAGAAAAAAAAACCCACATTATTTTAAATATTAATTGGGTAAGAATAGATATTTATATTTTAGAACATAAGAAATACAACTTTTTACCCACCTTTGAATGTTGTCTTCCAGTTTATTTTCAACCTAAGCCATTCTTCTGTGTATTTTCAATTACTTACAGACCAATCTTTTCAACATTACTCAGTTATGTGCATAAATGTGAGCGTATACCCAAGCTTCTGAAGGACTGCATCAGCAGGAAATCTAAGTGCCTGATCCTGCTCTCACTGAAGTTCAAGGGCCATAAATATATTCATGCTAGTTCATATAATGATCAATATAGCCTTAGTGGAGGAGACTATCTCCCACAATAATTTCACAGAAAGGACTAGGAAATGTCATAATACAGAACTATGGAACATCTTGTTCATTTCCTAACACATTCCAGGTAACCAAAATGTGTAGTAACCTCCACAGATTTTAGACAATGCTAACACTTCAATCTACGTTTAGTAACTTTTAAATTTGGATTTCAAAATCATTTTGGGGCAATATTTATGAGCATTGTCTGGGACTTTCAGAACTGCCACACATAGCTGCCACAGGCAGCTCACAATGTTTTTCTTATGGATCTGGCCACCCAGAACCCATTGGTTTCTCTGAGATTTCATACACTACTAACAGAAATAAATACATGAGTATTTACACTCATTTTCAGTGAATGGCTATATATATTTAGGAATGGTGTTAAAGATCACCAAGATCACACATTTTTCTCCTTCCATGATACTCTTTTTTTTTTTTTTTTAAACCTCCTTTACTTTTACTTTGACTGTGTTCCTTTTTTACTTGTCCTCTTCATAAATGAAAGGTATGAAAGTTATGTAAAAGTGTTTTAGGAATGTGAGAAAATGTTCTCTTTTTGAGATTATATGAGTTGAGCATTGTGTTATGATCCTCAGTTTTCCAGCCTTTTGTCACTGACTACATGGGAGCAGGACTGGGCTGTAAAATAACAGCTCCAGCAAAAGGCGTTACATGACATGTATCTTTATCACAGGAGATCAGAAGTCATCAGCCTATTTCAGTCTAATTGACCAATGGCATCAGAAGCAAGTTTATGTTTTTTTCTTGTTGTTCAAGTACAAGATCCTTTACAAATTCTACAGAACAGCAACCTTTACTCTTTTCAGAAGGAAATTTTAAAGGTAGTTACTCCATGAAAACAATGTCATTAAAATATCTATGAAGTTCAGTAATCAAAGATTACTTAGTGCACAAAAACACACTTTTAGTAAAGTAGTTAGTTCCTTTCTTTTTTCTTTTTTCTTTTTTTTTTTTTTTTTTTTTTTTTTTTTTCCTAAGGACTTTAAACATTAGCATTCCTTAATAAAAGACACATTAAATATAAACACAAAGCCACACAACATGCATCAAAAAGAAGGGTTAAAATGCAACTGTATTTCACAGACACAAGTCACAGTCATTATATTAAATTATCAGACATACATTATAACTTATTTATTATTTCAAGCTATACAGGAAACATAGCACCAAAATGGAGAAATTTGCTCTGAAGTTGATGAACAGTACACATAAATATTTGTGTTTGAATTTTGAAAACAAGTATTTTCTTTCATTTTTATCAGCATTACCCTAAATGAAATCCACTGTCCCAAGCCTGTTTCATGACATTATTTGGGTAGTGACATATGTTATCAGTTATCTCTGAAAAGGCACTTCCCATTTCCAGAATTTTTAAAAATGAATAGCATATGCTAACATTAAGATTTCAGCCAGTGGGATATTAAATAAATGTGCTGTACTCGTAATGAGGTATTCTGAAGTTCGACATTAGGCAGCAGCAGAAGTAGAGGTATAAGACTGAAGCTGGTTTTGAAAACCAAGTTCACGGATCCTGAATTCCCTTTTAATATAAAAGATTATCTTTAAAGATATAAATACTTTTTACACATTAGAAAAAAATGAATGAAGGCACTTATCATACACAGCAAGATTATTATTTTTTTTTTTGCATTAAAATGAAAACAAATAAATATTTACTTATGCATGTTTAGGCTGTTTCTGCTCCTGCAGAGATCAATAGGATGCCTGGCAATAACATCATTGGAAGGACACTGGGATGTCAATTTAAAAAAAAAAACATATATTCTTTAAAAAGTAATAATAGATTTCTTCCACTAGTGCAAAGACAAAATTAAACAGAAATTCTTCTGAAGCAAATAACTCAAGAGAAAACTGAAAAACTAGAAAAACAGCTACTCTGAAGACAATTACAGTATGTATCTGAATGGCAGTACATAAGAATTTCTGACACTTAAAGCTAACTTAGAAGATGAGCTGATCCACTCTTTTTATGACTAAATTTATGTGAAATCAGAAATAATACAAAATTACAAAATTATGTAAACACTTTAAGAGTAAGGAAAAAATTCCTTATTTTATCAACAGTTCAAACAAACAAAATATAGTCATTTTCTGTAAGGGTCAAACATCACCTGTAACACTAACCATAAAGGCACACAGCACAAACAGATTTATATTGTTCTGAAAGAACTCTGAAAATAACAACCTAATATTCCTAAACTGTTTATTTCCAGGACTTTTTTAATGTAATTTGAGCTGTTAGTGAAACACTTGTCTGTGACACTCAATTTCTTGGCTTATACCAAAGTATAATTGAGCTGACTAGCTTGTTGTCGGTGTTTTGTTATGTTAATAGCTTGAACAGGTGTAAAAGCACTCTGCAGAAGCAAGAGTTGGAGTCCTAGGACAGTTTTGTTTATCCACTTTTAATTTGAGGTCCCTTTAATTACAGGAAATATTTTTTTTAAACTTTAAAGTAAACAAGAAAGTAATCCTACAATCACTATCTGACTGCACAACTGGTATATGGCTAAGTTTCAGGACAAATTGTTCAAACAAGTCATCAGTTGTTGAACAGCAGAAGGAAGAAGAGTAAAACAAAAAGTATGTTCACATTATACATTTTTCTTGGGTACCAGGCCAGGGCTTTGGCATCAGAAATCTCTTAACTTACTGCTGCATCAAATTCTTTCCCAGCCAAGTACTGCACTTCACCTGGCAGGTGAACAGCTTACATTTTACAGACAGTTTTCAGCTGGGGAGTCCTTAAACCTGCTGTAACAGGTACCCTCTGCAGCAGAGTGGGTCAATCTATAAGCTACCAGTCAGCACTAGCTATGTCCTTAGACCTGGAAAACTCCTAGAGTGTGATAAATATGTCAATTTCTGGATTCATAAGTAAAATTACATTTAATATTATTGTGTACTATATGCTAAAAATAGTATTTTATTCTGTAGCATACCTACTTTACATTACTGGTATCCACAAGAGCTTTAAAAGACCACGTGCACTGTAGGTTTGGTGTATCTAAGCATAACCACTGAACTGATTAACTGTTGATTTGATTATACTCCCACATAACTTTTTGTCAGGTAAGAGACAGTAGTTTGGCTAAGAATACTAAAGCATTTAGATAGAGGAGATGCCATTCAATAAAATATCAGTATTATTGAACTAATTAAAGACACGTTATCCTAAAGCACTTCAAGGAGAAATTTGTTAAATCTAGTCACTACAGTTCAGTTTTAAAATCTTATGCTATCTTGGCAAATTTGTTATACTCTCCCTTTTTGTGCTCAGGGTAAAAATTAACTTATTGTCATTAAGGTCAGAAAACCTTAACCACTATGATGAAAATTAATACAAAAACCCTCAAGTCTTACCGCATGGACTAAAACCAAAAACCCAACAATGCACTGTGGAAAGTAGAAAGGAACACAGTAAAAATCTGTATTAGAACAAAGTACTCTCAGCCAGCTGTCAGAATGCTATGGAATTTTTCTTGACATTATATAATGTGACATATGGTTTCCATACTTTGTAGCTTGTAATTTATTCATTCTTTCGTGTAGTTTTGGATCATTGCCTCAATCCCTTCACCAATGAAACCAGAGTAGCCTAAAAGAAAAATATCCAGGACACATGGGCCAAATTTACTGGTGGTGCAACTCCATTAAAGTAAGCAAAGAATGTATTTACCTGAAGTTAAGTAATAACTTACAAACACATTATAAATATGTACACATCAAAATATATATGCATCATAATTTACATGTATCAAAAATGAGGTAGTGTACTTAGATACAAGCCAATCAGGCTAAAACATTATCTTAAAACATTTGAATTCAGGACTGTTCATATAATATTTTGTCAACCTCATTTACATTAGGAGTTGACACCAATATTTTTTACAAACAAGGCAATCATCTAAAATCCCTCAGGATGCAGTGACGGTGTAAACCCACTCCAGTTTTCTCTGGAATTTGATAAAGAGGCTGAACAAAAGAAGAGCAGAATTCAGTCTCTGCTAAAAAATAACAGGGCAGAAAAAGTAAACTAAAGATAAAAAGATCACTGGCAGAGTCTCTCCGTGACCTCCAGGTCAAATGAATTCAACTTACAAGCAAAAGGCTGTGTTTCCTAGCCATCTATAAAACTGCAGAGTGCTTCTCTGGCTCAGATAGCATGAATATGAAAATTCTGGACTTAATAAAGTTTCGGGAATTCAAACAATCAAAGTTTCTGAATCTGATTAAAATTAATTAGATAATGGCATTCATTAATTTAGACTTCAGACATAAATAATTTACTTCTTCCCTCATGCTGTACAGTTAATGCTAGTTCACAACTCTAAAAATATCTACACAAAGTATCAGCCTAGAACATCAAGATGAAGAACCAAAACCATTTTTACTGCTGATTTTTGGAACAGACCTGAACTAACTGAACTAACATTCTTTTCCACATGAGAAGAATGTTTTCTTGCATCTGAGTTAGAGCTATCCCTAAGTATAAGCAAGCTTATTATCCTAAAATAGAAGTACCCAGCCTGCACTGAAGATGGAAAGATACTGTACATTGCCATGCTGCAAACCTCACCTTGCCATTCTGTATATGCTCTCACAAGCAGCCTTTGTAAGTTTATTACATCAATAGTTACAGAATTACACTTAATAATTAGCTAATTATCTGAAGTGGTCAGAAGCTGCTTCTTTTAAAATACAAAGTAGTCACATAAGTTTATAAATCTGGGACCATTATTTCTATTGCACAATTTTAATTCTCAATATTTCCTGTTAAAAAAGTCCTACAAGAAATAGTTTGTAAGTGTGCACTGGACACAGCAAAAGCCTTTCCACCCAGAGCAGACACTAGAAACACTCTTGCCTGCCTCCCCTATCTTCACATGATATAACTAAACTCAGATAAGGAAATGGGTACTGAAGTCTTTTATTTATTGCTTCGGAAGACAGATTAAATATTATTTTGAAGAATTTATTCTGAGTCATTTTAATCAGTTTCCTTTTCTTTGCAGAACTGAACAAGCTCAAGCAGCCAAGCATTACAAATCACTAGATGCCAGCTCATCATGGTCTGAAGCAATTCAAAGACTAAAACAGGTAAAATACCTGATACTTCCACATGTAATTGATTAGATTTCAAGAGAGAACAGTGGACAGCTACTGTAGTGTACATGGCCAACTTTCAGTGATTTGAACCTTAAACTTCTTCAAAAGTATAAGCAAAATTCATCACTAAAATGATCAGTGCAATTTTAATTATGTTCTAAATAGAGGGCAAGCACCATCAGAGGTTCACATTTCTGCAAAAAAGACACTGACAACTGCTTAACTAGAACAGTCTTTCAATGTTGTGGCTCAGGTTCTTGACTCTAAGGATTCTGGATTAGTCTTTGCTAATATCGAGCTTTTTCTGAATCCATTTCTGCTTGAACATAAAATTCAAAAGCCTTTGTAAAAGCTGAAATAATCAGTAAGCTAAAGCTTTTAGTTCAGTCATGGTTTAGACAAAACTACATCTAAATATACAGCATTTATATTAATGTACCATTAACAGCACCCTACATGAGAGCATACTGTACTCCAGGAAGGTATGGGACAGGCAGAGCCATCATCTAAGGCCAGACTGTCATATAACTAGTCAGCCAACCATAGGTGAAGACTAAACAGAGCTGGTTGTGCTAAGGTACAACAGTATTTATGTGACTAAAGCTTCTACTACTTTATAGTAGTTGTCCTCAATGAAGAAATTTTGTTCTATTTAAACAGCAACAAAAATTAACTGAAGGTTGTGTGTTGGCAGTGTTCAGACTAGCTAAACTACTGAAAAGCGATACCGTATTTAGTATGTGAGCCTACTTTCATTTCCTGAACCTACTTGGTTGGTTTCTGCTCAACAACACATCGCAGATGAAATTTCTCATGAAATTAACATTATTACTGATTACCTGTAGAACTTGCAATCTCATATAAAACAGAAGCTACAATCTCTTCCCTCGCTAACTAGATTCCATTCTAAACTTAGTTTTTGAAGGATTACATTGGCTTTAACTGAAATATAAAACAACCAAAAAATCTTTGCAAAACTAAGCCATATATGCCACTTACAATACTCTGCAATAACTTACAGGTAAGCTATTAATGCAAAGGCAACGATGTGCCGAATGCCCTGCTTGCCTCCTCAGCACCTGAAGAACGTGCATTAGTAAAGTATTAGCAAGTCACCACTAATTATTTGAATAACGGCTAAAAAAGGAACTCTGGTGTCTGTTAAACACAAAACCAAAACTCTGTTTGCCCAGTGGAAGAAAGATAACTGTGGTAAATCATTAATTCAAGCTTTCATTTTAAAATGTATTTGCAATAAATTAGAGTAGATTACATAAAGTAATCAATTTTTAAAGCTGAAATTGGATAATAATTTTTTAATGTTTCCACGATTATTCAAAGAACCAAATTATATATTTTTTTAAATAAAAAACTGTTATCCAGTCCATCTCCCAGTGATGTTAATGACAGGTATTCAACTGATTTCTAATGGAACCAAAATTGGATCCAACATCCTTTGATTGCCATTAATCTCTTTAAAATTGAGCACAATAACTAATAAATATTGTCAAATTCATAGCTTGGGAAATATAATGTACTCTCTATTGTAGAGTATACTATGATTATTTCTCCATGTTAATTATCTGCTAGTGGCAATTTTAAAGATTAATGGTAATTGCTGTGGTCATTTTTATACATTAATAGACAGTGACATAGACAACAACATATTATAGTTACATACATAATTATACACAGACAATTTTAATTAGTCACTGTTTTAAAACCACAAATATAAACCTTTATACACAAATTTACACGTAATATGGAGTAATATGTTGTTTGATGACAAAGTGTAATATACATGTGTGAGATAGGTTGTATTTAAATATTCTATTAGTGAAAAGTTATGCACTAGAAAGCCTTTTTTGATTTTTTTACAAATATAAATATGTAGATAATACTACAGTATAAATTACAGCATATACTTTTAAATTAAAACACAGATCAAATCATAATCCTTCAAAATAGAACAACCTAATAGGTATCACTATTAGCTATAATGATTTCTGGTAAATTTCAGAATATTCTCTATGATGTTTTACAGAGCACAATACTGTTCCCACTGAAGTAAATGGCTATTTCCCATTTAATTCAATGGCTTAATAAAAATACAGCGACTATATTTCCACATGCACTATTATTCCACTGTTATCAAATAAAATAATTGTATAATTTTTAAAAGGCAAGGGGAAATAGAGTGACAGAAAGAACAAAGAGTGAAAAATATTAGTGAATGCTATCGTACCGATTTCCATGGTCCCCGATGCCATGAAACATCACCAGGGCAAGAATGCACATTACATTGTGCCATATTAGGTGGCTTGTCTAGAATTTCACAGTTTTGATCACCCAACATTTGGCCCGTAGGAAGCTGACAAATCACCAGTCTTGTCTTTATTCCATCTCCACACGTTTGAGTACACTAAAATACAAAATTTTATAGACAGATTTTTTGTTAAGGGTCATCAGATACAACTGATGTAAAGTGATATAGCAATAATCAACACATTATTATTTACTATGTCTACTTTCATGTTTCCTGGATGCCCAACTCAAGAATAAGAACTTTCACTTTAATTTCATATGATAAGAAAATTATTCTCACCAAAACATTTACAAAGCTACATTTTTATAATTTACCAAACTATGGAAAATATAAAAAGTTTCAGTTATAGAAAATCTATTATTTCAAGAAAAATTGCTATTTGTGAGACTAAACATGAAAAAATGTGACACTGAGACTGGACTTGAAAACAAAACAGCTAGATCTGGCCAAAATAGAAAATAAATAAATAACTATAAATTCACTCAATTTTTCTTTGAAATGAAGAAAAAATCAAATCTAGATATTGATTTATCAAGAGTAAGAGAAGAGGGTAGGAACTGTAAAAGGTTATAGCAGAATGAATGCCAGACAAAACATTTTTAACATCTTCTGTAGTGTTTGATCAAGAATGCATGGTCAAAAATGACAATAGAATGGAGAAACTGTTCTTTGCCCAACAATGTATAACATTACATTAAAACATTCTAACCCTGGCACACTTTTTAGATGCATGATCTTATCTTCATACTTTGAATCTATAACTACAATCAAGGGATTAGTTACAAGAGGGAGTTCTTTTATGTTGGTGGTGGTTGGTTGGTTGTTTCTTGGGAGGGGGTTGAGGGTGTGTTTTTTTGTTGTTGTTTTTTTCATTTTTCATGCACATAACAAGTATGTCTGCTTGCAGGTTTTTTTTTTTTTTGTTTTGTTTTTGTTTGTTTGTTTCTAGCTAGCTATTACATTGAGGTTTTTCCTCATATAATTCATCTTTTTGTAAAGGAAAATAATTGGCTGTTTCAAGATTCAATATACTACTACAACATTCAATTATAAGCTTTTACAGCAAGTACTCAGTGGATTGAGAAATACCAGGCACGTGTTAATAAAACTAGAATTTCTGAAGTTATCACTTTAGTATTTTTTAAAAATAAAATAATATATTTCCTATTATTTTGTATACCTTTAGCATCACACAATACTTTGATCTTTTAGATGTATACTTACACTACCCATAGTTACACTAGATTTCTGAATTTCATCAAAGAACAAATTTTAGATAAACAGTTTGAAACTCGTTATTTTTAAATAAGTAAACAAAATGTTTCCATTCACATTTAAATTATTATATCTAAGCTTATGTAAATAATGTTTCCACTTGAAAGTGAAATGATCTTACTTCTCCCCAGTTCCCATAGTTCCATCGTGGGCAGGGTCCAGAATCACAGTGTCTTGACTCTGGAGGTTTTGTTGCCTCATCACAGTAACTAGCGCTTCGTCCTTCCTCATCTTGACATACTACAACCCGACGGTGAAATCCACCTGCACAAGTACTAGAGCACTACCAAAACATGTAAAGATATATATCACCATTACATAATCAGAAAAACATATAACGTGTTGGTTACAACAACTTAGAAAAAAAATGAGTTAACATTTAAAACCAGAAATTTGCAAATAAAAATTGTTGAAGTATTTTAAAGTTGAAATCGCACAAAAATTATATTTCAAATTGAATGTATTTTTCATAATGGTATTTTTTTTTTAAATGTACTTTTCTTTTGACCAAATCCATACTGCAATAACATTTCTAGAAATGTTCACACACAAGTGAGATAACAAATTAATATATATGTAAAAAAAATAAATTCTTACTGCTCCCCAGGGTCCAGTTCTCCATTGATATCCTCCTACAGAAGGATGGTTCCACTGGTTTGTATTGTCTTGCGGATGGTGTATTGGAAGATAACCTATTTCTGGAAAATTACTTGGACGGTCATGTATTCTTGGAGTATGATGATAAACTGGTGGACATGGTGGCATGTTACATTCTCGTTCTTTAGAGGGACGGCCTTCAGGATCACAGTAATTCTCGTTGATTTGTTGATGATAGTTGACACAGATAACTTGTCTTGTTACTGTTCCACTATCACACGTAACTGTACACTGACCAAAAATTAACCCAATATTTGTGATCGAACATTGATAACTAATAACCAAAGACATTTATATTTACTTTTGGCAATAAGAAACATATACTTCACTGTACCAAAGGATGCAAATTCAATCATACATGTATAGAATATGAAGTCCCAATTTCTAACTAGAAACAAACAAAAAAAACATTTCAAGTAATACTTACAGGGGACCAGTTTCCAACTTGCCACTCTCCACATGGGCTAAAGCAACTTGAAACTTCAGCTGGTCGTGGTAAATGAGCACAGAAGGATTCATCTGCTATTCCTCCATGAGCATCTCTACAACTTACATAGCGAGCACGATCACCTTTCCCACAGGATGCCGAGCACTGTCAGAGAACAATCCATGTTCACCACACTTTATGAGGCCAAAAAAAGACCATGCAAGCATCAAAAATGCTAACACTACTTAGTATTAGCTTAACTTTAGAATTAAACACTGAGAAACAGATTTTATCTCAGACCAATATACAAGTATAGAGCCATGCACTCAAGAAGGAAAGCAAAATATTGCTGGATGGTTTAGGCCTTAATAATTCTTGTTGGCTTGGAACTAACATGCATAGCCTTCACTCTTGGAAAGTAATCCAGTATATCTAATAGGAAGCATTTCAACTATAATATGGAATCATTATACAGTTGCAAAGGGAATTTATTAATTTATTAACAATAGACACATTAGAGACCAACTTCCAGAACATTTTAGTTATTTCACAGTGATGCAATATTTACATCAACTGATATTAATAAAAAATGATATTCACAATTCATTTGCCATTCTAGTTCATATCAGCATATTAAATTGAGCCCCTTCTGATGCTATTATAGATAAAATGTTCCAGGGGGATTTAGTAAATGGCTTCTGAGTAGCCCCAGTCTATGCACTCTTTACTACTATTTTGTTAAAACGGTTTGTGCAAAGATATAAGTGCTATATGCTTAATTAAGAACCTCAAGGGATTAACAAATATCTACATTTTTATAGACTATTCCAAATTTTCGTATCTCTGTCAAACAAAACTGATTTTCATTAGTATGAAAATCAAAAATCAAACACTCTTTGATAAGAGTTTGTGTATAAATCAGTTTGTTGTGTAACACTTGTAAGTTACATGAAATTGAATCTTTAAAGACCCAAACTATTTAATATTGTTATTCACATACAAGATTTAAATCATATTTTAAAATGAAAGATGTTCTGCATGCTCAGACAATGATAAAAATTGTTTTGAAACACACTTCCTCGAACACTCTCAGTCCTATCAAAGCTGTTCTCAGATCTCCTATCCCCCAAATCCTTTTTTTTTTCCCTTCATTTTCCCTAGCTAGATTTGAAACACACAGAATTTGCTGGGAGCATCTATCTCCTTCTAAAGAAACACGTTCTTGAAAAAAATTAGAATTTCTTAAAGATCATCTCAAAGAGATTTCAGTCTGAAAGATATACTAATGAAACCTTTATGGAAAAATGGGTGTCAGAATGGAGGATTTCTCTGCCAGCTGTGATCACTATTACATTACATACTGGAGTCCATGATCCATATCGCCATTGGGTCACCTTCCCCACATGAATTAGAGGAAGTGATGTAGTCCATAATTTTGTAGTTTCTGGACAAGCGGGCAATTCACATTCCTGTGGGGGTGATTAATAAATAAATAAATAAATAAAGCTTTCAAAGTCTAAGATTTGGAAAAAAACAAACAAACATAAAGCAGATGGCTCCCACAAACAGACAGATGTTACTATCACAATAAGTCAGCATTAATTAAACAGTAACTACCATCTTTTACTTTTCTCTGTCGTTATTAAAAGCTTTTTATTAAATTATTTTATTTCAAATTGAGAGGCTAAGACAACTTATTTAATGTTAACACTGTATGAGTAATAATTAGTAATATTTGCACTTTGAGAAATAACTGTATCAGATAACTTGCTGGAGACAAGTGGCATGAACATGACTCTGTTCTGTTTCCTGCGCTACAGAACTGAGTGAAGAAAGTGGCTGTGCCACTTTATACCTTCAGTTACAAAAAACAAGAAATTCTTCAGTTTCAGTCAACAGGTAAACGGATACCACAATTCAAAACAAGAAGCATACTCTAATTTAGAGTGGAGTGGAAATTAATCTGTACTTAATCTGTTTGGCTTTCATAATTTGAAAACTTATTCAAGAAGCCCTCACAAGGCTGGTGACTTGTGACCAGTTTATTTTGGACCACAATACCCTACGGTTTTTATTCTCAAAAAATAGATCAGTATAGAGCCTGCCCTCAGAGAGGTAAGTGGTTACCAGCCTAACCGGATATAAATGTGAAGAATCAATCTGGTAGCTAGATCAATATACATAGCATGTTAGATACTAATTGTTTTCAGTTAAAGATAAACCCATTGACTGTATTAAAGACATTTTTTATGAAAAACAATAGATTTAAATTAAAAGAAGTGAAAAAGCAAGCAAACAGATGGGGAAGAAATGTAGAAAACCACATTAATACCATACTGAACTATATAAAATTCATGTCTATACTGTTTCAAATTAGCATTATTGCCACCATCAAAGCTTTCCTCAAGTAAGCATGACTTTCTCTTAAGAACAAACAGAATTCTAAAGTAGAGTATCAAGCCTGCTAGGTGTGATTACTAAGCATCATGACAAGCAGTCAACCTTACATTATTCTGTGTTGGAGTCTTTAAAAATTTTTATTTACAAGTAATGAAAGGTCTTTGACCCTGCCAACATATACCAAATTTTCAAATCTCTGATCTCCTTATTACTTTTCTTTTATTTAATTACCCAGGTCAAATTTGAAGCAGAGAAAAATAGCAGACAGCTTCATTTTTTTTCTCATTCTAGAAATTGTTTCTTGCAAGTTTCCCCAAAAAAGTCAGTAGACCACATTCATTTTTAAAATCTTTTAACTAAAATACACAACCAACTGAGAAGTGTTTTTAACTTACTTGGTTATCTCTAGGACGAGTAGCAGCATTACATTCTCTGTCATCATCCAGAATAACTCTGTAAGTCCCAGTAACACATTTGACTGCACGCATCTGGTATCCACGTCCACATGTCACAGTACACTGTTAATAATTTCACACACTTGAAATAGCACTATGTTTAATCCAAATTATTTTTTTAATTACAATTTTTATATTTTAAAGCTCTCTATAGCATGAACAGGAATGTGTACTGGGTCTGTCTGGGATGCAGTTAACTTTCTTCACAGCAGACCACATGGTGCTAAAAACAGTGTAACAAACCAATGTTTGGTTATTGCCCAACAGTGCTTGGACAGTGTCACTTTTTTCCCCCACTTTGCTCCCTGTAGTATGTTGGAGGTGGGCAATAGACTGGGAAAGGATGCAGCTAGGACAGATGACCCAAATTCTCCAAAGGGATTATCCATAGCATAAAATATCATGCTCAGTAATAAAAACCTGGGGTAAGGGAAGAAGTTGGGGGTGGGGTGGAGTGGGTTAATTTTTAAGAAATTAAAGAAATTTAATTCCTTGTTTGCATTTAACTTGTAGGGAGCCAGGATGCCAGCATCTTATAACCAGAAGATTACCCAAAAGGAATTCAACATTATGAAGAAAGGCTGAAAGAGCTGGGGATGTTCAGCCCGAAGAAAAGAAGTCTCTGGGGTGACCTTACTGCAGCTTTTCAATACTTAAAGGGGGCTTATGGAGATGCATAAATATGGAGAGCAACTTTTTGCTCAGTCAGATAAGGACAGGACAAGGGGGAATGGTTTTAAACTGAAAGAGGGTAGATTTAGATCAGATATAAGGAGGAAATTCTTCACTATAAGAGTGGTGAAACACTGGGATAGGTTTCCCAGAGAAGCTGTGCATGCCCCATCCCTGGAGGTGTTCAAGACCAGGTTGGACAAGGCCCTGGGCAACCTGATCTAGTGGGTGGCTGGTGTCTCTGCCCATGGCAGGGAGGTTGGACCTGGATGATCTTTATGGTCCTTTCCAACCTATGATTCTTTGGTTCTATGATTCTGTGTTAGACAACAGTGTGATTATCTCTAACATGAACAAATACGACATGAGAAAACATCTATACAAAAGAAATGTGTAAGTTAAATACATACTTCATTTTCAAAGGATTCATTTATTATGTATTTTACTGACAGGTTATATGTAAAAAATAAGTATTACCTGATGTTCAGTTATGAGTTCTCACTAACAAGAAACACCAAATAATCCAATATTTCTATTGGCATGGACAACTTGATTATAAGAAAGCTCCACAGCATTGAGTACCTTATTATTTTGTAATTAATGCTCATCTATTTGGTGACAAAAGCTTCCTTCAAAAATTAATTCAGCTTTTTCTGGAATTTTGAAGCCCCTCTGCTATACATAAGCATAATTAGACAAAGGAACAGCACTCTTACATTAAGATATAGAAACTCTTTCATCACTGAAGATAAAAACAAAAGAAACAAATACTAAATCTTTTTGTCTGCTATTATTAGCATGTATAATTCAATGGTCTTAATTAAATTAAAGCTATCACTTAAATATGCTGACACACCTATAAATATTTGGTCTTTTACCTGTCTCATTCATTTGAATGCTTTGCTATCTACATTTTCATTATTTTGGAAGTTAAATACATTCATGTGAAATAGCACTGGCGATTTTTGATATTAAGGCTCAGAGTCAGTGTCTGTTTTAGGCATCTAACTTACATAAGGGTGTTTCTAAATTCTAGTAATGTAATTACTAGAATTACATTCTAGTCCTGTTGACTAGATAGTCAACAGGAACAAACAAATGTGCGAACCAATTCACCTTCAAGTAGCTGCTTAAGGTCCAATTAAAATATTTAAATGGTTTTGTTTTGTGACCACTCATAATATGAAATACAAGACAAAAGCCAGTAATCCTGATGTACTCACTGATCCCCAAGGCCCTACTTGCCAAGATGCGCATTCATGAAGTTCACATGGTGTTACTGATCCTGGTCTATCGTTTGGATTACAGAAATCGTCTCTCAATTGTTCATCATTAAGTTGGCACCATACTTGCCGATGTTTCATTCCTTTGCCACATGTGACAGGGCACTGTAAAATAATATTAGTCATCAGTTTGTAAAGACATGAATTTGTGCTAATTGCTTCACTTTCTTATAGGAATCTTTTGGATTTTAAAGGTCACATAAATGACAAAAATATTTAATGTGTTCATCATGCAACAAAACTAGTTATTTTGTGAACTCTGTATTTCTTGTAAATATCTATGTAAACACATAATACTAAGTTTCCAAAGCTATAAAATACAAAACAATGTACAGCTCACTTGCTTCCATTAGAACAAAAAATACTTAGTTAAGATGTGAGTGCACATATCACAGGGAACATGTCTAAACTATCAAGCATCGTATTATATATACATAAACTGTAATAAAATGGATTTAATTCTGTTTTTCAGTTGGTGGGATAATTCTCTTTGTTTCAGACAAAATGAATTTATATGTATGACTAGAGAGATTAAGCAATTTTGTTATCTAATATTAATGTAACAAAATTTCAGAGAAGAAATTAATTACGGGTGTGCTTTTCAGAAGTTCTCATGCCATTGTACATCTGAGATGCTTATCAGCACAGTCCTGGGATTAAATAGCTTTTACTTTGGAAAATAACCAAAACAAAAAACAAACGCTCAATGCAGCTTATTTTAATAGCAATGACCAGGTTTCGTTACCTCACTCCACTCACTAACAGACCAGCTTGGACATAAGAATTCATTGCAACTCTGTGTTACAACTCGTGGAAGTTCTTGGCATTCTCTGTCAGGAAGATGACGACCCAAGTTGTTCAAACAGAAAGCTTCTCTGGTTCTGACACCTCTTTCACAGCTCCTGGAACACTACAGTGTTTAGAAGATTTTATGAAACAGGAAACACAGCATGATAAATACAGGTCAAAAGGCACTGTCAGTCTTAAACGTGAGACATTAAAGATTATGTTAGACAGATGTATCGTATACTACATCTAAGCTATAGACTGTTACTATGTCAACTTGAGATAAGTTTGGCACCTTGTCTGGCAGTTTCAAGATAAAACTCATTAATGAAGATGAAAGCTGAACTCTTTTACTCCAATCCATACAGAACTAAATTATTAAGACTTCAAATAAAATACATACTTTTAACCCCCAGATCTTCTCTGTTGACGTCCAAATACAAGCTGGAAACTATTATAGACAGCTACAGTTTCTTATAAAAATACGAGGAATTACATCCAGCAGGTACCAAAATATAGAGATTGATATTAGCTCCTCCAAAAACAATGGATTTGTCAATTATTATTTTCTTTTAGCTATTTAAACTGAAAAAATATATAGAAACGAAGATTTGTTATGAACACTAACCAGAACTATAATGCAACAATTACAAGGTATTCAACTTTTACCTCTGACCATTCTGTGTAGTGCCAACTTGTCAACATACAGTCACCATGACAAGGCTCTCTGGTTGGTGGCTTCTGCTGATCGGCACAGTACCTATCATCCACTGGAGCAGTGAGTCCTTTTGAAACAGAGTACTTCATGCAGCGGATTTCTATAGACCGATACCCTGGGCCACACTTTGATGTGCAGTCACTTTTGCCAATACTGTGCCACCTACAAAGATAAACTGTTATAGAAAGCTAACTATGTTTTAAAAAGTAAAACAATGGTTAATTAAGCACTCAAAGAATGTACCTGAAATTGTAATACAAATTTTAGGCAACGGCTAAAACTATAAAATCTGTATCACGACTGGAATTTTCAGAACAATATAAAAGAATTTGACTCATCTTTTGAAATTTAAAGGTCCTTTTTTCCCCCAGGAGTCTCCCAGGAGACTTTGAAAAATGCAAGTTATAATTCTAACCCTTCATCTTCTGAACACTTCAGTGTGGGCTTATTAGGAGTGCAAAAACACATGTCTGTGTTTCAAATTAGTTCCAGTTGAGGGTACAATTCTGCTGAAAAATATATTGTACCCAGTAATACAATTTTTGTGTGACAGAATATAGAGGACAGATTTGCAATCCTAGCAAAAGACTTTGTACTTCATGAATAAGAATTAGAAAAATACATTAATTATACTTAATTTCAAAGGTGTAAGCCTAATGTATAAACCTATTATATTGATAGATTTGAGGGAAGAAGGGAAAGACAAGGGAGGAATGAGGGAAGGAGAAAAGGTGGTGGGAGGGACGATAAACCAGTCAATTTCTTTGTTTCAGTCTCTACCAACAAAAATAGGTAAGACCACAGTCGTTTCATCACTTAGGAACCTCTTTTCACCTTAATTCACATTCTGTATTACACTCTTCTGAGACATCCGGTACAAGAGGTATAAATTCACATCTTTGATCAGATACTACCGCATGATCACTTTTACGTATGCATGTCATTCTCCTTCTTCGAATACCTTGAAAATAAGAAAAGTGAAAAAAGGTCTGAAATAAGAGAGCCTTTCTACAGTAATAGAATCTATTAATCACTTAGGAATTTAATTGAGATACCCCATTAGCACTACTCTTTTTATACAGGAGATTCTGCACAAACATTAGTCTTGTCCCAGCTATGTCCACCACCACTGCCATCTCCTAGCTACACTGCAGTGGTCTCATGAGGATATCAAACTCCAGAAAACTACAATTAATATACGGTGCAACAGAAAATCTACTCATCAGGCTAAGTATTCCATTTGCATGACATCTCTTCTTTCCTAATTACCAAATTACTGAACACCACTGTATTACCTAAAAGGTCACAATTCTTTCTTTCAGGAAGCAGAAAGTTTGAGCAGCATACCTTAAAGAACTGGAGTGCTTGGAGAAGTAGTGCAGTTGACAGGTGCACTGCTTCCCCAGCACATGAATATGTCTACAGCCTGACTCAAAATCCAAAGAAACTCACCATTCTCTGTCTCAAGTACAAGCATTTCTATCTCCTGTATAAGGAATTTATCAAAAATCTGAGTACGTACACTTTATAGATATACTGCATACATATTGTGGCTCCATTTTTGCACTATAATGGCCTATAGCATGACAGTTTAAAATAATATTCCCAAATAGCTTCACTCCAAATAGCAGATAACCGAAACAAGCTGAAGAAATAGATATGGAAGATACTAGACAAACCACTCAGTCACCATCTGGAAATACAATAACAGAAGCTTAATACACCTTAGTAGATATACAATCCCACTTACTAAGGATACGTTATACTCGATTCAACTATTTTCTGTAAAGCAGTCCTATAGCTAAAAAAGAAAGGAGCACAAATGTAATTTTGGATATAGAATTGTGCTGCATGAATATTGAAAACAAGAAAACAAAATCAGAAGCTATTCTGCCCTTAAATGCAATGTGTGCCTAAAATTACTGAGAATGCTGAGTTTCTTCCTTAGTAGAGGTGATAAAATCTGAGTGCTTGAGACTAGTCTCTTCCTAAATGACATCAGGTCTTTGGATCTGCTGACAAAAGAGTTCACAGTACCTCGGCACATCCTGCTGCAGTCCTGCCATGGTCCATAAGGATCCCACGTAAACAGCTCACTTCTGTCTTCTATTGGGATATTGAATGAATAACGTACATCAGGGTTGTATAAATTCCCTACACACAAAACCTTAATTGAGATAAAATGATAACTGTTTTTCAGTGAAATTGAGCATGACATAAGGTAATGAATACAATGACCATGTAGAAAATGTTTAAGCTTATGAAAAAAAAAAGTAAACATTCACCTGTAAGGTTAACTCTTCTTCAATTCTATCAGTGCTGTTAATTCGTTCTATTGTATTATTTGAACCATTGTACTCAAAAATGGCTCCTTGTATATTGATTTCTCTTTTTGACATGCTTACAACAAAATTTCCATTCAAGATGAAATTTCCGTGAATATCAGATAATGCTGTAAGTAAAATAAAATATTGGAAGTAAAATAACTATTTTGACTAAAAGGTTCTATCAATCAAAACTCCTAAAATATGTCTTTGCATCAACACTTTTAGTCCACATGTAAGGTTTTACAGTTCTAATGAACAGTTTCTAATATGCATGAATTCAATCCCAACCATCAGTCACTTTCACCTGGGCAGTTGTCATGGATTTTCTCTGCAATAACACTTAACTATAATAATATTTTTTCTGCTGAAAGCTGACTATAGTCATCACTCTTAAATTTGGTTAGGTTCTGCTGGAGAAGAGAACAAGTGTTATTCATATTTGTGTCCAATTCTACAGTTCACATTCTTGTACTTGCTAGAGGCATTTTTAGTTAAGTGGCTAACTAAATAGCTACTTACTCAAAGTAAATTTAAAAGTAAAAATAAAGTAAATTATTAGGCATTTACAATTAAAAATAATAAACAGTTTATTATAACAATGAAGATGAATAACAAAGTAAAAATAACTAAAATATTTAGTCAAGACATGCTATGTATCAGGGAGTGAGGGTTGTTTCTGTATCCTGTGAGATGCACAAGCAGCAGCAGGGTATCAGGTAGCAAGAAAAAAACTTGAATGCTCTGAAGTCTGTCAAGTAAGATGGTAATGGAAAAAGAAAGAAGGAAATTAAGCATCACTATATTTTCAGGCACTTAAGAGGTAACATAAATATTGCAAAATAAGACAACCAAGGTTTTTGGTACAATTCACTTCGTATGGTTCACTTGTTCTTTGTTTCTATTGTATTTGCAAATTTATCAAGAAATTTATCAAAATGTGATCTTTATACCCAGACATGATAGAAAAAACAGAAATGTGAAATGACTGATGTTTGATGACTGCTTCATCTGTGAATAAACCACACGCTTCCAATGTTTGAAAACACAAATGCCAGCATTATTCTTTAGTTGACTCATGATGATTTAATTAACATGGGCACCACAAAGTCAAAAATTGACATGATCATACGATCTGTTTTAATTCTTCTCTGATACACACATTTAGGAATTAGAATCCTATCGTCATCTTATTTTTCATAAAACTAATATCTACAGAGAGAATCAGGCAAATGATGATAATGATTACGTATTTACTCTAAAGCCTTTATCAGACTTCTGACTGTGTTTAGAGCAGACCCCTAGCAAAAGCACAAAAACTATCTATCAGTATTATACACAGGAGGCTTTTACCAAGGTAGTTGTCATCTTCTGGTTTCCCTGAGTAGCTGTGCTGCCGAATATCGATGTTTGTTGCTCCTTTGGGAATCTTTACTACAACATTGTAACCTGCAATGCAATTATTCACAAATTAATTACAGACAAAAATGCTTCAATATTAGCAGATAGGAGCATAAGTTTAACTAGTTTTATTCACAAAAACCTAGAGTGCACCAGCAACTACTGCTTCTGAATACCCTCATTTGTTTAGGAAGGAAATGTGAGTATTTTTATGCATATTAAATTTCCTTTACTTTTTTTTTTTTTTTAATCAGTTGAAATTAAACTTGTTTTCATAACTCAAGGGACAGTTAAAAATCATTCCTATGTTCAGCAAAGTGAATTCTGTTCTTTGACAATAACATGAGTTAAACCTATTCAGAAAAATCTCTTGAGAGCTAGCAGTACTCTAAAGAGCAGTCAAGTATATCACGTGGGACTCAGGAAACATGGTGTCTGCTCACAGTTTAACCACAAAATTTTCTGAATGATATCTGAATAAATCACTTAAACTCAGGTACCTCCATTCCCTGTCTGTACAATTGGGTTAGTTTTTCTCTACCTTACACAAGAGATGACAACACTCTAAGAAAGAAGTCATAAATACTCGAATACTGCAGTGCTGGAATTGATGTAGGTGTATTGGATAAACAAGCCATGCCAGATCCACGTTCTCCTACACAAATTGTTACCCTAGTGTGTGTTCTCTAAAATATAAATGCTTCACTAATGAGTGATTGTATCCTATAATGTCTCCAATGAGAATGATGGTCTTGAGGTATCAAAATAGATGCACGAAGATCTATGTTTTAGAACTGTCGATCTGTACATCCACATAAATTATAAAAAAAGAAAAAGAAAAAAAAAAAAAAGAAAAAAAGTTGTTTCTCACAGATACTGATTATAAATTCCAAAGGACCCCAATGTCTAAGAACAACTGAATATGGCAAACATAGGAAACAATAATTAACACAAAAATGTAATCTGAAGCATTAATATAATCTTTGCTAACTCTGCCACTTGTTTTGCTGTGTTTTAAAGAAAGACTTGGCTGAATTTAACTTTAGTTAGTTGACTCATATATGTGGGATGCAAATTAAATGGCAATATCCTCTTTCAATTTCAGAATTCACTAACTTCCCAGTGTTTTTAATCTAATAAAACTATGTCATGCATTTAAAAAGAACATTTAATCTAATCACAGGTCCATCACGGTTACCAGCTGGGGGCAGCACTGCAATTGCAAATTGGCATGCTGCTTGCTCTGGATAAATGGTGAATCTTCCAAAATTAATGGGAAGAAAACCAAAACATGATAAAAATCTCCTCACCACACACACTGAAAACCTTGTGGCAATAGGAAGACAGAAGACAAAATATGGGAGGAAACTATAAATAAAACTGCCTAGTATATAGGACAGGAGACCAGATCATTTACTAAGGCGGTAAGAAGGACAATTTTCCAGGAAATCATCACATACTCTAGTCTGATGCAATAACAGACAACATAACAATTATGTGCACATAATGAAATGACCATTTCCTAAACTGGGAGCTAAGCAAATTAGCGTTTCATTGTAATGAGTGTCTTATGATTGTTTCACTGCTGTTTAAACACTTAATGACAACATCACAATCATCATAACTGTATGAATACAAGCCTGTACCACTGACTGCTCTTGTCTAATTCCAAATTCTGCCTCAGTAAAATGGCTTGTGACAGTACAGAACAGGACCAGTTACAGTTAAAAGAAAAAGACCAGGTTCACAGACTGGCATTATTATCAAGTGACACCTAACTCAGGACTCTTCATCAGACAGCGATTTCAGTCATTAGCCTGGGGATGTCATAGGCCTCCCATGAACAGAGTTTTTAGTGGTCGGCTAGCTACAACCTTTTGTTTGCAGTACTGCACTCCTGCCTGAGCACAGCTGTACATAATCCTGTATGTTATAGCTTACTATCCAGTAGTATAACTCAGTATTATCTTTTATGTAACTCCAAGATAAAAAAGAATGTAAATGATAAAACTATGTATACAAACCCCACCAAAATATTAAAATAAAGTTTTCCTGATCCCCCAAAATAGAAAAGAATAATTAAACTTTTTTGATCTTTTTTTGTCCTTTTCATACTGAATTTTTTTCTGATGCCCTGTGCAAGACCAGCTAAGCCACAGAAATATCCAAATGAGTCTTTTTAGCAAAAAAAAAAAAATGCCAAGATGGTAATATTCATAAATACAGAATCTTAGAGAACAAAACACAAAGCATATTGAATTACAAGAGCCCACAATAACTGAAGGACACCCAGCAGTAGCTCCAGCCAGCAGTTGTTCAAGGAATGTATGGAAAGAACTCAGGACCCTCCATCCTTTCTATGCTAACGAACTGGGAAATTTGCTTTATCATACTCTTCACAGAGAATACAGTCATCTAGCTTCCCAACATAAGTATGAACTCCTGAGTTTTTTCCCTCAGAATACATAGTCCTACATTATATCAGTTAAAGTATATGGGAAAACAAATGAAACAGTAGTTTTCAAATCAGACTACCTTATGTCATGGACTGTAAAAAAGAAAAAAAAATATGAGCTTCCATTTTTCATAATTCACTATTTAATATAAAATGATAGTGATTTTTTTTAGATGAATCATTTTGTTAATACAGTAAATTAAAATTTTATTACTTTGTGGAATTAATTTCATTTAGAATCAAATAAATCTGAGATGACAAGAAGCTGATTAACAGAGTGATAATGTCAATTATATTTGAATGAATGGCAGTTTCACTATACTGCTTATTTGCATCAAACATATCTGTAACATAATTAATGTGATACCTGTAAATGAAAAGATCTTTCATAGTGAAAAAAAAAAACAAACACACAAACTGATAGTCCTTTACTCAGAGTTATCAAAAGTAATGCATTATTTTCCTTCAGTATTTGACCACACATTCAAAAATCCAGTCTCAATAAAAATATTTGTGTTTTATTCCAGTATCTCAGGACAGACAAGAAAAGTGACATGTATTTGTACAGGAGGGGTACTTATAGCCCACCCTTAAGCTTTTTGGTACTTTTTGCTTGGTACAAGCCCTCTGCCAGGAAAAAAAAAAAAAAAATCCACCAGGATACTGGGCATACTTTCCTCTTTGACCAGCAATTCCTTTGTCCTTTGAAGATCCTATTTGGCAGCTCTCCAGGTATCATTTTCACTTCGCCTGTGGTCTCTTTCATCCAATGAAGCCGCATGAAGAGGCCTTTTGGAATACAATATTAATCCAGAGACTTCTGTCCTTATGTTCTACGCTCTAACTGTTGACCTGCACTGCTACATACATATGACAGTCTCTCCATACTTCCCAGAATGGACTACGTGTATGAGAACTATTGGTAGCTCTATTAGAGAAATTAAATCAAAGAAATATAAAGTACCAGAGTTTTCCAGAAGACTTTCTCATTCCTTACATGCCAATGAAGAGAAAAGAACATAAATGTTGCTGCCCATATTCTCTAGAAAGAAAAGGGTCACATTTCACAGGCTTTCACTATAGGGAAAAAGAAATCTCACCAGCTGCTCACGCCACAGCCCTCTTGATATCTCCTTACACAACCAAAAGGAGATACTTCCAGATAACAGAGATCACGATGTGCACAGCAGGAAGCATTCTTCCTTTTAAAGTACTTCTGCCCTCATCATATCTTCTTTAATGGCTTTTATTTTGACCTTAAAGCAGATTAGTTTGTGCCACTTGAATGGGTCAGTGTGTCACAGCGCTTGCCTGTGCATCCTTGAGAGGGCATGTGTGACTGACAATCAGAGATATTATTTGTTGACAGAGGCCCTAAAGAACATACACTGAAATTCCACTTCCTCAACCAAATAATACAATCGCTAAGCCACACTAAAATGTACATTAAGATTAAAAAAAAAGCAAAACATACCATAACGAGCACTGTTGAAAGTACCTGCAAGAGTCTTACACGAAGAATTGTCACCACCACAGATTCCACATTTGTCTCTCCTTGCCTTGGAATTCAAAACATGATCACAGCCTGCTTGCTACAAAAAAATACAATCCCGTGTCATTCAGCCCAATGTAAAACAATGAAAACATACAATGTAAACTTCCCACTCCCAAAAAACATTTTTATTCATTGTATATATCTAGTCTTGGCAATTCATGAAAAACCTTTTATGTTTTTGGGTGCTGTAATGTACAGGCAAAACACAGTAGTTGTGTTGTACAAAGAATGTATAATCCATATACACTTACTATGCCAAGAACTGTACAAGAATACGTAACAGCATGCAAAGACTTTGTATAAAAATATCAACACAGTGTATAAACTTTAAGGTATATTTGCATTAAAAAAGTCTTTGAATCCTAAAATCAGTATGTATTTGTATACAGACATCAGTTCTGTTAAAGTCTGTCATTACTACAAAACAAGAAAAGGAAAATAAGTAGACTAGCATAGGATCACTTCCTTTATGTATCTTTACTTAATCTTCTGTTTTTTACATGATCATAAACAGGACTTCCTCTTTCCTCTTGATATATACTCTGAAAAAGGTTACATTTTCTCCTCATCCTGAATTTAGCCAGTTTTACTGCAATCAGCAAAACTACCGTCCCTGGGGGTGTTCAAGGAAAGGTTGGACCTGCTGCTTAAGGACATGGTTTAGTGGGTGACACTGCTAATTGGACCAGATGACCTTGAAGGTCTTTTCCAACCTTAATGATTCTATGATTCTACCTGGGATGGACAAAAAATGTCTTGATTTTTTATAATATGCATGTTCTAGCAAAGTCTTGTGGTACTTCTATTAACTGCTATTAAGCAAACGATGATGAACTGATCCTTTTCAGGGGTCCATTCCACCTGATTTTGCAATGAAACCATAAATGTGTGATCTATCTACACTCAGATTTTTCAGTTTTTCACTTTGCTAGCAGAAATATGATGGCAATAATCAGACAGCATGCTTCTTTACTCCCCTTAATGCCAATTTTGGACCAGCTTCTCTCAGTTCATGTGGACAATATTAACCCTCTCACACATTAGGCTTAATGAGGAAAGACTATGGGTGTTCAGATTCAACTCTATGTTCTTCACTTAATTGCCTCCATTTCCAGATCTTAATCTGGTAGGGATTAAAATCAACTGAAGTAAATTCAAAACATCTTGCTTTACATACTTTCAGTAATGGTTATTTGGATGTATATTTATTTAGTAACTATTTAACCATCTGTTAAAATTGATTTTAATAATTAGTAAGTTTAGATTTAAATACCCTGCATAAGCCTTGAACACAAAGGTCATTGGTTTCTGCTCCACAGGGAGTACCATCAGCAACTCTGTCCTTCAGCTGATAGTAGGAAGTTGTTCCAGAAACTCGGCAAAAAAGTTTACAGCGATCTTTCATAGAAACTGGAAAGAAAATCCAACAGGTTTCTTGACTGTTTTAGGACTTTAGTTAAAATAACATTCTTATTCTGGTAATTGAAAAAATATATAATCACTTACTACCACTGTATTTTGGAAGCCAGCGGACAGCAGACGTAAGACCATTGATGTTAAAGTGTTTGCCATCAAATTCAGAGCACTGTTGCTCCCGGAAATCTTTTTTGCCCTTTGGACATGAATCAGTATTACATGATCGAAATTTCATCCTGCGGCCAACACAGTACTTTCCTCCATTCCTTGGTCTAATAAAAACAGTTAAATGTAAAACATTCTCTCTCTGTTTCTAAAATTCCTTTTTTCCATGAAAAGAGGTTTGATCTACTGATCTAAAAGGGAAAATCTCATGCAGCATTCTGTCAGTCCTGTACTGTCTTTCCCCCCCAAAACCTCTCATCTTCTATTGCACTGGGTGTACATTTGTACCCATATGAAGAAAATAAAAAAGTCTACATAAAAGATTACTGCTGGGGGAGGTGGTAAACAAGTTATGGATGATAATGTCTAATATCTTAAATGTCTATTATATTAAATGCTTTTTTATTTCTCTTATACTCATCAATATTTTGCCTGGTAAAAGGCGTTATTAACTTCAATGCTTCCATTAACTTAGCCAGGATTACAGCCCTATTTTCACAGAAGCAGCACCTCCCTCAGTAATTTTAAATTATTATGTTAAAGAGTGACAAAGAAAGAAGATAAAATTAAGAGCTGCTACACTCTTCTCTTTAGTCTTAATGTCAGTTTCAGGTTGTAGATCAAAAGATCTAAAATGGGAGAATTGTGGACAACAGCCCATTTACTCTTAAGTCTAACATATATTTCCTAACTTAAAACCCTGCTACACTATACTTTGGTATTAGCAGATTCTTTGGAGGATTGGGGAGGAAAAGAAAACAAATAAAGCAATGGCATATTGATATTACCAGATACTAAGACAGACACAGCCATATTTCATAGGAATCTAGTCTACTTAGCAGAAAAAAATAAAATAACCTGGGGTGATTTGATTGAGGTTCATTTATCCTTCCAATAATATCAAGATGACATCACTTCGTAAAAATAAAACCATAACCATAGCTTCAGCTCTTGTTCTGTAGAAGTTAAGGGTAAAGTTCTCACTGACCTTTGTTACAGAGAATGAAACCCACATGGAATTATTCAGTCAGTGGAAGTTTCTTATTATAAAGGGAAGTTGTAAATGACCCTGCTGTAACCAGTGTTCCTTGTGAACATTACTGGTGGTGATGCCGTCAAACAGCCTCAAATCTAAACAAATCAAGTGCTTCACTAAAAAGATTACCTGGCAATACATGTATTTTCATTTTGCACCTTTCAGTCCATAAAACGTATCAGAAAGTTTAAATAAACCCTCAACATTAAGGAAAAAATAAAAAAATAAAAAAAAGACTTTACCAAAATAAGTCTTCAGATCTATCTATAAATGTGAATGATGAGGCAAAAGAAATCTAAACGCTCCCTGCATTTTGGAGTCTCTAGACTTATCCCTCTTTTCAAACATTGATGAAACAAGCAATTGCTTACTGGAGTTTTGAACAAATTTATGCAACCATAATACCTTTATTTTGTTTTGAACGAATCCATTATGTTATAATACCTTCATTATGATCTAATGTAAAGAACAGCAAAAAACATACTCTGGTCTATTACACAGCCTGGTGGTGCTCTTGATTCCACCTCCACAAGTTCTTGAACATGAGCTGTAAGGTCCCCATGGTCCCCATTCTCCATCTACAGGACGTGTCTCCATGTCTCTGCTCACACAAATTCCATGGCGGCAGTGCTGCACAGTTGACAGAAAAAGCAAAATTTGTAAGTCAAGCAACAGGTTACTACACATGAAAGAAAATTTAACCCTATTCTTAACCTGGGTCTGGACATTTAGTCTCCAGCTAGACTTTGTGCCACTGACCACCACTCTCTGGGCTTGGCCATTCAGCCAGTTATTTACCTCACTGTCTGCCCACCCAGCCCATACATCTGCAGATTGTTCACAAGGATCTTATGGAGGGCAGTGTCAAAGGCCGCCTTGACACTGAAAGCATCAAAGTCCTGCTGTGAAAGCCAGCTGGACAATATCCAGTGCTCTCCCCTTCTCTACCAGTCCAGTTCCACTTGAACTCTGTCTTTCCTAACTTTATCCCTGGATGCTTAGACAACCTCTCTGTATTCCTCCCAGGTTGCCTGTCCTTGCTCCTACCCTCTGTACACTTCCTTTTCATGTTTGAGTTTATCCAGGATCTCCTTGTTCATCCATGCAAGCCCCCTGGCATTTCTGCATGACTTCCTATCCTTTAAGATGGACCTCTCTTCAGCTAGGAGGTGAGCCTTGAATATTAACCAGCTTTCTTGGGTTCCTCTTCCTTCTAGAGCCTTATCCCATGGTACTCCACCAAGCAGATCCTTGAAGAAGCCAAAGTCTGTTCTCCTGAAGTCTGTGGTTATGAACTTGCTATTCAGCCTCCTCCCTGCCACCAGGATCCTGAACTCCATCTCAAGGTCACTGCAGCCACAGCTACTTTTGACCTTCCCATTCCCAACAAACCCTTCATAGCTGATGAGTATGAGGTCCAACAGCACACCTCTCCCTACTGGCTTCTCTATCACTTGGAGAAGGAAGTTATCATCAATGCATGCCAGAAACCTCCTGGATTACTTATGCTCTGCTGTGTTGGCCCTCCAGCCATATCAGTTGAGTATCAGTGAAGAACCCCATGAGGACCAGGGCCTTGCTCTCCAAATAGGAATTTGTTATAGAATCAGATTCTCCATTCTGAATAATGCCTGAACTCTTAATCAAATTTGGCAATAAAATTGGATTAAATTGCCAAATATTGCAAATAAATTGCCAAATTGCCTGCACAGTTCTTGGTCGCATTGACTCTTGAGCATTGGCCATGTCTTTTAAGCCCCAAATATGTCTCTAACTAAGAATGTTACCACTCAAGATGACCTCCAGCACAAAGCAAACATGGAACAAAAACTAGATTTATCTTGCTATACTACTATTTAAATGATTTGGCAAACTGTCCACGTTGTTCACTTAATGCTCAGACTAATGTTGTGACTTAACACAAAAAAGACAACGTGCTTTCTGTGGGCATCTACATATCACTGCAGTGCTTACTGATACCTTTCATTACTTTTTTTCTAAATGCTTCTAGGGTACCTCTGTACCTCAACCTTCTAGTACCTTTAGGAGGTACTAGATATGGCTACACTATATGAAAGTGCAAGGTAAACATGAAGAAACATTAAGATCTAGCCTTTCCAATAACTGTAATTAAGATCTTTTGAAATAATATTTCATATATAGGCTGAGGATTCCTATAGGCTGAGGATTCTACGCCCCACTTCACAAAAGAAATACCCCATCCAAATATGTGACTAGGACCTAGAGTTTACTTTCTTCCCCTATCCACAAAAGCATTTACAATAACTTGAAGTGAGAGTTCAGAAAAAGACAGAGTTGTAAAATGAAATTTTATACCCACAACAGCATTATTTTGATCCATAAAAATGCAAAGCACATGTTCACATCTGGGATTTTAATAGCTTATTCAACAAACTTGTCTCAGCTATTATTTTGCTACATTCCTACAGAAGCAACATGATGAAGTCACAGTAGAAAATTTAGGCACTAGACGCATTCCAGATGTTCCTCTTTGCTTCCTTGAATCACTGCTTCACTGAGAACACTATGATACACTGAACTCTCATAAACTTAAATATAATCACTAACATTTTTTCCTACATTTGTTATGGCAAATATAATGCATGCATCAAATGAAATGGCTATCACTTGCAATTCCAAACATACTGATTGCAGCAAGTGGCAACTCTGCTTTAGCTAGGGTGAAGAGTAGCTTTTCTGTCAAAAAGGCAGTAATTCTGACCCAAATCCATATGCAATTATTATATGTGAAGATAGGAGAGGGAGGATTAATGGTTCAAGTTTGAGATCAACGAACCTACAGGTACCTGTATTCATATTGCTTCATTGCCTGTTTACAGTAAGTAGCTTGACTCATACTTATGGATTAAACTATGACAGGATAAACTGATTTCAGGTACTTCCAGAGTACCTCATAGCTTATTGTGCTCAATAAGTTACCAGGAAAGAAAGTTTGAAAGAAATCATGAAAGTGTTGTCAGGCTATGATCAACATTGACTAAATCAGGATGATAGATGGACACAAAACAGCACCAGAGATCTTCAGAAATCAAGGACTTCATACAGAGGTTGGTACAATTCAACAGGAAAAGGACTCCAAGTTCACCCTTGCTGCTTGCATTCTCCAGAGCTACTGCCATGGCTTTTGAAGACCTTGGGGCAAAGATTGAGACACAGACAATGAGTGTGAGAGGACATAGTTTCAGGAATTGAAGTCCTGTGTAGCCATGCAGAAAAGAAGGCTTGGAAAAAATAGTTTATCTGGTTTGAAACACCACCATGTTTCCATGGATGTTGCTGATAGCTGCTGATGCTGCAAAAAGAAAAGATTATTGAACAGAACAGAAAAGTATTTGGGGGACATGAAAAAGACAAAGTGTCGCAGAAGTAGACATTATGGTTTGTATTTTGCTTTCCAAATATCCAGTTATATCGCTCTGATTTTTTTTTTCTTATACAATATGATTTCTTCATTCCTGATACCCTGACAGAGCTCTGAGAATAACTAAGCCAGTGGATAGAACAAGAAAAGAAAGCCGTGCTGGACTGAATGTGTGAAAGGAAAATGGGCATACCTGGAGCCACAAAACAGATGAACACTAAAGGCAATGCAGAAGCATAATACCTGTTCACTATGCAGCATCTGGCCTATAGCTGAAGTCTGAGCATAAGCACTCTTCAAGTAGACTCAAATTACATAGAAATGGGAAAAGAGTATGAACCTTAGAAGTTATACAGATTCAGCATGAATGAGCATGAGCAATGAGCAAGGATGAAAATAAGAACATCCACTCAGACAAATGATTCTGTGATTCTGTGATATACTGAATTCATTGTGGCATCCAGTGAGCAGCCTACATCAGACTAGTAATACAGCATAACCATGGTAACTTGATTACAGAGATAAGACAAAAAAGCACTAGCCATATAATAGTTTTCATATCATTGTGCCTCAATACACAACAAAAATTACATTTAACTAAATACAAAATTTAAATAATAACTATATGTTATGGTTGTATGTATTATTGCCTTTAGGAAGCCAATCCAGGAATGAAGAGAATGAGAGATCTTTGGATGTCTCTCACAAAAACAAAACAAACAAAAAAAAAAACACATCAGAAACATTTTCAAGCAATGACTACTGTATTTCCATGGTCTGCAGAAATTAATCACTGCAAAATTAGTCAATGTTCACATACAGCATGTGAAGATATATTTACAATTATTTTCTCTCTGAAATACCAATTAGGCCAAAGACTTTAAAGACTGCATCATCTGCTGCAGGGAAGTTCAGAAGTTCTGTGTGATGTTAGAACCTGGCAGAAGCTTAGACTTCCTACGAGTCTCTTTGAAGTCAAAAAAGCAAAGAAAAACACCTGAAGTGATGTAATTGATACAGGAGTATCAATGGAGTGAGAAACCATTCTCAGAGCCAGAATTGCTACATACAGGCTGCTGTCAAATCTAAGTAATCAGAATGTATAAAGAGGAGGATGAAGAGAGGAATTTTCAACCTTTGGTAGAAGCCTAGCAAGTAAGAACAATTCGTTTTTAAAGATAACTCTAGGATAAACAAAGTACAGTTTGATCAAATCAAATTAGTTTTACTAGACATTAAATTGTAGTAAATGGTTTCTGTTTTTGTAATATGAATTCTTGATCATTAATAATATTAAAACTATGAAATTAATACAGGAATGTCTCAAATAACCAAGAAAATATTTTCTTTATTCTCTACTAAGACCCTGAAGTAAGTTAGGCTGAGTTTTCCTTTTAGTTGTACAAGACAATCTTACCTGTACCTATTACCAATACTACATAAATTAGGAAGTCACTGAGCTCTACAGGTAAGTGCATGTCCTAAAAAATGTCTCTTTCAAAAAGCTTACATGCTGACTGGTTGTATATGGCAAGAAGATATTCCACTGAGCTCAGAAAGAGCAGTTTGCTCATTCTCTTGAGAGTCTCTGATACCTTCTTATATTTTGGGAAAGTACAGACATAAAGTATGGACTGTTATAGAACGCTCCATAAAGCAAGATCCACTAATCAGACACAAATTGAAGAAAAACAAAAAATTACTGTGAAAGTGAACTCATGTGTCAAATCTTAGCTTAAAATGCAAATAAAATAAACTGCAAATAAAATAAACTGCAAATGCCTTAAATAGATCTTTTTGTATTTGTCACAGCAAAGATACTACAAGCACCAAATATAAATATATTAAGCGTGCTCACAAATACTAGATACAGTTACTAGTCACCATGCCTTAATCTCACTAAAATCAAAAGAAACTCACCCACCGAGCTTGAAAGGAACTGTCCCTTAGATAGAAACAGATGACAATTTGTCAGATTAATTGCTGCTCTTTTTCACATCTTTCAAAGGTAATGACTGTAATTAGCTCTTCACTTAGAGAAAACTGTGAAGCTGAAGAAAATTAGCTCTTCACCTAGAGAAAACTGTTTGGTTTCACTGCAGTAATTGCATAAAATAGCATAAAATAGATTTTTGTATTCTTATATAAAAGAAGTGCTCTGATGTTGGCAAATTAGAGTCAATTGAATTATATGTTACATATGAAGTTTATATAAATTATGAACTTTCTTTCTGATCAATGACTGACTGAAAAATGGATTTAATGTTATATACCATGTTATATCATCAGCTGTAAACAAGCAAAGCTTCCATTGCAACCTTCAAATAACTTTTCCTAATTTTGCAAGAGAGAAGAAATTTCTGAGACACAGTTTACTCATTAAATTATTAACCTTTAGGACAGTATTTTCAAACTTCTCACTTCTTATGTCTTATCAAATACAGAAGAAACAAACAAATAAATAAGCAATCTTTAAAGATTAAAAGTTATTGGGGGAAATTTAATAATAACTGAATAAAATATACTTTATTACACATAGGAATTAGACCAGAATTTTTAAAAACATCTTTGAATGTATAAAACTATTAAAAGATAAAAATTAACGTTGCTCCCACAGACCCTGAATCTGGCAAAGCACGCTACTTTTACAAACAGTTCAGCATAATAAACCTGCCAGACTTAAGATAAATGCTGTCATTTCCGAGCATGTCAAAATCTCTGAAATATTTAAATATTTATTTTCACAGTCCCTCGATGGGTGAGAAAATATTTCTGTTTGCTGGTAGTGAACCGAGACAGGGAGAAGCCAAAGACTAGATCAGCAAAGAAATCGAGCATCTTATTTCTGTTCACATCCCAAGCTACATGCAAATCCAAAACTAAGACCCTCAAATCCTCATTGTTAACACTGGATTCAACTACCATCCACCAGTACTTCTGTTTCTATCATGGTATTTTAAGTGCCGTGACTGTATCTAGTAACTAGCTATTCATGACTCCCCTGCCAAGACCAAGGCAGGCTATGTTCTCAGAGGATACAGATCAAGATCTACGTTCAAAAAAAAAAAAAAAAATCTGCCATATGACAAAGTAGTGAGCTGCTCTCTCATCCTCTAAACACTCTTTATGAAATAAACCTACAAGCAGAGTATAGGAAGTCCAGCTTCCATTTCTTCCTTTTTATTTCTTCCTTTAATGCAATCTGTCTCTCATACAGCCAGGTCAAATAAAACACTTTATGGTGTAAATGGATGAGAAGTTCTGTTTTTTAGCCCCAAACAGATCCAAGTATCTTGAATCTAGCATCAAGTATCTACAGTAGGCAAAGCAGAATATGAGTTATGTGTGGTTAAGGTACTTACTGGAATAGATGAAAAGATACTGATATGTGCTTTCACGTTTTATCTGAAACAATCATAATACACAAATATCTACTAAAGCCACGAGTCTAATACAAACTCTTTTTTCCAAAAAAGTGTACTCCTATACCTAAGTCACTCATACTTAATTAGTTCTGGCTCAGTGAAACAGCCTCAACTAGAGAAATTGGGGGAATATGCTTTTGGGATGTTTGGTTTCCGTCAATTACTTTGCCATATGCAAGCTCTGAAAAACAAAGGCTTACCATTCCCACACCACAAACCGTTCCATCAGCCAGCGGCATGTGCTGAGTACGACATCCCTTGTGAACTCCTTCTGTGCTTGTGCACCATAAGCGTTTGCATTGTTTCTTAAACAAAACAACAACAAAAAAACAAGATTACCTTTGTTGTACCTGTAACACCACCTCAGATATCAGCTGGGATATTTGCATTGTTTTTCTCATAATATATGGGTTTAATTTTTACTACCAGTACTATTAGTTTTTACACATAACTCCTACCTCATCCTCCAAAAAATTGTTTTTATGTAACACTAGGCAGTAATGTGGAAAATTTGAAACAGACGTAATCAGAAATAATAGATGACTTTATTTTCTAATTCAGTAGATGATTTAATTTTAAAAAAAGAATGTACAAGATTATGGTTGATACTGTGCAGCACAGTTTGAGAATAATATTCAGATAAAGACACTAATTGGAATTATTTTTTAAAAATCGCTGGCCAGAATATTAAGAAGAAAACCTTCTTTACAGATTGCTGAAAAGACTCTTAAAGGATAAATACCATTTATGATTTACTGAATTTACAAAGCAGTCTTCAGTAACCATCCCTAGGTCTTTGAATTCCTCTTTACTTTTCTATAATAATCCCATAAAGACTGACTCTTCCTAAACAATACTTTACTTCAACAGCAGCTCCACTTAATTCAGTCTGAATCTGATCTGAAAATGTCTCCTCTAAACAGCTCCAACAAACAATGCAATACAAGTACAGGTATTGAACAAGTTGGTCCAAAATCTAACTCTGTGTGACATCTTGACAGAAACAAATGAAGCCATAACACTATATTTGTCATTATGCATTGTGCTGGCAAACGGGCCACATCAAGTTTTCAAAATGCAACTGAAGTTTCGATCTTTATCTACTCAATTCTTTATGTTATTATTTTCTTTCCAGATCCCAATTTTGCTTCAAAGAATTTTTGGTTAAGTACATAAACTCTAACATGTACGGAAATACTTGACAAAGTAGAGGGAATCTGCATTTTGGACCAAACATTTGGAGCAAATATTTCAATTAATATATAAATTTGAAAGTTACAAATTTATAAAAGTACTTAAATCAGATAAGAAAGCTCTTAACGTAATATAGTGGTTACAACGTGAAAACACTTTCCACTGAACTATTTCCCTTCAGCAGAATAGAATCTGCACTTTGACATATTTCAGAATAAAATTATTCCCAAAATGGAATGATTGAGATTTCATTTTTAAGCCTACCTCTCAGCAGTTTTTAGTACCTATTAAGCATGCGTCTGTGCATTGTTCACTCACCAGATAGGGGCAGACTTGTGACCCAAGACCAAACATAAGCTCACACTGCTTATTGACATCATACATCGATCCAGGCAGCTGAGAGGAAAGATCATATATTCTTCCACTAGGTTTGTCTAGAAGACATTCACCATAACCAGTACTGTTGTACAAACAGGAACAAAATGTGATTTAATCATTCCTAATTAATTGGAAGCATATTAATACACTGCTTACATACATGTATGCATATCTCAATGTAATTATGGGTTTGCACACACACTTGATTATATAAAGAACTAAATTAATTGTAATTAATAAAATAAACTAGGTCACTCGATTTTTCCTTACTGGATTACATGTTATATCCACCAAACATAGCTTAGGGTCTTTGTTTTCTGACTGTCATTTCTTATTTTTACAATCTGACAAGAAAAAATGTTACAGACTAAAATTATATCCATAACTTAATATTTTTGAAATATAAACTCCTAAAATAAAGTGTGCCTGACTATTAAAATCATACTAAAGAGTTTTTCAATAATCAAGGCCATGATATTAAAAAAAATAAATTAAAATATGCTCTTAGCTTTACATTTTGAGTGTAACTTTACTGAAACCATGGAACTAATCATCATCCAAACAGTTAAATGCTTGTCATTTCTGGAGGATTGAGGCCCTACAAGTCAGTTGTTAAAGCCAACAACAACACAAAAGTGGTACTTCAGCAATACTTTTAAAATGCTTTTCAGATTGACACAAAATAGAAAACAAAAGTGCACAGCATTTATACTGGTACTTACTCAAGAAATTCTGTGATGTATTTTTGACTGCATTTTGACCATGTCCATGGACTTGTATGGTAATTTAAAGTTGGAGCCATCACATGGTATTGATGTTTAATTCCAGCTTCTTTACATTTAAAACTGTCATCATGTGGCACATTGAATCTAAAAAGCAAAACAAACAAACTCCAAAACAAATTCAGCAATAATTACCTGATACACTTCTCTTATAGTAACAAAAGCTCCAGTTTTGAGTTTGAAAATGCCTTAGCATGGTAATGGGTCTCATTTATTATGGCTATCTGACATTATGGCTATAATGCTGAACCCAGTAAGAATTTTACAATTGCACAATTCTTCAGTTCACCAGAAAAATCCCAGTGTTTTGGGAGTATGGCATTTTAAATACATATCTACTGAACTGAATATACAGGTCACATCCAGATTGACCATAACAGATTACTCCAACATTCACATCGTAACTCTTACTGTTCAATAACAAACTGCAGAGCACATCAACATCAGATTTATGTAACTAATACTTTACCATACTTCAATGATACTAAATTATATGATAAATGGCTTGTCTATAAGTGAACTTCCAGGATTATGAAAATCAACTAGCTAGCTACTGAGCTCTGTAACGCCCTTGTTACCTCCACCACGTGGAGCTAGAGTATAGCACCCTTCTGCCATCACTGATGAGGTACACTTCATAAAATAAAATGCTGTCATCTCCTCTTATTTTTCTATGTAAAACATTTCTCTGTGTTACTCTATTTTATTCTGAAAGGATCACAGAGAAGGAAGAATATTTCTGTGTTATATTAACAAATGTCTTACCTGAAATTCCTTTCAGGGATAGAATGCAAGTGGAGTTAACAGGGCTATGTTTCACACTTATGATACCTGTCCCATTGTCCCAACCAGCTGATATAACAAAAGGACAGAAGATGGCTGTATGGCCAGTATCTCCAATCATCCACATTTAGCAAGTGGCCAGGTTATAAACCTCGTGGATTCTCTACCTCTAGGTGGCTAGCAGACCTGACTTTGCAAAGGGCAAAGACAATGACTGTTCTAAAAGGATGTAGCAGACTGCTCACTCTTAGAAAAGTAGAGCCCATCACAGGAAACTGGTAGTATTCAAAAGGAAACAAAAAAATTTACCCACTGGGAAATAAGTACTTACACATGTCCAAGTTCATGTGCTATAGTAAAAGCAGCACTTAATCCATTTTCTTCACTTATAGAACAGCTGCGTAGTGGGTCACACATTGTACCTAGCTCTGCCAAACCTGCAAAATCGAATTGTTATATAAAAGCTTAATAGAACAAGTTTTCACATAGGAACGATTCTATAAGTGAACGCTAAAGCACAAGACTTGAAAGTCATGCATGACCTACGCAACCAAATTTACATTAAACCAGCTTCCACCTGAGATCACAGTATTGAAAAAATCACTTTTTTTTGTCTCTCAATTAAATTTTACGTCATTTTTTTGGTGTTTTTTTTTTTTGTTTGTTTGTTTGTTTGTTTTTTCCTGATTACATGTATCTCCTACAGTAAAATTCTCTTACAGATTTTCTCTTGTAAGATCATACTGATTAAAAAAGAATAACTCACCTAGAGTATCGCACTTCTCTCTAGCTCTGCAGATATCTTCCCTTGAAAGAAAAAATTTATTTGAAATTACTGGAGCAAATAAAAAGTACTTCAATGTAAAGTATTTCACTATTGCTACATTCGTTACAGCAGCTGCAAATCTCAATTTTCAATTTTCAATCTTGCAGTCCATTCAAACAATTTGTATTCTTGTCATTACTTCTTGAAAGAAGTAATTTATATTCATGACACAACACTCACAGTATTAGTTACTACCTAGCTTGCAAAGAATAAAGACTGATGTACTACGCTATTTCTTCACTATGTTCACACATATTAAGTGCTGCTGAATACGTGCAGATTCCAGTCTACTTGAAAATACCTTACGTAGTGGAGCAGATGCCAAAATAACAACATATTTCAGGACATATATCAAAGAGTTTTAAGTGCTGGAGTGAGTCCAATTTGAACACCAGCTAAAAAATTAATGAAAAGGAAAAAAAATAAGAATATACTTCAGTGAATGAATGTCAGAACCTCCACTGAGGAAATCAGTGTACAACACTAATATTTTAACATTTTCCATTTGTAAGCTTTTGGCAGTTCTAATTATGCCTGGGCTATAAAGAGTTGCATCACTGCATCCTTTAGCTGATTCCATTATATGCAACTTACGTGTTCAATGGCTGAAGAAGTCACTTCCTTGTAACAATTTCAGGTCTAAATAATTTACATTATCTTTAACGTAAGTTTGATCAAATGCTTAATTACCAACACAGCACTGTAAGACTAATTGCTCACATATTGATCATTTGTGGTTAGGCAAATGCAAGACATTCTTTACTGACTCCAATTACTATTAACAGTGTCTGTGGGACAGTTAAAAATGATGATGTAAGAAAGAAATGGAAGCATTTGTCTCACCTAACTGAGTAATTCTGGCTATTTCAGATACCATACCTAGTGATAAGAACAGCAGTATCATGATGAGAAGGGTGAGCATCATCCAAAGTGTTTTGTGCTTGCTGCCATAAGCAAAAATTACGAAGCGTAGTAGCTGCATTAAAAGTGATAGCTGGTCCTTCCTAAGCAAGAAATGTCCAAGAAACAAAAAAAGGGTTGTAATATTCACATACTTGCACTTATTATTTTGACCGTTGTACCTCTAATCTTCAAAATAATGACTGTGAAGGAACTCAGAAGGACTCCACATAGGACCTCACACACACAGATTTTTTTGCGGAATCAGCATCTTAACTTAGCTAAAAGTCACCGCTCATGAGAACCCTTTTCTTAATCATGTGATAGATTGAGAAAATAGGGTAGCAGACATTAATGATAAATATGAAAACATATACCTGAAAAATATGTATTTCTTAAAATTTAAAATATTACAGCTGTTATTGCTGAAAACTTGCAGTCAAAACCCTCTATAAAAGTTGCCCTTTCCCACTCATATTTGCATGAGTAGTTATGTCAAAAGCTTTCACAAAGTATCTGATTTAAGCCCATTTAGGTCAACAGGAGGTGCTTATAGACAGATGGTGAAATACACACATTAAATAAAAGCTTTGCAGTTAACCTCTGTACACACTCATTAAATATGCACTGTGCTACCAGCACATTTACCAGCATATTTAATATTCACTCCCTTTTCTAGAATAAAATTATACAGTTAAATTAAACAAAAAAAGTATTTAAAATACTTTCAAGTTTGGAATTATAATGCTTTTTTTTTTATTCTACTATAAATATTTTAGCTTTCCTACCTGTTCATTGTGGATTACAATTAACTTTACAATAACAATATTTATAAGATTTCCAATACTTGAATCTTTATAGATTGCTGCAACCTAAAGAGGAAAAAGTGAGAAGATCAGAATATTAAACTCATTTGACAAATCATGTCATTTTGACATGCAAACAAGTTATCAAAAAAATATCTAGTTTCTATACAACAGACGTCTCAGGCATCCTTCTGTACCTTTCTACCCTAGGGTTTGGTAATGAACCTGAAGTAGCTGCCCAGCTTTAACCTAAAATGCTGCCTCGGAACAATTCACATTTACTACACACATGAAGGTCAGAATACGCATACATGATGTTTTCCAGTACTATTCTCCACATAGAAGGCAATTATCCTACAAATGTTTTCCTAAATATTAAAAATGTGTTTTTAAAATATCCAAAGAGTTATAATTTCATACTCATTTCCAAACACTTAGATAGTGTGTTGACAAGCTTAGTGTAGCCAGTACACCTATTATACACTGGAAGACCTGGAGTTTATTGATAAAACATCAAAGACAGAAAAAGAGTAATGTCACTGGGACCACAGTAGATATAAGCTGGTTTACACAGATGGTTTGTAGAATTAATACCTAAAATATTAGAGGGCTTCAGAGAGCGACTTTGAGCCAATACATTTTTGCCTCTACTTTTCATAGAGGCAGCGCTGAGTTGTAAGCCTGCACTGAAAACATCCATGACACACTGCACAAAGGTTTCTTTATTCATTCATTTATTCATATTTACATAACTAACAAGTATTTTTCTGTATAATATTGCCCCAGAGAGTAAAAACTGTAAGCTATTCCCATACACCAAACTAAACCATTTGGTAAGTTATTCTTCATAAAGGCAGTAAAAATCTTTATTCACTCTCAACAACTGTTTCCATATGAACCCATCCATATGGTTTCCACCATTTGGCTGAAAGCAGTTGTTGAATAACAGCATTATCTAAATGAAAGCTGCCACCAAACACAGAAGCCCTGACCTTCCACCCCTCTGGCTTGTGCCAAGGCTGTAAGGCCACAAAAGGAGCAGGATCAAGGAACTGATGTAGCTGAAAACAGTATTTTGTTTCTTTTCTTTTTCTTCTATCTATCACATTATATTGATCACCATGATCTCATTCCTGGTGCAGCCTCTCCAAGACAAGTGCAGATGGAGGGAACAGTACAGAAGAATAGGCTTCTTTCAAAGGTAGCCTCCACTTGAACTGGCTCAAACAGCTTGCAAAACCACAGCCTTGCTCTCAGTGAATCCTACATACCTGAGACGAAGTAATTCTGCTAAAAGTTGGCACTGACAGAGCCCTGGCTCCCCATGACTCACACCATCCCTTTCTGTACACTGGATTGAGTACAATGTGCAGCACTGTCCTTCATGCCTTTGTTGGCACACAAGGCAGATATAGAGGACTCTATAATATCAGGGAAGGAGGCTGAGTCTTGTAATCCATGTGGAAAACATATTTCAGAGAAGCCCAGCTATCTGCCTGTTTCCTTCCATATGGACTGCATCCTTGGTTGCTAACCAGCAAGTGTCCAATTATTTTGTGGAGCATCTCTCGAGTACATGCTGAACAGTTCAATTAGGAACAGAAACATTCAGAAGACCTTTATGAAAGAACAGGTGCCTGTACAGATAGAGCTCAGGCACTATAGATTTAAAAATAAGAATTTATGAAGAGGATGTTAGCTGAGTTTGAATGGAATAAACTACCATTTAACTACTACCAAAACTACCTTTGAACTACCACAAATTGTAGTAGCCTCAGTTGTTTTTTATTCTTTTTTTTTTTTTTTATAGTCTGAGATCCACTTCAATAAACCTAGTGAGGATATTTCTCTGTATTTAACCTTCTTGTGAATGATCACAAACAGCCTAGCTACGTTCCTAAATGAATTGTCTCTTAAAATAACCTAACACCATTATCACATTCATCTCCTGTAACAAACATTAAGCTATCTGCCTAACCTCATTGGACAGTTAATAGAGAAGAAGAACAGATGAACTGTCATCTAGACATGCCTATCTGAAGAGGCATATTTAGATTTATGTATTTTCAAACAAAACAGTACAATAAATTATTTCATTTCTTCATCCACTTAACAATGGAGGGAGACTAGATGTCTAACTAACAGATGTATGAGATTAATTCCAGCCCAACTCTTTCAAGTTTTACTTCTCTTCAGCAAAGAAGAAACAGAAAACTGGTTGATACAGCATTCCAAAATATTGTCAGAGAGGAATCTGAGATGAGACCTGCAAGACTCTGGCTTATGCACTTTTGAAGGAGAAAATTGTCCTGAGGACTGACTCTCCTATCACTTAAACTGATGTAAGAGCTACTTACACCATAATCAGAGAATTTGTTTCAGCACAAACCTATACAAGAACACAAAAGAGACACTGGATACACCAAAAAATACTGAAACAGGATTTGTCCAGTTCTACAAGAATATATGTCAGGTAGAATAGTCAAAGTGATTGAGGTCTGGATGGGGTTTAACTAGGTTCAGTTGATGAGAAACAAGATCACAAGAGCCTAAACTGGGACTATCATAATTTTCAGTGCAACATTACCCTTTAGTTTCATAAAGGCCTCCAGTACTATGGTATGAGAGAGGAAGACTCATTTTTAGTCCTATGTGAGAAGAAGGATTTGGGCAAGGAGTCCAAGCTGGAGCTTTCTTGGGATTAAAACTTGGCATTTCTTGTTCTTGTTTCTTATTGTAGTCCATGGATCCTTCCTCAGATACAGTAACAGGTTTCTGAAAAATCGACTCCTGTTATATAACTCATGTTTGTTGAGGTTATCTGCTAGCAAAATCTGAAAACAACAGATGCAAAGAAACCAGCACAAAACCCAGCCAGGTGCCTTTCTGTCTGCCTGTTGACACAACATCCATGTAAAACGTCTGAGTAAAAGCACTTTTCAAAAGCCAATGTAAATTGCTCATACCTCAGAGAAGATGTATGAGCAGACTAAAAATGAGAGAAAATAACATCTCATTGTACACCTGAAAGGCATCTGTTGTAGGACCTTAACAACATCTGAGTTATCTACTGGCTGCCTCTGTTTAGAGCACAGGTGAGGTCTGAAATCCTGTCATTCAGATATCTGAGGCCAGCAGTTCTTGCCAGAATCTGAGCTATACTTACACTTGTACTGGAGACACATAAGCACCTGCTAAACTTGTAATCTATCACTGCTCTCATTAACCCTATGCTAAAGCATAAGTACAGATCCTCCGTCTCATGGGTGCTTTCATGACCTCCAACCATTTAGTTGTTACTGTCACGGCCTTAGACAGATCAAGGAGCAAGACTCTGTGCTGGTAATGAGATGCTCCTCGCAATGTACGGTATTTCCTGCAAGCTGGTTGAAAGCATGGTAAAAGAAAAATCCTGAGAGTTAAAAACAAACCAATCTCGAAAGATTTACCTATGGAACTATATAGGCTAAAATTACCGGCTGAGACTAGAAATGATAGATCAATGCAGAAATACCAAAGTCCTGGAATATGATATTATTTCTTATTTTATTGTAAGAAGTACAGGGATAAGCACTCCCTGCCCCCGTATTCTAAGGACACCTCTTTCAATGCTTTCTTATTGGAAGCATTCATAAAAAAGGATGATGAAATGGGATAGGAATTTGACAGAACACACCATTTCTTTACAATTTCCAGATCCACTTGCATTATAGCGATCTAAATCCAGGCTTCACAAAAGAGGGAGATAACAGCCAAGATAAAGGGAATTAACTTTCAAGAGATTTTTCAGACTCTTGCTATGGGCACCTACATCACTGTACAACAGCTCAGACCACACAACAAAGAAAGGAAAACAAAAAACAAAACAAAACAAAACAAAACAAACAAACAAACAAAAAACAACACACCACAAGAATGAAGGTAGTTATCCTTCAGCGGAAGGATCATAGTTTTCATTTTCAAGAAATTCCCACCAAAGACTAAAGTCAGATCATGTCATCACCTCAGCTGTGGCTGGTAGGTGACTAGAAGTGACATTGTCACAGCAGAGTTTAGTTTCTCTTGCTGTCCCTGTTGTAGCTGTCCATAACACTGGAACTGTGAACTGTTGCAAATTGTCAAGTTCAGAAAAGGGGCTAGAACATGAGCAAGTACATCTAGAGGCTGGAAAAGAAGTGATATATCTAAATAGAATTGAATTTCTTCAGATCTTTTTCCCCTGAATACTGCATCACAGGACCTCTTTTTCTCTTCTTGCCTGCTACATGCAACCATGATCGCAGGAGAACACAAACATTCATATCACTTGAAAGAAACATGATATCAGCTCTTAGCTCACATGTCTTCTGCAGGCTCCAACAATCTCTTATTTATCATTGTGGTGCTGAAAGGATGTGAGATATCCAGGACCTAGGAGATTTCTCCTTCACCTCTTCCATTGTCATATCCTGATTCTGCCATATATTTCGTAAGACCCCAGAATTGTCTGAAGTCATGAGATAAAGAAGTCATCACAGCATTTATTGCTTCACGGAGAGAGAATAAGAAAAAGCTGTGTTATTTCTGCCAGTGTTACTCCTATTCTGTTCCCTCCACCTTTCCTATCCAAAGTTGTTTTCTTTGGAGGAACCTAATACTGGTAGCAATAACTCATGCAAACTTGCACAGATATACCTACACAGCTCAGGGAAACCATTTTTTCCTGCCATTTCCTACCGTTCTTGCCAATCTACTATCCCCTGAGTTATTCAAGCAGAGGTTCCAGCAGACTCCCTGTTGTGCTCTGATGGAAACAAACAGAAAGAACACAGCCCTTTTAAAGGGTGAGTCACCCCGTCAGGAATGCCTGGGCTCTGTCCTATCTGTAACTTGGGGACTAAGACAGTTGCAAAGATATCCCCTTAATACTGCAAAAACTTGACAAATGGTAACTAAGTCATCACCAGCTGCAGTCTTTGAATGAAAACACACATCAAGGCTATAATCAGATCACATCAAACAGCACCATGTATAGCTCAGATGTCAAAGCATCCTTCCCTGTGAAATTACCTTTTCAGGTAGTTTCTTTCAGTTTACTAAAGGAATCGTTACTAAACATCTAATTAACAATAACAACACTAGCTAACAATAGTAGTAAAGAGCACTAAGAGCAGTGAATCATAAAGATGGGCTTGCTTACGTGCTGCAGAATTTCCATCTCTCTGTTACCTGATGGACCTCAAGATACAGTATTACACGATGAGGCACTACAGCATTTGGTAAAAGGCACCCTGGAGCTGGAACAGCTGTAAGGGTTGTCAGTTAAGAAAACAAAAAGTGTTTTTATAGAGAGAGATATCTGTATGTCAAGATATAGTTTGTACGGGAATGAGCTTAAGCAAGAACAAATGGCTCTGTGCTGGCTCTCTAGATTTCACTTATCTTAAGATAAAAAGCACTGAACATTACTGCAGCATTAATAGCAATACACTGGTCTGAGTGAAAAGGAAGAGTAAAATAAGTGTAGAAGCCTTTCAGCAGTAGAGAAACACACTCATCACAAGATTTTGAACTCAGAAATGTATTTTGTCATTCAGATGCCAACTCATACAAAAGTAATATGATTAACCTACAGTTTATTTCAGTCTACTGCCTATTTTAAAAATAATGACTGTATGCTAGATTCAATAACATTAGCTGTTCCTAAACGCTAGCCTGCATCTGGTTATTTTCCCATGCTGTTATGGAAAGCTGAAATGTTAGCAGTTGCATGGCATGAACTGCTACGAAAGTCTAAAAACATTCTTCAAACGCATGCCGTATATATTAGGACAAAATCATTCAGCTGGTTTTTAATGAAAGAGGGCAGCATGCTGAGGCATGGATTCTTTCCACACAGAAAATGTTTTGGGGTGTATGCTGCTGCTGATATGCTGCCACTATGCTGTCAGAAAGGAGAAAAATGGTATAAACAAGGCTAAACTAGAAGCTTTTTTTTTTTTTTTTTTTTGCTGTTAAGAGCTCTTACTCAGTGCCTCACATTTTACATCTCAGTAAATTATAGTAGACATGAAATGTTATTAAAATGACAGTAGTATATCAATGGCAGTTTGTGTAATCTTTCAGATTTATTCAGATCAAAGAAAACAACAATAAAGGGTAAATGCCTCCCTGCACAAAGAGATGTGCAGTCCACATTAGGAATTTGATGAAAACAGAAATACCAGGATTCAATACCATTTAATAATGGTTCTGTTTTACCATTGAATAATATGATTTTATGATTCCACAAACCCCCTGCAAGTTAAATGAGCTAAACTGATGCTGTCTCAATCCTCTCCATGAATGCATGGCCGCCCTCCTGCCATACTGCAGCCCTGGCGCTCACGGCCAGACAAGCAGCCAAGTCCAAAATGGGAGCTGGCCAACAGAGCCGTACCCCAGGTGGTTTTTACATGTCACGTTTTCTTTTCAGAAAGGCGAGATTACACAGGTCTTGCTGCAAGCAGACTAATAATAGACTAAGAAGTCTCCAAAATAACTATTTAAACTGTAAATTTCTTTAAAAGGGTCACTACTAAGGTGCATGATCGAGAAAGGGACAGTACCACAAAATGTATTATGGAATCAGATGTGACAAGTCTCTGGTGTTTTTATAGTAAACTCCAGTGTTTTAATGAATTTTAATGAATTATCTCAATTGTTTCCTAAGATCTCACTTTACTGTTTAGGAACTCTGAACTGCTGCAACCTAACTGCCTAAGACAGAGTCTTCCAGCCACAGAATCTATTGAGACAGAACCTGCTATGTTGGTGCAACATTCAGAAGAACAAGAAGGAACATGGAGAGTTAAGTGAATGCAGATTTTTTTATTAATAATTTCACATTAAATAATGCCACTGTTTATTGTATTTCAATATAAAAAATTTTGATAAAGTCCTAAGCCTTTCCATGGCAAAGCTATTCTTTGTACTTTTCAAATCCATCCTTCAACCAGCAGTAAAAAGCATTTCCAAGACAGAATAAATACTATGAATACTCATTCCAGTTTAAATGCATTCCAGTTTCAGTTCAATGGGATTACTCACATGCTGAGAGTTAAGCCTTTTCAGGTTGAATTGGATGAATGACAAGACACTTAAAACCCTAAAAATATTTAGCAGTATATTTTGGTTCTTATTTTCCACCCATAAAAAGAAAGAGTATTCTATAGCAGCAAGTTTACTCTTCTGGTTTTGTTGATGTTTAAAATAAGAAGGAAAAAAAAAAAAAAGAAGAAAAATGGGCCAGGATCTCAAAGGTTCTTCTGGGAGTTAGATATCTAAGTTTCATTAAAATTTAATGGGATTTATACGCTTAAACTTTAGGTTTCTTTAAAATCCAAGCCAAAACTGGATATCCTTAGAAGTTTCAGAATGATAAGAGCAAAATATAATGCTTGATTCATTTGAAATGCCAGCAACCTGCCAATTTCCTGTAACAGTAGACGTTGCTTGACCAGACACAAGTACCAGTTAAGTTTAATAATCAGAGCTATCTGTATAATAGTAGAAAGGATAAAGTTTAATAGTTTCATTTCTTCCCTTTGTGGGTAATGAAATAAGACTAATAAGGGTTCTATTTCAAACAGGAATAGGCAGTTCATCAAGAAAATACCCACTTGCATACTGATGAATTCTGATATAGATTACATAGCAAAGAGTGGTAGTTACTTGTTTTCCTATTCTCCACATTTATTACTAGCTTATTGAAGCATAAGTATGCTGGGGCATGAGAAGGAAAAAATGATAGTGAAGATAGTATCTTCATATGCATATATTGGATTTGTTTGACAAAGCAACATGTATATGTGTAGAGGGTTAGGCCAGATGACCTTCCAGAGGTTCCTTACAACTTATATTACTCAGTGATTCTACGACTATTTGAAATGCTTAAAGAAGTAGAGGACATTAAGCTGGGATATGTACTCTTGGGGGAAAAATTAACTAGACAGTGAAGAAAGATTTTCAGAACTAGGGTCCAATTATGTATTTCCAAGAATTATTGCATTTATAAAAACTAAGTATTTCTACATAAAGGTTTAAACAAGCTTCTGTTTCAAGATTGCCTTCAGAACTAGCAGATGTGCATGTGGACTAATAGCTGCCAAAAGACGCTAGTTATACATCTTACTGAAAACCATAATAGATAAAGATATTAAATTCACATTAAAGGTGCCTTTTTGTTGTGTGCCATTACCTCAAAGACTGCAATAAGTGACCTAAGCCCTAGTTTTACAGTATTGACAGGTGCATGCAAGAATGAAGTCACAAGATTTATAGCAAAGAACTGGTGTTGCTTCATTCATCACGTCTATGTTAAATGTTACTCTTAAAAACAGTTTATATAGGCTCTCTTTAGAAGCAGTTTTACTGTGAATACCCCATTTAGTTAGTAGAATTCCAATTATGTGAGTGAAAAGACACAGGAAACAAACATAAGACACAGTGGTTGAATGAATGATCTCTACAGATGCAGGAACTGTATTTGTCCTAAACAAAAATTATATCTATCATTTTATCAAACTAGGTTTTGTAGAAAAACAGATTCTATTTTAAAATAATGTTTTGACTACTTCATTTTGATTTGAAGTACAACTCTATTAAAAAGTTTTTCTAATAATGACATCTTTAGGACAGACTGTTTCCAAATGATTTTCAAACTAAATTTGTACTGTAAGTTAAAGAGGAAAAACACCTTCCAGAGGTGATTTTTTTTTTGGTCAGACATGACCACCTTTCAGACCTTCACAGCATTACTTGTCTAAAAAAATCAAAGACTATATCAAATTATTAAAAACCTGAAATGAGATTCAGCATACATTTAATTTTCATAATTCTTATAAAACGGTCAGAGAAAATTCCATCTAACACTTGTGTAATTATAGCAGAGTTCTGAAATTATAGAACCCAGTATGGGTACTATACTGGCATTTTCAAGTTTCATTGTGAGGTGCACAACTGGGAGGAAACACAAATTTTACAGTCTTAAAATCCCCTTTCCCCACCCTCATAATTCTTTAAAATTATATACAGTTTTTCTGTGTAAAAATCAATGTGGCACATTAAGGCTTCTAAACTTTGATGCCTACATCAGTGTAAGAGGTGACAGCACCTCTGTCAGCTGGTCATGATGGTGAGAAGAACTTGGTTCAGTTGCCTACCTACCTGTACCTAGTGTCATTTCAGATGCTTTAAGATATTTTACACCTGCAAAGAACTAGTAGGCATGACACAGGCTACACGAGACCTGCACACCTTTGTGAAGCAGCAGCTGGGGCCAAGGTGGATATCCTATGGCATCTTAATTTGTTTTGCAGAAGTATCCAGTGCCAATTAGTTAAGCTCAGTGGAAACTACTGAGCTATTCTGTTCATCCAAAAGTAGATGTCTATAACTGGTCAAGTAAAGAGTTTCCTTATTTAAGCCAGATACCTCCACAGAAACCTAAGTGTAGGTACCTTCATTTGCAAGCCCAAGAAAAACATGCAGCTTTCATCTACTGAAGAAGTTTAATTTACGTAAGAATACAAATCTAGAGATTTGGACACAAATTACAGAGAATATTTTAGCACAGGTTTTAATGAAAAACAGTTCAATGGATGTCATAGTAAACATTTTGATTTTACAGAGCATGTTGTATCGAGTTCTGAACCAATATAAGAGGTGACTTTTAATTGCGCTCTTTCTGTGTTGAATTCTTCCTTGAACCAAATGTCAACTCAAAATCTGACCCATATTAATTTGAAGTTACTTGAAAAAGTAGGATTACTATAATCAAGCATTTTTTCACAATGCCTTTTAACCTCTGTGTCTGCTGTAATTAATCTGTATGTTTAACTCACTGAAGCTTAGCAATTCTTTTAATGTAACAGCAAATCAGGAAATGGGTCAGAGTATTTCACCTACACATTTCACTTACTGCATTAAGCTGGAAACATGTAGAATCTGAAATTTGGGCCCTACATTTTTTTTACTTACGTAGTCTTTCTTTCAATACCTAATTCAGTCAAATCAGAAGAGTGGGGAGTTGCAAAAGAGAAAACACCAGAACAGAAATAACAAACTGCTAATAATTATGAACTTCAGTTTTACTTACTATTGACATCAGTGTTAATATATAGTGCTGTAAATTCTGCCCATGGTGACGAACCATTTTGGTGTCAGCTGTAACCATCACTTCTACGTATCGTGGGTAAGAAAGAAAACGTTTTTTCCGGGAATGTGGATTATTGCCACCATCCTTTAAAGATAAATTTTTAAAAGCATACTCTATACTTGGGGACTTCTGTAAAACATTTTTCTCTTCATTTAAATTGCTGAAGTCTGGATGTAGTAAAGTGCTTTCTTTCAGCTTGTTTTCTGTAAAGCAAAAAAAAGATTTAATGTAGAATGCAGTTTTTAAATTTAAAAATAGGTAGGTAAAACTCTGCCTAAAATAGACAAAGAAAAATTGGAATTATGAGCTTACTTCCAATGAAACCAGTACAAGAATAAAAAAAATAAATTAAACATGGAATGCTGTAATAGGAACATCAAAATAGCTATCTTGAACATTAGCATTTACTCCCTCCATATACAAATTAATTGTTGAAAGTTGGTTAAGAATTAGACAGTGGTATTATTGTTCCTGGAACACAGTGTAATCCAAACAGGCGGGCTGGAAGGAGATAAGTACTACAATCTAAGCAGTGCAAGAAAGGAAACAAATTAAAATATCCATTTTTACACACAAACCTTTAACACCAATAAAACCAACCATAGCAAGCCATAACAATGACTAGACCTGAGTCCTGAATTCAAGTCCCTGTTGACTTTTTCATTTATGTATCATTAAATTTGTATAGAGTGATTTCCTTGACAGCTTTATTAATATTCATCATATTGAATCAGGGTTTAAAAGATATAGTTTGGAGGCATTTTAGTATTGCAACACTTCCCAATTATAGCATGTACTCCAGCCATCAGGGACTTCTGATGCCTAGTAAAACCCATGCATTGATCACAGTCATCTCAGCAGCAACCCACGAAAGTACTTAGCTGAGAAGCACATCTGAATTCTCAGTGCTCTCAGGAGCTTGAGCACCTAATGAGATAGTTCAAGCCACTCAGCAGCAGTCTACACTGTTTTTCTGGAGGCTAGATGTCCTTTTAATGAGCAGCTACTAAAGAATATGGCTCACAATATAGCCATAGGGTATGGAATATATAGAATATAGTCCCAGTAACTAACTACATCCTTCCAATGACTTAAAAGGACTACAGTACTGACTACAAATATCCTGACTCAGTCATTCTCAGCTGGAAAGGATTTAAATCTATGCATTCCATATTTCAGTGGAAGAGCCCTCATCAGTAAATTTTAAGCCACTTTTGACAGGTAAACTGTCTGTCACCATTAAAGTCAGGCACAATACAGCCAGAAAATTATAGAATCAGTAAGGCTGGAAAAGACCTCCAAGATCATCTGGTCCAACCATCCCCCTATCACCAGCGCCACCCACTAAACCATGTCCGTGAGCACCACATCCAACCTTTCCTTGAACACCCCCAGGGACAGTGACACCACCACCTCCCTGGGCAAGCCATTCCGATGCCTGACTGCTCTTTCTGAGAAGAAATGTCTCCTCATTTCCAACCTGAATCTCCCTTGGCACAACTTCAGGCCATTCCCTCTTGTCCAAAATGACGCTAAAGGGACAACAGTGAGCACCTTTAAGTTTGCTGAGTCAGTCACACCTGAGAGTCAGTCACAAAATACAAGTCCAGTAATTGCAAAAACTATTGGCGCTAACAATAGAGAGGGAATTCAAAAGAAATGTGGGGGCTGGCATAGAAAAGGAACATGTCAATGACTATCTACATATATCAGGTATTTTCAGACTGACTGAGCCTGATGCGATTAAAGAGAACTATCTGAAGCAGTCTCACATCCACATGATTTTTAGTAAGGTACAAAAGGTGTCTGAGACTCTAGAGCACTGGAAAAAGTGCAAAACATCACCCATATTTCCAATGAAAGTTTAAGACAAATTTGTGGACCAGCCAAGACAACTTCAGTACTCAAAGAAATAAAAATAATTGTGTTTATAAATAACCAAAAGGATTAGTAGTAGCTATTGTATTTATCAAAAACATTATGACAAACTCTTCTAGTTTTCCTGTACTGAGGAAACAGAATTTATGAATAAAGGAAATGCAACAGATGTCTTATCCTGACTTGCGTAGGGCTTATAGCACAGTTTCCAATTAACTTTTCATCAGCAAGTTAAAAAGAAACTAGAAACAAGTGTGAAAAAGATTAGCTAGACATCTTTAGAAGTAATTACTATGGTCTGATTCCAAACTAAAAAGACGTATTGAATGAGACATGTCACCTTTGAAATCTATCTGCTATTCAAAATACTTTATTCACAAAGAAAAAAATAAATGTGCAGATGTCAGAGGTTGGGAAGAGTACTACACATGTTGGAGAACAGCATCAGATCTCAGAGTGATCTAGAAAAATGAAGGCAATGGCTTAGAAAAAGGAAAGCTGCAATTCATGGGAAACAAATGCAAAGTTCTACATTTGGCCAGAGATACGTGGGATGAAAAGTGACAAGTTAAATAGTTTTTTTTTTGTTTGTTTGTTTGTTTTTTTATTATTATTATTAACCAAAGGATCTCAAAGATGATAGTCAATGACAAGTTGAAACAATAGATTTTTTTTGGGGGGGGGGGGAGGAGGCAAGAAACAGGACAGACATGGACAACAGCAACATAAGTTAAATTGGAATGTATTAACTGCTGCGTTATCCATATGCATCTAAGGTATTCCTTCCACACTGTTCAGCCTAGGCTATGCTTCTACTAACACCTTGTGTTTGGGGAATTTTCTTATTTTTTTTTTAAAAGTAAACTAACGCAAACAGCTTAAGTATTTATTAAATTAATTAATTTTGCCTTGTTTTTTTTTTTTTTTCAAAAACAAAACAAAACCTGGAAAAAATCCAGCTGTATGAAGAAACCTGAACACCTCATCCATACAGAACTGTTTAGAAAAATGGGTATGTTTACTCTAAAGAGAAGTATGTTACCAGCAGACCTTCTTAAGATCTGCAACGAAAAGAATACACTATCAACTCCAAAAAACAGTTGAATACCTCTTGGGCTTAAATTGTTACAAGGTAAATGTAGGTAAGGTTGTAAGGAAAACCTTATTTCACAAGCAGTTATGTGCAGGGATAGAAGGTCTAGGAAAGTTTGTAGTTTCCATAGAGATCTGACAAATGAATATTAGAAATAGAAGAGGAGTTGATCTTGACTTGCTACAGTAGCATAAGCAATCTTATTTCCTTTCAGTCCTTCTTTCAGTGTTTCTTGTAATTTATTTTAAGAAAACAAATAATATATGCACAGATTAGGAAATACTGTAAAGGTAAAACAGAATATGGCAAGTCAAGGTTTAACGTTTTGATACAGTATCGATGAACAAGTAAGAAACGGTTTAAAACAAAAGAAAATGGATGAGGGATTCAAAGAAAATTTAGATATATCCAATACTAATTTTCTTTAGACACAGATAATGGAATTCATGTGAGTATATTAAACATCTATGTCTAATCATCCAGCTTCTCCTTACCGTCAGTGGAATGAAATTCACATTTCTTGGTAACAAATCATCTTACCCTAAAGAAGATGTCCAAAATAAGCACATGAATGATAGTAAATAAAAGAGACTCTTTCTCTTCTTTAAAAACAAAAAGGGGCTCAGGATGACTAACGCAGATGTACAATGTCTAGAGTTGGATGAGACGGGTCACTATTATCATTATTGTTATAAATCACAACCTGATCAAACATCCACTGCTTAACTTTCTTCCCAATAGAAAGCCTCTCCACATCCCCTTGTCAAAATCCATTAACTAAAGAAAAACAAACGCTCATAATCACAAGTATTGCTATATATACTCTGTTTCTCCTTGAACAACAACAACAAAAAAAGCAAATAACAAGGCAAGACTAGCATTAAAGGAGACAAATCTCTTCGGAGAATAGAAATATAACCACACAAGTTTTTTCTCCATAAATATTTGTGCAATGTCCACCACCCCTCAAAATAAGTTACAGTAATTCCTGGCTCAGAGTCTTTTGTAGCTGATACAATACATGAAAAGGGGAAAATGACCATTCTTAATGCTGGGAGAGCCTTTTCTTATACCAAATTGCTTATATTAAGCATATTCTATCATACGCAGCACAGGAAGAAGAACACAACCTGAAAGATGTCTTCTTTGGTTCAGTACATACCATTCATCATTTGAAAATATATTTTTTATCAATAGTTTCCTGGATTTTTCTATCGATAGTTGCCTGGCTTTCAAAGTACTAACTCCATCTTCTGCAATGGCAACCACAAATAAATAGATCGCAACAGCTTCCAGAAAAACAGACTCAGGAAAATAAATACAGTTCAGTAGAATTTGTTCAATGGAAGATGATCATAATTAAGGCCAGAAAAAAAACAACACCATCTAAAGAAAAGCAGAATTCAACATATTTTTCTGAGTACAAAATGCAATCTAAGAATTTTCCAAAATTCCATCACTAGCCACACAAGCTACTCCACTATTTTTGCAACTGATGTTTGAAAACAGCTGGTCAGATATTCCTTAAAAGAAAGTAATAGTTGAGACTTTGTGATTTTTTTTCTCCAGATGTACTCAGTGTTGCATAAACATTCCTGAAATGCAAGTAGATTCAAAGTGCAAGAAATGCAGATTTCAGTCTCATGTAAAGTGGAGAATTTTAATTAGACAGGATGTTTCTAAATGCCAAGCTGAACCAAATTGAAGCTGCTTTCTCCTATTTTGGGTCTCCACCCAGTTATGTTTTCTTTGATGCCCACTAAATGAAGCCCATATGCATCTATTAAAAGAAGGAAGGCATTCTCTCAATAGACTTAAAAAATGAGAAATCCTTCAGATACAGTACAAATGTTTTTAAAATGGCACTTCTAGCAAAGCTTCAGAAGTACATTTCTCAGACAGGGTCTTCAAAGGCTTCTACATCGTAACACCCCAAAGCAGATGACATTTCAGTATTTAGAATGTGACACATTCACTTGTGACACATCCTAACAGTATGCTTGTATGTTATACCCCCTTGCTTCTATTTAATTTAAATAAAGCTAAACATTGATTTGTAGTATGACTACATTATTAAAATACCCATGCAGAAAAACACCTGTATCAATGGGTAATATTATATTTACTTACATTTTTAAGGAGGACAGATGTTCTATATTATCCATTAGATTTGCAATAAATTCATTATCTTTTGTGAATATAAACAACATTAACTCCTGTGGATCTGCTCCTTAAATGTTTACATATGACACACAGGTGTAAAAATAAATCACAGAGAAGTCCTTAAAACATCAGGATACACTTCAACATACTCATTTTCTCCCACATCTAAATTAGCCACTGGCAAGAAAAAAGCAATTGTTGCCATGCCTATGTGAAAGAAAAGCATAGGTTCTAGTGGAACAATCTTTTTTTTTTTTTTTTTTTTTTTTTTTTAATGTCAGAACACAAACACTTGAAAAAGTCAAATTGAAATTTAAAGTAGGACTATACCTGAAACTTCACATGGTTTATGGGATTTCTGATACTTTTTATTAAATTCTTCATGCCTGTATATAAGATGTGGTTTGTTATGCTCATCTTCATGTTCACCTCCATCCGTTTTCATGAGAGGTTCTAAAAAATATTCACCATCATGTGTTTTAAAGGTGCCCATCTGAAAGCAAGAGAAGTAATTGATTTAATTTGCACTAAAATACCAATATAAAAGCAATTCTAATGGAAGTAAACAATTTAAAATAGTATTTTTAGAATAATAGAAATAAATTTGCACATGAGATGGAGGAAACTTCAGAAAAGCTGCAGAGGCGGAAGCTGGAAGTAAGGCAAAGTTTCTCTTTCAGAATCTGGTCCCACCAGTGTAAACCATAACAAAGACTACCTTAGGTATTACATATCACATAAACATATGTAAATGTTATACAGAGTTAATGCAACAAAGAAGATCAGAGAAGTCAAAACAATCTAGGCATACCCAAGCAAGATCACCTGGGAAACTGTGCAGAAGGGAGTGGAAGCCATCAAGAAATTCAGGATTTGTGTTGTCTGAGTTCTAGATGAGATCTTATTGTCCTTTATATCACTGGCATTTTTATTCTAAACTTGCATTTTGTCCACATATTAGCAACAGTGTTAACCGACTATTCTTTTCAGTATTTTTAAAAGACTGAAACTAGTTTCAGGAATTCAGAGTTGACAGTTTCATAAATATGTTTCTTCTCTCGCTTTTTTTTTTTTTTCCTCCTAGGGGACACACATGGTTAACTATGTACTGGGAACCAAAGAAACTTGATTACCAACCAAAGCACTGGCATACATACAAAGGAAAAGAACAGAAATTAAGCTCCTTTTCCCACCGCCCCATAATCCATTCAATTACAAAACCCTAACATGGAATCTCGTCCTTCTCTCTGCACTTCTAACAAAAAATCATGGTTTCCTATGGCTTTAGTGCCATATTTCAGAAGATTACGAAAAGATGTGAAACAAAAGATGTGTAACTAACAGAGGCGAGGACAGGAGCAAGCCTCGCTTAGAAACTACACAGCAACAAATGAGGACATAGTTTTATAAAACACAATTGAGGCTAGTGCAATTGCTAGAAGGAGAAAAAAACATGTGAGAATTTCAATTTACCACTCAGAAAGAGTGGGTGCATTGCATCCTGCTGACTGTTTTGCCGTATTAGTGAGGCATTTTATCCGTTAAGAGAACAGCAAACATTTACATTATATGGATTAAGAGATTAGGTATTCAAGGCAACCTTGCAAATGAAGAGTGAGTGGCAGAGCAAGGTATGTAAGAATAGATGTGAGAATTGTTTTGTTTTCCAGCAGCCTACAGAAGTCTTTTAAAATCTGCTGCAGGCTACTTTTGTAACCAGGGCGTTACACCTGAATTATATTATCCACTTGAATTCAGGGCCCATCTAGCAGTGGCCAGTTTTCTGTTTTTAAAAGACTGTTACGTTTCAGGTACATGTCAGACTATCTGTAATCCTACCTGTTAAGTATCATCCAAAATTGTAAACACACCGTGGTTGAAGCCTCTGCATCATCTTTGTTGTAGCATGGAAAAGAGTCCCAACCTCACTAAATATTTCCCCTCAAGACTTGTAAAAATCTCATTTCAGTAGAAATCCTTTCCCCCCACCTCAGTTTCAAACATTTAAATTGTTTTCATGCTGGATCCTGAATGTGTTCAGAACAGTCTCTTCACACGTGTGTTTTCAGGACATGTTTACAGAGGACTGCAGACTGAGTGCACAGGGAATGCTATCTACCGTCATGAGAAGGGTCTCCAAAACCTAGGGTCTCTTGAAAACAGCTCTGCTACAGCTTGTCAGTTAGACCAAAGTAGGTGAAACTTTCTGGGCAAAATGACAGGGACAGATCCTATCCATAAAGGGCAAAGCAGTAAGAAGGGATGCTAAGACTCACATCGATGCTTTTGTTTGAATTGTCCAAGTCCAAACCACCCAAGCAGCATAAGTTCAGGTGCACATGATTTGTGAACAAACATGCTAATTAATTCTTTTCTCCTGGCATATCCTAAGCCCTATTTCTAGGTAACAGAGTCTTTTATTATTATTATTATTATTGTTATTATTATTATTATTATTATTATTAAGATTTAATAAGAGCAAAACCTTTACTGCTACTACTTTATTCCCCCATGTACATTTTATTTTCTTCCTACTTCTAACAGCTAGAGCAGGTTCTTTATTGGCTTCTTCCATGGCTTTTCCAATTAACAGGCTTTCAGATCTTACAAAGAAATGGTTTCAGCTATGACAAACATACCAAGTATGAGAATAATAGCACAGAACTAGCAAGGAAAGAGTTTGTGCTGCATTTTCAGACTCATCTTCCACAATAGCAAACTTCCATCAGAAAAAAAAAAAAAAAAAAAAAAAAAAAAAAAAAGATTCAAGAACAAGGGTTTATATCTCTACCATTTCACACTCAAAAAAATAATAAAAAAAATTACTAAGATGTTTTTGAGTGAAATCAATAACTTTGAAAACTCCACTCAGCTTCCTGAACCTGTACTCAGTCAAATGCTACAAGTAGTACGCTACCTAGGAATTCAGAATTACATTTTTGAATACATTGACCTACCCAGTCCATAGAGAGAGTCAGCACAAGGCATCATGGCAAACCCAAGTCAGTCTAACATTGCTGATTTCCCCTCTTCTCTTTGGGCACTCCCACACTGCACTTCAGCACCAGCAATGCAAAGTGCACTGACGTCTCTCCAGGTAAAATCTATGCCTTCTATCAAGGAAAATTATTTTTCAACCAAAATAGCAAGGGTTACCTGGGAACAGAGAACGATTTCTCCTGAAAATAAATACATAAATAAATAAAAAGCTTTGTATCATCAAAAGCTTACTGCAAAACCAGACTCTCAGGTACCTCAGAAGGCGCTCTTATGCCTGCCTATCCCATGGGGCCTAACTATAAATACACAATATCAAATGCCTGGCAACATCTGGGCATAACTTTCATCACCTTATAGTTTAAATATTTCAGTCAGAACTCATACAAGTATCTTCTTAACTGAAATCCAGAATCCTGTCCTAACAGTCAACACATTGAAGACATCTAGGGAAAATAGGCAGGTAATTTTCCCTCTTACAAGCTACTCAGAAGTAGCAGTAACTGTGCTTAGCTCTAGTTTACATTAAATAGAGAAAATGCCTAAAAAGCAAAGGAACAAATTCTCTTTCGTTAAAAACAGCAAAGAAAAAAAGAATACATCATAAGCTTACAACCCAAGAAGTTTGGACAGACAGCTGGAAGGGAGGAATGCTCCATTACATTTCATGCCTTCAGAATTGTTCTTAGTTTTTTCTCTCCTCAACAGTTTATGGATACACAAGTAGTAACTACTGCCACTGACTGGTTAGGAACACCTCCCAGCAGCAGCCCATGATAACTGTGCAAGTTCAAGTGAACTCTTTGTAATGCAAGTGAAAACACAAAGGGTAAGAGACAAAAAAAGTGCTCTGACTTAAGAACAGAGCATTATAACTGTAATTTAAAACCCAAGCAGACATCACAACTTATTTAACAAACACCAGTGAAATAAATTTGGACTGGAATACTGAACTAACAAAAATCCAAGCTTTGGGAGACAGCAACAGCCATATGTGATTGCGGTCAGATTAATGAGTGGAAACCAGCATCTCAGAACGCAACTCTGTCAAAAGAAAAAGTTAAGAGAAGCTAAGCTTAAAACCACTAATATCAATTCTTAGACTAAAGCTGGATTTTGATTAACTACACATGGTTTTCTCCTTGTTTGCCAAGCACAGAGGTCTACAAACTACGCTGTTCTGCCTGGTGTGCAGTCCTTCATTCACAAAAGCAATGCTTCTTCTGGTGACAGATCCTGCAGATACAAATGGAGCCGTTACTGTGAGTTAGACTCACTAGGAAGAGGGCTGTAGGATCCAAATGAAAAATACTTTGGTAAAAACAAATAAACCAAACAAAGTCACTTAGATGTACAGAGGCAGGTTGTTGAAACAGGAGCCCAAGCATTTGCAGGAAATGAAATCAGAAATGAACTGGATTTACTTATCAGCCACAGATGCCTCTCAAATCATGTAACAAGAAATCTGCCCTAAACATTCTATTTCTGTTCTCAGATAAAGAGGGAAAAGTACATTTAAAAGATCTCTTCAGTGGAAATGGAATACAAAACTGAAAACAGTCTCTTGCACATCATAAATAAGTGGTCCAAAGAAAGTAGGAAAGAGTGAGCACTACCCAGAGCTGTGTGCGTATGCACAGATTTGAGGAAATTTATGAGAAAGCCCACATGAGAAAGAGAATTTATTTCTTGGATTTAAAATCTTCTGGATGAGCTAGACACAATATATTGAATCAAGGTTCAACGGATCGATGCTACTACTCACTCTGTATGGTATGTCTCCATGGTTTAAAGTGGCTTAAAAGTCCATAGTCTTAATCAATGTCTTTGCTCTATTCCAGGAGTAGTAGAAATAAGTATTGCAGAATTTATGGTTGACGTACGGACCATACCCATACACAAATTACATCCTTGTGCATAATGGCAACTTGGAAGAACACATGGAAGACATAAGGGATATACAGCAGGTTTCAGAAACATGGAATTAATCTTAATATGTCCAACAGCAAAATTGGAAAGATTTCAGAAAAATGCTAACCGAATGACTGAAGTTCTGGAAAACATGACTCCAAACTGGCAGACTCCCTCCCAGGTGAGCTCTGCTCCTACACTTAAGTATTTTCCATGCCCTCGTAGCAGAGCTTCTCAACTCCAGCTCAAAATCTGCAAGTAGTTTACAGCACAGGTACTTTCTCAGTCAAAGTAAGCTAGAAAATACCTTTCTTATGTATTATTCTCTCTCTCTCGTTCAGTGTTGTGTTAATTCAAAACTCTTCTGAATAATGTGAGAAGCCCTTCACCCTTCTCTGCCTGTTCCACTGTTACGTTTTCTAATGAAAGACCTGAGAAGAATAGCCTGATTAGTTCACTGAAGGAAAAAAGCATTAGAGGTTATCTGATCATGGTACAGTGCCAACATCTGGAAGAGAGATTTCTACCAGAAAATAAAGTAGAAGCACAATAAGATGTAGTGGTTGCCAGCTCATTTATGAAAACTACAGATAATAAAGGAAATAGTAATAAAATAGTAAAAAATATACCATCTAAACAACATTAAAAAATCTGCCTAGCAGTGAAAAAATGTTATCTGGTGGAACGCCTTTTTAGGAGTGATTAGAAACACCATTACATTTCAAGCTCTTAAAGACTGATAGACTAAAGTGCTAAAAAAAAGAATGGGGAAGAATATTTAATCATCATTCGAATTGTATGATCTGACTTCATATTTCCTCATAAATTTCTGTGACTCTAATGTTTTCTGTGACACTAGGATTTCATTAGTAGATAGAAATCATACCTTTGGTGTACTAAATCACACCTGTAAACAGAATTAGTAAGGTTCATCCTTGCTCAGAAGTATCCTCATCTGGGAAGACAGGTCCCTAGTCACTGGCTGAATACAAGTTCCAATTTGGAATTACATAATTAAGTTCCACCTAAAATCCTGAAGGGCTCTTACCTACTAGTGTGTTTGAAAACTGTAGTCTCGGGCCCAGTGCCCTAGCAGCCCCCCAACAGGTTACTTCCACTCAGGAACACACAAATAAGACCAAATTTCTGTTCTGCATAACAGCGTAGGGGAAAGCTTGTACATGTGGGAAGTGGAAAACTCAGTGGTAGGTACCCTGAGTATCTCTTGGTAAGACTATTCCAGACAACAAAAAGCCTGGCTGAAGCCAAGTAAAATGGCATTTCTGAAGTTTCTAAATACAATCTGGAGTAACAGACTAGCTAAATAGCGGAGAACTTGAGAGTGTTATAGTAACAATCTCAAGGACAGCTGGAAAAAGCAGGCAGAAAAGCCTGCAGGGATCGCAGCAATTAACAAGATTCATTGGAGTGGAAGGAAATGAGAGGGCCAGTTTATTTATTGTTACCTTTATATAAGATTTACAGTGAACTACTCAGACAAATTGATTTTTTAAGAATGTAACAGCTTTTGCTACTGAAACATTTCAGATTTCAATATAGAAAAGTAGTTATTCTGTAACATCCAGTGAAACTGCAAAGTGGAGTGTACGTATACACAGATTTAGTTGGTTTCAAACACACATGAATAAGCTATCATAAGCTATCATCAAGCTAAGTATTCTCCTAGAGCACAGTCCTAAGGGATCCTCCACAGGAGAGTCTGGAAGGAAACTCCACCATATAACCTTGCCTGTCTCAGTGAATGAGAATCACACAGAATCATACAGAATTATCTAGGTTGGAAAAGACCTCAAGATCACCAACCTCTGACCTAACACTAACCAGTCCTTCACTAAACCATATCGCTAAGTTCAACATCTAAATGTCTTTTAAAGACCTCCAGGGATGGTGACTCCACCACTTCCTGGGGCAGCCCATTCCAATGCCTCACAACCCTCTCAGTAAAGAAGTTCTTCCTAACATCCAGCCTAAAACTCCCCTGGTGCAACTTCAGCCCATTCCCCCTCGTCCTGTCACCAGGCACGTGGGAGAACAGACCAACCCCCACCTCGTTACAGCCTCCTTAAAGGTACCTGTAGAGAGAGCGATAAGGTCGCCCCTGAGCTTCCTCTTCTCCAGGCTGAACAAATATAGCTCCCTCAGCCACTCCTCATAGGACTTGTTCTCCAGACCCCTCACCAGCTTCGTCGCCCTTCTCTGGACTCTTTTGAGCACCTCGATGTCCTTCTTGTAATGAGGGGCCCAAAACTGAACACAGTACTCGAGGTGCGGCCTCACCAGAGCCGAGTACAGGGGGACGATCACCTCCCTAGCCCTGCTGGCCACACTGCTTCTTATGCAAGTCAGGATGCCATTGGCCTTCTTGGCCACGTGAGCACACTGCTGGCTTATATTCAGCTGACTATCCACCAATACTCCCAAAAGAAGCAATATTGCATTTGAGATTTATCCCTGTTTAGGAAGAAGTTCCTAGCTTCGATGTTTTAAGAACACGCAGAACCACCTTTCACCCTCCTGGGGAGGTGAATAGCTCCAAATGGACCTTTCAACCTCAACCTCACATACATCACCAGGCAGTTATCACTCAAGCACATACGGCTAAAGCTAGATTTTCACCTTGTTTTAGTTGATCATGCAGTAGTTACCTGGAGAACTTCTGTCGATGTATGTACACCCAGAAGGTACGGTCTCTTTTCATGGTCTAACTTAGCTACCATAACCTTGCTGTTTTCTACATGAAAGTAGATCATGAAAGCAGAACTGAAGCTACTGCAGATCTGATATCTCACATGGAAAGCCCATCAATATCCCCCAAGCACGCACAATCCCCTGGGATCCATGACAGCTAACTGTTGACTGCCCCAGGGGGTGGAAGCATTAGTTTCAGTGGTTTAGTTCTTCTGGTGACAGAGGGCCACATGATGTGTCCTTCCTCCTCCCCTAACTCAACCAACTGCTTATGTTCATGCACAACACCCTCTGTATGCTTCCCAAAAGATTAGTTAAGCAAATCCAATCTTCTGTGACTGCACAAAGCCTTCCAGCAAGTCCACCTGTGTCACAAACCCAAACCAATGAAAAATTGATTGTGATCTGTAAAAAGTAGCAGTGCGACGAGGCCACAGCCATCAGAACAATTTATCTGACAAATAGAATGTGCTCAAGAAGCTGTCAGGAAAGAAGGCTGCCAGACACGGGATGTGGGCAAAAGGCAGAACAGAGATTGCTGAACATCTTATGTCAAGGATGCTAAGCCACCTGGGACACGCCTAGAGGAAGGAAAGTTCTTGTAGAATGGCTGGTCAAAAGAGTAAACACACACATACTCAGAGCCTACTGTTTCTGATAAACATTTTCTGTGACAGACCTTCAGCTGTACGATTCCCGCCCCCATACATTTTCTTAGTTTAAAGTTTCATTAATTCTGCCTGTATTTGCTGGTCTGTGCTGGTCCCTGTGTAGAAAACAAACCAAAGTAAGAAAGACAAAAATTGCAATGAAATGAAGTCCACAGCAAAAGACAATGTAAAAGCCAAAGCAAAAGAAGAAATGATCAGAGAGAAAAGAGAATAAAAAAATAAAGAAAGATTCAAATGAAGAGATTTTTGTACTCTATTGCTACACAGATCCTTCCACTGTAGAGAAAGTGGGGTTCAACCTACTTCCTAATATGTTTTCATTCTGTTTAGCTAAAAAATGTTACTTGAACAATCAAAAAAAATATCTTTTACAGAAGGTCCTTATACCTGAACTCATTTCATGCTTGTGAGGGATAAAGTAAGTGCAAGGGGCTATAGTGGTAGCACTGATTTTTTTTTTGTTGTTACATTGCAGGGCTTCAGGGCTAGAGGACTCACCTTGTACACCTATATGACAAGTGAAACCAGAACTATTAAGTAGAAGTCGTTGGGTCAGTCTGTCAGCACTAATAAGACTTGGTTTGTCCAAACAAGAAGTGATTCTCTTGACATTTTAACATGACTTATTCCTTGTTTATGATGCAATCTCTACATTAAGATAAAATCTACAGACACTAGAATGTGGTGAAGATTTATAAACGTGACCTGAATGCTGGAAACTAATTTGCCTTTCAGATTTAGAAGGCAACTTTTTTGAAGTGGCAGCTGCTAAGTTGCATTAAGTTACCTTAATGCATATCTTTCAGTTACAAGTGTTAAATGTTCTCTTTGGAAATAAATCACTGTAGTTTAATTCACTGAAGCTACCAGTACCACACAGCACAAAACAATGGAGGCCAGAACGATAATGGGAAGGAGGAGTACGTTACCTACATTACAACTGCAAAAGAAGCTATATGCTGACTATACTAGTAATAGTTTATAGCTCCTGCACAATTGATTTTTTAAATCAAAAAAATAGAATTTCATTAAAATAAATTCCAGAAATGCCTACTTTCCCTAAAAAAAAAAAAAAAAAAAAAAAAAAGGACCATTGTAGTTATACACAGCAGACAAGATGTTTTCAAGACCTCCCAAAAAGGTGATCCAATGATCCCCAGTAATAAAAAATAAGCACAGCCTCTTGTACTGAACAAATTTTAAAGATCCACTTCAGTTCATTTTTACATGGAGAATGGCAAGAATATGAGCTTGATGTGCAATAAAGGGGCTTCCTTGAACTCCTAAGTTGACTGCAGGAAGCTGATTTGCAAATTCATGCAAGAAGAAAATGCACGTGTACTCCTAATTTTTGCCAGTCACTTAGCATGTGACGTTTCTCTATACCCCAGAGACTGGGGTGTCCCTAGACCCTATAGACACCCAAAGAAATGTTGGTTTCTTCTTTACTTAACTTTCCTTCTCACAGTAGAATCACATCAAATACCTTTGGCATTTAGGCATTCTCCCAGTTCACAAAAACAAATTTTAGCTGTCCCCAGAGTCTGGCAACACATCCCTGACCTCCAAGGAAGAATACCAGGCTTCTCAAGGGACTAAACAATTTCTTCTATAGCATTCAGGATAAAAAGCAAAATAACTTGAAAAAGCTCTTTTTTTCTTTTTTTTTCTTATTTTTTTTCTTTTTTTTTTTATCTCCTGAGTATGTTGGTAACCCAAGGCTTGTTCCAGTTAAAACTCGTTATATCTGCCTCACATATTGATACTTTACTCATTGATATTTGTCAATCAATTTGTAGCCTATGTTATTGAAAGTTAAATTAAGCGTTTTTACCTCTGATTTTGCTGTCTGGATAATGTTTGAGAGGTCACTTTAGTCCACATGAATCCAGTGACATCCTCAGCAGATCTTGTTTCCCATGTCTGTAGGAAGTTAAAGCTGACCAATGCAGTAAAAGCAAAAAAAGATATAGAACTTAGGAAAATAAAGTGAAATAGAGTTTGAAATTTCAAAAATTACTCTCAAGATATAAGAAATATGCCTGTATGTGATCAGATGTTCAGCTAGGCACTCAGGCCATCACTCCAAATGACCTTCTGCCTTTGACAGCCTCTCGAACTTCCCTAATTACAGACTCCCTCCTAGCAATTACTACAGGCTCCCTGCTGACCTTCTAACCTCCCTTTGCCATTTGCATCTCTGAACCCAGGGCACGCTCTGAAATGTAACACAACAAAACTGCATACAGGGTGTCAGGAGCCATTAAGCAAAACTCCACGGGTACTCTGGGCCGTACATGCTCTTGGCACACTCAGAAAAAGGCTTAACTGAGGGTGAAAAGGGAAAGCAGAGCTTGAGGGGGAGAACACAACCTGAGAATGCAAACAAGAGGAGAAGGAACTTGGGAACCAGCAGTGCAGCTGCCAATGGAGGCAGCGCAGAGGTTGGGGACAGGTGTCTACAGCATACAATGAGCGAGTGCAAGTACCTAGTATAACTTCAGATCACTCTCAGGCAGATCTTCAGAGCAAATTTTTAAGATTCCATTGTTAATTTTCCTGTATATTTTTTTTTTCCCCTAAGTCCACAATCCTTTTTTCATCCCTAGCTTTTACAGCATTGGTCTGCAGCAACTGCCTCACAGATGCAAGTTTGGAAGATACAATTATACCTCGTAATTCTAAGCAACCCCTCCTATTTTAATTTCTATACACCAAGCTGAAGCTCAGCAAGGGAGAAAATGGATCTCAAGAGACTGGATTTTACTTCAGATAAATATAATACAGGGTTGCTGAGTCACTATAGTCCAGTTTCTACCAACTCACAATAAATACCTCATCTTACCTCAACTGTAGTTCTTAAATCACATAAATCTTTGCATTTGTTCACAAAACAGGGTGCAGTTCAATAAAAGATAAATAACTGACCAGGTAGTTTTTGCAGGTACGTTTGTTGAATGCACAAAACAAACATATTTTAAAAATCCTGAGAGAAAAAAAAAAAAAAAAGAGAGAGAGAGAGAGAGAGAGAGGTATCTTTTCACTAGATTTTCTAGCCATGACAACGGTCCTAAAACATGAGGACAGCTGTGCCCAGGAGTGCAGAATGTGTTCAGGGGGGACAAGATTTCACAGAAAAAAAAAAAAAGAAATAAAAAAAACTCTGCCCCCCTCCTTTTATGTCCAGTCTTCCTTTTCAAAGAAATTCCCTCCCCTGGTACTCATAGAATCAAAAAAATTGTTAGGGTTGGAAAAGACCTCCCAGATCATCTGGTGCAAACCATCCCCCTACCGCCAATGTCACCCACTGAACCATGTCCCTTTAGCACCACGTCCAGCCTTTCCTTGAACACCCCCTCTCTGGGCAACCCGTTCCAGTGCCTGACTACGGATGAGGAAGAACAGTAGACTGAAAGCTCTGAGTCAGGTTAGGAGGATACTCTGTGCACGTGTCAACAACATATCTCCTCGTCCTCATACAATCCCTCTTTGGGAGCTACAGTCATGTACCACAAGAAGTGCACCAGCCACCATGTGAAGTTTTGCTTCATCTTCTCAAAACCTTACTGGGTTCATTAGCAAAGGGAAGGCAGCCACAATGCTGGGTTGTCACAGGCTGTGCTCCCCAAGGCGTTGTCTGCCTGGGCAAAAGGTGAACCAAGCAGTGAGAGAAAGTCCTGGGAGCTCTGGGACAACAAGGACTTTGGTGGTGGTTCGGACAAGGAACTCCTAATGACAGACAGACAATAATGAAGGACATGAGGACCAGCTGGAAGCTGCAGTGAAAGCTTACAAGGATCATCTAGAAGAGGAAAAGGCTCAGTTAACTAGCATTCAAGGATTTCTGAGTGGAAGAACAGACCACAGTACAAGTGAAGTGGAGAAAGTGACAAGAGAAGTGAGACATTTGAACTACCACAGCTAAGAAGGTCTTGTGCTGAAGATTTGAGAACTGCTAAGTAATAGGCAGCTGGGACAGCTTTGAAGTGTGGTAGGTATGTGTTTCTCAGAGAAATGATTTTCAGCACATGCGGCTCCTTCAAGCAATAAGAAGAGATTATTTGCAGGGAGAGGATTAAAACAGGCAATAAAAGTCATGAAAGGAGAAGATTTTAAGCTTCTCATGTTTATTACAGAGTATGACGCTATCCCCAGTCCCATGGTATATGAATGAACAACAACATGAAAACCTATTTGCAGTTATTTGTGATTCCTCCTTTTTTCTACTTCCCTTTGAGCTAGGCATACAACATACTGAGGGCTTTGGTATAGGTTCTAGTTGGATTTTGTATAAAGCAGGTGAAACAATGAGATCTGTCTGTAAAGAAAGGTACTTAGGCAAAACTGTGATGAATTCAGAATTACTGGTTTAGAATACTTGCTTCTTCAGTAATTTCCACAGAATAGCCCAAGTCTAAAGGCTTCAAACCCAAAGACAAGATGGCCTTTATCCACATATCCAAGAATAAGCACTAGACAGTAGAGGTGTCTCTTGGAAGTACCATTTTTTTTCTGATCCTCTTTTCCACCACACATATTGCCTTCTTTTAATATGCATCTCTCTTGCCCACACGCATCCAGCCAACTCCATTCTATCTTCTATATGCCACCAGAAAGAAACTAGATTATCATACCACTAGATTTTTTCACTTCTCAGAAATAAGTCTTGCACCTTTACATTCCTCATTGGCTGCAATAGAAACCTTGTCGCAACCTCAACTGTCATTCACAGGAAAGTTTACAACATTGTATATTTAAGGTGTGCAACTATTTTAAAGCACTGCAAAGGAATGGCTGGTTTGGCAACAATGGTAGCTGTCAGTCATCTGTCCTCAGCATTTCAATAAACAGTAATATGGTAAAGCACCAGATATCATGTCTTCACAGAATCACCTAGGTTGGAAGAGACCTCCAAGATCACCGAGTCCAACCTCTGACCTAACACTAACCAGTCCTCCACTGAACCGTATCACTAAGCTCTACATCTAATCCTCTTTTAAAGACCTCCAGGGATGGTGACTCAACCACTTCCCTGGGCAGCCCGTTCCAATGCCTAACAACCCTTTCTATAAAGAAGTTCTTCCTAATATCCAACCTAAACCTCCCCTGGCACAACTTTAGCCCATTCCCCCTTGTCCTGTCACCAGGCACGTGGAAGTCTTGTCTCTAGATACAAAACTATGAAATGCACCAACACAGTACAACGGCTTTGACAGACAGCTGTGTGGTACTATTTCTTCGTTATACCTTTAGGAAAAAACACACTGGATACTATCAAAGTACAGTAAAGAACGCATTTCAATGGAGTTTTGATTCCTTTGCTCAATTCAATTAAGTAAAGAAGCATTTTACAGTCAAACTCCCAGTGAAGTCAATAGGGATCTTCCCATTCACTTTAACAGAAAGACAATGAAAGAGCACTGCTGTGCGTCTACTGGAACATGACACATGGCTACAGGGTGACTGAAAGCACAGGAAGAAAAATATCAATACTAGTTCTTCTCTCATCATCTCAATCACCATTGTTTCGCACTCATAACCACATCACATCCATCTAGCTGCAGACACATAACTGATGCCAACTCACAGCAGCATTTTGCTAAAACAATAGCTTACTGAGCTTCTGATGCATGGTTTTTTCCCTCCGTTATAATGCCGTGAGTGTCAAGAGTTACATCAACCAACTCTACGGCTGGCCAGCAACCGATCCTTTGAAAGCAGCGTTTGTACATCCCGCCAGAAGCGGCTCATCATGACCACACGCTGCCAACGCCAAGACATTTCGCGACCGACTACTTGGAGCGACGCCCAAGAACTTGCAGCTCGGCTCCGTGGTGAAGGCATCCCCCTACACTTCTTTAGGGGAGGGAAAAGAGCGTGAACAGAGACAGAAGGGAGCAACCCGGGTGCTTACCAAGCCGCCGCAGATGCTGAAGACAGCCATGTGCGCCTCCTGTGCATTGACGTGCCCACGGTAGAAGCAGTGGCGCAGATCTGGGGTCACCTGCTCCCGCGGGGCCCCGACGTGCACCGTGGTGTACTGAGCGGCGATGAAGGCGGCATCAGCGCTCAGGTTGAGCTGGAAGACCTGCCCGTAGGCAGCCAGCTGGTAGTGCGTGCGGAAAGCCAAGGGCTGCGGCGGATCCCCCGAGCTCCTCTTCCTCCTGCTGAAGTGATGCGTGCGAGGGAAAGCTTCGCCGAACTCATTCACCCGCACGGGCGTGACGATCTCGTAGGAGGACAGCCGCTTCACCAAGGTCTCTGCAGCGGACAGACGGACAGACGGACGCTCAGCCTCCCCGGGGCAGCTCGGCAGCCACCTCCGCCCGCTCCCTGCCGCTGACAGTACCGAGCCGCACGGCTCCCCAGAAGCTCCCCCCCCTCCAGCTCCGCGGCCCCTTCCGCAGCCCCCCGGCACCCCCCGGCCGCCTCCTCCTTTGTTGCCGCTCCTTTACCTTGCCCGGGGTGGAAGCGGAGCCCCCGCGACCCGGCGCCCAGCAGGGCGAGGGGGCAGAGCACGGCCGCCAGCCACCCCGCCGCCCGCATGGCTCGCTCCGCCCGCGGCGCGCCCGGGGGCCGCTGCCTCAGCCGCTGCCACCGCTCGGCTCCCTCATGCCGCCCCCAGCTCCCCTCCTCTCCTCCTCCTCCTTCTCCTCTTCTCCTCCTCCTCCTCCTCCTCGGTGGGCGAGGGCGGCCCGGCCTTTCCCTCCTTCCCTCCCTCCCTCTCTCCCTCCGCCTTCCTCCTCTCCCTCGCCCCTGCCGCAGCCGCCGCAGGCGAGGCTGCCCGGCCGCCTTCAGGCGGGGGCCATCCCCGGAGCCGAGCTTCAAAGCGGGGCCGCCCCCGGGGCAGCACGGCCCCAATGGCGGAGCGCAGCCGCCCGCCGCGCAGCGCCTCCTCCGCCCGCGCCCCGCCGGCAGGCTGAGGGGGGACGGGGCCCGGCCGGCCGGAGGGGGAAAGGTGTCACTGAAAGGGGAAAACGGGGCTTTGGGAGCAAACGCCGGGTGTGGTTATTTTTTGTTTTGAAGGAGGATCGGGGAGGTTGGCAGTCCCGGGTTCACCCCGAGAAGGGCAAAGGGAGCTCCGTGAGGTTCGGGGGTGGCCCATCAGCTCCTGTGGTTGTCCACATGCAGCCCGCTGACCGCCTTTATGGTACCGGAGTTTTTACACACGGGTAGGGTGAGGACCTCTTCACGCACAGCTTTGAAGGAAGGGGATCTCGGCACAGAGCGCAGCCTGACACTGTGGTGTCAACAGACTCGACTTGTTGTTTAACGCCGAATCCCCTGCTTATTCTGTCTGGGCAAAGTCTTCATAAAACTGCTTAAAGCAGCATTCAGGAAGGCCCTGCATCCATTATGTGGAGATTACAGACTATCAACCTTGCTGAAAATGGTTTGTTTGGAGGCTCACAGTCACTATCAGCCAGTCTGCCCCAGCGAGCAGGAGGGCTCCCACCCCACCCCATGCTCACATGTGTGGGTTGTGTCATTGTGTCTCTTCTACAGCAGCACTTTGAGGTTGTCCCAGCGGCTCCTAGAGGCAGTGGGATGCCTGGAGTAAGGCAGGGTCATCTTGACCCCCACACAGGACTTTGAGGAGCCCAATGAGTCTGTTCAGTAAGGGCAACTCCAGGATCGATGGCCCGGGATACCTCTAGACCTTCCGCATACAAATCCTGTGCCAACCTAGTGCCAGCCACAATCCTTTAAAGGGGTGCAACTCCATCTGTGTTAATTATTCAGTATTTATATTGTATATTATATGCTGTATAAATAACGTCAGTATTTATTAACAGCTTAATAAGTAACATTCTATACATTCATTATGTTGAGCAGCTTAATTAAAGATTTTTTCAGTCTTCCTTCTTAAACTAGATTTGATCTTAGGTATTCCAGAAAGTTTGCTGATTGCATTGCTGCTGCAACAGGGATTTAGCCACAGAAGTTCTCAGTTCTTCTTGTTAAAGCTGCTGCCCTTTTCTCAGAATAAATATTCCAGAAAAGGATGACAGGGAGATGGTATTTTCACAGGCTCAAGAACAAAAAAAGTTTGCCACGAAATACAGACAAGTTAAATATTGGATGCTGCAGCGTTCAGCATTGCTGTCTAAGTTCTGTGGATGTAGTCCACATACATACAAATACATAAATCTTTTGCAGAAAATAGCTTTGCATATTTTAATGCCACAAGGACACACTGGGCCAACCTTGTACATAACTCAAACTACAAAAATCCCTCCAATCAACTCTAGTCTTTATAGTTGTAATTAAACCTATATCTTTGGGTTAAAAAAGTCTAGTCTTGAACTAAAAAATCTCCAGGCTGGAGAATTCATTTATCTGATGAACAATTAAAGTTAAAAATGTACATGGAATGGAAGAATCATTTTCAGCTTCTGAAATCTACATGAAAATATCTACAAAGCATATACCTATCGTGACCAAGGTTTGTAAACTGGAAGCGGGTCTAGTCGATGCAGTCTGTGAGATCCACCAATGCTCTCCAGAAAATGTGCACTGAACATACAATTATTTTTTTTTCCCAAAAATATTCTTTTTGTCTTCTCTTTATAAAGTGCTTGGTCTCAAACTTTTCTTGTCTGCTTCAACAAATAGTAAGTCAGGTATATAAAGCTGTTTATAACCTTGGTAAGTGCTGTGTTCAATGAGCTTGTTTATCAGTGTGCTGGTGGCCAAGATAATGTGAACAACTTTTGAGGCTGTACCTCCTCATAGATGAGCTCTATAAAGTGCTTCTGCTAAATTTTAAATCAGGCTGTGTGAACAAATCTTCATCAGATCATATGAAACAGCATTAAAAAAGTGAAGAAAAAGAGGTCCATGTACTGCTTTAAGATGTAGTAACTTGGCTTGTACTTAAGCCAGTGTCTTTGTGAGTACCAAGAAAAAGGTGAAGGTTCCAGAAAAAGGTGAAGACACAATGCTCTTTATTGTTGATACAATTACTAATTGGAAGCCATACCAGTTGCTAATTTGTACACCATTACCCATGCTGGCACTACTGGGAAGAGTATGGCCGTGTGTGTCAGAGCTTGAAGTACCTCTTCTGTCTTCATGTTGTTTTGCAGTCTAGTTCACTTGTTACTGTAGAAATCTTGTAAGGAGGAAATGGAGTCAGAGGACATGCTTTCTTCTCCTGAAGAATGAATGAGATGATCAGGCTCTGAATGAAGGTGAGTAGTAGAGAAAAAACCTTCACTGCTCAAGTCAGTTTCCCCTGTTGGAGCCCAGGATTGTAGAAGAGGTATCTGGATTGTTCCAAAGCATATTGGTATTTTTGTCTGGCACAATCCTGAGAATATTGAGTCTTGTTGGAAATTAAGAGTAGTATGTATTTCCAGTATTTTAGAAAAGGCAACGTTTACTTCAAAATGTGAGTGTCTCAGAAATGATAACAATTTCTCTTAGACACCGTTTTAACATGCTTAACTTTTCCTGTATTCCCCATTAGAATGGAACATTTCTATAGTAAACATGGAAGGTCCATTTCTCTCTAAAGATAGACTTAGAGCAATTTAGAATTCACAACATTTATTTAGATTGCAAATGTTGTTCAGTAGTTCCTGGTAGTGCCATGGAACTATTGCTAAAAGAAAATCCAGTGCCAGTTGGGCCGATTTTTTCAATTATGTTTTCAAATATTCATCTTAAAGAAAAAATAAATTTCAAAAAGTGTCCAGATTCTACAGTCACGTTTTCCAGATGTCTGGTGATTTAGATCATGTCAAGCATTCAAATATAAACATTTTCTAAATGTAGAAACCACTACTTTCTCAGAAAACCAGTGTGTTTAACAAAAAGAGTAGCCCTACAGATATAATGCACAAGGCTGATTTTCAATCACAAGATGGGTTAGCTGTGCAGGAGCAAAGGAGAAATATAGGATTTTTTTAGGCAGTTGTAGTAGTATTCAAGTTACCTGAATGGCTTTGGGCAATAAGCTGCGGTCATTCAACCTGACCTCTGCCCATATGGCATCAGTTTGAGTCTTGTGACAAGTAAATATAACCCTGTATATCAAAGGAAGGGGTATATTTTTATTAAGAGGAAACATAAGTGCATCAGAAAATTCACAAGGCATAGGCATAGTGTGTTTGCTATGACATTAAGAGGTATAATGGTGAGGCATGAGGATGAAACAAAGCTGGAGAATTACAGAGGTTTTTTTAAGGAGCAACTGCAGAAATACATAATGAAAGAGTGAGTTGAAAAATAGCATTGGTTTTAGAATAATTGGTGACAGCCCCACAGGATCTGCTGTCTGCAAAAGAACCGATGAGGGGCCGGGTAGGCAATGGCAGCCTATGCTACAGCGACCCTGGCTGCAGATGGAGGCTTTTGGATACTGGGGAGAGCCTGGAAAATGTAGACTTCAGGAGAAAAACCTTCATTTTGTTTGGAAAACAGGCAGGTGGGATCTAGGCCCTCCCTGGCAAAGGAGTCCAGAAAAGCTGTTCAATGGACAAGAACAACTTCTCAAAGCACAAGAACTATTCATCCCCGTCTATCAAGAAAACAGGCAGGCTTAGCAGGCTGCCAGCATGGCTGATTGGGACATCCTGACTGAACTCAAAAGCAAATAAATAAATAAATGAAAACCTACAGAAAGTCACAATGAACTACCCCTAATGAATATGGAAGCATCACCCAGGCACACACAATTAAGAAGGCCCAAGCTTGGCTGGAGCTGAAACAAGCAGAGGAATGAGGTTTGCTTTGCCTGGAATGGAGAAGGCTAAGGAGTTGTGTCAAGTACCTGATGGAGAGGTATAAGGAAGACAGAGCCAGGTGCTTCTCACAGGTGCACACTTAAACAACTAAAATGCAATGGTCAGAAGTTGCAGCAAGGGAAATTCCAACTGGATATATGGGGGGAAAAAAAAAAAAAAAAAGCTATAAATGTGGGGTTGAGTGCTGGAACAAGGACCCAGAGAGGCTGTGCAATCTCCATCCTTGTAGATACTTGAAATTCAGCGGGACAAGAAGGCACTGAGCAACTTGATCTGACTTTTGAAATTAGCTTTGAGCAGGATCTTTGGCTAGATGACCACCAGAGGCTCCTTCCCGCCCAGAATAATCTTTGATTCTATTAAATAAATTTGAAAGTATCCTGGAGAAATCCATGGAGACCAAAGTGTTTTCACTTAAGAAAAAGAGAATCATTATCCCTACTAAAAGAACAGAGATATGAGGGAAAAAAAAAAAAAAAAAGCAGGAGAAAAGCTACAAAGAAATGGAACAGATAGAAAGGAGAAGAAACTGAAAATATTTGGCAAGTTATCAAGGTTGTAAGTTGCAGATGGGTAAGGCTCCAGCTAAGGCCATGGGACTGTGCTGGTTTACAACTGCAAACACAGTCCTCAGAGATGTAATGTATTCCGACTTAATTAAATCTGCACTGACATTAAAGCTTGCTATTGAACAGTTGCCTTTAAAATGCCTCCTACATTAGTGAAATAAATCCATCTATTTACACTGTTTATTCTTTTCACTTATCTCTTTCAGTGGAAATGTTTGGAATGAAGCGTGTTGTGCCAATTACTTTGCAAATGAATGAAATAGAAGAATATTCTGTGCTCGCTGAAACCACTTGCCTTCCTCAGGGTTTCAGTGGGACTGCGTGGACCAACTGAATTGCAATTATGTCATGATTATTCAAATATTTGCCGTGTACACTTAATGCACTGCGGGAGATAAGGCTTTCCAGATAAAAGAGTGGGATTTGTAAAAATGCACATTTAGTGGTTAATGAATTTCCTCCTTAGCTCCAGCACATTCTAGCCCAGATTAGCTATTAAATCATTCTGGCTGTCCTTGCCTCCGTTTTTTTAAAGTGGTCTTTTGTAAGTGGTTAGATTGAAAATCACAAAGTGGGAGATAGTAGCAGGATAAAAGCCAGTTGTTTAGAAAAGGCAAAGGCTGCATTTAAGTGAGATTGTTATTAAAAACAAGATTGATGAACAAATTTTATTTAGAGAAGAGGACTAGATAAAGTATGTATTCTACATCCTCATTACTATACCTTGGCATTTTTCTGTCTTGTGAAGTACAATTTAAATCAATCTTCCAGGCTTTTTATTTACTGTTCTTGTCAAGAGACAAAGCCTGTTGCACAAATGTGCTCAGTCACTTCTTGTGTTCATCACCTTGATTGATGGATATCCTGAGAAGTCTCAGAGGTTATATTTGTACTGTGATGGGACATACACCATGGAGTCCCCCCATCCCTGGCACCAGCTCAGGAGTGGCTTCATTCCCTGTTGCTTGAGGCCACTGAGGCCACTGTCACCAGGAGCGGGCTGGCCTTGCCCAGGTGCTCAGCCCTGAAGGGAGCATGGCTCAGTGCCATGGCTCTGCTGTGCCCAGTTGGAGGGAGACATCTGTCTGGATGGATTCATGCAGGTGACCTGTACGTGGTGACAGCTGGGCTGTTCTGTGTGCCCAGCTGCTGCCGCTGCAGGCAGCTTTGGCCCGTGAAGTACGGTGGGACTCAGGGCTGGCAATGTCATCCATCAGAACACCATCAGAGCCGTTTAGCAAGGTCTCTGGGCATGCTCCAAATAACTTTAAGCCCATGTTAGTCTGATTCTCCACCCCGCTTTCCCCTCCTTAGGCACACGCCATGCCATCCTGCCCCCCCCGCAGCTTCTCTTCCAGAGGGCTGCCCACCCGCCAGCCCAGCTGCAGCTCCAGGGCTTCACGTGGGCATCTATCTGTGAGACCCCACAGTACAGGAGGATGTCATAGAGGTCACGATGAAATATTGCTACCCACACAAGCAAAATAGAGGCTAAATTGCCTTAGGGTCTTAATAAAGGGCCTAAGTTTATTTAAAATGTGCCCTGGATAGCAGAGCTCTAGGGTCTTCCCTAGTCTTGAGAGGAAGGTGCCAAGGTCTGTGAGATTTGAGCAGTGTATAAATATGGGCGAGGGTGTGAGGACAGCAGGGGTGCTGCTGGAGAAGCTCTTAGATAAGTCAGGGGACTTACCCTGGCATGGTCTGATCCTCCCTCCCCGGAGGGACTGTCCCTTCCACCAGCCTGGCAGCCCAGGAGTGGGTGCTGAGGACACCAGCACACTGAGGAGCAATTCAGCGTGAGCATGTAGATGAGCCCATGAATCCAGAGAATTTAACAGGAGTGAAACTAGAGCCCTGGTAGCACGCCGTGATCGTATAGTGGTTAGTACTCTGCGTTGTGGCCGCAGCAACCTCGGTTCGAATCCGAGTCACGGCATCACCACGGCACACCGGCTCCAACAGTTTTTGCCCAGGGAAGTGGCTGAGTCACCTTCCCTGAAGGTCTTTAAAAGACATTTAGATGTAGAGCTCAGTGATATGGTCTGGTGGTGGACTTGTTAGTGTTAGGTCAGAGGTTGGACTTAGGTGATCTTGGAGGTGTCTTCCAACCTAGATGATTCTGTGATTCTGTGAAATCAATGAAATTTTATAGAGTCCAGTAGAAATCTGCAGGGGTTTTGAACAATATTACCAATTATTTCAACAGTTTGATGCAATAATCCGTTTCATTCTTAGGACGATGCAAAAGATTTTCAGATGGTGGGGTTTGCCCTATGGCATGTATTAATTTCTGTTATTATCCACTTTAAAAGTGTAATATTTGTGCAACAGTGATCACTTACTCTGCATAATGTCTGCACATTTACTCTTCCCTTAATCAAAGGTAAATGGAAGTTCATTACTCTTACATTATTTAACATGCAGCCTTTTGCCAAGTTTCATCTTGTGAAATACAGGCTTACGTAGTGACTGCCATGGTGATAAGACATACCATACTGTGGAATTGGAACTGGTTTCCCATAGCTTTTATTGGGATCTTGCATTACTTTTGATGGGAATAATTTTGCAGTATTGTCTTTACAGCAATTTCAGAAAATGAAATGTTATCTTACTGGTAAAATTATTTGCAAATAATTAAATATATAGAATCACAGAATCACAGAATCTCTAGGTTGGAAGAGACCTCAAGATCATCAAGTCCAACCTCTAACCTAACACTAACAGTCCCCACTAAACCATATCCCTAAGCTCTACATCTAAACGTCTTTTGAAGACTTCCAGGGATGGTGACTCCACCACCTCCCTGGGCAGCCTGTTCCAGTGCCTAACAACCCTTTCAGTAAAGAAATTCTTCCTAACATCTAACCTAAAACTCCCCTGGCGTAACTTTAGCCCATTCCCCCTCGTCCTGTCACCAGGCACATGGGAGAACAGGCCAACCCCCACCTCGCTACAGCCTCCTTTAATGTACTTATACAGAGCAATAAGGTCACCCCTGAGCCTCCTCTTCTCTAGGCTGAACAAGCCCAGCTCCTCCAGCCGCTCCTCATAGGACTTGCTCTCCAGGCCCCTCACCAGCTTCGTCGCCCTTCTTTGGACCCGCTCAAGCACCTCGATGTCCTTCTTGTAGCGAGGGGCCCAAAACTGAACACAGTACTCGAGGTGCGGCCTAACACAGTCATATGCCACACAGTCATAGCTACTAATTTAAGGATTGATTCAAATAGGTTCTTTGTGTTATAGGTGAAAACAGGCACTTTGATATCATTACAAATCAGCTGGGAAGGTAAGTGAAGGAGCATGTGCCAGCTACAAGGTATCACACCCTGGGTTGTGCAATCCCCGTGAAGTACAGGGGCTCAGTGTCCCAGGACAGGAGCTGGCAGACTGCTCTGTGCTTTCTGCTAACCCCGGGGCAGGAATCTTGCTCTGAACTTCACCCCGTCTTGGAGCTCCGTCAGCACAGTGCACCTGTCACTATCAGCCAGAGGAATTTCAGCTTTCCAGGGCAGACAAGTGTAGGTCACTGCGTACTCATGGAGGTGAGTCCATTAGAAAAAACAACTTCCAACCTGAGGTTCACGAGTGACCCCACACAAATCATTCAGAAAAATAAGAATTTCTGTATTGTGAAGACAAAAGCATGTGCACTCACTCTGCCAAAAATGCAAGTTTTATTTTTTTTTCAGTCACAAGCACACTGCAGCTGTTACTTTGGCTCGAGAGAAAGTATTCCTACACTAAGGAGACATAGCGCCCAATTCATCTCTCGTATCAACCCTGTTAGTTATGCAAGGGATAATTTGGCTCACATAGCACTCTCCTAGCTACCAAGCCTTTTTCAGAGTCTCACTCTGGGTAGCACCCTAAAATTACTCCACAAGAGAATGCAGCTTTAATATTGCAAGACACTACCAATGGTCACATCATGTGAGCATCAAATTGCTAATAGCAAGTGAAAAAGCTCCTCATTGTGCTAATTCAAACCAGTGCTTGAATGTGTTATCCTGCAGTGTTATCCCACACCCTCCAGAAATGCTGTCTTTAGCAGAAATTAGACTCCTCAAAGTCAAAAATTTGTGTTAAAGTCCATATGAGAAAGCTGCACAAAGAGAAGGATCCAGAAGCATCTCAAGTGAATTCACTGTGCTAGTATGGCTGTACGGAGAGATAAAAAAGATTAGTGAGAGCATATCACTAGGGCTACAACAGCATCATGAGACAGCCTCATATCACGGTGTTGCGATTTGGAGAGGGTTCAAGCTTTTGCACTAACTTCACTGTTCTGACATTATATTACAGCAACATCTCAGATTCATGGACCTTAGTTGTATCTTGCTGGGCAAGATGTTATCATTCAATATTGGAATACCATTCATATATTAGAATATATAATTCTGAGTATGCAATTGCTGGATACAAAGGGTGAGTGAAATTTTCTATAGCATTAACAGACCATTCATGGAGACGGTGTGTGTTTCATGTCTTGCAAGAAACTTCTAGGAACAGAGTTGTCAGCTCTCTGCCAGGTGACAGTCACTGAATTGGCACACCACCAGCTACCATCTTCATTCTGTTCATTCACATACATGATTTTTTAACCTCTCCTCGTGCACTATTTTTTCCCAGTTGGAGAGTCACAAGAAAAACTGACTGCCAGAACAAAGAATGGATGAGGGCTCCAGTAGCAAAACAACAAAAAACTATGTGGGGAACTGCATTCATGGTACCTGTCCTGTATACACTCAACATTCAAAGCTGAGTTATGGGTAGAGGAACCCTCCTTTTTATAAAATAAGTGTTTTTCCTTGATAGAAACATAATATATTCTTTTAATTGTTTGTTGTGTTTGTAGTGGTGGTGGTTTTTTTCTCCGATATGTACACTAAGACGCTTACCAAAATTAATTAATTTCAGTTACTTCAGTCACCCTGGTTTGGAATCCATAATTTTGTCAGGGTTGGCAACGTTGTATTTCAGTCTTTATTAAATCTGAAGGGTTATCTCCCAATAGTCAGGTTGTATGTGCTGTCTCTGCAGAAAGCAGCAATGCCCCAACCAAACTGAATACAAATTCAAGGGGAATACAATGAGATTTTTCTTTTGATAAACAAATTTGCATTCACCAGATTATTTTGACTGAATTTAATTTTAGATTTACAAAACTAATGAAGGATGAGAGCTTTTTTATCCCAGCCATCAGTTGCAGAATTGATCTAAGGGAAAGCCCAGGTTTAATCCTATTTCATCCAAAGGAGATTTGATCTGATGTTTCCATTAGCTATGCAGTAGAGTAAGCTGGGCATGCTTGTAACCCATTTTCTTGATGATGTTCCACTATATATTTTCCACATACTTTCCATTTCGCTAGCGGAAAATCTGTTACAGTATAGCAGTTAGATCAGCTTTCTGTTGCATGGTTTCATATCTCGTTATGGCAGCAACAGAAAATAAACTCCAGGATCCTGCATCATTCTTGTTGAGGTCTGTAAGCCTGGGGTTATGGATAGAACTTCTTTCCTTATAGCTGGAGTTCCCTGCTTTACTTCTGAAAGCTTGAAAGAAATCAAAGTAGAAGCTTTTCCAGATTTACCTTTTACATTCTTTAGTCAAGAATGTCAGGAAAAATATTTAGATCAGGTCTGAATAAAGGAATTAAAATAAAAATATGTTTCAGGCCCTGAACAAAAAGCTAATAGTTTTGTATACTGCCACACAGGACTTGAAATATTTTCCCTTAATGTTTACATTTGTGAACAGATTTGGGGATGGACAGGTCAGAAAGTGTAAATTATGTGTAAAAAATAATGTGTCAAAATGTGTAAATTATGGGATGTTGGTACAGAAGTACAAGGATAGTTTCCTCAGTGCTTCAAAAACTGATTTATTAAGAGGTTACATTATTTTTCTGAGATGCCACTGTTCAACTTGATGTAAGACTTATAAAGTCACTTCCAACAAGTGAGAGGTACAAAACCAACACATTTCACTAAAACCAGCATTCAGAGAGAGTGTTTGTGCTTCTGTAACTACGACACAAACTTTAACATTAGTGACAAGCAAAATCCAAATACCTATTACTGACAATCCTAACTTTCCTGCCAAAGGGTTTTGTGTTGTAGATCCTGTTTGCTAAGCCCTGAGGCAGAATGACCAGTACATTCATTTTAAGAACTTGTAGAGTCACAAAATGGACAATATTTGGGTCAGTTGTAAACCACTTTGAATTTGAGCCATCTAGCAACAAGACACTTTCACTCCCTCTTTTTTCTCCTTCCTAAGACCAGTTCCCTCTTCTTTTAAACATTTTCATTTCTAAAACCAAAGATATATTAAGTTTCTGTACTCAATAATGCATTTGTTACTAAAGAATGAGAAACCCCAAGTAGTTCCACTGTGATTTTAGCATTACTCTCCCACACACGCATAATGATAAGCTCTTTCATGACACTTTTAAACAATTATGAGCAGTCTTATTCAATAGATAGTAAAAGTCTGAGACCCTTTCTCATTGTGGATTTGCCTGCCTACAGAAATAAAACTGTTAAGTTGCACCTTTGCCAAACAAGACCAACTGTGCCTTTGGCTAATTGCCTGTTCTTGAAATGTATGAAATCTATTAGATACTTTTGAAAGTTTGTTTAGTGCTAGTTATTCTTGAAAATACATCCTAGCATAGAGATATCAGTCAAGATCTTTACTACTACCCCATCTTCTGATCATCTCAAACTACAGAAGATTATGCACCATTTATGTGCACAGAAAACATAAATTAAACGTTCATAGACAAAACTGCACATTTTCCACTTCTGGTTTATCCTAATGAGAAAGGGCTTTTAAATATTATTAAAATAAGGTTTTCTTAAAGGTTGCAATAGAGATATGCTGACATACAGATCTGTGCATTGTATAATACTGCAACTCACAGAATTATCCAACCACACGTAAACCATTTACAGGGAAAATTGCTTTGCTGAGATGCACACTTCCTTCTGGACACAAAACTACCTCTATGTTTAAATAGGGAGTTACCTGTAAATCAGCCATTCTCTTAGGCTGGCCACAACAAATCAATGTGCATGTTGAGGAATGTCACTTTTATGTTCTTGTAAACTATTCAAAAAGAGTGGTTATGGTAATTTCTAAATGGCTACCCTACTTCTGTTTCTGGAATACCTAGACAGTCTACATCCTGGTTTATAAATAATGAGATTTTACTACTACAGATACTGTGCCATCCTCTGTGGCTTGACATCGTGTAGTCAAGATATCCAATGCAAAGCAAGTACCAAAATAAATAAATAAATAAATAAATAAATCTGAATTAAATCCAATATTTAGATTTGGTAGAAAACCAAAGTGAATTGAGAGATAGGAAAGCATAATTCTTAAAACCTGGATCATCAGATTCCAATTTTTTTAATTAATTGCAGCCTTTTGAACTATCTAAAATTATCAGAAGACTCCTGGGGAAACACCTAGATTAAAATACCAGTTAGAGAAAGAGTTATAATCTTGTCATCAGTATTCAAAAACATCAGCCGAATTCCAGCTGTATCCCATCCAGCAGGTGGTAGGAGGAAATAGTGCCTTGTCTGATACAGTGATCCCAAGTCAGCAGGTGGTGGCATCACTCAGATTTTTAATAAAAAACAAATGAGCCTCATCAGGAAGATTAAAAACAAATAGAGAAAAACAGCATACCTCCTTAATATGTGTTACTGATTCACTTCACAAGTATTTCAACCAGTTGTGGTAACTCAAAAGCATGTAAATACAGGAGCTGTCTTAATTAATACAATGAAGTCAGTATACATTATATGTATATTGTCTGTTTATTGTTTCGGTTTTAGTTTTCATACTGAACCTACTATTTGCTCTTTAAAAGGAGTGCAAAGATACTCTGAAGTCTCCATTACCCCATGATCCTTCTGTTGTTTTATTCAGTGGATCTGTCTGCACACAGTCTGCAAAGTGCCTGCAAACTTCTTTTCTCCCAGAGGGTCACCAGTGACGTCCTGGTTATGCTCCTCTTCCTACATTTATTGCACTCCAGGCCATCAATAAGAAAATGTTACTTTAAAATATGCAATCATATTTCTTTGGTGAAGTAATGTCATGTGCTCTGTTATTCCCCTTTTCTAAACAATATTTTCATTTATACAGTTTATGATTTTTTTTTTCTCCTAGCTTCCTTTCAGTTCATTTACTATTCAGTACATATCCTCACAGAGAAATAGATTTTAAAAATTCAGCAGATATACCTGTAACAGTTCTTTATGTTCTTTTATGTTATTATGTATGTATTTTCTAAGAAATATAGCTTTGTTTTCAATAGTCAAGTTCCCTTAAACTTCTGTTTCTAGAGGATTTTGCTGCTAAATATACTCTTTTTTTAACAAATATATTCATGCACTCACACTGTTCTCACAGCTGACTCTAGGCTGTACACTATGTTTAGTGTTAAATAGTTTTTTATACTCATAACGTGTGGCCATTAAATACAGTCATTCTGGTTTTGAAACACTTTCCCTCCAATTTTCTCAAAAGCATGTTAGGGAGAATTACGCTCTGGATTTGCTACGGGATAACTACTGATAATACATGGAAACTTCTACAGCTTTCAGCAGCCTGCTTTGACACACGCCACTTGCATGAGTGAATGCCCCAACAATATGCTCTTGTGTGCACGCAGTAACGCGTTATATAATACTGCAGGCACAGTAAAAGGCTCGCTCAGAAATATGGCCAGCACATTATGTATCTGGAAGTAGAAACTAACCCATGTTGCTTACACAATACTACTATTATTACTGTATCTCATGCCTTGTTGGAAAATAATTATTTGCTTCCACATTTAGTGAATACCAAACTTTCCCGTGCATTGCAATATGCCTATTGAATTCGTCCAGATTTGTCTGATACCAGCTTGTTGCAGTTTACAGACAGACATGTAATACCTTGCAGAGGGACACTAAAATATAATTACCTGTGTCTTTCCTACAGTTTTTTTTTTTTTTTAAGATGAAAAAAATTAGCAGCAATGACCGACTGTGGCGAACTGTTAGACAACCAGAATCTACCTGACCCAGTTCATTTCTTTCAAGTAGGTGATAAAACATCTAAAACTTGATCTGCATAACCACAGAAAAAAATTTCTATAGGGAAACAGATATACTTCTTGCCTGACATACTAAATCTGAATATATTAGATAGACTTCTCATGGTCTTTTTGAAAAACCTTTATGAAAAAAATAAATGTTGTTAGATTTCTTTTTTAAGCTATAATTTCTGCAGGTAGTATTAATGTGTTAAATACTCCATGGGCTTTAGTTATATACTTTTGACTTTTTCTGATATTGGTGGATATAATATGAATGGAGAGAGCAGCAGAAGGCTTCAGATTTAAATGAAAGGCCCTAAAGCTGGAGAATTAGAAAACAGCATCCTTTTACAAGAAGGGTTTACAAGTGGAAGTGGACTGAATGTCACACATCCAACCGGGGTCCTGGCCAAGGAAACAGCCCAGCAGGAGATGAGAGGGAAGATCTCCTCCTGCAGCATTTGGCCCAGTGACCTGAGAGAAAGCCAAGTGAGGTGGGGTGACACCAGGGTGGAGGTGACAAGAGGCAAAAAGCCACTAGCCGTTCACGTCAAGGGCCGGAGGGCAGGAGTCCAAGTACAGCCACTGGACACTTGCCTTGCACTTACTGGCAGGCCAAGTGGGCTAAGCACAGCAAGCATCTCTTTCCTAATTCTCGGGGACTTGAAACGTGTACCTGTGCTGTGTTAGTATTTGGAGCTAGCTGGGTTTGTTGCTGGCAAATATTGAGAAAGGCAAGCTTCTGGAGATGAAAGTATTTGTGTGGAGCTGAGGAGCTATGGACACTGATGTAAATGAATACTCAGAAGTATTTTTGCCATGAAAATCTCCTGGCATTTTGAAAGCTTGCTGTGCTTAACGACCAACACAGAGAAGGGATGTATGACAGCATGCTCCAGGAGCAGCTGATTCCCTGCCAGATGAAGCATTCCTTGTTCTCTCGTAACTCTCCTGTGTACCCAGAGGCAGAGAGGGAAAACCCTCGGACAGGGGGACCAAAGAGCAGCAACCAGAGCAAGTACTGTGAGGCACACACCTCTCAGAAAGGCTTTGATGCATGGACATGAAGCTGCAGGGCCAAATAAAGGGCATGAGGGTGAGCAGCAGCTCTGAGACCCAGCCAGGAGGGGCTGTGCTGGGTTAGGGGGCACATAGCAGCCAGGACTCACAGCACGATTCAAGAAGGCCTCGCGTTTCCCTCAGGCTCTCTGCAACACATCCAGCAACAACAGGCTATTCTCAGCACCCTCTGGTAGAAACACTGACCAGACGATCTCCACGCAATGCAAATAGATAGATTTCCCACATCACTGCTCTTGTAGTTTTGTTTTTGTTTAATTAAGTTTTAAAACCTTAATCCCTAAAGAGAGCTACATCGTATAATATAAAATGCAGAGCAAACAGCTTGTTATTTCTGAATGTTGACATTAAATATCTGATTTATTAATATCTCATTTTATCTAGCCATTTTTAGTGCAGGGAGGGAGATTACCTTGAATGCTCTAGCTTCAGCTGCATCCAAGTGTGACCTGCAGTTCAAATCAGCTCCTGCTGGGGTAAAAGTGCCAAAAGGATCCTAAATAAGAGCAGCTGAACAATATATGTAAGGAATTAAACTTTTTAGGAAAACCTGCCACGCACTAAGCGAACCAAAAGCAAGGAAAACTAAATGTGAAACTGCAAGTGACTCCTACGAGTGTGGCAGAGGACAGCATTTTGGTCAGAGACCCAGGCCACACCACATCCCTCCTCTAAAGCCCAGCCGTGTTCAATTGCCTGAAGGCTCCAAATCACCTAAATGGGCAAGCATATCCCATTTCACTCCCTGCTCGTGCTTCCTGGAGCAAGCAGGAATTATAAATAGGTGTTACCGTAAACCTCACCCCTTGCTCTGGATTTTGGATAGTAGGCCAGATCCAGCTGCACAAGAAGAAATTTTATGGGGTCAGTGCAGCTCCTGGCAACATCAGCGGGACTTCTGCAACTAACGTCGAGGACAAGGGATTGACTGAGGTGTGAAATAATCCTAACAGCACCTGTATTTTTCAGAATAATAATGTATTTTTGCTTGAACAAAGAGAGTATCAAATGTACCAGTTATGTAAGCAGCAAATTTTGATCATTGCTTAAAAGTTAATTCCATCCTTCCTAACTATCCAACATTTACTTCTACTACAAATTAAAAACATTGGAGGTGTTTCAGGCTCTTACAAAGATGTTAAATTGTTTATTAGGAAATAACCATAATTCTTAAAGAAATGCACATCAAGAACTATTTAAAGACATTCCACTGACTTAAATACAGAAAACAAGTTTAATTATTTCAAGATTTTTTGAATGAGTGGAAATTGATACCAGTTTCAAAAATGGAAACACTTTAACTAATTTTAAGTTATTTTGAAGTACTTATAGCCTTCCTTAAATGCCATTAGACTGATTACAAAATTAATAATATTACTGGTCAATATGATTAGTTTTAGTTGTATTTAGTCATCTGTTGAATGAAATGCAAGTTTATTTGTGCACATGACAATATATAAACATTATATTTTAACTGTGATGATGCATGTGATGCTGTTACAGAATCACAGAATCACAGAATTTCTAGGTTGGAAGAGACCTCAAGATCATCGAGTCCAACCTCTAACCTAACACTAACAGTCCCCACTAAACCATATCCCTAAGCTCTACATCTAAACGTCTTTTGAAGACTTCCAGGGATGGTGACTCCACCACCTCCCTGGGCAGCCTGTTCCAGTGCCTAACAACCCTTTCAGTAAAGAAGTTCTTCCTAACATCTAACCTAAAACTCCCCTGGCGCAACTTTAGCCCCTTCCCCCTCATCCTGTCACCAGGCACGTGGGAGAACAGGCCAACCCCCACCTCTCTACAGCCTCCTTTAAGGTATCTGTAGAGAGCGATAAGGTCGCCCCTGAGCCTCCTTTTCTCCAGGCTGAACAAGCCCAGCTCCTTCAGCCGCTCCTCGTAGGACTTGTTCTCCAGGCCCCTCACCAGCTTCGTCGCCCTTCTTTGGACCCGCTCAAGCACCTCCATGTCCTTCTTGTAGCGAGGGGCCCAAAACTGAACACAGTACTCGAGGTGCGGCCTCACCAGAGAGTTTTGTTTTTATAAAATAAAATAACTGCTAAAGAGGAGTATTTGTGATACAATGCATGTTGGAGTAGTGGAGGATGTATATTTGGGAACATAGGCCTACACAGTTATATTTTATATTTTCTTGATCCCTAATGTCATTGAAGGATCAGCTACTTATTTGAGCATCTTCACTGAAAATTCCTAGGCCTATCGAAGTGCACATGGGATTGCAGAGTTCCCAGATATTTATTCCATGTATGCTGAGTGAAGTTCAACAAGTCACTGACTGTGTCTTCAGAGATGCTGAATACCTTGAAACCCACCAGTTTCAGTGGGATTTGGTAAGTGACATTTTTCCATGAAAACCATAACACTTTTCAGTACCAGGTTCAAAGTGTGAATATCCATGTCAAAGCCAGGTAAGAGCTTAACCCACTTTTCAAATCTAATTAAACTTTTTTTTGGACTGAGAGCAAGTCACCACTACACCTAATCATTAAAACAGCGCACAGATGTTGCACAGGGCTTGTACAAACCTGTGCCTATGAACAAATTAAAAGCTTTTAAGATCAGAGAGCAGTTTTTGAAGTTAAAAAGTAACCATGATTACATACACAATAACCTGTCACTTCTTTTACACTTCTGTAAAATAAAACGTTGTCAGGAAGAAACAGGGTCCTGAAGAAATGCCAGAATATAACTTTACACTTGCTTAAAATGGGCTTCCAAAGCTGCTACAAGAGATGCCACCATGTAGCTGATTATTAAAGTACATCTCTTCTTTAAAAAGAGCTTTTTGTAGTCATTTTGATTGACAGTAAAAGGTTATATAACACCCAAAATTACTTGCAGCAGTGTAGGAAAGATGAAATTATACAACCTGTTTTCTTTTCTTTCTTTCTTTTTTTTTTTTTTTTTTTTACTTATGACCACTAATATATTAAAGCTAGTTTTCATGAACTTGTAGTAGTGTTAAAATATGTCAAGATAAAAGTACAACAGAATTCATTACAAGTATCCTGCTCTTTTAAGTGTGACTAAGTATTTAATTAGTGAAATGTGCTTTATTCTTTCTTCATTTTCCTGATTCTCCTGCAGTGAAGTCAAAGACAGCTCAAAGCTTCTCAGCATGGGAAGCAAAATTAAATTTTGCTGCATGAAAAAATGAAGTCAGGAGAAAGTTCACTTCTGTCTCAGGAGAGGAAAAGGAGGGAAGGGGAAGAAGGAGGAATTTCACTGGAGAGCCAGAGAAAGAGCTCCAGGGAGCCAGGATTTCTGCATCAGGTGTTGCCAGCAGGGGACAGAGAATCACACTACCACCAGGGGACTGCTCATTTGCCACTTCACAGCCCGTCTCCTCTGCCCCAGTGCCTGTTTTCAGGTCCTCTAACATAAGCGGGATGTCTCTGGCTGGTTTTATCATCCCTAGCAGTGCATGGGCATAGGCAGCTTTGTCTGTATCATGAACTGAGCCTGTAGGATGTCTCAGCTGGGGAAAAAGGTCCCCACAGCAAAGACAGAATTCCTTGCAGACATCTCAGCTTATGCTGGCGGCTCCTGGCAGATCTGTTTTTGTTGTTGCTGTTGTTGATTTTTTTTTTTTTTTCCGGTTAAAAGTTAGCTTTTTGCAGCTTATTGCTTTGCACAGTAATAATCCCAGTGCCAGAATGTCTTATGTGGTGTTCTACAGCTTGCTCACTTATAGGAAGCTGAGGATGCTATATATGCAGTCCAATCAGTGCAGGGGCTGCAAGGGAACAAAGCAAATTCCATGTGGACAGAACCTATAACCTATTGAGATCTTTAACTGTGCAAATCTCTACTGCAATCTGATTTTTTCAGGGCTTTATAATTTGCCAATTCTGTGAGAATGCAAAGGCCAATAAATTATTATATACAGCATATCTCTCCTCCAAGAAACTTTGAAGTAATCAGTATTTTTTTCCGCGAGTACAAAACAACTTACTTTTTCTGTAATCTAGTAATCAGAGATGGCCGCAATGTCTTATCTGAATTTTTGCAAACATAATCAATCCAAAGTCTGGCAAAGTAATGAGCAATGAAAACAGGATCCAGTAAAGTTTGCCTTCTGCAGTCTTAATTCTAAGCAGTCATACAAGTCCCATCTACCATAGCTAGTTACGTTAGCAGAAAGTAGGTAAATAAATATTTTATACTTTGGATCTTTATACTAACAGGGGCTTTAGGAAAAACAGACATGGCTTTCTGCATGGTTTTGTTAAACATGTGCTAGCTGGCTCTTCCCTGCGTCTTACAAAAGGACATAAAAGCCAGACCTGTCTCTTCTTTATCTCCACAGACCAAGAGACTGACATGATCTGTCAAGATCGAGACACAGAAAAGCTGCGCACATCAGTGTCAGTGCTCTGTCTGGCTGCTGAGACTGATCTTCGTCTGCTAAGGCCTGGGTTCTTCAAAACAACCTGCCAAGGCAGCAGAGTACAGGTAGGATGTATGAACAAAAGACTGTGCTAGTGAGAAATACATGTTGTTATAGCCTGAGATGTAGAAACCACTTGCGAATACAAGCAAAAAAAACACACGTGTGTGTATGTGTACATGTATATATAAATGTAAATATTCATGGTAAAAATATCCTTGTTTGAAAATATGCAGCCTTTAAAACAAGCAAGCTAAAGGTGCACATTTATCCTTGTCTATACAGCTGGGAGTCAGACTTCTGCCCAATTTCAGCTTTAGAGTATGTGGCCAGAATCCCACCTGTCGGTATGTAAATCTCATCTGCTTTACAGCAGTCACGTTCAGCAATACTTGGGCAGTAAGCATACTACATTTCTCTGTAGTAACTGGTTAAAACAAAACTTAGAGTCTTGAATCCCATTCTGATTTCATTTACACTAAATTAGTCTGGATGTCTTTGATTAACGAAAAGAAATTAGATATGATCAGTCACAGGGGTGGAGAATATTTTTCAACTCATTGGCTCAGGCTCCAGCTGGATAAGCTGGCATAATCTCATCGACTTCGATGGAGAAAAACTATGGGTCAGCTGTGTCAATGGCACAGAGATACAACTCCCCTTAATTTAGGGCTGACTGACTGCATCCACAGAGAGTATTATCCTCACTGTATTTCTAGACAACAGTTTATGGAAACAAGACCCTGTGGTGCAGCTAAGCAGCTCAAGAGAACAGGCAAGGGGATGAGAGTCAAAATGCTGCTCTCTGAGCTGCACAATGCTGGGGAGGAGTGGGTCAACGCTTGGTCCTTGGCACAACTGACACCAGACTCAGAAGTCTTGTGCTTTAGGCAAAGTTGTCGGTGCCTAAAAAACACACCATAATTTAAGGATGAACAGCCCTGCTCTAACCTCTTCCCTTCCACTTCCAGAAAGCTGGAGCACAATTATTGTAATGCCAGGAGAGATACTCGCCCCATAAAAAAATCCCGAGGGAAGCGCACTCCATGGATAGGCTGGTGCAAAGCAGGCAGAGGACGAAGATTTAGGGCTGCTGGCTCTCACAACAGCTGTAGTTTGGAATTCACGGTATAAAAGATTTAGCTTGTCTTACTTGTACTTTATTTATTTCAGTTACCCTTACATTTTTCATATATTCCCCTAGGAGCTGCCAATGTGTTTTTAGTTATTCAAATACGTGCACCTGTGTGTTATATTTTCCATCCCCTTAGTTAAGAAGAATATGCTTCTTCTTTACGAAGTAGATAACTGAATTTGGATCTCAAACTATTTTTAACAAAGCAGCAGTTCATTGTGGCGATTACCACACATGCACATTAGAAGCCAAGTGCCAAATACTCCTGCTCAATTTCTTTAACAGCTGAAAGAAATCATTTTTTAAAATATTCTGCTAACAGCTGAATGGCTTTCCTTCAGGCTTCTGGGATAAGGTGGATATATAAGTTTGCAGCCTAAAATAACCAAAAAGTAGTCACAGCAAACACAGACTTTAGACATAATGTGATATCTATATTATAACTGTAGCAACCTCAGAGAGTAAATTACCCAGTTACAATGGTAATACTGTATATTGGTATAGCAACTTCCATCCAGAGCCTTCAAAATGCTTTGATGGAATATTAGTCATCATGGCATTCCTGATGAACAGTTGTCATTGTCCTCATTTCAGAGATCAAAACACTGCAACACATCATGATTTAAATGTCTTGCTAGCTTCACTTAAGAAATCTGTAGCAGAGCCATGAAACATGTCCAGATATGAGGACCTCACATTTTAAACTCTCAGTCTAAAGTCTTACACTTCAATGCAACATGTCTTTGTATTTGATCTTTGTCCAGAACTTCAAACTTAATTTAAACTCTCAGTTGAAAGTCTTACCATTCGTATACTGTGACCCACAATAAAACTCTGTTAATGTAGCTGGAGACTTCGTCTGAACACAGGATGAACACAACTTTCCCACAAATGTCTTTAACTAAATCATCAACACCTTGTTATTATATCACTTAGCATAGTATGCAAGGATCTCAGAAATGGTGTTAAAGTGAAGAGAGAGTTAAGTATGTGGCTTTACATTCTTTAGAGTGCTATATTAGTTTGTACTTCCAATCTGAGAGAGGCCACTTCCATGCTTCTCATTGGAGGCACCAAAGGTTATGTGAGGCATGCACTGTCAGGAGGAATGTGCTTCACCGAAATCCAAGACATTGATTTCAATGGCTGTATTTCTGTTCTCCAGTATGACAATACAAAGATAGTTATGTCCTCCACTTCACTTCCCTTCCAAATGTGGAAAATAAAAAAATTTAGCAAGACATCTCTTTTAATCCTGAAGTGGTTTTCTGACAGCTGAAAATACCCAAGATTAGCTTAATTGTCATGCTTGGTAAACACATCTAGGAATCAGTGTGCTACTTTTTTCTCTCCTGAATATCAGTGCACTTCTGTTTGCTTAGAGACAGACATAAGTAATAAAAGCATTGTCTTATCAGACCCTGAGATGTTGGGTTCCACTCAGAGGCTTTCAGAACAAGTTTGAGTTTCCAGTCCCAGAAGTCTGCGTGGTAAAACTGTTTGAATTCAGTTCTCAGAGAAATAGCTTCTGTAAAGGAAGGAAAAACCTGAGGAGGCTCTGAATGCTAAGGACTGAAATGCAAGAGACTAAAAGTTTATGAAAAATGGACAAACCAGTGGAACTCTGGTAGAACTTTCACCATTTTAGCACAGCAATGATAAAAACAAACTTGCCCATACAAATGTAAGATTTCTTGTCATGCCTTTTCAGTACCATTATTTTAAATAATTGACAAGAAGACACTGGTATGTGCTTGTTTTTCCTCTTCCTACAGTGAGGCATCAATATAAAAGCCCACATTGCTGCCCACATTGTGGCAGCAGAAAAAAATAAAATAGAATAACCAAAGTATGTTATATTGAATGTATCATAGAACCATAGAATACCCTGAGTTGGAAGGGAACCACAAGGATCATTGAGCTCCTGGCTCCACACAGGACCACACAAAAATCAGATGCTGTGAGTGAGAGTGTTGTCAAAATGCTTCTTGAACTCCAGTAGGTGCCATAACCACTACCATGGGGAGCCTATTTCCATGCCCAACCACCTTCTTGGTGAAGAACCTTTTCCTAATATCCTAAAATCCTAATAACATAATATCCTAATGTAAGTTAACAATCCCACTCCAACAGTACTTGAAAGACATGTTGTCCTGTCCAAGTTTGCAGCAAGAAAGAAATTCAGAAAGTTGAGCAGCTCTCTGATACATTGGCACGCGTTTGATTCACTGTGTGGCGTTATATACAGGGACTACAAAATCCATCATGATTTAAAATGGTATCTCTGGGTAGTCCAACAACCATCTTCCTTCAGCTTTGGTGTAAAAGGCATTTTACTTTTATTTGTGTCAGAAGCTGCTATTGACAGATTTGCAGGTCATCACGTAGACAGACAAAAACATTTCCCCAATTTTTCCTACCTGCGGACACTGAAAACCAGTTAGAAAATTTTCAGAGGTGACTATAAAGAACATGCTTACTATACAGAATTAAAAAAAAAAAAACACAAACAAACAAACAAAAAAAACAAATAAATAACAAGTAGAAAAAGCAGTAATTTTAGGGAGAAGGTATATCTAGTTCTGTCTGCACTGACACCAGATATTCTCTTCTCTTGGATGTGTTCTTTATGTGAGTTCAAGCTCACTGGGCAGGTTACAAACAGTCCTGGGTAGAAATGACTTCAACACTTGAACCCAAGCTGCCTTTGGGGTCACCACCCTGTGCAGAAACAGGGATGGGTGATGCCATCAGGCAAGTACTCACCAGCAGTTACTGATGGATCACCCATTCAGAAACAGATTGGCTTTAGGGATTTATAACACAGAAATACAAAATGCTTGCCTGCTGCTGTGGCCTCTTCAGTACACCACGAACTTCAGGGGATGCTGGAGAGGAAAGGACTTGTGGCACTGTTTCTGGAGGGCATCTTCAAGGATGCTGCATACATCTGCTAACAGGCTGATCCCCCTGACAGTCCCTTGGGGGTTTCTTTCAGTTGTGCTGGTAACATTTGACATCCACTGAATTCCTTTCTGCCCTCTGAATGTGAGGAAGGGGAAAGCCCAACATCCTGGAAGAAAATAGCAAACTAATTCCGGTACACTCATGAGCACCAAAAGGCCCCTTGTCTGCCTGGTTCACAGCTCCTTTTATCACCCTCCATGGGATGAAACTATGGGCCCTCTGTGAACCCTACTATTTCGAGTGAAATTTGCCTACAAGTGCATAACGCTTTTTCTGTTGCGTACAGAAAACACACCCGTGGCCACACAGAACAGCAAACTGTAACACTGCGTGCCCTTTCTGGCTGGCAGTTGTTGGCAGAACAAAACTATTTGCAATCTTTTCCACAGCTGCAAAGTAGCTTTTGTGTATTCATTTCTCCAGGATGTAACACTGTTCAAAATACAGAAGGCGCTTTTAATTTAAATTATGGCATCTTTTGGACCATTTTTCCAACAGTTGAAGTGTTCCATCAGTTGCCTAAGAAATAAGATGGTGTAGGCTTATGCACCTTTGCAGGAGCTAATTTTCAGACTGTTTCAATTTATTCTGTGTGCGTACTGCTGGAGAAAACATGCACGACATTTACATGATTTCAAAAGGCATTAAGTTATGTGGCCATAACCTGCAGGATTGTGCACAAGCCAGAAAGGTTGGGATTTACTGAGAGAAAATTGAGGTCACAAACGTTTCTTGAAGCCTGGAATGCTTCAGTTTGGGGCTGATTCACTGCCTTTCTATTATCCCAGAACTGTAACATTTGGGAACTCAAAGTGCCTGACATAGTGTACAGCACAATGCAGCACACAAATACCCCGTGTGAAAAAAAAATAATAAAAAAAAAATCTCTCCAACATCAGTCTCTTTACTGCCATCCAGAGGCAATATAGAACCAATATTAATAACAATTACTTGTACGCACCATGCCAGAAGCAGAAAAAGTTGGAAGAATAAAATCAGCAAAGGACTTTCAGCCACCAGTAAAGCAAACAGAAATGATGGAAAGCGAGATTTGAGATTTATACTAGTCTACATGACTGAGGCAAATAAATGATAAAAAAAATCTACTAATAAGAAAAATATTAAATGTATTTCAAACAAGTACCAATAAGAGTTACAGGTCACTCTACATGGATCATTTTATTTCTTTATGTATTCCCATTTGTAATATCGGCATACTACCCCGATATATAATCTATGTTGTTCAGTGTCTCCTCCAAAAGCTTAGCTTGGAGAAAAAACTCCACTGAGCTGAATTTCTGCTAAACCAGAAGAAAGTTTTACAAAGCAGTAAGAAAGTGAAAATAGAGTTTTGCGTTGGAAACACCCTGGACTGCCCACACATTTGTAAGGGCACTGCCACCACTGCTTGATAGATGCCCATGTCAGCTGCACAACAGTAATGCTGTGTGCAAGCTCTTGGACCATGGCAGGTGGGAAAAGGTGATATTATCAGCTCGTTCACATCATACTTTTAACCATCTATTTTGAAATCCAGTGAATTTTCAAACGTTTACTTAGTTCTCCATATTTATTGTCTCTTTCCACCTACATTGGGAGTTTATTACATTCATGCTTGCCAAGCATCAATCTGCTACAAAGCTTCCCAAAAGGACAGCAATAGTTTATAAAAGTTTTATGCTTCTGCTTGTGACAATAAGCTCACTATTTGCTATCGAGTAACCTATGTGCAGAAACTGCTTCTGCAGGAGGACTGCAGTGCATCCCCACAGAGTGCCCAGCCCCAGCCCTGCCTCTGCTCCTGTGTCCAGCCAGCTGCTGCACTTGCTTTTTAATTCTTTTCACTCCAAAAGACCGACCAGAAATGTCTCTGTTCTTGTAAAAGCAGACTCCACATTGACATAAGAGAGGCTGAAAAGATGAAGATAGTCTTACGCAGGCTTTTTGTACTGAGTCAGTTCAGCAACAATCAATTTCACTGATCTTTCCACAAAATTTCATATTTCAAACTTTGCTCCTCCTGCCTAACCTACTTCGTAATATGGCATTAAAGAAGCTTTCTCTGAAGAAGCAGTTTCAAAACACTAGGCTGACAATAAAAACAACCTATGATATCATCAGTACTGCTTGGGAATTAAATTAAGCATTACACAGATGTTCAAGTAAAGAATTGTTCAAGTAAATAACTGTCATTGTTAGCATATTTTATTATATGTTTTGAAGCCATAGGTTAATAATCTGGACACAAAGCTTACAAGGACAGAGGAGTTGCAGAGCCCTAGGCTGATTTTGGTTATTGAGACAATTTTCCACAGAAGTTGAACTGCTAGCAGCACCTGGGCCTACAGGTTTAAAACTATCCCATTCTATCCCTCCCTGCTGTGAGCAGATATCTCTAATGCTTGTAAGACTGTTTAAATTGCTGAAGTTAAATGCACACTTATATGCTCATGGGATTGTAATCCATGGCAGTATTTTGCTTTCAAGTATGTGAGTGTAAAGCATAGGAGTCAGCTATAACTTACAAATACACTTACAAACATTTGTATGTACAAAACACATACATAGGAACCTGTTCTTCAAAACTTGTATGAACATTACTTAGTTGTTCTGATAGGTTAAAGATACTACAGACACATTGGAAGTTCATAACTTAAATGGTTGACATGATGGCCAATACTTGTATTAGCACTTTAAGCTACTGATCCTAACAGCATGTAGGGAAAGTATTTTTGTTCTACCTACTTCTCTTTTCCATGTTCCTTGTAAAACAATATAGAGCTGTAGGAAATGCATACAGCTATGATACTGATGTAGTGTAAACCTGAGGAAACATAGAAACTAGTATTACTGAATATCTCTTTCAGCACACTTTGTTGAGCCTTGACAGTACTAAACAGGGGCAATCCTTCTTGTCTGATTACTGCAATGCTTTGTTACATGGAGATGAGTTAAGGAGGCTTTTGTAGTGTTAGTCTTTGTAATGTCTACCTCTCTGGGGTTGAGTAACACCTTTCAGATTTTCTGAAGACAGTTTTGATGCCTTAATTGCTATCTTTTTTTTTTCCCTTGGGCTAATTAACATCAGTTCCCAAAAATCTCCTGCAAGACGTTGTAAAACATCACTTGTTAAAGAGATTGTGGAGCTTGCTCTTGACAAATGTGAAGTGACATTCTGCCAGTGTCTTTTGTAAGATCATATAAAGGAGCTGGTTCATCTACCAAAAAAAAAAGAAAAAGATCCCACCAGGAACCAGTGAAAAAGACAATACTCATCATACAGAGTCGCAGAGCTAAGTAAATGGTTCACACGTCTTGCTCACATGAGATGAAAGGGAATGAATCTGAATTCATTTTGCATTTGATCACAGACAAGGAATGCTCCAGATCAAAGTGTGCCATAATAATGGAGACTAACTAAAGGCAACTAGATCCAAAAACATCTGTCAGGGGTTTGATGTCTAAAAATGGAAATCCTTTATATTAATGTATTATTACATAACCACATGAGAACCGAAAGGCTCTTGAAGTCTTATTTTGTTTTCATGCATTGTGGCTGAGAAAATGCAATGAACATAACCCCCCCAAATAAATCTAACACATTGGGAGAAAAGAGAGTGAAAGATAACAATGAGTCTTCAACCTCTGTTCTCTTTGTGTATGATCAGGCAACATTTTAAAAAAGGCTAACTGGAGAAGTGCTGGTGACCTGAATAAAGCGTATCGGCAGCATAGGAAATGATGTTGATGGTTGTAATCCAATTTTCAGTGGACAAGGGAGCACATCACAAAAACCGCCCCTACAATTAGCACTAATTGGCAACTTTTTTGGCAGTCTCTTTACGGAGGGCAGAAATTGAATGGACATGGAGATTAAACTGTTGTTTCACTCCTAGAAGTACTCTCTTTGAGCAACAGCTGAGATGTATTGGGAGGGCAATGTGGAAATAAATGCAGTGGTTTTGCCTGTGTTGTACCTGTTCCAGGGATGAGCAGACTTCATTCTTCAGGGTTGTCAAGGCAACATCAATACAGGAATTAAGTTGCATTAGAAGAGTGAAAACAGTCTTTTAACTCTTTAGCTGAAAAAGATTAAATGGTAATAAATATTTGAAAGCATGGTGAAAAAAAAAAGTAAATAATTGAAAGCATAAGTGCAGTAACTGAAGCTCTGCAGAAATGAACAAAATCGAGTTTGTCATTTTTGATGGGAGAGACACATATGTGCAGAAGACATCATTGCTTCCTTCCTTTTTCTTCTGGGATCATTCATTCACTGATGCAATGCTTTAGCAAAAGAGTGGTAGAGCAGAGTCCCATTTCTGATGGGTTAAAAATTCTATTTGCTCTTGGCTGTAGCTCTCTATATGCTTGCTATTTCCAAGAATTTGTCATTCTTTTTCCCAGGCCTTACAGATCTCTGCATTTTCAAGAAATGCTCACACTCTGCTTCTGTTGACATTGGTTTCTGTTCTGTTGACATTATTTTGATTTATTCTAGGCTCTGATCTCTTGTTTATCACAGACCTAAAGGAACCTAAATTGTGGTTCTCTTGGCCTAGTCTAGCATCACTAATTTCTGGAAAGAGAACTTACTGCTTCCTGAGAGCTGTTTTATTTTCATGGGCATTTCTGAACTTCACAGCTTTAGTGTCATTCAGTTTTGCAAGCTCAACAGTTCACCTCTGATATAATTCTCTTCTGTTGTCTGCAATTATTAACTAGTAACAGTACACTCAGAGAAGGCCCCAAATTCCCTAAGTGCTTCTCCTGCAATGTAAACTAATCATGTTAGTAAATTAATTAATAATTAATGTAAATTAGTGTAAATTAATGTTAGTGCTACATTGCATTTTAGTGGAAGAAACTCTTCTGGAATGGGTTCAAAGAAAAGGAGGCGATGGCTTGGCAGAACCGTTCAGTTGTCCTCTGCAAGTGGGAAGTACAACAGCTCTTCCTGAGGTGCTCACTCTTTGCAGTGTTTTGGTGTTCTCTTACATACCACAAAGTAAGAAATGTGTGTAAGCATCACAATAAGCTACAATCAGCGAGACAGCAAGACAGCAAGTTCTATTCGTGTTAATTTTTACCAAACAGTGTCCCAAGATTTTGGTTATAAACCAAAGTCTGTGTGAGGATTAGAGTAACAGAGGGCTGTAACTTTAAAGACAGCAGCTTTCACTGAACAGACCTTGTATGTGAAGTAAGGCACAACAGGGTTTGATCTACCCTGACAAAACCTCCCTGTTGACTTTTTTACACTCTCAGGTTTCTTTTATTTATTTATTTATTTATTTATTTCACGGATGAGTTCTTTTAATGGGAAGCAAGTAAGAAAGGATTTTTCCCATATTCTATATTTATGATTTTACCAAATTTTCAATGAAAAGTGAAAAACGGTGCACAGCTGCCTAGAATGAAATGGCAAAATATGCTGCCTGCAGTAATTAAAGTTTCCATTCTTTCCACCACAGTCTGCTTTCAAATACTGATCTGATTCTGCTGATGTGGTTCACATTCAGCACTCCCTTGCTTCGTGTATTCTGTAGCTGGCTGAAATAATTGGGAATCAGCTCTTCATCCTGAGCAGATCTACTGAAATAAAGCAGATCAGAACTACTATCAGAGGCCAGCATTGCAGATAAGATGCATGGAACAACTTCCAAATTTTGAGCTCCATGTATGACTCAAATGCCAGTTTCTGGAAGCGGATATTTGTATTTCCTTGAATGAGCTTTTTATTTATTTATTTACACATTGTTTCAATTTAGCAAAAGCAGTTAATTAAATTCTTTATTGTTCCATGGATGAGTATTCTATATACTAGTACTCCAGGCAAGTATAAAAAAGTACTTTAATGAACACTGCTCTTTATGCTAACAACGGTTTCCAGACCTCTGGAATTTTGGGTCATTCTATTTGACAGTGCTTAAAGTGTATTTTTAGTGTCTTCTGACAGTAAATTACTCAATTTGTTATTAAGAAATACAATGAGTTATTATGTAGAGCAGATTATTTTCTTAAATCAAAATGAGCTGTTTTATTAAATTGCCAGACCTGTTAAAAAACATGATCAAAATAAATACGTAAATAAATAAATAAGGAAGATTTCCTATTCCTTTTATTTATTAAATTTAACTTGTTTCACACTCAGACCTGCTCTGACCTCTGTGGCAGTAAGTTAATTCTCCTTTTATAACAATCCTGTAAGAGAACACAAGGATGAAAAATTCTGGCTCCATAAATTCACCAGGGATTTTATCATTTCAGCAAGGCCAGAATTTGACCTAAAACATCTACTGGTGCAGAGATTATCTTGTTCTGTCAGAGAGGCTAAACTGAGGAATGGTGTGGATTTGCATTCATTGAGCTCTCTGCATTTGGTCACCAAACTCCACAAGTCCTCCCTCCTGGAAGGGTTACCAGGGTCTGCATGGGGAAGGGTGAGACAGAGCTGAGGAAGCAGCTCTTACAACATGACAAAACAAAAACATCTACTTTTGCATAAAGTAACTTTTGTTGATCTTTAGGAGGGGATCTAGGGGAACTCTGGTGTTGAAGAAGGGCTGACTGAAGAATGTCTCCCAATCATTTCTGACTATCCTGAGCCTTAGCATCTTTGTTCTGAGAAATTTCTTCTCCACTCCTTCTTTCTCCCCTCCATCTCCTCCATTTTATCCTCTTCTGCTCTTTCTGTCTCCTGCAGGATATTCCCAAAGTCCCATGCTCCAGCACATGAGATTTTAGACTGCTTCTTCTGCTCTTCAGGTTCAAAAATATCTCTGATTCCAACCAATTCTCTGTTGATATTTCCATAAATAGGCAACTGTTAGGGCTTTTGCCTCCACATTGCTGTAATTCAGCAGATAATGTTTTAAAAGCAGGAGCCTGGTGAGCTAGATGCCAGAAGAAGCAATGTTGCTATTACCAGAGAGCATCCATAGAAGCTTTCAGCAATTACTGCCAGCAAAACACAACGTTAGTTCAATACCTGTAAGTTTTGCAAAGGCATAAATAGCAAATAATTCAAATACTGAAACAACATCACATAGGGAAGAAATTAGGATGTTTTATTAGTGCCACATCCTTCCCTAATGTACAATCTACATTTTCGGCATTAGCAAGCAAGCAGTTTAGCATTCAAAGCAGCACTATTAACAGTAACAATAGAGTTCAAATAAATCAAAGAAATTATATATGATGTACTGAACTTGGTTTTAATTCAGGGCTCCAAGTTGCCAAGATAGCTCCAATGCTTGTTAAATCCATGCAGGTTTTGCCCTCAATATGGTTCACATTACTCTCTGAGCATAGCTGAGCTGACTTGCTCTGAAAGTAAAAAATGAGAACTAATTCATAGTGAAGTCAAAGAGATACCGAACAATATAAACATAAGAATCTACTCTTTTTTTTGGCTGGGCTTCTGTATCATCTGATGGCAAGTCAGATCATTATACAAGGGGATTTCAATTTCCGGAAACTGTTTAGGCTTGCTCTTTATTCTGGGTGCTTTGAAGGGCTTTAGTAAACACGCAGAAAGGCTGTGTACATCGCCTATTTATCTGTTACTGCACACTTCATGGAGCAAGCCACTACACAGTTTTGTTGTCTTTTGCCTTACTTTTATAATACATTTCTCTATGTTTAACTCTTCATCAAGTTCGTCAACCAAATTTTTATAAGATAAATTCTTTAATTGTATTGGAAATGTTTACAACACAAGCTTTGCATGACTCCTTCAGTTGAGATATTTAATTTATTGAACTCAACAGATCTACTGTGCTATCTGGAAATCCTCATTCTGTGAATCTTTTTACTGTTGTGCATTGACAGAATAACTTTCTTTCCGAAAGCTTTTTTTTTTTTTTTTTTTTTTTTTTTTTTTTTTCATGGTGGCTTTTTTTTCATGGAGTTAGTGAAAATCCCAAAGTCACTGTATTAAACTTTTCATTAGTATTTCAACAGTATGCTGTATTATGTTTAGCAATGGTTATTATAAAGCCAACAGTATAAAATGTATCTTTTTCCTATAAAATACTACATTCCATGTAATTAATCCATAAAATTATGGATTACTCCTCCCACTAGTACAGTCATGGCTTCTCTTCTAAGGACAAAGTTGCATATAAAGTCACACTGCACTGTAAAACTTGCTCAAGAAGCAACTTCTGATAAGCAAAGAAACCAGACTCCAAAGTAACAATATTTGGTTTGGCTGATTTTTAAAAAAAAAGCCCTATCTCAGCATTTTTAACTTTGTTCTAACTTAAAACTTTTTTTCTCTTATTCTTGAAAGCTGAAGACTTTCAACTTTCATGCAATTAATTTGGAAAATCATTGGTTTTGTTTCTCTTTTAAACATTTCTGGTTTGTGTCTTCAAAAATATCTATAATGTACTCCACAAAGCATGGAAAGCAATATGTGATTATATTGATTCCTTTGACAGTGATGGGTTTCACTTTTAATGGGCCTCCAACCTTCTTCTGAAGATGCAATCAACTGAGCTCAAACTCTGCCATTAAAATTGCCTCTGCATCTGTGATGCTGAGACCCTTCAGCTGCCTTCCACCTGTCCAACAGGCAGTCATTGCTGCTTTGAGGACAGCTGTCTTTCTCTTAGTAGATTCTTCTTTTGTAATTTCAGTGTCCTGGGATCTGTCCTCAGATCCATCTTATATAATATTTAGGAAGTGCAGTCAAACTCTTTAATGTTATTTAGCCTCAGTATTTAGCAGTTTCCTAAAATTAACTCAATAGCCTTTGTAATATCTACTGGACCAAGGGATGAATCTACATCTAATCCTATATCATTACTCTTAGCTGTTCTGATCACTCTGAAATGCAGTATTTATGGCAATATTTGATTTCACTGTTCATCTTAAATATGGAAAGGTTTCATTTATTCCACTAACACATGTATCAGGACAGGGAACTTCACTTTATCTGCTGTAATTTCACCAGTTTTATGCGGTTTTCTCCAGAGTAATGGGAAGAATATCTGGCCATGGATATTTTTTTATCTGAAAATATAAATTGTGTCATTCTGCTGGTACCTCATGCCAAGGAAAGGAGCTCTTTTGGTCATACACTCATAGTTCTTACTGGTCTTCTTAAGATTCCATCACATTATCACCAAGCCACATATTTGTTTCCAGCATGATACATAATCATAAAGAACACCATACCTGTTCTGGCTACCTGACCTGCTTGGTTCTCCCTACCTGGTGTCTTGGTTAACCACAAGATTGGAAGCCTTGGAGGCAGAGAATGGACAAGCCTGAGCTTTTAATCTCTTTCATAACCTAAAGCAGGAGATGAATAAAAGATGGTTACTTCCCTTTGGAAGTGCCTCCACATCTCCTAATATTTTATTAAGGCATTCTGTTGGTTCAACATTCTGCAGGTGGTACCCTGATGTTCTTAATCTCTTTTGTAAGCAGCAATCTGCATATTTCTTTCATCGGCTTGGAAGTAGAGCTAGCCTCCAGATCTCTTTACGGAGAGGGAGAAAAAATCCACTTCCATAATTATATTTAAACCACAAAAAAAGGCAAAGATATGTGTGAGGAGAAGGGTCACAAAATCCTTTAAATGTCTGTCTGGTACATAAGAATGCAGGTCCCTAAGTTTTTCCTCTTGGGTGGGATCCTCTTCTATTGGGAAAATAGTTATTTCATATCCAGCTTCTTCACACCATCTTCAGTCAGACTAGAACCCCATCTCTTCCTATCTCACCTCATATTACAGAAGGCGCAGAAAGTTCTTTGTATCCCCAGCATTAACAGGATTCAGAATAAATAAATAAATAAATAAATAAATAAATAAATAAATTAATTAATTAATTAAATGTATTCACCTACCCAGGTCTCTTCTTTATGGAACATTTATAGGTGTCCAATTAAATTCTGTTACATGAGCATGTTAAAAGAGCTCCGACATCTCCATTGCAGGGATATTTGCAATGTCAAGCAGATTCAATCACTGGGAGAGCGCAGAAGCAATTTAAATTTTGTATCATAATTTTTATTATTGTATTATAACTTTTATTCTAGCCTTATATGATAATTTGAGCTTTATTCTTTAAAAATTTGACTTTTTACACCTTCCACCTGTATTCAAGTTTGTAGATTCTGTATGGCAGAAAATACGAAACTGAAGAGAAAGGCTGAATGCAATTGCCAGATTGCTTTACAACTTCCTCATCAACAGCCTCCTCATGTCTGCAGCAAACTGAATTTGCACAAGTACAAGGACAATGAGAGTGAAAAAATGTCCATGTGAAGGACTAGTAACTCTTTCATTTAATTGAAATCACTTTTCCAAAAATTCTCCTCCAATATAACAAGTCTGCAAACAGATTTATTTTAATCTTGAGAAAAAATGAATTCCTAGTAGCTATTAAGAGGAAACTAAAGGATATGAAATATATAAAATTACTTCTCACATAAAATATCTTGTTCTCCAGATGATAACAGAACAAATGAGGAACTCCACCCTCACAGCTGGATTTGTCTACCAAAGTACAGATGCATTCATTGTCTTTCAGAAAAGGATTTAAATATTCTTTTCTGCTCTTGTAAGCCAAACATTAAACTTTTAAATTACTTTTGTTACTAAATTCAATAATTGTTTTTTACCAGTTCTTTAAGGTTTTTATTTTTTATTTTTAATAGATAAAGTGTAAGATGAAAGATGCCTCATTTGAAGATTTTAGTGCTAAAGGATGTGATGTGGCACTGTGTTGGAAGTAGTGCTATCTTCCATGCCGGGTCTAGAGATCAGCTGATTCTATCTTTTCTTATAAAAATGGGATCTGATGTATTGTGAATAAAAGTTTTAATAGTTACTTTGTTGGTATTAAAGGTGCTTGCAGTTGGCAAACTATTGCAACCCGCTACTAAGTGAAATCTGCAGGCCCGCTTGGGAACTCCACTTCTGCTGAATGGAAGAAAAAAGCCTGCTGTGCTTGGTGTCTTTTTTTCTTCCTTTCTGTTTAAAATTTGGCCTTGTTGCCCAATAAAGTGGCTCTGAGGCCTGGCCCTCAAGCCTATGGTGTTCTTTACAGCTCCAGCTGCAGTTTCGTGGCAATGTTTCAGCATTGTACAGGATAAAAAGAGCGCTCTGATTCAAGCATGTGGAAAGGAGATACACAGTGTAAACCCACAACATATCTACTGCGCACCAAAGGGGGTTGCCACATGATAGCAGCAGTCTGCCAAGTCCTCTGAACTTTTGGCATCTAATAATAGGGATGGTGCAATAAAAGAAAATCAAGGAAGGAAATTATTAGGGAGCTGAGAAAAAAGTAGGACTTATGTCACTTTTTGCAGGGCAAACTCTTTATCCTGCTTCATTAATGCAACGATGATTGGACTGATAAAGGCTTAGCTTGGAGTACATCTGTTGGACAATAGCTGCTCTTTATTTATCTCCATTCGATGTATCAAAAAGCATAAAGAAAAGTTTACACTCTTCCTACACGCCAACCTCTCACCCCAGTCCCAGAGCCTGGAATTTTCTTTCCCACTGTTTTGCTTCAATTAGAAAGGATAGGCTCAAGTGTCGCCTTTGTTCCAACTTCAGAGGGATGGTCCCTGGGACCTGCCGTAACCTCCAGCAAGGAAGACAAATTGAGCACAGTAACCCATGGGGCACAATTGATCCTGAAAGGAAAACATGGGAAAGCACACATGAAAATCTTTATGACTAGTATTTTTTATAAAAGTGAAGAAAATATTAGTTCATATCTTAAAATAAGTGTGGAGATAATTAGCTGGGTAATAAATGGTTTTTAGACATGTACTTACCAAGTATTATATTGATTTATTAAGATAATAAATAAAAATATCTGACGAACTTATTTTTGGAGATTTTCATGAGTGTGTCCAAGAAAATACACCTCTTAGGATCATCATCAAATTAACATCACAAAGAAAAGTTTGGATACTTACTCTGAACAAACCTCATGTCTTTATGAGACTAATCCCAAAATAACAGCAGAGAAAATGATCACTGCTGGGACTGACTCAACTCTGCTAAATTCTGCTTTCAGGTGACATGGCTGCATATCCAATGAATTCCAGGAGTGTCATCTGACTTTTCTGATGTTTTTTAATTTGAAAACTGTTACATGGAAAGTAAATTATGTCAATGGAATCAGCTCGGACTTATTTAAGGGATGTAGAGTGTACTGTTATAAATAAAGGCTTTCATCATGCTGCATGAAGCTATGTTCTCTCTAACTATCTCTGAACACGTGGCTTAATCTCCTTTATTCATTTGTATTTTTACTTTCCATGTTTTCCCCCTGAGAAGTCTTCCAGATACTTGCACTTTAATAATTTTTTACTTTAGTACATTCTCATATTTCATTTCCTCTCTTCTATGCCTCTCTATTCCTCAACATCAATGTTAATTTTTTCCCACTCTCTCTTTCTCCTACTTCAATTTTTTGTCTTTGTTTTCTGTTTGTTGTTGTTGTTTGTTTGTTTGTCTGTTTGTTTGTTTTTGATGATGGGTTATTTTGTTTTGTTTTATCTTTTTCACCTTACCAAGTGAACTGATTTTTCCCAGAGCTCTTCTGTCAAAATGACTGTTTCTGCATCACTTGCAACCTCGGGGCGCAAGCAGTTCCTCCTGGACCAGAACTATCATTTCACAGCATTTTATTTTGATAGGGTGAATTTTGAGGAGAGAAAGAACAACATCTGCTAGTTAAGAGGAAGACATATTATTATCTACCGAACCACAGTATCCAGCTGGACAGCCTGTCCTCAGGCACTAGCTCCATCTGGATCATTCTGCACCACTCAAACCCAGCTCTCTAATGGAGGCAAACAGCAAATATGTATGAACTTCAGTAACTTCACTCTCTTCATTGTTTAGAAATCCTTTGAGTTAGCCAGTTATTGCAGTAAGATGAGAGAAAGTCAGATGGAATTAATTTATTTGATTTATCTGTTTGTGAATAATGTCAAAGAAAACTCATTAACTGCAGTATTCCAGTGGGTCTCTGGAAGGGAAGATCTAGATGGCAACAGGCACATCACCAGGCAGTTGTGAACTGTTTAGAAAACACTAGAGAGGAAAGAACATCAAAAAATATTTTGACAAGAGCTTCTGAAACATTTAATTCAAGCCAATATGGGTGCTGGTGATTGGAAACAAGACTTCCATAGTTTGATGAGAAGGATTATTAAGCAACAACTGTGCAAAACCACCAGGAGGGGGTTCAGTATATACATCATCTTATGACTTTTGAGCAATGCAAAGTAATTATTTGTAAATATTTTGCCATGAATAAAGCTCTGCCAAAAGGAACATAACTACAGAATGGCTTTGCTAGAGGTGGTAGTGCATTTTAGGAAGCTAGACATGGATTATCTATGGCAAGAGGTAAGCTTGTTGCAGCCAGGTAAATCACTCCCACCTTTTCACCAGCTGGGCAGTGAAAATTAAGAATCTGATTTCAGCAATGAAGCAATAGCCCTGCCTGAAACTGAGACTCCCCTCCACCAACCATCCAAAGTAGGCACCATAAACTCACATGATACAACATTTATTTTTCCCCAGAAATCTCCTATTTAAAGAGAAGAGGAAGATAATATCATCTCTGAAAATTTATGGATAGAAAGTATGTATGGAGAGACTTTAAGTGGGGGTCTTTTCTCCAGAAATCTTATTTTCAGAAGTCTAATGCTAAGTAGGAACATGTCACCTCAGAGTCCCTTCATGGTTAAAGAAAATAAATAGGCAGCGTCATTGGGCCTATTCCCAATGTCTATGTTAGGAGAAAATGGAATCTGTATCTATAAAAGAGAGCCCAGCTCAGCCGAGCAGCCTGTCAGTGACTCACTCAACTTAAAAGTCTCCCTCTCGGATGCCTGTTAGGGCTGATCACTCCTGTCCCGGTCACTCGACAGGCTGCACAATGAATCTAAAGCGGAGCCACAAACTGCAAACACATTTCTGCTGTGTCAAGCCAGGGCCTCAGCTATAAGGGCACCCTGCCTTCCAGCAAATGCTGGGAATATAAGTTGTGCAATCCCTGAATGGCAAACACTTCATAAAAATAAATCACATTACTTGCGCTAGAGAAAGAAAAAGTGAATATGCAGCCAGGCGAAGATGAGGAATTGCTGCCTAATTTATATCTTTGCATTTCAGAACGCAGTTTTCCTTTTGTCAGGCTGGCATGAGCGCTGCTTCTTTTGTGACAAACAAGAATTTTCAGTGGGTTCAGAGCATAAATGAAAGGTCACACGAGTATAGTTTTCTTGCACTAAATCTTCAAAGCAAAGAGGCTGCTAATCACCAAGGATGAAGCCTAGCACAGCAGAAAAGCTTGAAACAGCTTCTTCAGAGAATGTTTTAACAATCAGCCCCTTTTCTTGGGGGGAAAGTAAGCACACAATCACAACCTTATCTAATGATCACCACCAGGGCCCTCAGCCCTCCCAGGGCAGCGCAAGGGGAGCAGCAGACCAGGGCTTGCTCAGCCACAGCCACCAGCCTGGGGCTTCTTAGGCAGGTACCTAAAAGAGGGCAGGAGAGATAGTCTTCCCTTAAAAAAAAATAATAAAATAAAAATAAAGAGAAGGAGGTGTTAGTGGCCTTCTTTTGCAGAAGAATCTGATGCAGAATATTTAAAATTATGGGCTACAGTCTGCAGAAGGGCATTGGAAAATTTAAAAGGGTTTGCTGAACTATGGGGAAAAATCTGGGGAATTTTATTTTTTCTAATTTCTTACTGTTTTACTGTATTAATGTAAGTTTTTATTTTAATGTTGATTACAAACTTTATCACAATAATCTAAAATATATAACTTAAAATAAATTAAAAGTAAATTTCAGTGTTTTATTGCTGGCAACAGCTCACTTCCTCTGGAAGAGATGACTGAGAAGTAGTTGGAAATACCGACTGGAAATTTCTTCATACTGGTTACAAAGCAACTAATTATTTTTTATAACAACAGCAGCAGCTGAATGGCTTTGTGGAGAGGCAGGAACTGGGAGCTGAACTCCTTTCTACTTAGATATTTAGATAGGCAGCAAATAATAACAACTAATTTTCATTTTCCTGATGAAAGACAGCAATCAAGGACAATTAGCTCTGGTCAGACTAGGCAGAAATGAAAAAGGGTCAAGGAAGCATGACAAGGATCTTCAAAGATATTGAACCACTTTCCTATGGGAAACAAGTAAGCAAACAAAAACCTTCAGACTGGACATGACCAAGGACAGAGATGGAAGCAGACTACAAAACCTTGAGTGGCCTGGGTAAGGTGAATGGGGAATTACTGATTACTGCTTAGGGCAGTAGGGAACCATGGGGCCTCAAATGAGGGAGACAGGGATGGAAATGGTTCTTTGAAATAAGAACAGAGTCCAGGTCTCCTTTACTGCCCTATGAATGTCCTAGAGGCTAAATGTGGAGCCTTGGCCACTAGTCTCAAATGAATACTGATTATGGCCAGAGATGAATATCTGTCTGTAAGCATCTAGTTCCACTTATTGAAAGGAAATCAGATTTTAAAATATCTTGCTCATGGTAGATCTTTGAGTGTCTTGCTAAACAGAGCTTAAGATTATTGCAGCTCAATATGGTTTCTGAATTGGAAAGGACTTCCAGAGACAGTGAATTAATGCTGTAGGCTGCTACAAAGGCACTGATTTTATAGAACAAGTCCCCATGTGATGGAAAGTGTTTTTGTAAGAGCTGTATTACATCTGAAAGTGTAGTTCCTGTAAGACCATTTAGTGTAGTTGCCCCATGAGTATTAACTGCTGCTTCAGTGACTAGCATAATCAGTCTTACTGGGGAAAACATAGACTTGGTAGTTTTGTTTATTATCAAAATGACTGAAAACATTCTTCCACTGATTTTAGCATCATTTTGACTATGATGATCATTTAAGAAACTAAATTACTTTTCATAATGGTTTTGATACATCTTTTCTTTATATATTTATAGATAGATAGATAGATAATGTGTTGTTGTTTTTTTTTTTATATCAAGAAATCTATTGTGGTGAGGAAGGCAACCTTGTGCTTTCACAGTAGATAAAAAGATAATTTCTGAAGGCATAAAACTGTTTCAGCATTCTTAATCCAATGGCAGTTACAGAGCAAGGATTGAAGGATATGAAAAAGAAATAAAAATAGGATGAAAATAGTGCAAGGTTGTAAAGTGCAAAGTAAAGGGATACAGAAGAAGGACCATTATATTTAATCAACTCTCTGAAGTTTGTGACAAGAAAGTCGCACAGAAGAAGGATTTTGGAGAGGAAAAAAATGGTGTAAGTCTACAATGACATCAAGATTACTATCATTAAAGCACAAACCAGACGAAGTAAGAACAATGCTCTCGTTTACAGGTAAAGGACAAGCAGGATGTTCTGCCATGGTGCAAACATCTTGGTTTAAAAACCAAGACACTGTGGCCTAGCAAATGGAGTGCCAACTTATTCCCTCCTTGAAGGTCAGGTTGGGCTCCACCTAAACCGAAGGGATATGTTGAATGAAAGGGAGCAGTGCCTTGCTCTGCTCCAGCACCAGAATACAGCACAGGCAGTGCAGGAGGCTGAACTGGGAATTAGAGACAAGGTGCAAAGGAGATGGTGGAGCTGTAATGGTGGAGTCCACATAGCATCAGAGCTACTGAAATGGGTAGTTTCCATGAGGTCTTAAGGAAACAAAAAATATATTAATCTCTGGTGTCATGAATGTCATACACTGACTGAAACTCTCCCCAGCTCTCTGCAGAAGTTGAACGCATTTTCCCAGTTTCTGATTTAGGAATTTCTTTCCTTCGCAGCTGCCTACAACATTTGCTCACCACCTCTGCCATCCGATAGTTTTAATCTTTCCAAGATTTCCATGGTTCTCTCTATAAAAGAGCTTTATCTTTATTCTATTTTCCTTTCTATTTCTGCTGGAACAGCTTTTGTTTGCACATCTTTCAGCAGCTTTTTATAGGCTGTTCTTTCGCATCCATAATTGAATCCAAAACTTTTACAAGAAAACGTTCCACAAGCAGGTCACTTTCCACATGTGCATCATCACGTTGTGGGTGGCTGTTTGAAGTACATAGTTGCTTTATCTTCCAATCTAGTAATCTCATTCCGTGTGCTCAGCAGCACTGTAACATCCTTACATCCCGTTATCATTTCAGAAATATCTGTCCTTTTCTATATACTCCTGCAGTGCATTTTTTCCTGCAATTTCTTGTTTCAGACTCTTATCGAGGAACCTCCGTACTGCAAATTTCACAAGCTCAGATGCAAACGTAGTCTTTTGGAGACAGATCATAGGATTCCAGTTCAGGCATAAGAGGACATGCTCAACTTTGTGGTGCCCAGGTTCTCAGACTGCTGGGTCCGTACTCTTCCTCAGTGCTGCTAGGACTTCTCTAGCTAGGACTTGCCGTGAGAAATGCTGCAGCAGGCTGAAACCAAAGACTAAGCCTGAACGAGCAACAAAGCATGCCTTTTATCAACTACCTCCTGCAACACTGGTAGGAGGACAGTGTCAGAGGAGCTTCTATTGAAGCACGTCTTGATTTGGGGCTAGGCCAGGCTCACAGTGTGCTGGGGCTTTGGCAGAGTGCCCCAGCAGCTTGGTTTAGCTGCCTGCCAGGCACTGGAAGCCCGCTGCTTTACTAAGGAATAACAATTCCACCAGTAATGGAGCACCGTTATCATTGTCATAAAAATAAGGAGGTTTTTGTGATAGTAAAAATTCCTAATATGCTGTTTCCATTCTCTTGTTTTAAGTTTACATGGGAATATAGCTTACTAGCCTTTAACCTACGCCTACTCCCTCCACATAATAATGGGTTCACATTAAGTAAATGCCAAAGAAAACTGACTTCTAACATCTTTCTGACTAGATGATGATTTATTTTTTATTCCTAAATTTACTTCCTAAGTTTTCTTTTACATTACTTTCTGTCTCTTTTTAATCTTCTCTGATGATAAAATAGTCTGTTCCCATCGTTGCGGCTAACCAAGCCTTCAAACTAGTGACCTGTCCTTATTCTTTCTAGTTCCCATCCCCTTGTTTTTTTTCCCACACTAACCATAATAAGATAATAAATTTTGTTTGTAATTAAATAATCTCTGAGTGAAATCCATAAACAGTCTTTGCAGCAGGTATCCTTTCTGCCAGGGGAATCTCTCACCACTAAACGAGGGAATTGTGCTCTCTCATTGTCATCTATCATTACAATAAATCACAAATCCTTATTAGCAGAGTGGACTGCTTCACAAAGATACATAGAGGATAAATGCACCTTAGGATAACTAGGAAATGGAAGATCTGTGGTTGAATGTTCTCATGTTGCAGATAAGAAATACACCAGGTCATTTCTTTGTCTTCTGCAGCAGCATTTTTAAAGAAAGGAATGGCCAACCCACAAATTTTGAAGAAACCATGTAGGCAACTGACAGCAGAAGTTACACAGACTGCAAATTCCAGCCTGGCACATGTCACTTTACAGCCCCAAATCAGGTAGCAAAATACCAAAGGACACACAACTCTAGCTTCTGCCTTTCATGCACCTCATTTCGAGATGCCCGTTTCTCCTCAGGTGTTGCGTGATATTGTCCAAGGGCTTGCTCAGAAGCATGCTGAGAGCCACATGTCTTAGCATTAGATATTCCTAGGTGAATGTCACATTGACCATGTTTGGTTGTGAATCCAGGGCTTAATTTTTTAGATTTTCTCTAGTTTAATTAAACAGGTATTTCTTTCACTGAGATACATTCAAACATAACATCATGATGCACAACGGCATGTTGTACAATCCAGCACTGCTCACTCTCTGCATTACTTTACATGATTCAAAAAAAAAAAAGAAGGAAAAATGAAATCAATTTATTATCAAATTAATTCAAGACTATCCATCACATAAAAAAAAAAAAAAAAAAAACACTTGCCATTGAAAAACATAATTTGACAAGCACCAGTCAGGCCTGTTCCTTTTCTTCTGAACCATGTACATTAAGATAGGCAGCTTACTGTATCATCCACTTCGGAATCAGGGGCTTGCTCAGCAGACCACTGTTTTATTCTTCTTCAAGAAGCTGCAGAGTGCTGTTTGTAGACATGACTGCCTATGAACCAGAGAACTGGCTAAAATGATCACTGTCAGGCTTGCATTCAGCATTTTGTCTGCCTTTCCTTTCCTTGTTCTTTCTTTTCACTTAGCAACCACTGATATTTTGACTCTAAACTTTGCTGTTCAAAATCACCACCTTATGGAAACCAGAGAGTTTGTGGTTTGAGTTCTTTCTAATGCTAAATGGACTGAGGTTTGGATGTTGATTCTATATCCCATCCTTTCCTCAGTGGGAAGAAACCAGACTTTCCATTACCTCCAAAATACAAGAAGGAAACACAGGTGCTGAATGATTAAATGCTGGGCTCTTTGGGGTGTTTAGAAGAGCAGCCAAAGGTCACAGTGGTAATATTTGGGAACTTGCATCTGCTAAGTCCCAGTCCAAAGCCTTCACTGCAGTTCGTCCTTTCTGTTTCTCCCAGGAGAAAGAGGCAGGTTTCAAAGAAGACAACAGCAGGGCAACCTGATATCCTGCTTCAGGCTGCATTATCACCTGCTGTCAGCCTTGCAGTGGTTCAGCCACCTGAAATGATTCCTTTCTGGGTATTTCAGAAAATCCTTTTGAATGAAAGGTGTTATAGCCCCCAGAAATAAGATCCCAGTGCTATTGCTGATTTAAATGAAAATCATTGTGCTGTCGGTATGTATAGTTACCTGGTTTATTACTTGGAGTTTTGGCCTTCCCTTTTCATTTGTATGAATATCTTTGATCTCAGTTAATACCTTCATTCGGAGATTTAGACAGCTGTAGTGTAAATACAAGGGAAAGCATTGTTTTCATAATGACGGGGGTTTTCTCACCTGCTATTTCATTTTATCTCATAATTCAGTTAAATCAGGTGTTCTTATTTTCATGAATCAGCTTCTGCTTGACAAAGCCCCAGTTTGGATCAAAAGAGCAGGGGCAGAGTATTTTCACTTACAGAATACTGCATTTAGCTCCAATTGCTCCTGTCAGTCACTTTCATTCAATTACCTCTCGTAATTAAATGTTCATCTAAACAGGTACTGCAGGTGGCTACAAAATTAGTGAGTAATGGAAAAACGTAGAAATTTGAGATTAGTAGCTTGAATTTGTGCCCAAACTGGCAGCAAATTAAAGTTGCCATCTTAGGACTGCTTTCTTTCTTTCTTTCTTTCTTTCTTTTTTTTTTTTTTTTAAATCTGGGATAATGACTATATGCATTAAGACAAATTAGATGGTAAATGGAGGGCCACATCACAATAGGCAGCTCTATCGGCTTTTGTGAACAAAACGTGATACTTTTCCCTTTTCCTGATGTTGGCAATGATTAGATCAGGTTCTCAGGCTACCTCTGAATAACAGTTGGTCCCTTGATGCTTGTTCAATCAAAATAAATTACTCCTTTGGTGCTACTTATGAAAACAGCTCATATATGCAGAAGAGTTGTAGTATCCAGTTGCCTCAGGATCTGTTTTTGTTTGTTTGTTAAAGCAGTGTGAATATCAATGCCATCATGTAGCAATCTTGGGCAGAAGAAGCCACATCAGAAATGTGAAGGTTTCACAGTCAAATGGGTTGCACAGAGTTAAAAAATGCCATTAAATGCCAATGTGACTCTGTGTTAGGAAATAACCTTCATAATACTGCTATTTCCTCTGTTTCCACAGGTCTGCAGTCTCATTCAGGGGATAGAGGAGCCATAAGAACCAGGTAGATAGTTACAAAAAATGTTCTTTGACATGCAGGATTCAGTGCCCTGCTTTGGGCTCCATGAGAAAAGAGATTTTCTGACATTTCATTATATTATGGCACTACCCATGCCTCGACAAGCTGCAAGCAATGTTTCACAAAAAAAAACGAAGAAACTGAAAGAATCATTTGTTTCCAGATAGAGGAGAAGAAACTAAAGGAAAAAAAAATCTCCATCGGCTTTAGGTGCCCAATCTGATGCTTACAGTCAAATTTTGATTATAAGGAAAGTCAAGGTGTCATTGCTTTCAACTGCAACTCACCGCTCAGCACTTTGCAGGTGGTCCCTAAAAGGCTTCCCTTAAGATGGAGGATACATTTGTAAAAAGTCTGTGGGTAAAAACCTTGAAAAATATTACATAGGAATTCTGTGCTGGAGGCAAGGACAGAATCTAGTCCCACAACACTCACTCCACTGCTGCAATTCCACATTTTTCAATTCTGAATTCAACTGCCTGAAACAAAAGGCCATTTTTCCTTTCTGTATAGACCCCTCCACCGTAAGCAGAGATCACAAGACAAAGCCTCTTTCACTGCACAATTCTTAGTCTTCCTCAGAACTTGATCCATCCTTCCCATTTTCCTGTGGGAAAAATAATTAATAAAGGACTGTATCATAACAGAGATTGAATTAAGATTGTGCAGGGAATCTGAGTTTCAGTATTATTCTTCTTGCAACCATAATATTCTTTTAATGTGCTTTCTAGGCAGTAATTTCCTAAGCTTTTAAGAAAAGCCACACAAAATCCAAAAAATTCTTTAATGTGGAATTGCAAATTATGTCTACACATAATCTTCCTACGTACACAGCAAGGTTAAGAGTGGGCTCAAGGCTGGGAAAGCCACGCCTGGTCTGCCCACATCATTGGCTGCAGACTCCGTTGTAGCTCAGCTGAGAACATTAAAACTGGTAAGAAAAAGTCACCCTCAGGGTATCTGCGAGTGGATGAGGCTGAAAGTGTGCTTGGCTCAGAGCATTTCTGATCCATTCAGACTGGGTGAAAGAGATCAGCTCTGCTCTGAAACATCGAGAACATCCAAACCTTCTCCTTTGGGAGGTCTCTGAAAACAGCTTTGTGTCAGGCCTTCAGGCAGAAGCAGCTCTGAAATACTAACAATACCTTGGCTTCTAAAGGAAAACTTTCACTATTTTATCTTGAATTTCTTTGTATTCCTCTCTGGTTGTTGCCCTGAAAACCTGTCCTTTATCCTGTAAATTATATCACATCTAAGTCCCTAAAAACAGTTTGGCACATTTCCTGCCAATGTCAATACTAAATGTATCACAATAATTTAGTAAACTCTATATAAGCTACTGTGCAAGAAAATTGAACAGAGGTAACATCTACAGAATGAAGCTGTATGATGTGCTAATTGTGAATACTGCAAAGCAGCATATTTATTTCAGAGTTCGTTAATAAGTTTTGGTGGTTTTTTGTTTGTTTGTTTGTTTCTAGTTGATGTAACTCTGTTTTTAAATAGTAATTAACCCATAAACATGGAAAAAAAATGCAGTAAATTGTGCCCACATTCAGGCTCCTGTTAGGCACTGTCATGCAAATTATCCTACTGCAGGAGAAGGATAATCTGTATGTAGTTGAGATAAGCAGCTCCATGTGAATGTGAGGATCCAGCATGGAGATCTTGCTGTGAAGGAGCCTACAAAGAGCCCTAAAAAAGCCTTTTTGCCTCAGATGTTCCAGGGAACCAGAAACAGGGCAGAGCTTTTCTGAAGCATACATATGTGCAATCTCTACTGGAATCTGATTCATATGAAATGTATCAATTTGATGTTCTAGAAATAAGGAATGCATATCAAATTATTTTATAGCAAGCATGTGTCAATGCACTTTTAAAAACAGAGAATTCAAGCAATGTGACACCACTATTTTCACAGCTTCTCCTCCATGCTCATCTCTGGACAGCAGCAATTCTTTTGACTGAACACCTTGTTTCAGAGCACTTTATGCCTATGTGGGTCTCTTGTGTAACCCCTGTGATTAGGCTCCAATGCACGTAAAACCAAATGCCCTTTCCACACACATACTTTTGGTAAATTTGTCTGTCTGGCTCTGATTTTAACTCAGCATTCCTATACAGCCACATGATGGTCTTTCGTCAAGAACCTCGGCACAATATGCTGTCTTATTCTTTACTCATTAAAAATATGACAGGCTGGAAATCTACTCTTTAATGCCTAAAAGCAATTTAAATCCTAGAATCAAATTTCTTGTGATGTTTTTACCTTGGATGGACAATTATGCTGATAATAAACTGAGTTATGAATTGTTGTTTCACCTGCACGATTTGTCTGTCTGAAAACAAGAATGTTAGAAGACACAGCAAATTGCTCATATATTACAATGGAGAACATAAAAGGGGCCAGTAAATACCAGTGGTTCAGAAGACAGCTGAAGTTCTGACAGTAGAAATGCTAATCTGTTCTTTTCATGTATCCTTTTTCAGTATTATAACATTGGAAGAAAATTATGTTAAAAAGTAAAGATTGTATGTCACAAAAGAAAGATCTTTGATATATTTTTTATATTCTTTCCTGATGTTAGCTTAAGAGGCCACAGCATAAAACACAGTTATCCCACACAGTAAGGGATTTACCTTCCACATCTGCAGTGCTTTAATATATAGAGCAGGAGGAAGAAGCTTTCAAGGATGAAAAGTTTTCACATTCACCTGATTCTCATTTTTCAATTCATTAGAATATTTTATATTCTGAACAAAGTGCCACTTTTTACTTCATTTCAGGAATAGCACTTCATCTTTTTGCTTAACTAAGCCTTAAAAGCACTCAAGACAAACCTGTCCTTTGAAGATGACAAATCACTTCACAGTTCCTGAACACAATCACCATCAAAAAGGTCCTAAGAGAAAAAGCAAGTATCACCTGTAGGCCAGCTGCTTTGCCAAAGCCACCACACCAGCCTTCTGCAGTCTTAGTTTTCTTGTTTGTTAAGGTCTTTGTTGTATAAATTCAAGCAGGACAAGCTCTGGGAGCTGCTGGGTCTGCCCTTTCTCTGTCTGACATGCTTGAGCCAGGACTGGAAAGCTCTCAAGGGTTGAAGAGCTGAGCTCAGTAAGAAAATGAGGCAATAACTTTCTGAACCTGTGTCCTTGTTGCAAAACTGTTCTGCAGTTTTACTCTACATAGTTCTTTCCATACCAGAGATGGTAACGGGATGAAGATGAATAGCAGTCCACAGGCAGGGGTGGGAATGGATGGATGCTAAAGAAGTGTGGCAGGTTCTTTGACTGGAATAGTTAGTATTAAAAGGTCACATTTTAGCCTAGAAGAGCACAAGGTATTTGCTGCCTCCTACAATGAAGACACTGAGCATGTAAGAGAGAGGAAAGGTGGAAGGTGCTGTTTCACGACTGCTGTTTCAGAAGATGGTTTCCTTCTTTCAAGCAAAGACAACAGTGGGTCAGTAAAAGCCAGACTCTGACCGATGTATGTGTGCAAATAAATATTGAGTTAAAAGGGGATATGCCAATTTACCCAAGCAGATCTAATTCTCTTACTTTCTTACTGATTTTCTCTCCCCGTATTCTTCATTTCTCAACACCATTCATTTACAAGAGCTACTTCCTTCCTAGGCCATTTCTCTCCCAGCATTCCTGCCTTTCCCAACATGATTCTGCAGTGTATCAATCTTATCAATAGCCCCTTTAGATAGAGCAGTCATCCCAGCCTCCAAAATCATCTTAATCATTACCGTTAGATCAGCCATACAAAGCATCCAACTCAAAATACATTTAGGTGACAGAGGACCTGAGCCTGTGCTGCTTAACCCTCCCTGAGGCACACTCACCTCACCTGGTTTGGGAGGCAACCTGAGTAAAAGAGAGGTGGGAAACTCTTTGTCTTCCAGAGAGCTTTTAATTTCATTAATTATATTTTTTTGTTTGTTTGTTTTTGTTTTTGTTTTTGCTCTTGTTCTTGTTTTTCTTCTTGGGGAAAGCCGATAGACTAGAGCTCATTTACAGTAACATAAAATATATCACAAGCTATTCTGAGAGGATAAGCAACTGATGGGCTGCTTGAGGCATTGCTAAAATGCCTGAGTGTGTGCTTATGTGAAAAATGTTGTGAAACAGAAATCTACTCTTTGCCTTGGACGCACTCGTAGGTGATAAGCACTATCTGTATCAGGAGTCTAGCCAGGGCTTACAGCTGGTGCAAGGTGGTGAACTCTGCCCTGTAGTTTTCCAGGATTTTTCTGAGTAATTCGGTTTAATGGTTTGGCAGCCATTTCGCTAACAGGCATTATTTGCAAGGTGTGAAGAAAGTGGCTGTATGAAGGAAGCTGGTGGAAATTCTGTTTGCAGCATGGGCCTGCCAGTGGGCTCGGCTGAGCCAGGGAGCCAGGGCCAGGCCCTGCTGCAGCCTTGTTGGGGCAGGGGCTGATGGGCCTGGGCCTGGGCCTGGGTAGGGGGGGAAGGCACCAGAGGAGGGGGTCAGGTTCCTCATTTTCTCACCCCAAACTTAGGGTGCACTGAAGCAAGATTCACATTAGAGACAGTCTTTACAGTATCTCACCGCTAGGACCTGACTTACTGAGCATGGGCATACGGCTGTGTCAGTCGCTTGTTGCACAATAACCTGGTCTACAGCACATGGATTCAAAGTCTTTGAATCCATGAACGTGACGTTTTGCCTCCCAAATTCAAATTTCAAAAAAAAAATATTTCTCTTACTTTTTGTTGAAAATGCCATATTGGTCATTTCCTCAATTAACAGTAACCTGTACAGGCTGCAGCAGTGGTTAGCAGGCTGTGATGAAATACGGATTCAGATTTCCACCTTGAACTGGGCAGAGTACAGATGCAAACCAAGATCAGCCAAATCCCAGCAGCACTTTAAAATACTTTCTCATACCTTCAACACAACTTCAGAATAGAGGTAACTACAACATGTATGTTATGCAGATATTTAATGATATAGTAGATATCTAAATAATCAAATTATATAACAGTTATATATTGTGTGAAGGAGATGAAAAATATATATATATATAAAAATGAGAGGAACTACAAGCCTATAAACCAGAGACCTGCAACAGGCACATCTATCACAGGACAGACATAGTGGATACTTGAATAATTATGATCTACTTGGGAAGGACTGACATGGCCTCTGTAAAGTGTTGCCTTACAGCCCTCTTGGAGTTCTGTGGCAGGGTTAAGAGCTGTGGGGAAATGCTTGCTGCAGCTATGATGGTGCACTTGAGCTCCCGAAAGGTGCTTGACAGAGCCGTCACCACGCACCTTTGAGCAGTCTCTGCATAAGACCGAAGGCCCTGGAATGCAGCACAGTGGCTGCATTAAGGATTGGAGCACGGAGGTGACTGAGACAAATGAAGATGCTGAGTGACTCAGGCTTACATAGATAAAGGTAGAGTGTGAAGAACTGCAGATTTTTTTTTTATGATGCTAGTGACGGGGAATACAACAGCAGATGAAATTTGAAGTGTAGACACATGTAAAGTGACTCACACAGGCAAAACCAATACCAACTTCACACACAAAATAATGGGCTTTCACCTGACTGGGGGGAAATGTCAGGATTGTGATAGCTACTTTCAAGAACACATTGCTTCAGTGAGTAGGGAAGAAGGGTGTGTTGAAAAGCCAATCACATACTGGGAGTAGTAGAATTGTAAAATGGTTTTGGTTGGAAGGGACCTAAGATCATCTGATTCCACTCCCTGCCAAGGGCAGGGACACCTCCCACCAGACCAGGTTTCCCAAAGCTCCCATCCCACCTGGCCTTGAACACCTCCAGGGATGGGGCATCCACAGCTGCTCTGGGCAGGATACGTACAGGACAAAACAAACATCACTAAGTCAGTGTAGAAATCCATGCCATTGAATATAAACTGTGTGCAATTCCAGATCCTTCATCTCCAAAATGGTATATTAAAAAAATGGAAACAGTTCATGGAAATACATCAAGTGTATGGATTAGGCTCCATAGGAGCGGTCTCACAGGGGTTCAGTTGTGGTAAGTAATTCATTTGGGAGATACAGAGGGGCATACAAACTGCGGGTACCAGGATAATGGATAGGGATGGACTCTTCATTGTCCAGTGTATTGAAATACAAAAGCCGGGGACCATCAGTCAGAAGGGGGCAGTTGTTTTTTTTTTTTTTTTTTGGTTGGTTTGTTTTGTTTTTTTTTTCTTTAAAAAAAAGGGGGAAAGAAAAGAATAAGGTAATTCTGGTGATATACCATAATTCTTTTCATATAACAGACATCAAACATGGAACTTTGGGAAAAAGTTGAATATATTCAAGGGAAGACTGGACAAACCATTCAGGTGCAGGAAATTGTCTGAGGTGAAAATGGTTGTAGGATAAGCACCATAAATGTTTCCCTTGCTTTATTCTTTCCTACATGTCTGCTTATAGAAACAGTTGTAGACAGGGTAAGGTGCAAGACTGAACACTGATTCAAACCATTGCAGCAGAATGGCTCTAAAACCAAATTCAGTTTAATTCTACATATTTATTCTATATAGCATCAGTGTGAAATCGCTAAATGATTCCTGTTGTGCTTTCACAAGTGAGTAGTTTTGCCATGTATTATTACAGTTCCTCTTATGCAGAGTTCTGAAAATTGGCTTATAGTAATTCAAGATGAAGTGCCTTTTGTGAGGGTGGGGGATAAAGTGTTAATAGTTTCTCAACTTGGTTCCTTAAGCTTCTATTCTGGGCAGAAGTTCTTCAAGGGAAAGGAGAGGAGCTTTGTGCTCATCAGCTGGGTGTGACAGGTCAAATCACCAGCTCACGGGCACCGATGCTAAGAGAGGACCTAATGGAGTTGCATGAGTGAGCTGGGCCAATAATCACGTATCGACCTGGCTTCTGAACTGCCTTTATGATGGGAATGTAACCTTAATCCATCACATTCTGCAAGGTCTGAAAATTTGTACATTCTTATCGAGGATAATACTAGTTGTCAAATTTTTAATGCATTAAAAGTAACAGGATTTCACAGCTTTAAGAACATTTGCATTTTTCCTATTCAAATGCCCAATTAATTATCTATAATCTACACTGAAAAAAATCAACTGGCTATTGAACTTAAAACCCCTTTTGTTAGAAACAGAATCAGAGACCTCTTTTCATGCTTTAAGGCTTATCAGAAAAGGATGTTAGCAATAAAAGTACTTAGTAAAATGAGAGATGACTAAGACCTTTTTTTTTTTTTTTAAACTCAGATCAGCGCACAGTGATTATCTTCTTTTCTAAATGCAGGGGCACAGCTGTTTTGCTTATGTAGGTTAGACTTAAATAGCTGAGTATTGCACTCATACGAAACTCCTTGAATCCAACAGTTCATGTACCTAATCCTGTAAAATAGCTGCTAAGATTAAAAGAATGAATTAAAAATAAATGCCCAGTGAAATAAGCAGGATGTTTACCATACAAACACTCTAATAGCTAACCTGACTTTTCCCTAGTAGAACATTTATATTATAGGAATTTAACCCATGGACACACATAATTAGCTCTTTCACCTTCAAGTTGCTGAAAGAACGATTTGCTTAAGAAGATTAGCCCTTTGAGTGTTCAATAGAAGCACTGACAAATGAGCCTAAAATGATTATAGAGGAGCTCTGTTAACACCATCTTCTAATCTTTTATTTTTAAATAGCATGCCTTTCAGTCAAAAATGTTTTAATCTGACCTCTTGCATCTTTCCAAATCAAGGATCAACTTTTAATGCTATGTATTCAAATCTCATTGTGAGGAGTTGGTTTTCAAGGCTCTTTTGAGATGCAGGCAAGACAATCGCAGTAGTCCAAATGGAACTTCAGTGCTCATTCATTTCTTCTGTTTGTTGTAACCGCATGCAGCATCTTGTCTGCATCGTAGCACTTTTCCAAGTCAGTGGTGGCAGGACAACTCTTTCTGAGCTGTGCTGTACTAGCATGATTTGGGTAATAAACAGTTTTTCAGAAGATGGGTATTTTTAAAGGCAGGTGGAATACAGAAGAGGTGATACTGAAAAGACAGGAACAAAGCTGCCTCAGATGGGTCGTGGCAGGGAAATGGATTTTTCAGTTATTTTGGCTGCATACCACAAACCTGAGGTGTAAAGTAAGCACTGTAACAGAGCAAGCATTGTAAGTTGCCTTCAGTGGCTCTGTAGCTATTGTTTGCATGACAGTCTATTTTCCCATACAAAAGCTAAAGGTCAATTTTTGAATTACTTACACAGACTTTCAGAGTAATCCTCTTACTTAAGGCTGTGAAATATCTGGATCCGTCACAATTTTATACAAGCACTGAAATCATGGGAATTGTATTTCCATAAGAGTGGCATAAATAAATAGTTTATCAACCTTGGGAGATTTACCTTGCTCAGCTATTACCAACAACTGAAAGACTGATGCCATATACAGAATTCAGTTCATGTTATTAATTCTCTCAGTAAAACTGGGTAGACTTTTCCCTTTTACTTTTAAGTCATACTGCCATCTACAGCTTGAATAAACACAATACTCTGGGGTTAGGATAACAGGGTAATTCAGGCTGGAGATCTCTGGTCTATATTCCAGCCACCTCCACAAAGTGGGGTCACCTGTCAGACCACCTTGCTTACAGCTTTATTCAGTTGGGTCTTAGAAATCTGTCTGGGCAGCCTGTTCCACTGTCTCACCATCCTCATGGGGAACAGTTTTTTCCTTTACAACCAGTCCAAACCTCTCATTTCAGTTCACGCCCATTGTCTCCTGTTCTGCTGCCACGCACCACTGTGAAGCCTGGCTCCATCTTCTTGCTCTCTAACTCTCATAAGGTTCCTGTCGGGACATTCCAGTTGCACATCTAGGTCTCCCCGAATGACAGCTGGATCCTCCAGCATATCCATTTGTTCCCTTAATTTGGTGTGAGCTACACCAAACCTGCACCAGCAAACTTGTTGAGGGTGACAAGGATGTTAAACAGCAGAGGGCCCAGAAGAATCCCCCATGGTATTCACTCCCGTTAACCATTACTCTCTTGCCTCCTCCAGCCACTTTTTTTTTTTTTTTTTTTTTTTATCTGCTTGTTTGCCCACCCATTATGTTAGAACATAATGCCCTAACTTGCTCGCAAGAATATTGTGGAACACCATGGCAAAAGCCTTACACTAAAGTCAAGGTAAAGGACATTCTTCCGTTGTCCACAAATGCACTCATTTTATATTCTTAATTAAAAAAGTCAACTGTGATAAAAGTTGTTTTTTTTATTTATTTCCCAAGGGATGGTCCCATTAAAAATTCTTTGTCACCATAAGGCTTTACAGAAAGAGATCCTGCATTCTGTAAACAATAAAACAGGGTTTGTTTTTTATTATAAATACTTTTGCAATTATATTAATTAAACACCTCATCAAGTAATTGAATAAGCACTAACTAAAAAGCTATGTGCTACTTAATCCTGGAATCATTAGCATGAACTTAAGTAGTTGTATTCATCAACTGTCTGACAATGTGCCAGATGACTCGTTACTGTCGATTAAGGACTTGCACCTTTTTAAGACTTGGTGCCTGAATGCAACAAAAACACAAATATTTACTGAACCTCAGTACAGCATCTTTTTAGTTAGGTACCTGTAGGCTGCAAACTTGTGACATAATAGCTACTCAATGTTCTTCAACATTTAGTATAAACCAGCTTTTAAAAAAATATAATGAAATAAAATATACTTCTGTTTGTGTTTGTTCCCAGAATGTAACTTTGCAAGTAGGACATCAACAAAAATACGAAATTCGTGCTTGCAGCTCACAGCTTAAGATCTGTTAAACCTGTCTGACATGACACACAGCTTTGCATTGTTTATTCCAGTGCATAGAAGGATTTGCATGTTTTTGGAACCAGGATTTTGGAGTTGTTTTTTCCCCATTCAGCATGAATCTCAATCTATTAATTTTTCATGTTTCTGGCTTGAAAGTGGGATTCTCCCTCACTTTCTTGGCATTATACATAAAATATCTCCATTGCTATAATATTCCTGCCATCTTTCATTAATTGGTATCTTAAAAGTCACATTTCATTATTTCTCTTAGACAGACTGTTGCGTAACACGAAGGATCAAGGTCAAACGATACATGAAGAGATAGTTTTGACTCATTCAGATGGTTGTCTTCATTTTTGATTCCTTCTTCACTGCCTTCTATAAAATATGACAGATTCTGAACATTTTTCAAAATGTGTCTGTAACATCCAGGTATATTCAGTTGTAGCGGAGGCACTCTGAATTTGCACATCTGCAGTCCATCCTTGGAAAGTCTTTCATGGTACCATTGCCCAACTTTATTACTGGGATACTTGATACTATGTCCCACCATTGGAAGAACAACCTTCAAGGAAAAAATAAGAACAAATTTAAAAAAATTAAAAAAAAAAATCACCAATTTCCCTTTAAGGAAATGTGATTACAATCATAAATGTGTTTAAACCTTCTATTCTGGATCCTGAAATAGCAAAACAGCTCCTTCTTTTGCTAAATACAGACGTGAAATTACTTGAACACAATTTAAATGAAAAGTAGCAAAAATAATAAATATATAATGATTTCTAAAACAAATTAGAAATACACTAACATAAATTTCCTTACTTGTTGGGAAAGATACAGAAATAAAGATATTAAGTTACATATGTAAGACTTCACAGGACTCTGAGCCTTCAACAATTACATGAACCATTCAAGTGTTTTTCCCAGACATAGATTGAATAAATTTTCAAAGCATTTATATCCAACTTCAAAAAAATATTACCATACTGCAAATGACACTGTACTAATTTCCATTACAAAGTAAGTATTTTTTCTTTCCGTTTGTTAAGAGGGTGGAGATTAGTTCACATGTGTTTTCTTTAATGTGCATTCTGGCAAGAAATAAGACTGCACCAGTTAATATATTCCTACTATCTTTAAAACAAAACATTTTAATCATATAAAGAGATCATCAGCTCAGAATGTTTCAGACAGACTTACTTGATGTATAGAATATTTGTTAGCTGACTCTTCTGGAGCGGTGACAACATGAACCTGGCAAGACAGATAAAATGTTAAGAAAAATAAAACTACTTTTTAAAGTAAAGTTATTTTAAACTTAAAAAAAATAAATTAAGCTTTAAAAGTTTAAAAACTCTGCATTCTAGGATTATTTGACTACTACAAGGCAAAATAATCTATTCCAGCTGCGAAAAATATTAGAGATGTTTACTATAATCTACAATTTTGTGTTACATTGCCAAAAGCAAAAATACTAATTAAAATGTGTTCCATTGAATAGGAATATAGGAATATATGGTAAACTCAGTAACTTATTACTAAATTTGGTGGATCTGCTCTTCATTTGATTTCATCTACTCTTTTTATTAACCTTCACTTTCAAAAACAAAGATCACAATGGAAACAGAAGCTACTCTTTACAGGGACTAGAAATTACTCACTAACCTTTCAAGTACTTTTGCTTTCAAATTTATAAGAATTTCCACCCAAGAAGTGAGATACATTCTGCCCATGCACCCCCCTGTTTATTTTCCATTAAAACATTGCAACATTCTATGCTCTGTCTGATGATCGGAAGAAGGATACCTGCCTCCTTATCCAGTTAAGAAAAAGGTATGTTAACCCTGAAAGAAGAGATTGGTTGTTTCAGAAATGGACTTCAGCATGCCCAAGCCTGTGGCCAGCATATGCTTCAGTGCTGGCTTTAACATATTTGCTCACCTGTGGCTCCATGCAGAGCACCAAGGCTGTGCTATGGGCAACCAGAAACACTCCCTTGCCCTTTACTATTTTCCCAAGAAGAGAAGTGCATTTTTGAACAGCTGCCAACAGTTTAGACTCATCATCAATTTGTTTTAATTGCCTGAGTAAGAGAAATTTTGCTAAACATGCTTTGACTGTGTAGCTACAGCATGATTAGCAGTTCAGTCTGAGGCCAACTTGAACCGTGGCCTTACATTCAATAACGTATGTAATGGCAAAATCTGACCTTGAAAGCAAGACTCAGATCTACACTGACTGATAATATCAGTCCACCCAAAGCCTAATCTGAAGGTTTTCCCCAGCCAGATTCTAAGAAGAGCATCAGATGCCACACAGAATAATTTCTTATATACATCAATTCTGCCATTCTGTCCCTTCTCATCCCTTCACTAAAATGAATAGCCAAAACAGATAAAAACTGTTAAAACACATCTAGCATATATGCTTCTTCGTGATAAAGGGGAAAGAAGTGATGCATCTCTTTTTGATTTACCACAAACAGTAACTAATTTAATAAACATACCAAAATAAAAGCATAGGATTATTGTCTGACATATGAATGTACTCAAGTGCATTAAGGTTATTTTTCACCAGAACTATTTTGTAAAAACTCACCTTGTCATTCAGGGAAAGGCTTTCATCATTTTCCTCAGTGAAGACTAGATCACCTTCAACAACTTTTGAACCATAAATCTCCAGCCTATACGATGCTGCCTCATTCCATATTTTACTGCAATAAGCATGGACATAGAATATACGCATGGAGTGAGGAATGCTGAGCCATCCTCTGGTACAGCCTTCGTGATGTACACCATAGCGATTTAAAGCACGTAACAACATCTTCTCTCTCACTTTACATTCCGGCAGCATCGTGAGTGTGCCCTTTGCATCCTCTGATATAAACAAAAATAACCATATAAGCAATCACCGATTTTCCAAATACTACGTACAGGAAAAAACACACTTAAAAGGATGAAATAATCGGGTATGAATAAATAGTGTCAGTCTAACCCCTTTATGCTGACTTTTAAGTTATTATTTGCTTTCTTTCAATGTGTCATGTCAGACAAATTCCATCTTATACGCCTATCAACACAGTCCCATGAACTCTGTTCTCTGTATTTCACACGGGATAAAATCAACTAGCTGTCATTCGGTTATTCAATCCAGTTGCAGTTTCTTAGAAATGTATTTCATCGCTCCAAAGTTTTTTTTAGATCAGGTAACTGAAAGTAGAAAACAACCTAGGGAAGATCATTAAATTTTGATTTTAAGTCATTTGAAAATGTATTTCATAGGGGGTAAAAAAATGTGTCTTTATTTTTAAATTTAAAAATCACAAGGGCCACTAGGAAGCTTAGGCCTCACCCAAGATGAAATTATATTTAATCAGATTTGTACTACATTATATAAATGTTTTATATTTAAAATCTTACGTTTTACATATTTTTCCTTCCCAATTTTTCTTATGAAGATCAATTATCTGAAGGAGCCACTGCATGGCCTTTTCTTTTAGGAAAAGGCAAGCAGCTGTTACAGAATCCACATCAATGTCTTTCCATGCATCACACAGCAATGTATAACACAGAATGATTCATCTTATCTCATCTGTGAAATGAAAAGTCTCTGTGTCCCTTGAAGCCACATATTGTAGCTGTCGTGTCAACGTACAGTGATAAGCAGGCTAACAGATGTGGAAGATTTGAAGAGATCAAACATTTGCGGTCAAGAGCAACTTAAAATTTTTCATTTTGGAGGGAAAGTTGGCTGGCTGAATGACAGCAATAAACATGACACACAGAGCATTTTACTCAGCACGCTGTTTCTGGCATATTTTGTTGAACAGTTCAAGGAAGAAAGACGGCAGATTAGAGGAATGTGTGGAGGAAGATACATAATTAAAAAGACATAAAACCAGAGCCCAAAGGTGCAAGAACCCAGGAAGTAAGATTATTATAGAAATTTCATAAAATTAGATGCCCAAACGTGGTAAATGCTGAGTGTCAGTTGGGTGCCTCATTCTGCATTCTTCCTTCTAAATTAGAGAGGAAAAAGCTGCATTCCAAAAGCTAACAGACTGAAGGAGGCCAAAACTGCTTTGAGAATAATACTGCAGTCTTTCGAGCATTATGCTAAATGCCATTTATTTCTGCACTGCCTTGCACCTGAAATACATTAGTTTTCCACTATTTTGCACATTTAGGGCCTGATCTTCATCTCATTATTAAAAGCAATACGTGCAGTTCCAGGAGTTCTATGGAATATGCCATAAGTGACATAAAGCAACAGCAAAATAAACAGTCTCTCTCTGTGCAGCAACACTTTATTCCCTCCCAATACCTATGCTGAACTGATGAACAGACAATTTAACTGGACTTACCAGTCTGAAGAAAGTGCCTTTTTGCCTTGTTTACAGGGTCATCGGTATCTTCAGGCGTGAAGAATAATTTCACAGCTTCCACCTTTAAAAAACAATATTAATAATTTATATTTTCTGCACGTAAAAATAATTATTTGTCAACTAAACAGACAATCATGCATCCAAATCTCTGCTGACAGATTTGCAACCTCTCAAAATCATTTCAGTTCTTTAAGGTCTACATGAAAGACACAGAAGACATCACGAACAGCATAGCCACCAGTGTGGCTATGTTACTCTCAGATTAAGGAAAGGTTCTGGTCACAAAGAAGGCACGAGATTGCTTTCAAAGCTCTATGAGAAATGTCTTCTTGAACATCCAGTTAGGACTCCTCTGCATTGCAACACCATCATTCTATCCTGAGCAGGAAAGTTCCTTCCTCTTGTTTCCCTGCAGCATGTTTCACGTAACACTTAAGCTTAGCGCTTTCCTTAGACTCACACAGAGGGGCAACAATCCTTTCTTTTAATACTGAACTGATGCTGTGCCAGGGAAAACACTACTTGTAACACTGGTGGAGCCACACAGTTCGCTACCCCCTACATCAGCCTGTGACTCTCCCTGTTCATCTTTTTTATTAACATTGTTGTCTTCCTCTGTATTGGGACTGTGTAAACATATACTGTCACATTTTTGACACAAATGCATGTTTCAAATTAAAAAGTAACTGAGTTAAGACTAGAGATTTGTATCATTACTCTGCAGGGACTGACACATTGTGTCAACTGTTAACATATCAGAATTCAAAACGTCAGATACATCAACAGCTACTTTTATGGTCTGCCCTCAAATTCTCTTGGAATCAAAACAGTATTGGAGGAAAAGGATACTCAAGTATTCATTTGACTTTGTAGAGCTTGATTCTGTCTTAAGCCTGTGCCAAATACTACGCTAGATACACTGAAAAGTATATGACTCTTATCTTAAGGGTTATTACTTAAGAAATAAGTTCTCCTTAGCTTACACAGGAACATTTGCTCAGAACTAAGATTTGGGCAAGTAGCCAAGGAATAATGGAAAGCAGCACTCTCTTCTATACAGCAGACAAATTACTGTGGCATTGAAAAAGCAAATCCTTTTGTACGATCCTATGTAGTATCTTGTGACATCTGCAAAAGGAATATAGACCCCCAGGAGGATAAAGAGGCTACAGGTTAGGCATTGTATAAAGATTGCTTCATTTTAGAGTTCAAATGTTGTACGGAATGCAGCCACCTCCCCGAGAAGTGGCATGATGATGATCACATTCCCATCACAGACAGGAGAATCACTTCCTCAGCTACACGCAGCTGCACCTACTGCTTACAGATTTTCTTGATTCAGCATGAAAATCTTCATGCTTGTGTTGTTGTCAGAACTAATCTGGCAATTACTTCCAGCACACAGAGGGGTTTATCTCAGAAATGAAATTGCTCCCTGGGAAGGTCAGCCCCAGCACCAGACATTGCAACAGTAATGTAAAATGAACTTGACAGTAACTACTTATATTACAAAATGAAAATACCATTTTTCCATTCAGTAGAGCCAATCCTATTTGATCTGTCCGAACATTTTGTCCCTGGCCAAATCGCTGTGGTCCGTAGTAATTTACAAAACCTTTTGTCTAGAATTAGAAAGAATAAATATGTTAAGAACATCAAAACAGTGAGACTAAGCATACAACACATATCTGTACTTATCCAAAATACACACACTTTTTTAATCCTGAAATAACATAAAACAAAAATATGACTCATTACATTGATTTAGCAACTGATTTAGAAAGGTCTAAAAAGACAATCAAGTTCTATTCTCTTCATTAAAAAAAAACAAACAACACTAGGTAAATGAAACAAAATCACTTATACGTAATTATTGTAAATACTACTTCAGTTCAAATCAAAGAGAGATCTTTCTATGTGCCAAATTATCTATCGAAGCAAATGCAGCAGAGCAAAAGTAATGAACGGTACGAACTGTTGGACATTTTTTCTTTAAAATGCTCTTTTTTCATGAGATTGTTTGTATGATTATTACAGTAGTAAAGACCAAGAGTAAAAAGGCCAGATGTAGAAGAGAGAAAGGCATTAAAGCACCAGTTGATCTTTTTTTTTTTCAGTAATCAAATACATTTCCAAAATTTTTACACATCATGTATTTGGCTTTTGCACACTGGATAGCTTTCATTCAAGTCTTTATTCCTGGATTAATCTTCTTAAAGTAATTTGTGTTATAGCCATTACTTAGAAAGCAAGGGTTTTGCTATACAAAACATCTACACATTTTCCATTCCATGATTGTCTTCTACTTTTCTCAGAGACTTAAGATAGGACCTGAAAAAAACCCGCATTATCAGACAAAGGATAACAGCAATCAAAATCCACTTGATTTCAGGGGATCTTTGTCCACTACAGACATTTCACACATATTTATTGCATCAAAGTATACATTTTTTCACCCAAGCCAAACATGCATTTTCTTCACATGACCAAAAAAGGCAAGCAGTTGACACGTGTAACTATATTCTTTTATCCTATCAACTGCCACTGTGAAACACATCACTTTGGTTGACAGCTCACCTATTGATACTCATTTGCTACCAATTTGCTTTCCCTTCTGTCTTGCTGCACCACATTGGGTTCTGAAGCCTGCAACACAGAATGAATTCACTTATGGGCCTCCTTCAGATTGCAGCTTTGTTCCAAGGGTAATGCAGGAAGGCCATAAAACAGCAAAAACATCAAAGAAGGGAAGTATCACCATTGTTCTGCCATGACAAACATTTTTTTAAAGCAATTTGTGTTATAGCACAGAACTACAACCCCTTATTGGCAGCCATGCAGCTTTTTTACCTTAATATTTTCCATTGCTTCAGATATTCTCTCTTTCAAATCTGCAGAGGAGTCATGACTGTGGAGTTTGAGATCTCTCACAATTATATCAAAGTGATTGCCCTTCAGCTGACCAAGCCTAAGGTGCTGGGATGCTGAATGTATGTTCTGTATTTTCATGCCTTTTTTTTCCATTTTGCTTCCAATTTCTTTCAACCTGCATAAACAATTGGGAGAAATTATGAGCCGTCCGCTATAAAAGCTATAGAACTATAGCAATAAATACCTTCTTTACCTTATACTAGAACTAAAAAGGCTGAAGAATTCAAAAGAGATTTAAAACAGATTACTATGAGAAAAATCAAAGCAAATGCAGAGATAGCAGTCTTAAAATTCAGTTGTTATCCATAAACACTTCTAAAACGTTTGCTTCAGTTGCATTTATGTTTTGTAACGTGATGGGTATTGGAATGAACCAATTCATTGAACATTCTCAAGGCAACCAAACTGAATTTTGTATTTTTAATTGAATAGCTCATATATTGAATATATATTGGATAATTCATTCTTCAGTCATAGAAATCTTTTTTTTTTTAAAAAAAAAAAAAAAAAAAAAGTAATGTCTGCCACTTTAGTAGTCTCCAGAACACGATTTCCTCTTTCTTGGTCAGCCTTAACAAAAGCAAACTCAGAACACTGATTCTCTGGGTATGCCTGCACAAGCCTGTAATTGGAAACGCAGCTGACAGTTCAACTATCTGCCCTTTAAAGTATCCGCTCAATCACTTTGTTCTTACATGTATTAAACAGTCATTCAAATGAAGGGAAATTTCAGCTTACTTACTAAGAAATATTTTAACAATTTCATAAATTATTTCCTGATATACAAGAGGCTTGGAAACATTTAACTATTTTGCTTAATTATTTATACATTCAGACAAAGTTTTGCCTATTCTCTTGAACAAATGGCCTTATAGCCCGGTCTGCAGTGGAACTTTACTATCACTATTTATTTATGTTAGTTTCAAACTAACATAGAAACTTTAACTTAACATTTAACTTAGAAAGTTAAGGTTGGGGAAGAAATAAGTTATGTTTTTTACAACAGCATTTTTTTTACTGCAGTTACTACTGCAGAACTTAATATATATATATGTATATATATTTTTTTTACCCACTGAGTTTTGTCTAGAGCAACAAAAATGAGGAACCGAATGGCATGACTTGTAATATTGTCATGTTATTCAGAACCTTTACACTTGGTGGCATCTTTACTTAGTCTCAGGTTTCTATACTGGGCGATGTAATAGAAGCTGATATTCAGGACTCCAAAAGAGCGTCTGTCCAAAATAAAATTGCAGTGATCTAGTTTATTTTTTTAATCTGTATATGGCTCTTAAGTTGTCTGTGGACCACTAGATAAAACTTTGATAGTTTGTGGAAAACTGCTGGGTCACGTAGTATAGGTTCCCTCTCTGTTCCTGCCAGTAGACGGTATTCAGGAAACTGTGAAGGGGATCACATGAGCATGAGCTAGTAGGATAATGTCCCAGACGATATAGTATACTCGTATTATTAAAACAAATGAACGAGGGAAGACTTTTCTTTAAACTCCCACACCGGTGGACTTCAATCTTATGCTGTATATATCCTAAAACCACAAAACATTAAAGCTGTTACCACTGTGCTACAAGAGGGGAAGACACAGTGGTAAAACGACAGAATGGTTTGGGTTGGAAGGGACCTTAAAGGCCCTACAGTTCCAACCCCCCTGTCATGGGAAGGGATGCCACCCAGTAGACTAGGTTGCTTAACGAACATTTAAGTATCAACATGGTGCAATCTGCTGATTAACACATTAAAATATGTCTCAAACTTCATACACCCAGATTTCTAGTACCTCTCAGGAGTAACCTTCTTCACAACCATAGGTTGGTAAGTAATAGCCTTCTTGTCTTTGATGCCAGTGTAACTGAAGTCTGAAGGAAGAACTCCAAGTTCAGCAGCCAAGATGCCGATTGCTTCCAGTGTTTCTAGGTTTTCTTTCTGAAGGGTGAAAGCTGAAACAATCATCTCAGAATTATTAGGAATTTGATGCAAATCATACAGGTGCTCTTCCAGAGCAGATGTCCTGTTCTTCCCTTCAAACTATGACAGCATGGAAACTGCAAAGAAACAGTGCTCCCACTGTTTCCTCTCCCACCCCACAAAATTAAAGGAAATGGGACTTTTTCCAGTATTGAATGGGAAGAATAAAGATGCATTAAACAAAACTCAGAACAATCAATCCTCTGCTGGCTTTAAGAGCAGTACCTGACAAAATGCAACACAATTCAAATAACATGTCTTATTCTTAGAAACACTTGGTTTATTAGAAAACAACTGCTTTAAGAAATGAGATCATAAATCAAATCTGACCTTTCTAAACTGTACAACATGAAAACACATCTTTCCAAATCCCTCAACTTCTTTCAAGGGAGAACTAACGCACGGGGAATAACAGAGAATTAGAGATACAGGCAAAAGAACTGTAAGCATTAACACTGAATAGTTTATGTAAATCATTGCAGTAACTTGATTCACCCATCTCAGGTCTGTTTTTCAGTGATGGAACTATATTACACCAGGAATGATTTATTTCAGGATAAGCAATGGGTGCATCAGGCCTATGTATCATAGTAAAGTGATTCTGAGGGTCAGTGTTAGTGAAGAACTCTGTAATACAGAATCACCTAGGTTGGAAGAGACCTCCAAGATCACCGAGTCCAACCTCTGACCTAACACTAACCAGTCCTCCACTGAACCATATCCCTAAGCTCTACATCTAAACGTCTTTTAAAGACCTCCAGGGATGGTGACTCCACCACTTCCCTGGGCAGCCTGTTCCAGTGCCTAACAACCCTTTCAGTAAAGAAATTCTTCCTAACATCTAACCTAAAACTCCCCTGGTGCAACTTAAGCCCATTCCCCCTCGCCCTGTCACCAGGCCCGTGGGCGAACAGCCCCAACACTTCCTAAAACCACGATATTTACCTGTGTAAACTTCTTGCCCGTCAGGGGAGCCCTCAGCAGGCCGTTTTCGGGACCGCCTGCCCCGGAACCGCACGGTTATCGCCATGTCCCCGCGGGGCAGGGCGAAGCTCTTGGTTTCCAGGAGCTTCCCGAACCTCCTGCCCAGCAGGTGGTGCACCGCCCGCCGGTGCTCCTTGTCGGGGTCGGGCTGGAAGCAGAAGGTGGAGCCCTCCGCCTTGGCGTCCAGGAACCTGAAGAAGCCGCTGGCCTCGGGCTCGCTGACCAGCTGCCGCAGCTCCCGGTAGCCCTCGTCGCCCCTCACCACCACCTCGCGGCCCCGGGTGGCCGTGGCGAGGAAGGGGAAGCGCTGCCGCACGGCGCTGTGCACCCCCGCCCGCTCCGCCTTGCCCCCCGGGCTGCCCAGGCTCAGCTCCCCGCCGCCCCACGCCTCCCTCAGCGCCCGGGCGAAGCGGGCCAGCCGCTCGCTCGCCTCCTCGCCCAGGCAGCTCGCCAGCGGGTCGCCGGGCGGCTCGGGGAGCGCCGGGGCAGGCTGCTGCCCGCCGGGGGACGGGGCTCTGAGGGGAGCCGGCTCCGCCCGCGGCCGCTCGGGGCCGCGCGGGGGCAGCGGCAGCTCCCGCACCACGAAGTCGCCGGGGCAGCCCTTGAGGGTGCCGCGGAAGCCGCTGTGCGCGGCGGCGTAGCCGAAAGAAGGCAGCATGGCTCCCCGCGGGGCGAGAAATTAAAAGTCGAAATCGAGTTAGAATTAAAAATGGAGGTAAAATTAAAAACACGCGGTTGAAATTTAAATAAAAATGGAAATAAAGGCGGCCCCGCGCGCAGGGGTACGGATCCAAGATGGCGCCAGGGGGCGCCGCGGGGAGGGGCGCGGGGGAGCCGTGAGGGAGCCATGGGGGTGCTACCAACTCCCTCCAGCGGAGGGGGGGAAAAGCTCTCCCCCTCTATTCCCCCTCCCAGTGGTGCGCCCCGAGAAGGCGGAGCGGAGCGCGCTTCCGCCAGGCCGTGCCCTCTTAAAGGGGAATTACGCGGTGGGCTCGCTCCGGGCGGGATGAGCCGGGCGGTGGGCCCCAGCACCCCGCTGCGCCGCCTGCCCTACGGGCTGCTGCAGCGCCTGGCCGCGTACATCGACCCGCAGGACGGCTGGAGGCGGCTGGCCGCGGACATCGCCGGTCCCTCGGGGGAGAGCAGATACACGCAGCTGCACATCAGGTCCCCGGCTTAACGGGAGGTTCCCCGGTCCCGCAGCGCGGCCCCGTTTTTGGGGTTTTTAGCAGCAATCTGGGGGTCGCGCTGCGCTGCCCCGGGGGGTGCCTGCGGGGGCTGCCCCCGTGGGGCTGGTCCCAGCGTTGAAGCCGCGTGTGTTACACCCAAATGTGAATTTCCGTGCTGGTTTTCATGCCTCTAAGTACCTCACGCAATCCGTTACATCCTCATTTTTAACGTCCTTGCGTTCGCCGTTAATCTCTGCCCCTGCTTCCCCCACGCCGCTCTTCTCAAAGCCTCTCCTAATCTGTGCTTTCAGGAGGTTCGAGGCCTTGGAGCGCATGGGGAAGAGCCCCACCTGCGAGCTGCTCTACGACTGGGGCACCACCAACTGCACGGTGGCGGACCTGGTGGAGCTGCTGCTCAGGAACCAGTTCCTGGCACCAGCGAGCCTTCTGCTGCCAGGTAACCCACCCCTCTGGGCTCTGTCAGCAGCTCTTGGGGGGCTAAAAAGCCTCTCAGCAACCTGAAGGTCAGAAAGGATTACCTCAAAATAACCTACAGTGGATATCTTTGCCATAATTTACAATACAAGCTTTATAGAATTGGTTTAGAGTGCTTCAAATTTGAATAAAAGCCCTGTAGTATTCACATTAGAAGAATATGATCTTTTCATGGAGTTTACATTTTGCATAATCTAAGTTAAAAATGCCATAATGTTACTCGTTTGTTTGTTTTCTTATTCCTAACACAGTTAACACCTTCTCTAAATTCCATTTTCAGAAGCTGTCAAGGAGGCACAAGAAGTTACGTTACCTCTTTCTTCGCAGGAAACTTTGCCCATAGATGAGAAGCGGCTGCCTATACAGGAAAAAGAAGTGGCAGCTGTAAAACCTAGTCCCTCTCAGAATACAGAGGAGCAACCTTCAACTGCTTCCTACTTAAGTCAGGAAAACAACAGCTCACAGTCTAGTAACACGGGTAGGTGCTTAGTTTGCAAAATTTAGGTACAATCTTTTTTGTTGATCCGTCCTTCACCTCTGTGAAATAAATCCTAGGAGCACGTTGGAGTAATGACTGCATTCCTATCTCCTTGCTTTTGTTTTTTTTTCTTCTGTGTGACTGTGAATGAAGCTTGTGGTAATAATAAGTCATCAGAATATGAGATGCACCCTGCAATTAGTGTGGCTAGTGTAATGGAAAACTTAATTATTAATCGAGTTGCAATTTGTTTAGTGCTACACATAAACCTGTTGCCCTCTTTCAATACTGATTTTGTAGACTGTTTAGCACCTTGTCCTTTAGAGCTGGATCTTAACTATCAGAAATACCTGAGAAGGCTGGAGAAAAGATGACTAAGGAAAGATATTTTTTTAAAAGAAAGATTTTTTTTTACATTTATTTCCTTGCATCAGAAAGTAGGGCTCTGTTATGTCAGGATTTGTGTTGTAGCAGATAGACAGAGAATCAATTCAAGGTGCTTGTCCCATAAGCAAAAATGCATTTCTGTGTTAAATGGCATATATCTCTCTTAGATTTCCACAATTTTTGGTTTCGTGACTTGGAAAGCGTTACAAATAATTTCGATGCACGACCAGAATCAGATGGAGGTAATAAGCTGGGAGAAGGTGGCTTTGGCGTGGTGTTCAAAGGCTACATCAATGGCAGAAACGTGGCTGTCAAGAAGCTTGCTGCTGTGAGTTATCCTCAACATCTTTTCTGAAAAATGACCATATAGTATAGTCTTGTCTATCCATAGAAGGCGTTGAATTTTCAAAAAGCATCCCTACATTAAGCATCAGTTGAGTTGAGAACCTTATCCTGTAGTCCTGTGTGTGGTGCATGCTGTCACTGTCAGCAGAGATGATGTCTTACCTTTCAGTAGTCCTTATGGTGGCTCGGATAGTTGTTGGGATGAGCAGGGTGCCTCCTCATTTCCCTTCCTCCCCCTGCACACAAGAAGGGGCAGAAGGGAGGGGGAGCAGGCGAGGTTTCCCTTCTAGTTCCTATGGCACAGTCAGGTGGGAGACTCACAAGCTAAACAAACTAAATAGGTATTGCTGTATAATTTCAGTCTTTGTAATAAATGTTTTGTGTGAATAATTAATTTTGTAACTAGTAAGTGCTTTTAGTAGGAAACTGCAGTGAAATAAAATGCACAAGTAGGAGAATCCAGTGAGGTAAAACTCACAAATGCACGCTGGGTGGGGAACGAATTGAAAGCAGCCCAGAGGAGAAGGACTTGGGCATGGTGGTTGGTGGAAACACCCAGTGTGACCTGGCAATGTGTGCACGCAGCCCAGAAAGCCAACCGTGTCCTGGGCTGTGTCAAAAGAACGTGGCCAGCAGGGCAAGGGAGGTGATTGTCCTCCTCTGCTCTGCTCTGGTGAAACCTGGAGCATTGCATTCAGCTCTGGGGCCTAAAAGAGGGCAGTTTTACATTAGATATTGGGAAGAAATTCTTTACTGTGAGGCTGGTGAGGCCCTGGCACGGGCTGCCCAGAAGCTGCGGGTGCCCCATCCCTGGAGGTGCCCAAGGCCAGGCTGGATGGGGCTTTGGGCACCCTGGTCTGGTGGGGAGTGTCCCTGCCATGGCAGGGGGCTGGAGCTGGGCGGGCTTTGAGGTCCCTTCCAGCCCAAACCATTCTATGCTAAGTTGGTGACTGATGAAACTGGATTAATTACTCCAGTAATGTCATGTTACATGATATTAAAGACCATGTTCTGATACTTTGTTTGTTTGTTTTTGAATTCAGTAAAAAAATACAGTAAGCAGTATTTAACTACGTGTTATGTGTAAATAATTAAAATAAAGGCCAACAACTTGGTTTGTGAACAATAACCAATTTTTGAATATGTACAACAATATTAATGTCAAATACTTTCTTTGTAGATGGTTGATATTAGTGCTCAGGATTTGAAACAGCAATTTGATCAAGAAATAGAAATGATGGCAAAGTAAGTAGCAGATCATAAATATCACTATAACCTTTTCTGAGAATCTGAGTTGCTAGATAACACTTCAGCTAGCATGGTCCCTTATTTTTGTCTTAACCTGAAAATTTACCTTATGCTGCTAAACTTCATATAGAGCATGAGTGTATTTGGGTCACATCAAAGCAGTGCTGCTGACAAATGGCTAGTTTCTTGTGCAGTAGGGCTGGAATGTGGCATGGGGGAGCAAGTTCCCTCTGCCTTGCTTTCTCACAAACGTTAGGAGCTTGGCAGAACATATCTGAATAGAATTTTGTTGCCACAGGTGTCAGCATGAGAATCTAGTGGAATTGCTTGGTTTCTCGAGTGATGGTGCCCAGCCCTGTCTGGTGTATGAGTACATGCCCAATGGTTCATTGCTTGACAGACTTGCTTGTCTGGTAAGTAAAATCTTTTCTAGCTTCCAGCTGCCTTACTTTGTTAAAGTGGGGCTATTTCTGAAATCCCTTTGGAACAGTAGCAAACCGTAGTGGCCAAACAATATTTTACTACTTGCTCTTGTGTTCTAGAAGTAAGACACATGATGAGAAGTACTCTTCCAGTAATGTTATATACAGATGTTTTAGACGCAGTGTTAATTAGTCAAAGCAGATAACAATATATTGTGATGTACCAGTACCCCGAAGTCCAGGGAAGCTTGGACTTGCTGTGCCTTTGTGGTATGGAGCAGAGGGTGCTGCAGCTCCTGCTTCTGACATTGGCTTGTTCTCTGCTAGCCCCTGAGATTTTGTGTTGTAAAACTGCCCTTGTGATAGCAGCTGTAACATGATGTTCCTAGTCTGTGTATCGCTTTCTGAAGCACCTAAACAAATGGGGTATGTTTCTTTTTAATTATTATTTTGTGTAATGCTTTCATCTGATTTAATCAAATGATGTATCTTCTAGCCTTGGCCTTTAATAACACAGAAGTTGGTTCTTTTTTGATAAAGGCAATTTTGTGTATGAGGGAGAAAGCAGCCCATGTTGGAGTGATAAAAATGGTAAACCAGATTTAACCCGCTAGGTGTGTCCACAGTAATCACAGTAATTTAACCGTATAAAACCCGCTTTATATTAAGCAGGTGCAACTTCTGAGGTTGTCATCTGTTCAACATTTTAAATTGGTGTTTGTTCAACAACCCATGCCCCCACAACCCAAAAATGTAGCTTTGCTTTTTCTGCACTGATCTTCCTGCTGTGCTGGCTCAAGCGTTGCTTGAGCTGGATGGAGAGCTGGGTTGGGATACTGATCAGGCTGAACTCTGAGCAAAATCTTTACATTTCAACTGGAGACATTTTCTCTGCAAGTTTCCACCTTTGCCCCAACAGGAAGGAATTGTGTTAGGATGAGAATAAGTAGCACTGAATGGGGAAAGGCCTGGACGTGTTTGGTAGCACTGCTGGCTCAGGCTGGTTTGTTTGATTTGCTCAGGAACCTACATGCATGCAGGTTTTTTGGTTTTGCTTTCCAGCTGAGTCAATGTAGAAGAGAGGTTACGTTTTGCTTAAGACAGTGCAAGTTTATTTGTAGAAATGACTGTCCTTGACAGGGATGAATGTTTTCATATACATGTAACTTTGGCCATTATCAACAAGTGAGCTGAGAAGAATAGTGGTAATTGAAAGCTAAAATTAGAAATGCATTTTTTTTTTTAAAACTAATTTTTTTTTTACAAGGAAAAGACAAATTTACAATATAAATTCAGAAAGAGTCCTTGTCTGATAAAGTCAAATAGGTGAGGAATGCATATACTGAATGTGTGTGCATGCTGATAAAGCAGGATTCATCATGAATTCACTGGCTTTGTTTGGGGCATAAACTCTTATGTCATCTGCTTCTTGTCTCGGCTTTGAGGAGCAGGCAAGGAAGGTGGTGGAGTGATAAAATACTCTAATCCTCCTCCCTTGGCTACTGACAAGATTAAAAAGTGCTTTTGAAATGCACTTTGAAAGGTGTCTTCGCTTCCAAGGTCTAGTTATTAGAGTGGATTGAGCTAAACTCTTGGAAAAGTGTTAAGTCTGGAAATGTTGGAAGATTAACTTCTTATTAATAGTACAAAAATGTTGGTTGCTTGGAGTGATGGGCTTTGACTTAAAAGGCACTGGTATTGGTGCTGATACAAAGAGCAAGGTGCAGCAGATGCTGATAGTTCTTTGCAAAGTAGCTTGTCATACAGGTTCAGCATCAAATATTATTGAGAACACCTGCAAAAAAAAGTAAATTAACCTGTTGCAGAGTGTGGGGAAGAGAACTATATGTGACTGTCAAAGTAAATTAAGAAATCTATGCCATTAATCTTTTAAATTATTTACTTGAAAATCACAACACATGGCGAGCAATTGTTTTGGATTGTGTTTCTTTGTTGTTTTGTATCGTGTGTATTGTGTAGACATTTTGTATCTATGTGTATAATAAATTCTCATGTTTTCACTTCCCTTTTTCCCTTCTTATTCAAGAATGACACTCCACCAATTTCTTGGGATACGAGATGTAAAATTGCTCAAGGTACAGCAAATGGCATCAACTTTTTGCATGACAATAATCATATTCACAGAGACATTAAAAGGTAAAAGCTGCTGACTATCACTGGCTGCTTTTTCGTTGTTGTACCCTGTTAAAGTTTGTTAGAGGGAACAGACTGAAAGAATCATTGCTTCTTCACTCAAGGGCACAATCTTTTCTGCAAGTGCCATCCATCACCGTAATCTTGTCTGTGCCGCAAGGACACGGCCAGAACAGACTTCTAGAGATAATTGGGGCTGTTGTAATCTGTCACTATCAAACAGTTATTTGAGTGCTGCAAAGACACACAGAAGTTCTGTTGTTTTGCAATTGCTGCTAACAAAAAAGCTGCTGTTGGAGAACATTATGAGTTCTTAAATTGGGAGTTTTTCAGATGAAAACCCAGCCTTTTTTTTTCTTCCTAGAACACTTCTTCTGAGTGTCCCCTTTGGTTTCTTTCTATTTATTATGAAGACTTTAAAAATGACTTAAGTCAGGTTTATGAAATTCAGGGCTCTTCAGGGTTGATGTGGTGTTCACTTGGTTGTTATACCAGACTTTTTTTCTAGGGATATCAGAGATCAGAAAAAGCTTTTGCATTCTGTGATTTTTATTTCTCCCTTTCTCGCTAGTAGTTTGGTTCTCTTTTTGAAATACCAACACAGTACAAATGTTCGAAGAAAAGCCCTAAATGCCTTACTCCTTTTGTGAGTTAACAAGGAGAAATGGAGTGGTTGAATGTCACGGATGAATGTTTCAGTCTCTTTCTGACTTTTAACAACTCTGCTACATCTAGAATGCGTACGTTTTGTGAATTCAGCCTGTGCAGAAAGAGTTTGTTGCTTCAGCTCCCTCATAAAATGTACTGCTGCTTTGACAATTCATATTTATTCTTCTTCTTTCTTCCCTGCTTAAGCTTCTGGACAAGTGTAATGCCTGGGAGGGACTCATTTTCATTCCCTTGTGCTGCTCTACCCTTCTAACTGCTGTGAGTTGATCATATTACAGGACTGAGTTTTGTTTTGTTTTTCTTGAATTCCATTTTGTAACCTCTTGCACTTTCACTGTGACTAGTTCAAGCAATTTGGTTGCAAACTTAGCAAAATGAAAAATGAAGTAAAACAGGTGTCTTTTCATCTGTTACGTGGGAATGTGTCATAACTACCCAAGCACTGGAACAGCTTCTCTGTAGGCTAGTGAGGGCATGTCTGAATAAGTGTTCTCAGAATTGACCATAGCTTTTCGGTTGGTTATACCCAGGAAATAGTGCATGTATCTTTTGGAGCTTGACAGTTGCAATAAAATTGATTCTGTTGTGGTGTATCACAACGTGACCTGTCGTAACTCGACTCTTCAGAGATCAGAGCTGCTTATCAACTTGAAGTTGTGATCCTGTTCCTACTTAACAAGCTTTAACTATGAAACCGGTTGGCTGATGTTTGGCTTCTTGCAATGATTATATATTATAACGCTTTTTACAACTGTTCTAGTGCCAAGTGACATTTTGTAGCTTGCAGCTGTGTTACTTTTGTTGACAAGGTTTAGTGAACAAGAAAGGCAAGTTAGGAGTAAGTTTCTAGTGTTACATGTTGCATCTGGCTATGTAGTTTGTTAGTAAGTTCCAGTAAGGGGGTCAGAAAATAAGGAGAAATATTATAAATATTAAATAAGTGATTTTGAAATGGTTCCAAATTCTACGAGCATAAGAAATAGTAGAAGGATTTATGCCGCAATTCATTCAACTGAATATTTTTCAAAAATGTAAGACCTTTTGGATAGGCCTCATACTTCGGGTTTTCTGTAAGGCCAGTAAAAGCTGGAGATCAAATAGAAACACAGCACGAATATAAGTATTGTTATTCATTTTACATGGGAATTTGTAATGGTTGATATTGTATTAGATAATAGTTATAAAACCTGCTTTTATTGGTTCAGAGATTTAACAATTAAGAATTCTAATGTGATCCAATACCCAATTTTGCTCTTTTTCTTGTTTTTTTTTTTTTCTCTTTTTTTTGTGTCTTTTTTTGTTTGATTGTTTATTTATTTGTTTGTTTCTTCTTTGCATGCATGCACAAGAAAAACTGCATGCATTTGTCTTCCTGTCAGACAGATCTTACTTTACTTAGAGCAATTCATTTTGAAATTGAGTAATTTCAAAAAAAGTTATGTATATATATAAAGAAATATGAATAAAGACCTTATATTTCAAGAAACATTCAGAACACCAGTTTGCATTTAGTTACTAAAAAGTTATTTGCCTTTAATAAAACCAAGTTACTGGTTTGGAAAAATATTTTTTCATTTTTCTTCACTTTCCACCAGTGCAAATATCTTATTAACTGATACATATGTGCCCAAAATTTCTGACTTTGGACTTGCAAGAGCGTCTGTAACATTTACACAAACCATCATGACTGATAGAGTTGTTGGAACAGCAGCCTATATGGCACCTGAAGCTTTGCGAGGAGAAATAACGCCTAAATCTGATATCTTCAGTTTTGGAGTAGTAAGTAGAATGTTCAAAGCCATATGAATTCTGTTTTGTGACTGGTAAAAGTGTACAGAATCAAGAATACCTGGGAACTAAGAATGAGAGAACTATCTCTGATCTATTATTTCTCCTTCCCCTGCCCCTGGTGCATGTGCTCATAAGAAAGTATTTCTGAACTTTGTTTAAAAGCATTTAACTATGTGGATCAAAACTTTGACTTTGCTAATGCACTTTCAAATGGATATCTTTAGAATGTGAATTTATGTATGAAAGACCAGAGTAAAACAACATTCTAAGTTCCAACTAAATATAGGTTGAAGTAATGTAAAACTGTTTCACTTCTTGCATAGTAATGCACAGAAATGTGACTCTGGTTGAAGATATTTAAGAAAATGATTCAAACTTAAGTCTTTTACTATATTTCAGCACCAAATGTGTGGTTCCATGTAGGATTTGCCTTAAAGCTGAATACAGTGCTTATCTAATCCAAATAAGATAACTGCTTATTATTTGGGAGAAAAATGAATCAATTCTGAATAGATTCAAGAGCCATTGACACCCTCCTTCATGGCATTTAGTTTCATGGGCAGGTAGGCCAGATAGTGTAATTGAGTATCTTGGGAGTCCTTCCATTTTGCTTTGAAGCAATGCAATATAGGATGAGGAAAAACTTCCCAAACCACACTGCTAATAAGTGATAATAGAAGTAAAGGAAGGAACACCAAACAATTGCATAGAGGGCTGTCTTTGGACAAATACAGATTCTGTGAACATTTGTTTGAAAGACTGAGGATTATGCTCCTCTTCTCAAATGGTATATATGCTAAGGGTTGTTGTATGTTTCTTCTCTTCTGATTTTTATTTTTTTTTCTCTTAGGTCTTATTAGAAATAATAACGGGTCTTCCACCAGTAGATGAAAACCGGGAGCCACAGTTACTGGTATTTTTCTCTTTGCTTTCTCCCTGTCTCCCTCTAGGATCACATCATGTGAAATCGTAGTCAGTTAACAGGTTATTAGACAATCAAATTAGTCAGCAGGAGATGCAGTTATGATAAGAGCTATTGTGTCAATGTGTGTTTTAGAAGTGAGGCAGAAACTTTTCTCTCTTGGCTGGTAGATCACTGCCCCGTCCCCAAGATCATCTCCTTCCAAATCTGATGCTTTCTTTGTTTTGATATTGTTTCTTATTGATATATACACACATACATACGTATACGTGTATGTGTGTGTGTGTGTGTGTGTGTGTATATATATATACATATATATATATACACACATATACACACACACCATTCTGCTTTATGAACATACATGTAATCCAGTTTTACCCAGATAACCTGGTAGTTCATCTTTCACTAGAGCATCTTAAAGCATTCATCTCCATTGGTTCTTTGTTTCTTACCATTCCTGTATCATTTTTCATCCTCTTCAACTTCACTAAGAATTTGCAAATACCTTGTTTTTAACCCTAGGGAAGTTGGGAATTGAAGAGCTATTCTGGGGTGTTTTGATTTTTAATGTTTAAGTAGAAATTGTCTGCTAATTTGGGAACTATATCTCCAAACTTACTCTTTTTTTGAATTAAAAATCTTATTAACTTGCTCTTTTTCATTTTGGTTTATTTATTATTTTTTTTCAAACTACTTAGTCCAAGATTTTCCTGGTATAGTTCTAATGTAAAACTTAATTATTTACTTAGTATGAAATAGAAATGACTTTTGGTTTGGTTTTGTTCCATACTATTCAATATCAGATCACTTCTAACACAGCTTTAGGAATACCTATGTACTATTAATAGAATATTTTCTCTAATCCATATCTTCTGGAGTAGTGTAATACTTATCCTGTTGAACTCTGTGATGACCTTGGAGAACTTAACACTGTGTCAAATGTAATCCTAAGCCTTATTTATTTATTTAAAGTGGGATTTTTCACAAGATAAATCATACTTTTTATTCCATTTTAGATTATGATTGGAACGTTTTTATCATTGTAACATATTTTAGGGAGCATAAAGAGAATGGTTAGTGTAAGACAACGTGACATCCCTAGCTTTGAAAATTTTAGGGTGGTTGAATGTCAGCAGTTTCAGACTCACCCTTGGGGGGGGGACAGCAGAAGGCCTGCCTCTGTTCACTGACTTGTCTGTGGTATTCCTCAGACAGTATTTGTGATTGCCGATAACGTAGTTCAAGTGCGTTGGGGCTGGAAAGTTTGGGACTAAAACCATCAGATTTGAAAATTGATTTCAGACTAGAATCATAGAATGGCTTGGGTTGGAAGGGACCTTAAAGACTATCGAGTTCCAGCCCCCCTGCCCTGGGCAGGGACACCTTCCCCTAGAGCAGGTTGCCCAGGGCCTTGTTCTACCTGGTCTTGAACACCTCCAGGGATGGGGCTTCCACAGCTTCTCTGGGCAACCTTTGCCAGTGCCTCACCACCCACTGAGTGAAGAATTCCCTCCTAATATCTAAATTCTAAATCTCCCTTCTTTTAGTTTAAAACCATCCCCCTTGTCCCATTATTGTTTGCCTGAGCAAAAAGTTGCTCTCCATCTTTTTATAAGCGTCCTTGAAGTATTTAAAAGCTGCACTGAGGTCACCCCAGAGCCTTTTCTTTGGACTGAACATCCCCAACTCCCTTTCTTTGTAGGAGAGGTGTTCCAGCCCTCTGGTCAACTCTGTAGCCAGCCCTGTGGTGCCATTCTAAGAGGTGCACGGCCTTTGTGGGCTGAGGGCTCCAGGCCTGGATGCAGGAGCCTCACTAGGGCAGAGCAGAGGAGGACAATCATCTGCCTTGGTTGATGCAGCCCAGGATGCAGTTGGCCTTCTGGGCTGCAAGGGTGCACTGCTGGCTCATGTCAAGCTTTTAGTCCACCAGAACCCCCAAGTCCTTCTCTGCAGGGCTGCTCTCAATGACTTCTTCTCTCAATCTGTGCTCCTTTCTGTCTGGGATTGCCCTGACCCAGGTGCAGCACCTTGCACTTGGCTGTGTTGAACCTCATCAGGTTCATGTGGGCCCACTTCACAAGTTTATCCAGCTCCCCCTGGATGGCATCCCTTCCTTCTGGTGTATTGATTGCACCATGCAGCTTGGTGTCATCTGCAAACCTGCTGAGGGTGCACTCAATCCCACTGTCCATGTCATTGATAAAGATATTAAACTGTACTAGTGCCAGGACAGACCCCTGAGGGACACCACTTGTCACCAGCCTCCATCTGGACATAGAGCCACTGACCACCACTCTCTGAGTGTGGCCTTCGAGCCAACTCCTTATCCACTGAATGATGGTCCATCCTTCATATTTTTCTAATTTGGAGATCAGGGTGTCACGTGGGACCATATCAAAGGCCTTAGACAAGTCCAGGTAGATGACATTGTCTGGTTTTTCCTTGTCAACTGATGTAGAAGTTTCCTTAGAGTAGACATAGCAGCCAGTGACCAACTGGTGGAGGAAGGCATTAATCTCCAGAATGAGGCCTTACGAACTTGATAAAAAAGAAAAGTTACTTGTTCTTATGCTTGCCTACTTGTGGGTTAGTAAGTAAACATGGGTACTTTGTTACTTTTTCAAGAGAAGCAGCCTGATAAGAAACTGTGCTAAGCCTTGAATTGTTAATTGAGCCTTGAATATTAAAGTTGTATGACGCAGCTAAAAGGAACTTGCTATGCAATTGTGTTAACTCAGAGATAAACGTACTGTACACTTCTATCACACACTATAGTCTCATAAGTTGTTTCTGAAAATATTGATGGATAATTATGCAGCCAAACCACTGCCATTATTCTTTGTCTAGAAACGTGGTTGCAAAAATAAGTGCAGAGCCCTGAAAAGCAAGTTTTCAAATTGCTACTGTGGAATATATGATCTTCAGATGCTTACCATGTTATCTGTTCATTGCTTCAAACTCTCTTGCAGTTAGGTATCAAAGATGAAATTGAGGATGAGGAAGCAACTATTGAGGATTATATTGATGCAAAGATGCATGACTGGGATGCAACTTCAGTTCATAAAATGTATTCAATTGCTGATCAGTGTCTGAACGAGAAGAAAAACAGGAGGCCAAACAGTAAGACGGTATGTAGCTTTTCAGATTGAAGGCTTATTTTTAGCCTTTTTTGTAGTTACAGTGTCAGTTATTTGTACTTCTCTCTGTTCTTTTGCAGGTCCAGCAGCATCTACAAGAGATAAAAGCTTGACATATGTTTCTTCTGATACACATGTTTTCTAAACAATAGAGACCAGTAACAAACGCAGACTTCTATCAGCACATAGTGCGACGTTATCAGCTTTTCTGCTTTCCAGAACTTTCTGGCCTGCGTATAAGGTGTGCTGTTGGCTTGTCACGATTGTGCTGTTTTTTAACTGAGCAGCATTTCCACACATCCTTAGTCACTGGACCTTCAACAGATTTTTATTTTTTTTATTTTCTGTATTAAGTTTTAGTGCTGGTACATCATCTACACAGCTTTTTAAACAAATAGATTATGAAATGGAAATGTCTTTTGATTTTCAAGTATGTCCTTGGCAAACACGTGGGACAGTTGCAGGTTAGGATGTCTTTCTGCAAATCGCTTTCTTGAGTGATCTACTAGACCTTTTTCCACTGAAGAGAAAAACATTTCATAGTTACAGTTGGTACTTAACACTGTCTTCTTGGAAAGACACAACAGTAGTACCCATTTAAAACCAACTTCTTGCTTAGCATTTTAGCTTGAGAGTTCATATTAGTGTGAGAATAGACTGGTAATGTTTGTGAATGTCACTTTTTGAAAAAAGTCTTCTCAGGATTTTTTTTATTCAAATAAATGTTGCTATCTTCTAGGTTTCAAGGTTTTATAAGTAAAACAATTACACTAATAGAAATGCAAAACAATGTATAGCTTTCTTTTGCTGAACTCAGTGTGATGACAAACGGTTTAATCTTTGTTCATAGGAAGACTCACAATTAATATTTTATGTTTTAGAATAAGATTCTATATGAGATATTGCAAATACAGATGGTTTATTTTGTTAAAAGAGACCAATATAATGTTGTTAGGATCAATTCTGCCCTCTCCTTAGGCAAATAATTAAGCTCTTATATACATAAATATAAGTAAATATTAAAAATATACATTTAAAGGCATTGCAAGCTTTCAAAAAGCAGAAAGATCGACAGATCAAAGAAGACTTCATTCTACTTTTATTGAGATTCTAGATACTTTGGACTACCTTTGTAAGTGAAAAAGGTTAGTTTCATATAAACCTCTTCTTGTTCTTCAAAATTTTCTTGACAGCTTAGGGATAGGAAAACAGTTTGGCATACAGCTAAACTAAGATCTATGATCATGGAAAAAAATTAAACAGAAAAGAATCTGACTGTATTTAGGGGCACATATTGTTGCAGAAGGCATATGATTTCTAGCACTTGTTTTTATAACATTAGAACTCTGGTTATTAAGTTATTCTTTATTTCCCTTTCAAAATGACAGATTAACCTAGAAAACAGAATCCACTTAAACCATTTCTAGTTTTATTGAGTATAAACATTAAAAGCTGTTTAACATAAATAAAAACTGCATTATGACTGTAAATGCTTATTCCAGCTCTTAAAACCTTTAGTCTTGGAAACAACGTGCATTCTATGTTGCTTCTGTTTCTGATAATAGCATTATGGTAACCTCACTGCATGGAATAAAGCTGTACAGCTTTGGACCAGGGATAGCGAAGGGGGAAAAAAAAACACCCTGCTATAAACTGGAATGAGAATAAAATGCATTTAAGTCATTCTTAAAACAACTATTCCAGCTGTTACTTGAAGGCTTTCTTCTAGATAATTTCTGCATTTTATTGTTCCCTGGAGCTCAAATACATCTGTATTGTTGCTCCGAAGTTGGTTTGTCATCTCCCTGATGAGTGCTATTCGCTGCTGGTATTGTAGAACAATTTTGTTCATGTACCAGATGTGATGTTCTAGGTACAAGGAGCATTGTTATCACAGGTGTGTGAGTTAATGTTCTTACATCATAGTGCACCTGTGAGCTGCCTCTTTGGGCTGCCTGCCTGTTAGCATCTAAGTTTTGCTGATAGTTCTCCTCGCTCACTGAAAATGAGGCATGTTTGCAACAATTTCAGTTAAAAAAATAAACTATAAAAATTGAGCTCTTTTCATAGTGAGGAATATCCCCGTGAGGAATAAAGGTATGTGTTAAGTGAATGTAGCTAGCTTATCTGTTTTTCTATTATTCACAAGTTGCAAGGAGAGGGGACCTTCCCTATCCCCCAAGATTTTTTGTTTTTTTAAGATCTGCAGATACTAAACCCAGCACCTATAGCCAATGATGGGCTAATAGTAGCTGACTTCTGCTTCATTTATTCCCTGCAAAAAGCATTAAACTATCCTAGGCTGCATCCTTTACATTAATTACTATACTAAAGCTTTCTGTGACAGAAGTCAGTGAATTGGTCGTTCGTGTTCTTGGTGAATAAAGGAATGATGGAGCTGGAGGTGAGAAAAAACTTGGTATAGCTGCTAGTAGCTGGATATATTTTTTTTTTGTCAGCTGTAGTATTTCATATTCTTGCTGAAATGTTAAGAATTGCTGCACCTTTGTATTCGAGATGGCTAGTGGAGAGTTGTATTAAACACCCACTGAACATAAGGCAAAGTGGCTTTTGTTCAAGTTGTCTGTGATATTCATGCTCACATACAGCATACCTCCTTCCTCTCTTACCCGTGCCTCTTCTAGGAACTATCTTTTTGTACAGCATTTTGCATTAAAATTACTCTTAAACTAGTTCAAAACATCTACAAATTTCCTCCTTCCACCTGCCAAACTGCCCTATCATCCCTTTTCCCTGTGGCGATGTGTTGGCAGGACATTTAAAAGACAAGCCAAACCACTAAGTGTTCTTTAGGAAGACTACAAGCAGACTAGTTCTTGGCAGTTTAGAGAAACATTTATGAAACATCACCATTTGATCATTTAATTTTAATACCTCATGCTGAGCAAATAACAGCGGCTTGAACTATTAGATTACTAATCAACTACTTCAGCATTTTAAAAGAAAGTTTTCTGAAGCAGTTTGTTGTTGAAAGCATAAAAAGCCTCAGGTGTTAAACATACTTGGAGCCTGCTATGAAGGCTTCCATAAAACAACAAGAAAGTAGCTGTATAACAGAGCATATAAGGATTCTTCTTCAGTAGCAAGAATCAGAAACTTGGTTCCTGCCTACCTCTGTTCTTATCCTGCAGTCACTTCCTTTTTTCGCCTGTTATACACCATGATGATAAAGTATGTATCTTTGTTAAAGGGAGACTATGAAATTATTCAGACAACACTGAACTAAAGCATCAATCTTTATTTATAAAGTAGATTACAAAATAGATAAAGTTACTTTTAGCATCTGAAGGTGGTTTTCATTGAATACATAGACAGCATAAATCAAAAGTTTCCTTTATCAATGCATTTATTCAACTAACAGACCAATTATTACCTTGGCTAGTTTCATAACCCCCTCACAGGAGATTTGTAAGACCAAATTGTCCCTACTTTGCAACATAGACACTTCAAAAATAATTATATGTCATGTTAATTTACAGCAATTAAATAGCTTGTGATGTAAATGCAAGCAGCTGCATTGCTTTTGGGCTTTCTGAAGGCCAACAATAGTTTTAAATGGACACTTTCAATTATTAAATTACCAGAGACAGTTTAAGAAATAACTTTTTTTTAATGCCCTCGTAGTGTGCTGGCTCTGAACATGTCTTAACAGTAGTAGTGTTATGGGAGGCAACTACACAGATGTAAACATGATAGATCTTACAAAAAGATCAGAAAAGCTTCTTATTGCTGTGTCAGGAGAATAGCTACAAGAGGCCTGAAGAGGCAGCTGGCAGTGCAAGACTTCGTGCAATTTAAAGAGAAGTGTCTGTTAGAGCAGGCTTTCTCTTTTAGGGAAAAAGTGAGAGGGAACCAGGACATTACTCTGCTGGCTGGTCGAGGGTTCATACACCCACATGAAATATTTTAAAGTAAAATAACTTAAATGTCTGGTTTGGGCTGAACTCCACAGCAGCTCATTGTAAACTCCCTCACATAATCACTTAACCAGCTCTGGCCATCCTCCAGATTAAGCTTTCTACTTTCTATCCTCATCTACCTAGGGCAGGATTAGAAGGAAAAAAAAAAAAAAAGAAGGAAAACAACAAGAGCAAAAACAACAGCAACAACAGAAACAAAACATGCATATAACCACAACTGGTCAAACTGTTCATTATTTAAAACAGTTCATATTAAAAAGCTGAACTTCTTTACTGGCTCAAATGAGTGTAAAAAAAAAATGTGCACTCGTGGCATGGTTGACACATGGGCAGGAATATTAAATTCAAACAAAAAGCCCTCTTGCAGTAATTTTCAACTGCTACAAGTCAAATGTTTATCTTTAAAAAAAAAAAAGTGCTGAAATGATTCAGACTTCAAATTAAAAAAAAAAAGCTAGTTATAGTGTATGTGCTGCATACACACTAACCATGTTTAAAAGCCATGACACTTGTCTCACCAGTAGTACACACCAGAAACGTCCCGAGGACCAGCTCATTGCCCTAGACGGTAAAGGCAAGAGACAGAAGAAAGAACACAGCAGCTAAGGGCAAGCAGGAGATTATCTGAGGATCGGGAGCTATTGAATTGGATTGATGTAGTGTATAAGATTAAATGAAAAAAGCTGAGGTGTCAGATTCCTACTGCATATAAACAACACAGTAAAACCAGCAACTATTGCAACCTTCACATTACATAGTGCAATCTCAGTAACAAGCTAGTATCTCCAAATGACATAATACATAAGATAAAACAAATTTTATCAGGAACTAGTAGTGTCAGCCTTATTTCCCTACAGAACTATGTTAAACTGAGCTATCCTCCACCAGGTAAACACATGATTCAGCTATACAATGTATACAACCAGCACCTAAGATAATATGCGGTGAACCAAGACTCGCAGCTCCCATGTAGCTCTAAAAATAATAACAACAATAAAAAAAAAAAATCAAAAGCTCAAAGCTCACATAAAAGATACTAAAAAGCAAGTCCCCACTGGGGAATATAATCTATCCTTTAGAATTTGTCTCATTACACAATTTTAAATATTTAAGTTCATCCAATACTTGATTTCCAAATCTATTTATTCTTTAATCTCCTTGTTAAAATCTATCTTTCCTCTTCCTACTAAATAGATAATTCATGGTTCAATCAAGTTTAAGACTCTTCTGGCTAATTTTAGAATTTAGAAGGGAAGCAGAAAACAAACAAATGCCACAAAATCCTACTCAGGTGCTGCCAGCAGTTTTTCAAGACCCCGTTGGATTTTGTTTAAGATTTAACTTACTATTAAAGTTCAAACATTTAGGAAAAGTAATTTTCAGAATACCTTTAAAGTTGCAGTTGATAATGGAAGAGCACTAGGCTCTCAAGAATAAATCATCATTATGAAACAAAGTAAATCTATTTCCATTTTTAATGAACTTGCACAGTTTTAGATCCAAGTGCACAGATAGATTATCAATCATTTATTAGAAACTTTACTCATATCACTTTGAAAGCAGCTCCGTAATCTACTGAGTATACTGACTGATGCACTTTTAATCACATTTAACTTGGTCATTCAGTACTTAATATATAAGTCTTATGAGTGGTACAGAAGTCTGGAAAAGCTGTAGTGGTTTTATGTTAGATTACCTTAAGAGACAATTCCACTAAGCTGGTCATGAGTTTGAAATGACCACGCTTTTGTGCAGGAAAAAAAAATTTAAAAAAAAATCTGCTACTCCTGAGCAAGTACTCACCATTAATTGACAGATAACAGATTTTTTTTTTTTTTTTAAGTAGAACAGATTAATTAAAAACACCAACAACCCATCACATCAAAAACAAAAAAATCTTCTGCTCTGTTATTGTCCATGAGAGCTACCAGAAAGAATAATGATTTATCTGGGACAGTGCTAGATAGTGCTTCAGCTCTTCACACAGGTGAAGTCTTACAGGTTTCAAGAGGCTACTCATATGGATACAGGTTCGTTATCTAGGCATACAGCTCCTACTTACCCACAGAAAATATGGGCTTAATAGTCTTGTCTGTGAATGATCACATGTATTGCTATTAAATAATGAATTCTAATTTAAAATAAAAGGATACTAGCTTATTTTTCTTCCTCTACCTTTAAAATAATCAACTCTTCCACATGTCATAAAATATGGTCAACAAATATAATCATGTAACAACATGGGAAGCATCGAGGTCAGAAGAGGGGAGAGTAAAAAGAGGGTTTTTTTCCCCCTAGCATCTATGGATGGAATGATTTCAGTTCATTAGCAAAAGTCAGATTTTTTTTAAAAACTGTAATACCCTATAATTAATGCAAACGACAGTTTCTAATCACTAGATGTTTCAGTCTCTGCTGGACCTCTGATCAGTCTTCGTATTCCCCTCTTCCCTGCAGGACCTTTTGGTTTAGCAAAACTTTGTTTGTGTGCGTGTTGTTTTGGATGAACCTCTTCATAAAGAAAGTCAGCAGTTAACTCATCACCATTATCAATTTCAATCTGGAAGAAAAAAAAAAAAGCAGCTTATAATATTACTTATACTCACCTTATACATTTAATTACATTTAGAAATTTTGCTGAAGCTCCGACTACTGTATTAAAACCAGTATGTACAATAATGTTCAGAGTCTTATATGAAATGTTCTCAACTTGTGCCTAATCACCTCAGAAATCCTGGATAGTCCTTCTGAGAATCAACTATACTCTTAGCAGTTTTGATGCAAGTGCATTTTGATTTAATCAGTTCTTCCTTAAATATAAGCACAACTACATATCCCAAAACTCCTCCTGCTCCAAGCTTTAGCACTGCATACACAGCAATAACTAGGAGTACACACTCCATGTGGAAACAAGTGTTTATTAGTCCTCCGTAAGAAACTTCCTTAATAAAGCAGCATGTGATCTTTCAGAAAATTTCCTTTGTTTATCCTCTCCTCAAAAGTAGAAACTTTTCATTTTTCCAGTGTAATCTTCACATTGTAAGAATTAAAGTTTTCAGACACTTTCTAGTGAAAAAAATTAACCTTGTGAAAGCAATGCGTATATATATATAGCTGTCTCCTAGAGTGCAGAAGTTGTATAAACAGCTTATACAACTCGTGGATTACTGCAACTCAGCAAGTATTCATGCCAGGGAAAAGCCAAAATAAATTTAATTAACAGAGTTTGTTTTGTTTTGTTTTAAATGTAGGAATATAAACCTGAAAGAAAACACTGTTCTGAAGCCAAACCCCGGTTTTTAATTGCATGAATTTAGAGTTCAGACAAATGCTTTGGCCCTGTCCTGCTGAGCATTGAACACTTCATGGCCTGCCAACCGTAGCACTTGATGGACTTGTCAGCCACTGTATTGCTGTTACAAGTACATGCTTCACAAAGAGGTCTGCAGGACTTTCAAGAGTCCCTTGGTACATGTCTCATCTAAAGACATTTCTGAGAAATAGCAATGTATAAATACATGTGCTGATAATCTACTTAAGTTACATCAACACGATAAAAATGGCTAGTGACAAGTCTACTAGTTTTTTTTCAGGTAGACAAAAACCCCACTGAAACCAAGCCTCAAAATCCTTCTAAATTTACAGCACAAGCATTAAGAATGTAACCATCAGTCATATATTTCACAACAAATGGACCACTACTGTGGCCTCTGCTCTGGAAGTGAGAAACCCTTGTTGTCACTTGTTGTGTTGTTGTCTTTACAAAGTGGAAAGATCAGCTTACTCACACGTCCTTGTTTGCCCCATCAAGGACTCCTAAAATGCAGTTTAAGTTCCAGAACTGCTGCTTGATTTTTTAGTTTGAAAATCATTATATAACCTTGGCCTTAAAGGAATTTAATGTTCAACAACAATGTGCTGTGGTCCAAAGAATAATAGGCCTTTGAGTAAGAAATCATGTTACTTGTAAATAGTCCTTCAAAGTACTCTCAGACACTGTTGATGCAGAAGAATAAGTTTACTAAATCTATGAAAGTGTAGAAATTACGAACCAGACAAAAGCCCTGAAGCTAAATCAACAAGTATTTCTTGTTCAGGACAAGTTCTTATGCAGATCTTTAATAACTATGCAGAACTTTTCATTGTTTACAGAAAGTAGTGGCAGAGATAATTATGGTTAAGAATATTAAGAAGGGAACTGAGGGATGGAAAAGAATACCAGTATACCCAGTGTACTTACCTTTCTAATTATTGGCATCCACAATTGTCTTTCTACAATTTCTAAAAGCGGACTTTTACAACTAGAGTATAGCATTCGTTCTCTTATGCTACAGGTGTATCCTGGCATGGAGTAGATGAAAACTGCAGGAAAAAAATATCAGAACAAAAATAAACCGTATCAAAACCTGTATCATAGAATCATATACAGCAGAAAGACATTGCAGAGTAATTGTGTAGTCTGAAAGGGAAGATGTCCCGAACAGTTTAGGATGTTTTGCTCCAGCAAGTATTTAATTTCAAAAGAGGGGGCATCTTTGTTTTTTCACATGGCAACTGATTTATGCATGTTCATAATCAGAAGGGATAATTCTCTAGTTTCTAAACACAGTGACTCTTCAGAAGTCAGTTTCACAACCAAATGACCCTGAATTTTATGATTGCATTAAGCGGTCAGATTCCTGCATCTTTCTCTCTGCCTCAAGATTATTAAACTATTTGAAACAAACCAATGCAAGTTTACACTGGAAAATTTTCTCATACCTATGGATTCCAAATAGTCTCCTTCATGGGCGTGCTTATAGAGGAAAAAGTGGTAACGTGCAGCGTCCTTTGGAATTCTTTTTGGCAAGTCCTTCAGTTCAGTATGAAGTGTGTTAGCCAAAACAATAGTTTCATTTTTCATATCAATTTGCTGTTAACAAAAGAAAAATGCATATAGTTAATACACAGAAAGGAAACCAGAGAATATGATAGGATGGAAAAAAAAATATTACAGAATGGTAATACATCAGTATCAACATATATTGTTCAATACACAGGCAATCTATTTAGTACTCACTGTTTAAAATATTTAAAGTATTTTATACTTGCCAGTTGCACATAATTGAGTTGCTTATTTTTCAATTTCTCCAAAGCGTGAATAGCTTCTTTAGCAATGGGGAATGCTACTCCTTGCAGTGTTTGATGCTTGGTATCTACACCAACATCCGTTTGTACCTGGAACACAAGTCAACTGAAATGTAAGCAGAAACTTCTGCAAGCATTTTGTTTCATGCAGTAACTGATGATGCATCGCATATGGCAACACACAGAGTTAGGAGTAGCTATTCTGAGAATAAGCCACACTGAACCATCATCCACTTCCGGAAAAGAATTGCATATTTTATGATTACATTTTGCTTACTTACCTTAAAAAAAAATCATGTTAGCTTTGTAAAACCCACAGAATCACAAGAGAAAAAAACTGACCAAATTTCAAGGAAGCTCCAAGTTACATTCTGGTACAAAGATACAGTAAGCCAGGAGCTTGATTTTCATATGCTATGCTTTTGAACTGACAATGTTGTTTGTAAACTTTGCTATATCTTGAACACTTTTAGATCAAAACATAGAAATATAATTTTTCAACATTCTGGGAGGAAGAGAGAAAAGTTATGTCTTATTAGAGAAACTAATCTTCTTGAAGGAAAAAACAAAGCATCGTCCCTCCCTTCCTGTTTAGCATCCTTCTCCCAAAATCCTACACCAAAAAGAAAGAAAACAAAAAACAAGCAACGAAGTCTCAATCCTTGACTTCTAGGTGTAACACAAAATATAAAATTTGATGGTAACTGCAAGCTAGATAATCACTTGTGATCTGGCTATGTTAGTCACAAACTATCTGAGATAAAAGGACAGTTGCTTTAAAGCCGCTTCTCAAGAATTTATGTGGTGTATTTTAACGTTCATGTACAGTTTCTCAGAAAATGAGCCCTGGCTTACAGTCTTTCCAAGTCTAAACTTGTCCAAGTATTAGCTTTTGAATGTCCCAACTTTCCTTTGTAATTTTACAAATGCAGTTAACGTTGCTAAAGAGGCAGCAAAAAGCCAGACAGAAAAGCACACAAAATGGAAAAGTATGGGTTTTAGATCTAACGTCTTACAGCTGCTCAGCTTTAATTAAAAATAGATAATGAAATATGCAACAAGAATTAAAACAATTAAACACAAAGACACTTGAGACAATACTAAATTATGCTTCGTATTTTAAAGGACAGTTTATCATTAACAAAGAAGGAAGAAACAAAAAGAAATGGAGGAGCTTACTTCTGTATAAAACTAATAAAGTTATTAACAAGATTATATGACAAATATTTGCAAAATATATCTGCATAAAAGCCCAACTAATAAACCTTATAAGATTGGCATTACAGAACAAAATGTAATAAAACGTATTAAAAAACATAAAAGACAAAGACATTGAAGTCTCGGGACAGTAATATGAAGAGAGTAGCCCAGCATCCCGATCTATGGAAAGGATTTAAATCTACTTGTCTACACTGCAACATATTTCAGCCCACTAAAACAAAACACCCAAGCCACTTAAAAAAATAATTAAATCACACTGCAAGATTTGTTCATGATGACTGCTGAGAGGGTGATATGGCAGATGAAATTTGATGTGAATAAATGTAAAACAACGTATGTGGAAGGAAAAATGACCTCTCTTCTACTCGTACATGGGGTTGAGCTAGCTACTACCCTTCAGGAGCAATACCATGCAGGTCACACAAAATATTTCTCTGAAAATGTCAGCTCAGTGACCAGCTTTGGCAAAAAAAAAAAACCAAACATCAACAGTAACAAAATAATAATAATAAAAACCCACCACTAACCACCCATCCACAAATGAAATGTTATGAATTGTTAGTAAGAGTAGGGAACAGGACAGAACAACTCATTACGCACTGTAGATACCAGTAACATGCCCGCATCTTGAATACCACATGCAGTTCTGCCTTCCCCATCCCTCCTTTTCATAAATTTTATAGAAGAACTGGAAAAACTGCAGAGAAAAGCAAAAGGATCAGAAGTATGGAATGTCTTCTTTAGGAGGAACAAGGACATGGATTAGGACTCCTCTGCCCAGAAGAGATAACTGATTAGAAATACGGAGGTCTTGTGGACATACTGGGGAATGGGGGAAGAAAAGAACGATAAAAAACTTTTCTCTGCCTTCCCTATGCAGTCTGTAGGGGTATCAGAATCAGCTAGTAGATAGCAAACTGCAGTTCTTCACATAATGCTTTGTCAAGCTGTGGGATACACTGCCACAGGATCTGTGGCCAACAAAGCTTTACATGGATTCAGAAGAATGACAAGACTAGATGATGGATGAAAAAAAAATTAAAAACCAATTACATAGTAAAACATCACGTCCTGCTCAGAAAGATCCCTACCTGCAAAGGCTGAGGCAATGGGCGAGTACTCAGAGGAATTATTATAGCCTCTTACCCTGCTCTTACACCCTCCTCAGATTCCTGCTCTTGCTCACTTAGGGTCTTGACAGTAGGCTAGGTAAGTAACGTCTGAATAGTAATAAGTAATTATTACTATGTAAGAAGTAATTAACTAAATAAGTAATTCAGTGAAATACTTCTTGGGGTAATTACAAAAGAATATAAATGTGCAAACCTCATTTTTTTATTTTTAATATCAGAAAGCTTTTAGTTTGCTGAAGATAAAGAAGGAAAGTTAATGGAATGCTGCTTCAGTGGCAGAAACAACAAAGATACAAATGACACAAGTTAACCTACTGCAGGATGCTTCAAATAAAGCCAAAGTGGCAGCAATTTGCAGTTTATTCATCTCTGAGAAGTACAGCTATTGCTCCTGAAGTTTCATTAGAGCACATAAAGTATTAGCCTGCATGAATCAGCTGTTAAACATGACGCACACAGGGCATGGAAGACGATACTAATACCAAGAGTAAGTGATCATTGACACCACATACATGTAAGTTTTACACTTTCTTTTTTTTAAAAGCTCACGAGGTAAAGTACAGTGTTTAGTGATGATGAGAGCATTTCTGCATTGAATTGATCAAAAATAAAGATAGAAAATGACAAAAGATGCCAGTCACAAAAATAATTGTTAATAAACAACACAGTTGCAGCAAAAGCATGCTAGAGAGTGCAAATACTAGAGAACATAAAGAGCTGCGTTTAACATGATGGTTTGCTGGCATCCAGCTGGAAAGCAAAACAGATTTCCCAGTGGCTGTAAAATATATGCCTAAAGAACTAATAAGATCAGCACAAGGCTTATTAATACATGTCTGAACACAAACAAGAGATTGAGTCATGGAAAAATGTGAGAAAAGAATCCTCTGAAATGCATCAGTCACCAGCTAACCAACAATCATCAAATTATTTGGTTAAAGGCATTTGCTGGAAATCTTTCTATAAGGCTTTTGTAGCAAAAACAGATCAGTCTTTTAAAAGGCCTAGCTACTTGCTTTGGATTTCTGGTTTTGGTGTTTTTTGAACTTTAAGACTGATAAGAAGTAAGTCAAAATAAAGACAAGTAAACTGGTTCTGGCAGCTCAGGAGGGGAAGCTTCATCCAGGGATAAAGGAGGCTGAACCATTCTTTGGGATTACTCACTGCAACAGTTGCTATTTTGCATCTTCTCTACCATTTCTGCCACCATGTGAAATGCACCTTGGCAATCACAGAACGGTTGAGGCTAGGTCTCTAGAAGTCCCTTTCTCCAACACCCGCCACCCAAGCAGGGACACCCAGACCAGCCAGTGCTCAGCCCCCCTCACAATAAAGCACATCCACTGATGTTTAAAGCAACCTAATGAACAAAGCTGTAACCACTAAGCCTCCTCAGCCTCTGACCCAGACACTAGACCTTGCCAACTCAGCAAGATCACACTGCTCTGTCTCCAGCCATCATCATCCTGCAACCTCAACTCAGAGGGAGAAATTTGGATTCTCATCTGCTTAAGCTTTCTGAAAATTTTCTGTTCTGCCCTTTTTACCCCAGAAAGACTTATTCCTAACAATATGGTCCTAACAATATGTTAGGAACTCTGAACCCAACACCCCAAATGTGCCCAAAGACACTGTAGGTACCTCGTTAATCTTAATTTGTCGAAGCTCCTCTTCTGCTGCAGTCAGAGGCGCAGGGGCAGCCTGTGATATCAAGTACTTTTTATATCCATTCAGCGAAACATCATCCTGAAAGCACAATATCAGTATTCTTCATTTTTTGATAATAAAGGCTTTCTTCAAGACAGTCTATGCAGCATAAATAAGCAGTTATTTCCCATACAGTTATGTTCATTTTATTTGAACAGACTGCAAGTGTACATGCATTTGCAAATTGAACTTGGCTTCCTGAACAGCAGGATCCGCTGGGCTGCTCTGTACCCAGTTGTACTGTGTGCAGAATTTCCACAATTACCCCCTAATTACCTTGCTAATTCAAAAATTAGTCTTAATGAAGACTGGGGTATGTATGAATTTATTCAGCTTTCTTGGACTGAACATCACAGAACTGCCACAATTCTTACAAAAAAAAAAGCACATATTTTGTTACAAAACCTGCATGCTCAGACCAGTGGCTGATTGATAATTTTCTACCTGAAAAAAAAAAATGGAAACAGGAATACTACCTCAGGACATAACACTGCCAACTGTTTAGGACGGAAATTCACAGAACTGATAAATTCTGATGACCACTTTGGGTAAGTTATTAATTCTCTGTGTCAGTTCTTTCCCCCTCCAAAGATGCTGATACCAGAGACAAGTATTGTTGTGCTTAAACAATTAAGGTTATCACTCAGAAGAGGGCAGGATATGACTTTATAATCAAGTTCTTGGCCCAACACAATGTAACTGCTGAGCTCACTGTCTTTGCTGAAGGAGGAAAAAGGAAGCAATAACTGATCTCTAGCTAATGATCAGTTTTCATGATAGCTATAGAAACTCTGTGTCTCTGAAAAAATCCAACTTGTGTTTGTTTACAAATGGCAATGGATCAAGAAGTCAACACTTAATATGGGCAAACTGGCAGACATCACAATCAGCTTAGACTTGTGTCCTAAGGAAACCACGGTAATGCAATAGCCTCAGATTCCCTTACATGCGCAACACTTGCAGGCTTTTCAACATTCCTTGGAAGTTTGTCAGACTTCATACATGCACCTTCCAATTATCTTACCATACTGAACGCCCAACTATTAGTATTTTCACTGAACAAATCATTAGCTACTAAAACTCTTTCCATAAATGGCAGACATGGACTCAAGTAACATTTCACAGTCAAATTTTAACGAACTGACAGCTTCATATCCTCGGTTTAAGACAAACATTTGTTTTCAGATGTTTGAGTCTTACAGATAGCTGTTCTAGCCCACCTCTGATTCAGACCCATACATCCAGAATGACTTTTGCAAACAATTGGCCTGAAAGTTTTCGATGTTATGGCATTTTGAGGATCCACATTTATGCACTGAAATTAAAGGATTCTCCTGTTAGTCCTAGTTTATTTAGTTTTAACATTCGTTCAAAGCAAGGACATCTTAGCCTGAAGTTGTTAAATAAAGTTAATTACTTTTTCAAATGAGAGCAATTACATTTTAACACTGGAGTAATACACATAGCTTTTAACCTTCTTTCTCCTTCATCAGGAAAGAACAGAACCACCACAAATTTTTACCCGTAAAACCAGCAGCTATTCCAACTATTCCTTAGAATAATGTATTGACATTAAAGGGAAGAACATACCTCCACTGTTCCAAATACTTCGTCCTTAATATGACCACCTCCAAATTCTTTCTTGAGTGTTGCCCGGGTTGCTGCATACAACATTTTTTGACGAACCTAGTATATCAGAAAACAGTGTTGTTTTTTTTTTTTTTAATATTTTTTTCCTCTTTAGTGTACACTGAGAATCTAGCATTTTGGGGTACCAAATCCATTAACAAACACCCTTCTTGAACAACTATTTTAAGAGTTGAAAATGAGGTTTGAAGTTGTACTTCTTAATAACAAACAGAATCACAGAATGAGCTCTGGAGCATGATATTAACGTATGCTATTAAATTCTCAAGTGCAGAATGAGACATTTTAATATGCGTTATTATTAAAGTAATTCCAAAACTAAATTGCAGCTTTAGAGTATTACCTTTAAAAAATAAAATAAAATTTAAAATAACAACAATAATAAAAACATAAAACAAGAAACAGAGCACAATCCTTACTAATTTTAAACGGGGAAACAAACACACAATGATTTAGATCATTTGTTGCTGGTCTGTGTACTAAAGGACACAACAGATACAGAAAGAGCTAACTGCAAATAACCCACCAGCTCTACCATCTTTTGGTAGCTCTACCTTCTTTTGATTTGGTAGTGGCTTAGTTCAACTACAGAATGCAAAAATGAAATTTTCTGGAGGCAAATGATCTAATGGTGCTCCCTATCAATTTGTGTCCAACATACTCACATATTCTCCCAACAGTCCCATCTTCCCCACCATATCTCAACATCATGCCATCACATCACCCTTACCTCTTCCACCCAATCTCTTCTATGCAGTTTACCCTTTGGTCTCCAACTCCTTTCTAACTGCTATTGGAAATAGTGCAGGAATCTAGTAGTACCTTTACTTTGTCCTCCCTTGTTTCACATTCCCTGAACCTGCACATAACACCCTAGTTTCTCCGAGAAACTCCGACTTCAGTTTCCTCCCATGCTCTCTAACTGCTCACCAAATAAAGAGTACATTCTGTGGTGGGCCACAGATCCACAAGTGCCAACCAGTCGGCCAGCAAGCCAAGTAGAACAAAGAGCTTGAGCTCGAACTATAGTCTTTCTCTCTATGATGACACCAATTGAGATTTCTGTCTTATATTCTTCCTTGAATTTTCATGAAACACTGACGGAAAGATAAGACAAACAAACAGTACAAAAACATGTGTTTTGTTTCCTCCAATTAAGCTAGAAATAAATTGGATCAGCTGTACTCCATCTGGACACACAATCAGGTTCATGAGAAATGTTTCCATGGCTATCTTCTCAGAAAGTGAGGGGAAAGCTAGGGAATGCTTTACTCTCAAAATCCTTCTCATCTAGGATTTGGATCAAAAGACACTGTAGAAAAGCCATTAACAACGCGAAGCCTCCAATGACTGCTACTTACAGGAGAGTGATCAGGTGACCATGCAATGAAGATCCATTCATATCCTTGAGCATTCTGAGAATCTAATCTGTATAATATATAACAGGGTTGCTTGTCTTCAAGAAGGGGAAGAACAAAGGAGTCATAATCCTTTTCCCATGATCCAACTGGCCGCCTAGAGGATCCCAGAACAAGCTGCTCTATAACCAATAACCAAAACTACATGTTAGCAACAATATAGTTAATTTTGTTTTTTTCAAAATCAGCTATTATAATAAACAGTTAATCAAATGCTTTGTTTATAATCATGTTCACAACAATGGAAATCAAGAACACGCGATGTGAAAGCAGGTGAATTCCTGCACAAGCTGTGAATGCATACCACGTGTCATAAGACTGATGTTGTTTTTAGCATAATGTGCACTGAAAAGAAATAAAAACTGTCTTTTGCTAGTTATCTTATTTTTAAATTAAGTAGAAATAAGATGAGAGTAAGTTTTTAATTTTTAAAATTAGCATTATTGATGCTCTTACTTGCTGTACCACACTAGTGTTTGTACTTATTGTAAAAAGACAGTTGTATAGTGAAGAGTTGGGAATGAACATGTCTTTAAATGAACAGTCTTTAAATGACTGAAGTTGTTTATTATGTATAATTGGCTTAAGTCTGTATAGAATACTTCAGATGAGATTTAATTACATGAACAGCTATAGCAACAAGATTTCTCTCTTATTTATAAATCACGTCTCAGTTTTTCCAAATGAAAAATATTACTACAGTATCTTTCAAAACGTTTATTAGCTTCCCAACAAATAGCAGCCCCAGCAGCCAAAAGAGAAGCACCTTACTTGAATGGTTCCCACAATGGTTTGAGGACTATTATATTAGCTGGTATGCAAAGTATCTTTTGAGAGTCCAGGACTGAACCTCTGATAGCTCAAATGAAAGTACAGCAATATTCAAATGCCTCTAATGCAAAACTTTCCAAACAAGCCACTCTCCCACAGTAACTTTCCAAGGCACAGAGCATTAATAGCTCAGAGCAAGAGAGTATTTGGCACTTCTCTGAACTAGATGCAAAGCAGCTGAAGTCATATACCTAGACAACCAGAACATCCAGAATGTATTTGCCAATTCATAGCTCTAGGTGGTTTTATAGTCATTTGAATTTAAGATAGGAAAAAATAATAATAAAAAACCCACAGCAATTATGTTGTATAGCAGTAAGCCTGTTCTCTTACTCACTCAAATTAGCAGAACTCAATTTGAGTATTATCTATTCGCTAAGGACAGTTGCTGAAAGATCCTGCAGACAGGTGATGCAACTGTGCCTCCTCTGGGAGCATTAGAAGTTTCTTTTTGAACTGTGGAAAATAGCATTAGAGACTGGATTCTGGTTCCACATACAGACAAAAATGCACATATGTAACATATATATATATATAACATATATACACATGCATATATTTTCACACAAACATACACGCAGGTACATACGAATAAAGGAGAACATTAAGACAAGAAAAGGAAGATACTTTTTAATACAAAATGAAATCCATAAATAGGGAGTACCATCTACGTAACAGCACATTGTTTTACCTTGCCTAATAATAAAACCAAATTCAACAGTATGCCCGTGTTTGCTAACCTGTGTGGGTGAGACTTTTTACGACAGTGACCTGCCTATAATATTATTGCTGCTTCCTTGAGAGAAGCGGTGTTACATGGTGGAAAACCTCCTAAGAAAAGCAAACACAAAGAAGATAACAGCAGGTTACTTACCTAACAATAAAAGTGTGTACGTGTATTTATGTACACATGTACCTTTCTCCAACCAACAGGTTTTTCAGTGTACTATAAATGAATGAACTTTGGAACAACCAAAAACACCTCAAGGTAATGAGGTGGGTATTTGATGTACTTCCATCCAACACATGCAACAGTTCTTGGTAAAACGTAAAATGACAATTTGAATCACAGAATCACAGAATTTCTAGGTTGGAAGAGACCTCAAGATCATCGAGTCCAACCTCTAACCTAACACTAACAGTCCCCACTAAACCATATCCCTAAGCTCTACATCTAAACGTCTTTTGAAGACTTCCAGGGATGGTGACTCCACCACCTCCCTGGGCAGCCCGTTCCAGTGCCTAACAACCCTTTCAGTAAAGAAATTCTTCCTAACATCTAACCTAAAATTCCCCTGGCGTAACTTTAGCCCATTCCCCCTCGTCCTGTCACCAGGCACATGGGAGAACAGGCCAACCCCCACCTCACTACAGCCTCCTTTAATGTACTTATACAGAGCAATAAGGTCACCCCTGAGCCTCCTCTTCTCTAGGCTGAACAAGCCCAGCTCCTTCAGCCGCTCCTCATAGGACTTGAAGAAAAGCTCTAGTGCAAAAATACAGTAGCATCATACTGAAAACCTCAGCATTGCCAAAACTTAAATCCTACCCTCAGGATAGGAAAGACCTTGGTAACATTAAGTTTTGCAGAGTTCTGTTTTTTAACAATTCTATACGTAGGTCACTAAAACAACTAGGAAAATATCTTAAAAGTCAGAGAAAAATATTAAAATTTGACTAACCATTGTCAATGACTATTTTTAAAAGCCTGTATTTTCCATTTCTGGCTCCAACAAAGACGTCTTTGACATTTCCACTAGCTGAAAAAGAGAAAATAAAAGTAACCAAATTAACACATTTTACTTTTCTAGAATGAAGAATACTCATGAACATACAAACAACTTTGGAAAAGCATATACCTGGCCCTTCACTACAAAGTTGGACTGGAAAAGGAACACAAGAGTGATGTTCCCCCCTACACTCCATGTCAAATCACGTTCCAGCCACAGCATGCCACAAAAGGGTGACAGACAACATTATAAACATCTGCAGAACAGCCCTCCTTACTCACACACTGTATCATTTTCAACATTGTGAAAATTAAAGGTGACATCACATCACTGCTCTCAGGTTTCGCAGGTCACACAGCAACACAATCAAAACACAATGCAACTCAAATTACCATATCTTCATGAAGTCTGCAGGCTTAGTACAAACGTTCAGACATAACTTTATGCCTGCCAGGAAAAACTTAGAGCTTGTCTGTAAAAAACACCTGCCTTCCTGAGGACACCTCTGAACTGGGTTTGGCAGCAGAGGGCTACAAGGATGGCCCCTGTGAGAAGAGTCCGGAAGCTGCTCCATGTTAGATAAGGGCCAGTTTCAGCCAGCTCCAAAGGGACCCACTGCTGGCCAGAGCCAAGCCAGTGAGTGATGCTGGTTGGGCCTCTGGGACAGCAGATTTCAGAAAGGGAAAATAATCCTGCTGTGCAACAGCAGCTGGGACAGTGAGGAGTGAGAAGCAGCCCTGCAGCCCCCCAGGGCAGTGCAGCAGGAGGGCAGGAGGTGCTCCAGGCACGCAGCAGCAGTTCCCCTGCGGCCTGTGGAGAGGCCCCTGGTGGAGCAGGCTGTCCCCCTGCAGCCCATGGGTCCCACACAGAGCAGATCTCCACGCTGCAGCCCCCCCATGGGTGGAGGAGCCCCCGGTGGAGCAGGTGGATGTGGCTTGGAGGAGGCTGCGGCCCATGGAGAGCCCCCGCAGGAGCAGGCCCCGGGCCGGAGCTGCAGCCTGTGGAGAGGAGCCCACGCAGGAGCAGGGGTCTGGGGGGAGCTGCCGCCCGTGGGGGACCCGTGCTGGAGCAGTTTGCTCCTGGGGGATGGACCCCATGGTACGGAGCCGTGTAGGAGCAGTGCTGGAAGAGCTGCTGCCTGTGGGCAGCCCCAACAAGCTCAGTTCGGGAAGGACCCCATGGGGAGCAGGGGCAGAGAGGGACCGTGACAGAGAGGTGGAGACGAAGCGTAGGGACTGACCACAGCCCCCATTCCCTGTTCCCCTGTGCTGCTCAGGGGGAGTACATAGAAGAGGGTGGATGGGGGGGAAGGTGTTTTTAGTTCTCACTGCTCTAGTCTTTAGTAATTGACAATAATTTACATTGATCTTCCTATGCTGAGTCTGCTTTGCCCATGATGATAACTGCTGAGTGATCTCCCTGTCCTTATCTCAACCCTTGAGCCCTTTCCATCATATTTTCTCCCTCCTTCCCTTTGAGGAGGGGGGGAGTGGTGGAGCTCTGCTGCCCAGCTGGGTAAAACCACCACAACCCCCCTGAAAAGTACTGGGGAAGGCTGCCGCTCTTTGCTCACCTTTCATATCAACTTGTATCAATCTTGATAGCACTTTTTCAAATTCTGACCTATCACAGTAGGATAGGTTTACAATTAATTTACAAAAGAAGTAGCTAAAAATAAATTTCTGTAATTCACATTGACACAACACAAACATGACAGAGTTGCTTCTGTAAGCACATGGAAGAGCTGTGCTCGAGTCCTGTTACAATCACAGTAATCTCAACTGCTCTGCTTAATAATCTGAGTGCAAATCAGTTTAATTATACCCCAGACAGAGGGCTGTACAGCATTTATTGAAGAACATTCATTGCAAGCTGGTCCTTTAAGTAATCCCAAAGCACGGAGGATAGCACCAGCAAGACAAACAACAAACCAGGAAGCATAAAAAGGATTATTCAGTGACGTTGAGGCCGAAGGAACAGATGGCATCTGGCTATGTTACTGCCCATATTCAAAATATTTAAAATTCATGTCCATCTATGCAATGCCTGGGTCCGTTCTGCAATTCCAAAACAGGCTGGGGGAAGGACAGGGAGCCTTAGCACTTAAGCAGACTGAACTGCATTGGGCTAGTCCAGCCCCACCTTCATCTCAGCATTTCCCCACTCGTCAGTGCAGACCCTCACTGTGATCTGTTTTTCTGATCATCTCTGCCTTTCCCAACACTTCCACTCAGCACACATACATTACACCACTTTCTAGACCTCCCAGTTCCACTGGGATTTTTTTTGTCCTCTTCTCATCTATGATCTTTTGTTCTCTGTCCTCTTACATCAAGCCTACACAACCAAACAAGATAGACTAGTCCCTCGCACTTATACCATAACTAACAGCTCCTGAAGTAATTTTTTGAGATGAGACACCAGCTATCAAGGAACAATCTCACTATCAGTGAGATACACCCTTCCCCTGCCACAAATGCAAGGTTTTAAAATTCACAACAGAATGATATCATTTCTACCTAAATCTCTGCATAACACAAACCTCAGTTACGATTTGGTCTTGGTATCTCACCGACCAGCTTACAGTTTAATTTGAATTTATTTTCTGAAAAGCATTCATAATGATAAACACATCCATTTTCTCCATATGCACTACTGCTTCTATTAGTGAAGTTATATTTCAGTAGCAGAAATGCTTTACTATATATTTGGGAAGAAACTCTGGATATATACAAGTTCTACGTAACCTGACCTATCATCCAGCAATGGAAATTAACTGCTGCCTAGGCACTGTCCTCGACAAGATTTTTATAAAGATGCAACATACAAAACTAAGATAGACAAGCTGGTATATATTTCTTTCTTCAATGAGCAAATTCATATTAAATAAACTATTCAATATTTGAATAGTCCATTACAAAAAACAGTTAAAGGCTTCAAAGAATGGTATAAAACAGCCTGTAAACATACACACGTCAACTCCTTGCATTTACTCTGCTGCACTTTCAACGTGACTTACCTGCAGCATGCAATATTAAAATCCAATTAGGTTTATTTCACAAAAATTATTTTTAAAATAACTTGGAAGACTTGAACATATCCTGGCAAGTTTCCCTACAGCTCAATGCACCCTGACTTCTATACTACTTATTTATCACCCTGTTTGAAAGCCCAGTCCTTTCAGCATTTGCCTGGTATGTATCACTGTCCCCATTACTTCACTCCTGCTTCCAGCAAAGCACACAGCCTTGCAGCTGTTTAGGAGCTGCACCAGGCTGGTTGCTGCCACCCAGCAGTGGCACCACAAACGCTGTTCCCCTGCCGGCTGCAGAAGCCTTCCCACAGAAAGCAGCCCTGCCTAGCAGGCTGCCCTGCATCCCGGCCTGCCGAGGCAGGATCGGTGCAGGAACGCAGCCGAGCTCCTTGCAGATCCCCTCGGAGGACAAAAGGCTGCCCGAGAAATGAAGGTGAGCTGCAGAAGAGGATTAGCAGTCCCTGCGGTAAGCAACAGGGTATTCTGCTGCTCCTCCAGCAAGATGACAGCAAGAGGAAAAAAGCAAGGGAATGAAGAGCCACTGTAACAGCTTCTCCAGCCTGGAAGAAAATAAATAAATAAAATAAAATAAGCTGTTTCAGAAGCACCTCGAGCCTGAGAAGGTGACAAACTTAAGAAGAGCAAACACCGGCGTAGAGGGGAAGGGGCTGAGGAGAGGTTAAAGGCTGCTGAACGAACGTAGCCGAGAGGCAACAAAGGGCTTAGAGGCGCAGCTCGGAGCCGCTGCGGCCGGGACAAAAGTCACCTTCAGCAATAAATGCGGGAGCGCAGACAAAGTGCAGCGCGGTGCTCACCGGGCAAACAGACCGCGAGCAAATCTCAACAACACAGCCCCCGCACCGCGCCGCCGTGCCCCCTGCAGCAACCCTGCGCCGGGGTGGGGGGGTAACACCGAGACACGGTTGCTCCTCACAGCCTCCGAGGCCTGGAAACAGAGGGGCAAAGAGGCTTTCCTGTGCATTTCCAGCTTTTTCTTGGCCTCCCGTAGCAGGGGCTCACTGGGCTGCCCTGCCGCTGGGCTCCCGGCTCCCTGCAGCTGCTCACGGCTTCTCCCCACCACCGGCCGGCAGGGACTGGCGGTGCTGGCAGTGCTGCACACACCGGCTGCCCGAAAAGCTCCGGCAGCCCCGGGGCTGCGGCGGGACGGAGGTGCCTGAAGCCGGCAGCGGGGCTCCCCCTGCCCGCAGCGGACAAAGGCGGCGCCGGGCAGCGCGCCCCGAGGGAAGGAGGGGGGGCAGTACCTTGGATGCCGGTCTGGTGGGACATGTCGCACCGCTGCGCCCGGGGCTGCCCTGTCCCGGCACGGCACGGCTCGGCACAGCCCTGCCCAACCCTGCCCTGCCCAGCCCGGCTCGGCTCAGCCCGGCCCGGCCGCCCACACGTGATGGCGCCGCCGCCACTCAGCGGTCGGAGGGAGCGCGGCGCCTGCCGGGCCCGGCCGGCCCCGAGGCGCTGCTGCCCCCTACAGCGGGGCCCCGGCGGACAGCGGCCGCCCCGCCGCCATCCCGCGGCCGGCCCGAGACGGGTGCCGCCGGCTGGGGGCGCGGGGCTGCCACGCACGGCACTGCCCTGCCCGGTTCTGTCCTGCCCTGCCCGGCCCTGTCCTGTCAGCCCCGCTCTGTGCCGCCCCCCCGAGAGGGATGAGGGCCCCGCAGACCGAAATGATTGGGAAAGCCCTCCAAGATCATCTGGTCCGACCACCCCCCTACCACCAATGTCACCCACTGAACCACGTCCCTAAGCACCACGTCCAACCTTTCCTTAAAACACCCCCAGGGACAGTGACTCCACCACCTCCCTGGGCAACCCGTCCCAGTGCCTGACTGCTCTTTCTGAGGAGAAATGTCTCCTCATTGCCAACCTGAACCTCCCCTGGTGCAATCTGAGGCCACTGCCTATCATTGTCCTATCATTACTTACCCATGAGAAGAGGCCAACCCCCAGCACCCCAAACCTTCCTTTCAGGCAGTTGTAGAGAGCAATGAGGTCTCCCCTGAGCCTCCTCCAGACTAAATGACCCCACTTCCCTCAGCTGCTCCTCATACTTGCTAGTTGGTGAAAAGAAATTAAATTAGCTTGAAAAGAAATAATTATTTCCTCTATTTCAGCATGGATCTGGTAGCTGAAATGCTTGCCTGCATTGCCAAGGTGTGAATCCAGGCAGAGAAAGGGTGCACCTGCTTCTCAGTGCGTGGCTGATCAGCACAGGCAAAGGCTTTTACATTTTTTCAGCTTGTTGAAAGCTTCACAAAGCTCCCAGCATAGGAGAGTCCTGAGTAGTGACTTTAAACCAGCTGTAAAGGTAGGTTTGCTTCTGCTAGTTGTCTTTCACAGGCACTTGTGTCCACCGGCTGAAAAGCATCACCCTCTGACAATAAAAGATGCACCCTAACTCTTCTCTAAACATTTGCTTGTGTTGTGTACCATCGTTTGCATTTTTTAATCCATGCTGTGGTCTGGCTTAGACTCCCCAGGTGAAACATACAGGCATTTATAGAAGTAACAGGATTGTGGGCACTCAATGTCCCAATGCTGATGATTCTTTCAGGTTCTAGGGAGTTGGCAGAGTGTTTATGGTCACTAACCACACAACGTAAGAAATGCTGTAACAGGGCACATCAGCTACCTAGCCCTGCGTATCTCCACAGTGGCACAGGGAATAAAAAAGGAAGAGTAAGGCAAGCATGTGGTAATACTTGCCTGGTTCGCCTTCCCAGCCTCTAGAGGAATTTCTGAAGTCAGCTGATTTCTTTGTGTTGATAGACGTGGGTGCCTGCACTTTGTCATATCCCCGGTGTGAAGACACCATGTGAGGGATTCAGTGTCCTTTTTGGGAAATGCGAAATAGCACTGTAACTGTAGTACGTGAGCAGCACCGTGTAGTGCTAGTCCAGCAAATAAGGAGTCACTACGGAGATGTGTCACCAGCTAGCAAGCTGGGGTTAACTGAGGACTGCAGCAGCTGGGGAAACAGAGAAGCTGCAGCTTATTTTCTAAGCAGAAAATAAGGGAAAAGACTTCATGTGAAAATCAAGAAATGATAGGGGGTACCTCCCAGAGAACAGCGAGGCCAGCTCTAATTGCTCTATTATACACCTCCAGGAACATAGAGGTTGTAAAATGGTAAAGCAACTCTTGGAGGAGAGCTTTTCCAAGAGCAACTAGAGTACTAGAGTTCAGAGTGGTACCCAAGGTGTGGTACTACTACAATTTAAATCATTTAACTCAAGTCTGCCACTGATTCTTTCTGTCTAACAATGTAAGTGTTTATAAAGAACTGATTTGTCTCCAGATGTACCAAAGTAAAGGATCATGAACAACACGATCCAGCTGGTCATGTGTCCCCAGGAGCGCTGGTATTGGCACAGTGTGGCAATGAGGATGCACAGCCAAAACTGTGGAGTCACGCTGTGACTGTGCTTTCAATGGCAGCCCACACTTAGGCTAGAGATACTGGAATGGTACGAGACTGTAGTGTCTGTCACCACATCAAGATCACCTTGGCTGTCTGAGGTGACATCACATCAACTCCCACCAATCTGTCAGAGGGCTCTAAAGTACAGCCGAGGGATCTTACCATCTGCTTCATATGAAACGAGCCTTGTACACATTGGCATTTCATATGAGATTTCTGGGGAAAAGGCAAACTGAAAGTCTAAGGTAGTTTCTAAAATTCTCAGTGTTTGATGTTTGACAAAACAAACAAACAAAACCATGTTGCACAGAAACAAGCAAAAACAAGTAAAGATTTTTTATCTGTTGAATACGCTCAAACACATGAATTTTAGTTTACTTTGGAGCCTTCCTAAAACGTTTTGGATGATTAAATTGCTATCCAAGTCATACAACTGTTGGGAAGAATAGAGAGGTTTATTTATTAGCATATGCGTAAGCATTAAGTTATAGTTACATTTTCTTCCCTGTACTTAAATTATTTTTTTCCAATATACATTAGTTTTTGTATCTAATTACGGCTGTGCTTGTTTTGATACAGACTGCATATTGCAGAATTTCCCAAATTTTAATAGCATTCTTCTAACTTAAATAATAAATGATGTTTTGTTTTGTTTTGTTTTTAAGAAGGAAGTATTTTTAGTAGACTTTGATACAGCAGTTTCTGTATGACTTCTGGGTCTTGTTTTCATTTTTGCTGTCTTTATTTTCTTTCCCTATACATTTATCTCTTCATTGGTTTAACAATGCACTATTCACTTCTGCTAGCTGATTTAATGCTGTGGTTATAATCTCTGTGGAGTCCTCAGTTAATTGTGTTCATAATGGTGTGCAAATATTTTCTCCTGTTGTGATGTTGCCAGGAAGGCTCGTTCCAAGTTTGACTATGATTGTCCACCTGAGAACAAATTCACATTTTTTTTTACATACAGTTTTTATTACTGCAGTCCATACCTATCTGGAGGTGATATTTCAAGCACTAAACATTTCCACCAGGTGAAGAATGATAACCTTTTTACTGAACAATAGTAAAACATAATTTTCTTGCAGTAGAGCTCCAATGCCTGAAGGTCTCTATCCTGACACCCTTTAAAGCTTAAGCTTAGATTATTTTTTTCCCCAATCAGCATGCTCTTCAAAAACAACCATATTTTCAAGAGTACTTACAGTATTAGAGAACTATTCTATCAGCAAGATAAACTTCCATCCATATAGAATAAGAATGAATATAAACTATTTCCTCTGGAGATATGTGAAAACTTAATTTCTTCTATTCTGTTTGCTTCCTGTAATCTCCATTCCCATACACCCACAGGTAGCAAAACAAAGAAATCACACCACTCCTACAGCCAGATTTGTTTATAATTTCAAGGATATAGGTGTGAAAGGTGTTCATACCAAAATGGACTGTGATTTATGAGCATGACATTGTTGCCTTTTTGTAAGTCTCAGAATGTATGATCAACCAGCATACTATGTGCAAATCAAATAAGAAGGTATTCCTTTATAATTGCTAGACCTTATGTATAGTCTGCTATTAAAAAATCTTGCTATAGGAACTCCACACTCTTTTGCCATTATAGCAAGTGTGTCTTTATTACTGTATGAAGGACATCTCTCATTTTATGTACTTAATTAAGTCTTCATAGCACTGTGAATGTATCTCTTCATTTGTTTATGCTCATAGGTACACGCTAGGTAAACAACTATTTTAGAACTAAATTATGATATAGCTGATAGCCAAGTTTGAGGCAGTAGGGGGTTCCCAGCCACTGATGCTATCCTAAAAGTTGCAGATGCTATCCTAAAAGTTTCAGACAACTGATTCTTGTAGTGTTTTGATATGCTTTGACAGTAAGAAGCAAACGTCTGGTGAAATAAACTAAACAAAGCACAATTGGTGGGAATTCCCATATTTCTTCCTGTTCTGTTAAGTGCAGAGATAAATTATTAGAGTGTTGATTCTGAATATGGTTTGCTGGTATCTTTGTCCATTTCTACCTCATATTCTCATCTGGTAAATCTGTAGACAGACACTAGACATGGTATCTACATTCTCTGTACCTTTACAGTATAAGGGGCAATATGATAGTCAAATTGTTTTATGGTCTCAGTGATTTTGAAATTATGAAATTCTTCACATGGTTCATCTTTTAATATATTTACCCTAATGATAGCAACTAACTAACATGTAAATACCACTGCAAAATCATTGTGCAAAATGATTTGTGATCCAGTCACCTTTCTTGCCACCCCGTGTTCTGCCTCCATGGTGTGTTTGAATGCATTCCAGAAGTGCATTAAACAGTATGACCGGTATCTCTGTGGTTCTTGATTTTCTTTTTCCTTTTCTCTCCAAAGGGAAATACTATTTTAATTATTTAAAACTTATGTTTTCTTTATTGATTATTGATGACAAGGTCAAAGAAATTTGTCTTGTGCATAGAGTGCACAAGAAAGAGATTTTTACCAATCATCTTAGATGAGGCTCAAAGTGATTCCTAGGTCAAAGAAAAGAAGAAAAACTTTGTAAAGAGCTGGGCAGCTCCATTAGGCCTTTGGAATAGTTTTATAAATAACAATCTCAATTTTAAATGTATCAAGGGATAGCTTCTGTCTGGGTGCCTTCTCCCCAGACCATTATAAGCTTGGCCATAAACATTAAGATTCTTAAATCTGAGTGGATTCTGGGGGAAAACGGTACAGAAAATGGAGGCAGGGCATGATCCATTCCAGTAGGGAGAGTGGCTAGAGATGTACTAATTATTTATAGCAAGGCACATTACATTGCTCTAGCCCAGAGTAAAGGTAACAAAGCAATAACTGAAACCATTTTGTCTTCATTCAATAGGAATGAAGCCTTCTTACCACCAAGAAGCTCCACTTCTCACTTAAATAGCATGTACATTAAAACATCTATGTGGAAATAAACATCATTTTATAATGGAAACCAACAACAACACAACTCCAAGGCAAACATCAACAGCTTTCTGTTCATGTAAAACCTTCCTCCATGTCTCAAACCAGAAAAATTGTTCCAATATCCATTTATTGTTGAAGAGGCTGGGTACATGCAATGCCTTTCAGTAGCCTCTCCTTCTTTTGCTTTTTCATGTTGATTAGGGCTGCTCTGCCTTCCACTCCATTGGATTTGGTAACTTTTTCTTGATGAGAAAGAAAATGTTCCTGGGACTGTTTTGGTCCCATGTGGCTGCTCATACTGATAACCCAGCATTTGGTGACTGGAAAAGGATCCCTTTCAGAAAGCTAGTGAGTGTTAGCAAAGGGCCACCAAACACAATGCTATCCAGATTTAGAATAGGCTTTATCTGCCAAGACTGGTAAAACAAACAAGGCAGATACAGTGATTAGGTGAAAATGCATAACACAAAAATTAGAGATTTTACTTTTATTTTTCCAACTATTACATGGACGATATCATGACCCTACTGAAATCACCAAGAATTCTCTCACTGACTTTGCTACAGTCAGGACTTTACTAGTAGAGAGCACGTGAGCTGTTTATAATGGTAAGTCTCTTGCATATGATCAAGGATGATATATGATGCTATACTAGTGTGGATACATTCATTTTCCTGGTAAACTCTGAAGGGACATACTGGACAACATTCTTTTCATACCTATTTCCACTTTCTTCTAGTATTTGCCTGAGGTGAGTGCACTGAGATGTTGTGAAATACAGTCAGCTGAAACACCAGCACTATGCTGATCACGTGCAATCACTTATCTTGTTTTCCATCACTACAGAGATGCCGGTTCCTCTCCTGATGAGGTATAGTTAGTACAAACTAATGCTAGATGAAGTAAAAGCAGCTCTGGCCAAGGCATTGTTTGCACTCTGTGTTGAAGTCCTTAAGTCACTTCCTCCCTTAATTAGGAAGAGTCCCAAAGTCTTTGTGTCCTGCTAAGACTGTTTACATTGTAGCCTGGGGGCATTAATATTTGAAAATTTCAGTCTTTTGTTGTATATTTTCTCTGACATTTTATCTATCCTTTCTGAGATACTATATTGCTGTCTGATTCTCCATGGCTTAAATGGCTGTGGACATATCAGAACTAATTTTTCATTCACTTTACTGGCTCCTATTATACCTCTCATTCCTATTTTAAGGTCTTACATGAATTTCCAAAGAAATAACAACATAGTTCAAAATGCTGTTAGATAAACCTGCTTTCTGATGTAGGCATCATGAGGACAGCAAAGGCCCTCTGAGATATGTCAAAACTGAGGTGGAAGAATGGGGGTACCTGGGACAGAGGATTCTTCTTACTCTTGGGAGTAAGAAGACCTTACTCCCACTCCCACTTACTCCACCTGTGGGAGAGGAATTCAGTCAGACAGGCCTTTCTCCCAGATTCCTCACAAGTGAGTTTCTATCTCTAAGCTACTACTAAAAAAATAGTAAGAAAATGACCTTTGTGTGGAGGTTCTCAAAAGGGATCAATGAAGCCAATTCAGGTTTTTATTGGTACTTATTTGTAGAAATTGTATCGCTCCTTATTTGTTAGATGTGACAATAAAACTGTACTGTTGATCCTCACTCTGTGGTGCATACTGAGTATTGTGTTCAGTTTTGGGCCCCTCGCTACAAGAAGGACATCGAGGTGATTGAGCGGGTCCAGAGAAGGGCGACGAAGCTGGTGAGGGGCCTGGAGAACAAGTCCTACGAGGAGCGGCTGAGGGAGCTGTGCTTGTTCAGCCTGGAAAAGAGAAGGCTCAGGGGCGACCTTATTGCTCTCTACAGATACCTTAAAGGAGGCTGTAGCGAGGTGGGGGTTGGTCTGTTCTCCCATGTGCCTGGTGACAGGACGAGGAGGAATGGGCTTAAGTTGAGCCAGGGGAGTTTTAGGTTGGATGTTAGGAAGAACTTCTTTACCGAAAGGGTTGTTAGACATTGGAACAGGCTGCCCAGGGAAGTGGTGGAGTCTTTAAAAGACGTTTAGATGTAGAGCTTAGGGATATGGTTTAGAGGGGACTGTTAGCATTAGGTCAGAGGTTGGACTCGATGATCTTGAGGTCTCTTCCAACCTAGAAATTCTGTGATTCTGTGATTCTGCGATACTGTTTCAATAGACAGAAACGCAGAGAAAGGGTAGGAAAAATGCCTGCAGTGAAACCTGTAGTAGCAGCATCGTTCACATTTAGCGTTTAAGCCTACTCTGTTAGTGCAGAAGCAGAATAAAACCCTCATGTACACACACAAACCAGGTGTATGCTATGGTTCAGCATACGCTGACAGTCTCCAGAAGTTCATTTTAGCTCCAAACGATTCTACAGTGAACACACTGCTGCTCTTATAAATGAGAAGAAATTCACTAAACAAACAAAGGACAGTTTGACTGCACTGTACATTCTTGCTTGTTCTCTTGGGCACTTACTCAAAGTGCCTGTCCATTTTCAATGGATTCTCAGCTGTTAAATAAATTATTACATTTATCATTGCAATTTTTTTTTGGCATAACTGTGTTTTTTTTTCACAGTGCATTAGTGTGAGCCCAAAATAGCAGCCATTTGTCACAGGATATTCTTTGGCCCTTGAAAGAAGGTCTATTTGCATAATAGATACTGCATATTCCTGTATATGATGAGGAGTTTTAAGGACAGGTCACAAAGCTTGGTCTTCTCATTGCTTGTCCAGAGCTAAATATCTGATAGCTACGAAACCTCTCCTTAGGTGTAGCAATGTATATATGATTTTTTCTTATCTTCAGACTATAATTAGCTCTCTCATGTTTAATGTTGGCTTACTTGATTATTTTCAGTGAAATTATAGTTAGGATTCGAACGGCTGAGGGCACTGGGCCTGTTCAGCCTGGAGAAGAGGAGGCTGAGGGGAGACCTCATCGCAGTCTACAACTTCCTCGTAAGGGGGTGTCGAGAGGCAGGAGACCTTTTCTCCATTAACACCAGCGACAGGACCCGCGGGAACGGGGTTAAGCTGAGGCAGGGGAAGTTTAGGCTTGACATAAGGAGGGGGTTCTTCACAGAGAGAGTGGTTGCACACTGGAACAGGCTCCCCAGGGAAGTGGTCACTGCACCAAACCTGACTGAATTTAAGAAGAGATTGGACTGTGCACTTAGTCACATGGTCTGAACTTGGGTAGACCTGTGCGGTGTCAAGAGTTGGACTTGATGATCCTTAAGGGTCCCTTCCAACTCAGGATATTCTATGATTCTATGATTCTATGATTTAGACGATCACTGAAGTCATTAGCATGTGTAATTCAGTTGTATTGCTGAGGTTTGATGCATTGCTTGGACAAGTCATGCTTTGCACAAGACGCCTGTATCTGTCTGCTTCATCAGGGACAGATTTGCTCCTGAGTTATACTGGTGCAGCGTCAGGTTGCTATAACCTCCGTTGGAACACCCAGACCCAACAGCCAGCGCTTCATTAGTGCTCTCTGCCCTGCTCTGTTTCTGTTTCCTCACTCCAGTCAGGTGTACATGAGAGCATGTTTTAATAGAAATGGGATCAAGACATGGGGAATTTATATGAAGGGACAGAGAGACAGGAAAGCCTTCAAACTTTTTTTTTTTTTTTTTTTTTTTTTTTTTTTTACAGACACAATGAATTGTTATACTGTTTGTATATGAAGTGCAGTTGCTAATTGCATGTTGAAAGCATATCATGAGATGCATTAGTTGATGTCTTCATAAAATGCTATCAGGTTGGTTAGGCATGACTTCCCCTTGGTGAAGCCATGTTGATTGACCGTAATCACCCTCTTATCCTTGATATGCCTAGAGACAACGCCAAGGATAAGTTGTTCCATCACCTTTCCAGGGATGGAGGTGAGGCTGACCGGTCTATAGTTACCCAGGTCCTTCTTGCCCTTTCTGAAGACTGGAGCGGCATTTGGTTTCCTCCAGTCCTCAGGCACTTCTCCCTTTCCCCATAACTTCCCAAAGGTGATGGAGAGTGGCCTATCAATGACTTCCACCAGGTCCCTCAGCACCCACAGGTATATCCCATCAGGACCCATGGATTTATGGATGTCCAGATTGCTTAATTGGTCTTTAACCCAGTCTTCATCAACTGAGGCAAACTTCTCCTTTATCCTGACATCCTCTGGGGCCTCAGGAGTACAGGGCTCCTCGGGACAGCTTCTGGCAGTATAGACAGTGACAAAGAAGGCATTCAGTAACTTCACCTTCTCTTTATCTTCTGTCACCAGGGCACCCACCTCATTTGGTAGTGGGCCTACATTGCCTCTAGTGTTAGTTTTATCTGCAATGTATTTGAAGAAGCCCTTTCTGTTGTCCTTGACCCCTCTCGCAAGGTTTAATTCTAAGGAGGCCTTAGCTATCCTAGTTGCCTTCCTACATCCTCTGACAACAGCCTTATATTCTTCCCAAGTGGCCAGCCCTTCCTTCCATGATCTGTAGACTCTCTTCCACTCAAGTTTGCCCAGCAGTTCCCTGTTTAACCATGCAGGTCTCCTGGCCCCCTTTCTTGACTTCCTGCCTGTTGGGATGCTCTGATCTTGAGCTTGGAAGAAGCAGTCCTTGAATGCTAACCAACTATCTTGGGCCCCTTTTTCTTCAAGTACCCTGTCCCATGGGATTTCCCCTAGCAATTGCTTTAAAAAGGCCAAAGTTGGCCCTACTGAAGTCCAGGGTTGCAATTCTGCATGGTATTCTGTTCCTGCCACATGAGATCCTGAACTCCACCATCTCATGGTCGCTGCAACCAAGGCTGCTCTCAACCTTCACTGCTTCAAGCAGCCCCTCCTTGTTAGTGAGGCCAAGATCCAGCAGCACTCCTCTCCTAGTTGGCACATCCACCATTTGCACCAGGAAGTTATCATCAGTGCACCGGAGGAACCTCCTGGGCTGTGGATGTCTGGCTGAGCAGGCCTTCCAGCAAATGTCAGGGAAGTTGAAATCCACCACGATAACCAGGGCCTGTGTTTGTGAGGCTGCTACCAGCTGCCTGTAGAAGGCCTCATCAGCTTCCTCATCCTGATCTGGTGGCCTGTAATAGACACCCACAACAGTATCCTCCATGCCAGCTTGTCTCTTAATTCTCACCCACAGACTCTCAACTCACTCCTCATCCACCCTTAGACGGTACTCAACACGCTGTAAAGAGCAATGCCACCACCTCGCCTTGCGGGCTCGTCTTTTCTGAGGACATACCCATCCATGACCACATTCCAGCCATGTGAGCTGTCCCGCCATGTCTCTATAATTGATGAGGGCCAATTCTGCATATTGGGCCCTCTGTTCCTCTCAGAAGGGAATCTCCTACTACATTTACCCTTCTTTTTTTCTTATCGGAGGCAGTCTTGGGGCATGGTGTTGACTGCCTCGTCCTGTGTAACCTCATAGGTGGGCCTTCCACCACACCCTTGCCTACCTCTCCTTGAAGACCCAGGGCCTCAAACTTACGGAGGGGCACCTGGGGAAGTGAGGGAAGTAGGCAGGGGGGTTGCCTATGATGCCAAACTGGGACTTTCTTCATCTTTTTGGTCCCCTCCCTCTGCTCCACAGTACCAGGGCAGGGGATCCACCACCCTCAGGGGGGCATCCCCCGGTGCCCTTCCTTCTGGCACGCCAGGCAATCTCCTGCGCACATGCCCCGATGCTCCTTAGCCTGTCCACCTCCTCCTTGAGCTCAGCCACCATGGAGAGCAGCCCTTCCACCTGAGAACAGGCGGTCTCCCCACTGTCCTCCCCTGGCAGCATCAGGCTCAGGTTCTCAGCCAGAGGCCTGAACAGCCACATCTCTCCACCTATGTCACCACAGTCATTTTGGCATGAGCCCTCTGCTGAGTGGACTCCATGGTAGGTTTCTTGTCTCGCAGACTCAGGTGAGCTGGTCTCCTGAGTGAGTCGGTGCAGAGCTCCCACACCCTGCCACACAATCACATAAACACTTTGAGGAGTCTTGGTGCACGTGTAGGTGCTACTGACCTAACCAAACAAATGGAATGTCTCCTGAATTGACATCACAACAGCTTTTCAAAGAGTGTGTTCTGCCAGCTCTTTTTCTTGGTGGCTGTTCTTGCAGAAGAAGAGGTGCTAGTTAGGCCAAACTTGCTAAATCTGGTGAATACTCTGACTCACACGGTGGGGGTGGGGGAACAGCCGGCACCACTGTCAAGCCTTTGGTTATTCCGGTTCTTCTCCCTTCCAGTCCTTTCTCTAATTGAGTCCTGAACTTGCCTTTCTCATGTTTTTGCCCATGCTTGGCTGTCAGCCTGATGAGTCTGTAATTAAGTAGGTCATCCTATGGTCATCCTTTAAATATTGCTACAACATTAGCTTTCTTCTATTTCTTTGAAAACTCCTTAGCATTTCAGAAGTTGTTAGGAAACAATTTTAATGATTAACATTGCTGCCTATCACTACTTTCATTTATTTTTTTAATAACTCTTTGACTGTAATAACTCTGTCATTAAGGGAAAAAAAAGGTTTAATTTAAATTGCTGCTCTTTTATATCCTTTTGTATTATTGATTTAATAGAAAGTATTTCAATGTTATATAATATGGAAACACAGCTTATGCTTACCAAATATGCAATAGAAATATTTATTGAATAATTCTACTTTTCTACAATCTTTTAGGCAATTCTTTTTCTTTTTCTGTTCTTTTTTTTTTTTTTATATCTAGTAATAAAGCACTAATAGATTTGAAGTGTAACTGTCTCTAACTTAACATTCTTTCAACGGGATGTATATTTTTGTCTTTTATTCTGAGTTCTTAAACCATTTAACTCCTTAGTTGTAAATTAACTGTTGTTTTATATTTTAATTTCTATTTTAATCTTGTCTCCTCTCCAGTAAGCAGAAGCTGGGGATGCAGATAATGCACAGTGGTATAGCCGAGACTGGTTGCCATAACCACATCTGTGAAATTTCAAAGGGCGAAATCTTTTATTCCAAGCATGTTTTTCTGCAGGTGCACTGGGTCTGGCTGGGATGGAGTTAACTCTCCATCCCAGTGGAGTGTTTTGGGTTTGTGACTAAAACAGTGTTGATATCACACGGGTGTTTTGGCTGCTGCTGAGCAGTGCTCACAGGGTGTCAAGGCTGTGTCTCTTTCCCACTCTGCCCCCACTCCTACCCCAGCAAGGAGCTTGCGGGTGGGAAAAATGATGGGAGGGGACACAGGCAGGACAGCTGACCCAAATGGACCAAAGGGATGCCCCATACCCTAGAACATTATGCTCAGCAATAAAGCCTGTGGTGGGAGGACAGGGGTTCTCTTCTAAGGGGGCTGTTGTGGAGGGGGTGCCTGGGCATCAGGCTACTTGTGGGACGTGGTGAGTGATTGCTTTTGCATCTTCATTTATTGTCTCCTTCACTTACCAAATTGTCTTTATCTTGATCCATGAATTTTCTTGCTTTTGCTCTTCCTATTCTCTCATCTATCCCTTGAGGGAGGAGGTGGGGTGAGCGAGCCAGCAGCTGTGTGGGTGCTGAGCTGCTGGCAGGGGCCAACCCACAACAGCAGGATGGAAGAAAAATACATTAGGAGCACAGTCCCTGACTAATGGGGTTTTGAGATTTGAGGGAATGAAGCACTTTTTCCAAGCAGCATGTGAGGGAGGAGGCATTTGTGCTGCCACAGATGAAAGGAGTGGGAAGACAGGCTGAGAGAGCTTGGGCTGATTAACCTTGAGAAGGGGAGGCTAAATTGGGGGGCCGGGACACCTCAGTGAAGGGTCTAAAAACCTGGTAGGAGGAGTAAAAAGATGAAGCCAGACTCTTCTCAGTGCTATGCAAAGGCAGTGAACTCAAACAGAAACATGGGATGTTTCATTTAACATATGAAAACAATTTTTTCCCATGAGGGTGGTCAAACACTGGGGCAGTTTGCCCAGGGAGGTGGTGGAGGCTTCAACCTGGTTAATGCTCAAAACACCGCAGGACACAACCCATGAAAACTTAGTTTGACCCTGCTCTGAACAGAGGGCTGGACTAGTGATGGATCTCCGGATGTGCTTTCCAACCTCAGCTCTGCTGTGATCCTATGAAATTTTGTGGGTGGTCAGCAACCCCAGTTTTGCTGGTCTGGTAACTAAGCACATTTTCTTTATAGATGACATGGGATACCAGAGAGCTTTCTCAGATGAAACTGTAATATTTTTTCCATCTGTTGAGTTACCCTATAATCCTGGATACACAAGGAGAAACTATAGACTGTTTTATAACAAATTTCATATTTTTATTTTTATCTTATTTTTTTCTCTAACAGAATAATTACACCAATCTTTGTAGTTTGGTTGTGCAGCCTTTTCACTGACAAAGCTATCACTTTTGTTTTTGTGTAAAAAAAAGCAAAGAAACCTGTCTGTTATTACAGTGACGTTATTTTGGAAGGTAGAGCAGCTCAGTGCCCGTTCCTGTGCCAGACGGGGCTGTCTGAGGCAGCAGTCTGGGGAAAGAACTTTGCAGTTGCAGGCTTATGTGCAGAAGGCTGATTCCTCTTATTGGAGGGTAAAAATGACTTTACAAAAATTGAGACTGCAGTAAAATATTTGTACGGTTGTTCAATGGTCGCAGCTCTCTGCTGGAAACGGTGTAAATAGATAGCCTTTGAACAGGGGCTGTTTTATAGTAGGAGAGCTCGTAATGTAGTGTCATTCACAAATATAGAAACCAGCATTTCAGGATGCCTCATTGTCCTCATTCAACCTGCTTTTTAGGTTCAGCTACCTGCTTTTACTGCTGGCCTCCCGGTTACTGACACTTTCTTGGACAGAGCTGGTTTACATTCTTCATCTGTTGACAGTTCCTGGCTGTTAGTCACCGGGCCTGATTAGTCTTGTCTTCTTAGATCATGTTAATTGCTGCTGTTTCTGTGACGAGGTGGCCGAGTGGTTAAGGCGATGGACTGCTAATCCATTGTGCTCTGCACGCGTGGGTTCGAATCCCACCCTCGTCGAGAAATGACTTTAGTGTTCAAGGCCAGGCTGGAGGGGGCCTTGGCCAGCCTGATGTAATGGGTGGCATCTCTGCCTATGGCAGGGGGTTGGAGTTAGGTGATCCTTAAGGTCCCTTCCAACCTGAGCCATTCTGTGATTGAGGAACATCTTCCATCAGGTTAATTTTGATGGCATGATTAAGAAAAATGAAGTAGAAATGGTCCAGCTCTTTTTTTTTCTTTTTTTTTTCTTTTTTTTCTTTTTTTTTCTTTTTTTTTTTTTTTTAATATGTATATAAGTGAAATATTACACTTAAAAAATAGAAATTAGCATTCCCTAGGGAAGCAATTGGAACAAGAAGTTTGGGGGAGCTATATGGTGCACTTATGTTTTTGGTTAATTTAGTAGAAAACAACATGGTTTTCATGGGATTGACTTTTATAATGGCTTCAAAAACTTGCTCACTGATTTACTATCTTCAAAAATATGGATGAATGCTCTGTAGTTGTAGCATGTTTAGCGTTACCATCTGAGCAGCATCTCTTTTTTTTTTTTTTAGTGTGTAGGTGCATGAAGAGTGTGATCTCTTTTGTGGTGGGTGCTGCCTCCTTCTCTGTGGATTCCCATTTGTGGAACAGAAGGAGGCTGGTTTCTCCAAGCGTGGCAGCACACGCAGAGCTGCTGCATGAAGAGGCAGTGCTGTGTGCTGTATTTTGGTACTCTCTAGTTGCACATGATGATTTTTCTTTTTTGCTTCTGAATATTTTAAATTTCTGTTTACTGTAAAGATAGCATGTTGCTGGTGGGGGTGGTGCTAAATATATTGCAAGTTCCATAGTTCTACCTAAAACTGGGGGTGTCACAGGATATTCCACTGAGGCAGCTCACAGAATCATAGGGTGGTTTGGGTTGGAAGGGGACTTGAAGATCACCCAGTTCCAACCCCCTGCCATGGGCAGGGATGCCACTCACTAGATCACGTTGCTTGGGGACCCATGGGACCCATCCAGCCTGGTCTTGAACACCTCCAGCTGTTCAAGATGATGTGATTGTGTCAGATACCTTCAATATGGTTATGTTTATTCAGAAAAATGTGAAGCTATGCAGCTGTAAGTATGGAAGGGGCTCACAAGACTTCAGCAGGTGCTTGTTCTGGCTGTGCTGGCCTTTCCCAACGTGACCCACCTCAAAGCCCAGCCACATTCCTCAGTGGACCTCATCCGCATTCCTCCGTACCTTGGCCTGAAGCAACCCCATGTATATATATGTGTTAAGTTCAACGTTGTGCTACTGCTACCTGCCGCAAGGGATTTACATGGCTTCCCCCAACCTTAGGGCAATGCCGAGGCAGCAGCCAGCAGCTTGGAGCTGGGTTTACCCCTCAGCAGACTGAGCCGGTACCACACCAAGCCCAGCGCCAAGAGCACCCTGTGCCGTGCTGAGGGCACCCCGCAGCGCTTTCCCCGGGATGTCAGCAACGCCAGCCGGGGACCGAAACCCTCCCGGACAGCCACCAGCCTGGAGCCCCAGGCCAGCAGCTCCCCGGGGCACGCGTTTGACCCCGGTGCGGTCTCCCCCAGCCTCATCCCAGCTCCCCGGAGCGAGCAGCCCCGGGCGGGGAGCCCCCGGCGGTCCCCGAGCACCGCCCCGCCGCCTCCTCTCCCCTCCTCCGGCCCTTCCCACCCTCGGGGCCGGCGTTTTGCGGCGGGGCCGCGGCGGTGGCGGCTGGGCCCCGGCGGGGCTCCCCGAGGCCGCATCCCCCTATCCCCATCCCCATCCCCATCCCCTTGCCGCAGCGGCGCTGCCCACCGAGGCTGCGGCACGGCCGGCCCCGCCGCTCGGCAGAGGAGGGGCAGAGCCGCAGCCGTGCCTCCCTCCCTCCCTCCTTCCCTGCCTCCTTCCCTCCGAGCCTCCTCCTCCTCAGCCTTCCCCCGAGCCTCCCGCGGGCACCCAGCCGCGCCGAGCCGCAGCGCGGTGAGTATCGCATCATTGCCTCCCGGCCTGCCCGGGGGAGCGGGGAGAGCAGAGAGCCCTGCGGCAGCCCAGGCACACAGCAGCGCAGCCGGAGCCCCCGAAACGGAGCCCCCGAAGCCGTTCCCTGAGCCCCGAAGCGCTCCCGAGGCAGCCGGGGGGCCGCCGGAGGTGCCAGGGCACCCCGCGGGCGGTGGCAGGGCACACGCCGCTCTTTATCCCCAGCCCCTCGCAGGTTTGTCAAGGTAGAGCGTTTGGGGCCGCCCGCGGGTTCCCCGAGGTGGGCTCTCCCCCTTTACAGTGGGGTTTTGCTGAGGTGTGGGCCGGCGCCCCTGGCTTCGGGCAGAAAGTTTGCACGGGGCTGGCGCTTCCCTGCGCAGACTTCTTCAACTCTCTGCTGGGGTTTTGGCGTTTTCGAAGGTAATTCACGCGTGACGTGACGTTATTAATGTTGTGCCTTTACCGAATGCCCTGTCTGAACCTGAGGAATGGACACAGGATTCCTCAAGGGTTAGAAAAAATAACTCTGATTATAGAGTTCAGGCGTTTGGAAGGGACTACCTACAGAGAGACGTCGTAATTCAAGCTGTTTGTGAGTCTGCAAAGTAATACTCAGTCCATAGTCCAAGAAGGGATGGGTAATGGATTGTTTTATTTAGGTCTTTTACTGGCATTTGGGTTTGATTTTTTTCTTTCCGCAGGGCAGATGACATTTGCAAAAATCTGTACTGTTCAGTTGAGTACACTGTATCCTTCAAGGATCGCGCTGTGATAAACAAGCAATATTATTAGATACTCTTTTTTTCTTTCTTTTCCTTCCTACACTCCGAGTCCCTTGAATAATTGTGGTGTTCCACAACACAAAGGCCTTATATCTTTATGAAAACAGCATGGTTCAGCAGGATGAAACAACTGATTTGTTGTGAATAAAAGAAAAACCAAATGACAAGCAACGGAAACATTAACCATACTCCGTTGCATTTTTCTATAGCTGTTCCACATAAGTAGACAAGTTTCATTATATGGTTTTCATATTTGTACAAAACTGTGCTCAAGGCGCCCTTACTTTCTGGTTTTGAAAATACGCTTAATTATCAGAGCACTCCCTGAAGTCAATGAAGAGATCTCTGCAGACCTGCCTGATCTGTAAGGATTAATTCTAGGAACTTTTCCATCATGTTATTCCTTCATATAAACACAAGTTTCCAATGTGGTTGAGGGACATGCTTCTAAGTGTCCTGGAGATGAGGCAGCAGAAGACTTCATTGCATTCATGGGCTTGTTCCATCTCCCTCCTATAAAGAGAAAGACACAATCTAGGTATAGCATCAAGGTTTTGAAATCTATGTTGTATTTCTTGAAGAGTGGGTGGAAGGGTACTCAGAGTTTCCTGTAGCCTGTTGTTTTCTTTCATGCTGCATTTTCATTCGCTACAGCAGAGCTGTGCCTTTAAAGAGGTGATATAGAAATGCTGAGACTAAAAATATTGTGCCTTAATATACATGTGCTTGTTTGTCTTTTTTCATTTTATTTATTTATTTATTTATTTATTACATTGGAATAGGTAGAAATTTCAGATTTTCTTCACCTGAATCTAACAGTACCTTCTGACGGAAACTTTCATTGTAATTCAATCCCAAGTACTAGAAATGACTGATCACAAGGTTACGGCGATTTGTTTGTTTTAATGTGCAGGTATCTCCTAAGCTTCCAGAATTCTGTGTAAATGTAACAATGCACATTTGTATCTCTACATACAGGCAAAGAACAGCTCTGAACTATCTGAGGATGGATAAAGACTTCCGCTACTACTTTCAGCACCCGTGGTCTCGCTTAGTTGTGGCTTACTTAGTGATCTTCTTTAACTTCTTAATATTCGCTGAGGATCCGGTGTCTCACAGCCAGACAGAAGCCAATGTTATTGTTGTCGGTAACTGCTTCTCCTTTGTAACAAATAAGTACCCCGAAGGAGGAGGCTGGATATGTCTGAAGGTGCTTCTGTGGTTGCTTGCCATTCTCACAGGACTGATTGCTGGGAAATTCCTCTTCCATCAGCGTCTGTTTGGTAAGTTACAAGATGCACCTGTGGACTTTCTGATAACGGCTTTATGACTTTGCCTTTAAACTTCCTACTTATATACTATTTTGTGAGCTTTGCTATTAATCACCTCAAATTTTTAGAACTGTATAGAACTCAACACATCAAAGCTTACATCATTGTGGAAATTAGTGCCATGTCTGCTTGTGTGAGCATAATTCACAACAAATTCAGTCAAAAAAGGCTAAAAGCAGTAAGAGTTGACGTGTTTGAAAGAACTGAGAGGTCAGTGATTTCCAATATTAAAAAAGTACTTTGTTTTCAAAGCAAATTTTAAATCTCATGTAATTTTCTCAGCAATCTGCAGAAAAAGTTGTTCCATTAGGCAGTGACACTAAATATCTTGTCAAAAGTCAAATAAGTGGGAGGCAGGACTGTTGCTTGTATTAGTAGACATGCAATAAACAAGTCCCACACGAAAACGGGAGCTCTGTAGAAGCAAGATATGCCTGTCGCAGTTCAAGAACAAGTCAATGAAAGGGAAAGGTAGGAAATGGAAAAAATGTGACAGCAAGTGCTGAGTCAAAGGAATGGAATGACTCTGGACTGAAATCTGAGACTGGGAACTTAGGTGTAGACTTATAGAGATATGACGAGAGATATCTATCATTGTCTTAACTGAGTCATGTAGAAGATGTTACATCAGAGGGCTCAAGGCTGCATCAGGTTTTAGAGAGAAGTAAAAGTCATAAAAAAGATTACTTCTTCCTTGCCACCTGCAAGGTTTTGAAACCTGTGATTCTAGGTATGGAATCTGGACCCGATGGACCAGTGCTACCCTTTTGTGCTGGTAGGACTGCAGGGTGGATGGATTGTTGCTGGAACACCTCAAAGCACAAGAGTGATTGGCCTTTTCCTTAAGCTGCCTCATTTAAGATAAAAAGAGAGCCAGTATTATTTCAATAAATTGAAAGGAAAGCTGTTATGTGAAGGAACAAATAAGAAAAGCCACTCTAACAGACTTCTCTTAAAACACTAATTCAGAAAAATAGCTGAGCATTTTGATGCCTGTTGAGTGGACATTTTAACATAAGGTAGTGGTAAATGGAAAATGTCCCCGTAGAGAGGATGTTTTACCTTAGTTCTTGGGTTCTGGAATGAGCTCTGTTGCAATTATGTTTTCAGTTCTGACTTTCACAACTGAGCAAAGACTTTGTTAATTTGGAGAAAGTTAGGAAAAAGTAATTAAACCAATGACAAAAGTGGGAAATAAGCCCTATAATGAGAGGATTTAAGGGATAAAGGAAAGGTTAGAGGGTGACTCGCTCAAATTTGACTTGAAGGACAGAACCTTCAGTCCAGCAAATACACTGCAAGGTCCAATGCTTGGAAGTGGCAAATTGCCAAAGGTGCACTTTTTTTTTTTTCTTTTTTCTCCCTGAAAAAGCTAGTTAATCAGTGGAACAAGTGATAGGGTGAAGCATCATCAAGTCCTCAGGACAAGCGAATTTTCTTTTTGGGATTATGTTCTGTTCTGGCTAGGTAGGTTATTATGATAATTCCTCCTGGATTTGTAAGTGTGTATCATAGAGAGGACATAGCTGAATGTGAATTTTAAAGTGGCTTGAATCAGCATTGCTGCCAAAAGAAGGTCTGCCCTACCTTCAATGTCTGCTGCTTGTTCGTGCTCTTGTGCAGCTGCTCAGTTAGGGAACTTAAGCGCGTTTGCAGTATCCACCTGTTATTTCAGTGAGGATCATATCTGATCATACAGATATTTGTGGCAGCAAAACTAAGGGATAAATCTTGGGAGAAAACAAACAGGCAAGACATGTCCTATCTCTGCTCCAGTCCTGGCTTAGGGATATTTCCAGTTCTGGTCTGAGGGAGCAGAATGTAGATAACAATCTGATCCGAGGCTAGTTGCTGCAAGCTCAGTTTCCTGGCAGTTCAAGCCAACATGAATCTATCACAGTCCCACCCATCCGTGCGGTTTTGATTCCTCTCGGATGAGATGTGCCTGAGCTCAGGCAGCCGATCCCATGGAAAACCAGTTGCTTCTGCTGTCGTGCTCCTTGGACCGATGCGATCCCTTAGGTGCCAGCGCTGATGTGGTGGCCAAGGCCGGTGCAGCCAAGCTCGCCGGGGGCTGTGGCAGCCCTACCTCGTGTTATTGGCTCGAGGGCTGTGGGACTGTGCCCACGCAGCATGTTGGTGGCAATGTGCTGAGAGTGGGTGGCAGTCCGGGTGACTGGCGATCTGCTGTCCTGCTGGCTGGTGTAGCCACACAAGCTGTAAACTAGCCAGGGTGGAGGGCAATAGCAGTGATGCCATGATGATGAGGGCTTCAGAGGAGGCTTGCAGCCTGAGTGTACCTCTGGGTCTCCAGAAGATTTGTACAGCCCTTACTGAAATCTTTCCTGCTGGTTATTTCTCAATACTTCAAAAGCTTTACTGCTAAGAAATATGTATTTTATTGAGCTCCTCATTGAGCATGCCCTCTGGATCTTCTAGCATCAAGCACTTCATGAATTCAGCCTGTTATTAATTTCCCTATTTCAAAAGAGATATAGATAGTTATTTCAAAGTACCTCATTTTAAAAAGTTGTTTTTTTTTCCTTTTTTTTTTTCTCTTTTTTTTTTTTTTTCATTTTCTTTTCTTTTTTTCCCAATCTAATCCTTTTTTTTTTTTTCATGTAGAATTGTTTGGAAGCATTTCAGTTTTTCAGTCCTTCTGGTCCTTCTGTATTTGCTTATATTTCTCTGTTATATTCTGTTTGTAGAGGAAATGTGACTGGTCATTCCTTGTGGCCTGTGCATAATTTCCTGCTGTCAGGAAACCAAATAGCACCAGTCAATCTCCCTGTGTCAGATCTTGGCTCACAGCGTATGCTGCAAATTGAAATTGAGAAGGATTAGTCTGCACATCTCACTTTAGATGAAGAGGAGTGAAAAGGATTTTCTTTCCCTATGCCCTTCCTGCTCTTTTGTCCCTTGTCTTCTGTATTTCTTGCTGCTGAGTGTGCATATGAACTGGAAAAATAGTGCCTCTAGACCTGCATCGTAATGTAGTTTACCATCTGTGATGGACACCATCTGATATCCATGACTGTTGTGAACTATAAACGTAATAGAAATAAGTTCAGGCAAGTTATGTTCCTAAAAATAGAAGGAGAAGGGTGCTAGAACATAATTTAGGCTTCATCTCTCTGAGACTACAGAGAGATAAGAGAGTAGGTAAACGATATTGTTGAAAAGTACAGATCTTGACTAGAGGGCATGGTGAAATGTTTCCAGTTGATAATGCTCATTGCAGCCTCTGATCAGTAACCTCTTCAGGCACCTTCCTCAAGACACTGCTCGTGACTTACAACAAGATGAGAAAAAAAGCCCTACAATTCTTGCTATTCAGTCAAGAAATAACTTACTTCATTTGATACACATCTCTGGTGATAAAGATTTCCGAGGAAAACAGTCTTTATCTAGTAGATTCCTTATATTTTTATGGCATATGGTCAGAACAAATGGAATTTTAGAAGTGCCTTTTGGCTGTTATCCACTACGTTCTTTTGATTCATCACCAAGCGTATCTTGCATTTGGTTAGCTTTTGTGTTCTGCCGTGCTTTGTATTTTGCACTGGAAAATGAAAGGCCATAGATGAAGATTGGAAGTTTGGGGAAATAAAGATGTATACCCCAGTGAATTTTTATTCTGTATGAGAGAGTTACTTGAGGAGGGGAAACGTGGTATCTTCTTTGCTCTCACTTTGAGATTTCTTGGTTTATTTTCTGCTTTATTAAAAACAGAAAGAGCTTATAAACTGACCCCATTAGATGACAGCATGCATTCAGAAAATGCATTCAAATCTTACATACTGACTTGAAAGAAATTCATGAATAAGCTCTTGCAAATTTTTTTTTGTATTGCTCTGGGGCACTGTCTGGAAAATAACACAATCTTTAGTGTGTAGAAAGTGTATGTTTTAATCGGCACCTTCTCAGCAAATGTACAATTGCAGCTCTGTACTCAAGCCTCAGGCCCAAATTATGCGTTCAGTGGGGATTTTTTGGCCCTGAGTTCAGGCTGTGCACTTTGCATCAAAGTATATAAATGTATTCTGTCACATAAATTTAAAATTATTTTTGATTCATATAGATTTTTAACATTAGAGTTAAATGGGCAGTATACTTGGAAAAAAGTCTTATTTTTTTTCAGTACAACATCTTTGGTTTGATGTGTAATAAACCTTAGCTTATGCTGCATATTAAATGCATCAGTTTTTCAAAGCATACTTACTACATGATGTACAAGTATCTACCTGCTCATTTCTCATTCTAAGTGATAATAAAGATCAAAACTGATTAAAAGCCTGCTATTACAGAGGCTGGATTTTATTCAGTTGCTAAAGAGTATGTCCAAATTTATGTTTGTAAGTTCATTTCTAGATGCTGTGGATGGAAAGTAAATACTTAATGTGCTGTAACAAATTCTGCAAAACAAGATAAACAAAACGAAAGCTGTATTTCTTAAAACAGGTGGACCATCGTACTACTGAGAGCAAATCAGAGCAGTTGAATAAATGTTGAATTCAGTGGGTTGCTCCATTACAAATGTTCACACTATGCAGTTTGTCTAGAATTAAATAATAATCTGAGATTTGTAGACAGAGGAGTGAATAAATAAAGCAGTCATTACGAGAATTGCATTGGACTGCAGGCACACACTAACGCTGCAAATTTTTTAATGGACAGTAGTGCCATGCTGGGAGCAATTTCATGACAGGCAGTTTCAAACAAAACACCCACCGAGGACCTGTTGTCTGAAAACATTACTCTTTTTGTCAAACGTTTTATCTGAAAGGCTCTAAAAGATACTGCAAACCTATTATGAACAGACTCTTCACGTCTGCTTATATGCTGAGAGGTAGAAGTATGTAACAAGTGAAGCAGTGAGTGTATGCAGATGGCAAGAGGAAATTAGGTGGAATGGGATTTAGTCAGGATGATAATACCCTGCACATGAGAAACGTGAATCTGTTCAGCAGCTAGCAGACATCAGATAAATTTGCACAATACCACATATATGATTATTAAGTATCCTGAAATACCAGGGGTCATGTTGGGGTAAAATCTGTGCTGTGGTGTTGCTGCTAGTGTTGCTGTGGCATATCGCTTAGCAGGGCTTGCCCCTGCCTAATGGACCCCAGGAAAAAAGAAGAGATGTGCTGGGATTTTGGCATGGTTGTTTTTCAGCTCAGTTGTTTCCCGTTCTGGTTGGGTAGCAGTTATATGAACAGTTGTGCCACTGTCTGTAGGAGCAAACAATGGGTGTATGGCAATACTTGCCTCAAATGGTAACCTGATGGATAGAGCATATTCTTTTCTTTTGTCAGCTCTGTATCTTGCATTACAATAAGAGCTGTCACTTAATACCCAGCAGCTTTGTTCCTGCTCTTTCTTTTCCATTGATGACTTCAGCCTAATAGAATGCTACTGATGTAATACCTGGTTTAAAAAAAAATACTGTCTTCAGGAGCCTGTTCAATATGAATTTTAATAACAATGATGAAGTTTATGCTGTTGAAGACATTCAAAGTCTACTTGATTGCTTCGAAGTCAATTCACCTCTTTTGTATCCAGTAAGTGTTGAGACAATACAATCAGATTATTTTGGTCCTACAAAATGTATGCCAAAGGGCCAATCTAACAGTTAGCTAATAATAACACACAAATGGCTGTGAGCAAGCATTTTTGAGAGCCAGAATCCTTAACAACAACAGCAAAAAAGCCCAGCATAAAAAGCAAGAAACTCAGAGCCAGCCCCTGAATGAGTGCGGGCTCATCAGATTCCAGCTCTGCAACGCTGCCAGTAATTAAGATGTCAGTTTAAAATAAATTTTACATCATTCACCAGGGAGACCACAAGTGACCTTTGAAATATAAATAAAAGGCATGCAAGTGACCTCCTAATTTCTTCTTTTACTCTTGTATTTTTAGAAGAGCTGTAACATCTTACTGCTTCCTCTCCTAGGGTTCAATGAGGATGCCGCTGTCTGCTCTTAGCATTAGTTATGGAATCTGCCTGACACCATGTTATCTATGGGTTGCAAACTATGGAGTTAAATTGGAGATATAGCAACAGTAGCTACTAAAAAGATTATTTTTGCAGTGAAGGCTTTGATTCTCCTGCAGGCACATGTTCCTTTCCCCAGGCAGCAGCCTGAGACTGCGGGAAGAGCTACATGTCAGATTATCCGTAATGGGAGGGCTCTAGAGAATATTTAGCATCCAGTGCCTGAAAACTAAAAATATTCTCATTGCTACTTAATATTGATGTGTCAACTCTGTGTTTTCATCTCTTTGATGTGACTTTCAGATTTTTCTTTCCATTCAAGACAGGGAGTGAGTTTGGAATGATGCCTGCCACTTGCAGGAATAATGTCTCAATTCCCTGATTTCTAGAAATAGAAGTGAGCTTATTCCTGGCAGTAGCAGCATGATGGGCATAGTGCAGGTGCAGCCTAGTGCAGGGGCATAGTTCTTCTCTCCTTATTCCATACAGCAAAGAGATGGAGGGCGGGTTAGTGTGGAACATCACCTTGCTGTGTGCCCGATGGGGAGCCCCGAGGAGAACATGATCTCAGTGGTCATGCTGTGCCTTTTTGAAGGTCCCCTTAGGCTGTCAGAGTGGCATGAAGGTCCTTCACGTACCAGACAGCATTTCTCTTTCTGTGATCCTGCTGGGACTCCAAATCAGCTAGCATGACTGACATATAAAATTATATGTTTTATATTTTTTTGAAAATTTCCAAAATAATAATAGCAGTAAAAACAATATTCCAGGCTTTAAAAAAAACAACACTCGAATACATCCTCAGGATTTGAGAACTATTAAGCAAATTGTAAATGTGATTTATGCATTTTTTTTAATACATCTTCATACATTTTTCTTCTGAGGAGGAGGGATTGGCATTTGTGTTATGTGAGACAGGTAGGGAAGTAACCCACACACATACCTTTTAGGAATGCTTTGACATTTAATCCACAAATAGCCTTCATTTATTACTGCCCAGGCATCAGCAGGTTGCGGTTCCTTGGTGCCATTATGAAGGCCTCATTAGAGCTGACTTTACGTGGTTATGGGGCAGCCCAATCTCTGCAGCACAACATAGGAGCAGATCACTGTGTAAGTATTTGAGAGCAGGACCCTTTTGAAATTTTCATGTGAAAATGAAGGTGGTTTAATAATAGTTACGATAGTTATTACCATACATAACAGCAAAGTTATGCATAGTTAGATACTTTAATGATGACAACAGTCACAGAATAGAAGTCAAATAGAAGAACAGTGGAAGTTTTTCTGCTTCATATAAATTATAGACTCAGAGAGTGGTTTAAGATGGAAGGGACCTTAAAGACAACCCAGTTCCAACCCCCTGCCATGGGCAGGAACACCTCCCATCAGACCAGGTTGCCCAAGGCCCCATCCAGCCTGGCCTTGAGCACCTCCAGGGATGGGGCATCCACAGCTTTTCTGGGCCCAAAATATCCAAATAAATATCCCAAAATGTTTAAAAGGTAGAAAGTGGTGTCTTCTCTTAAGCTCAGCAAAGTGGAAACTGAAGATTTCTGAGATTATATATCCAAACAAAAGGCAGAAAAGTCATTTATTAAGACATAAATTGAAAATTACAAACCACAAACATCTTTTCAGCTTTTGCACATTTCCTTGCTTCCCTGTTCTACTTCTACTATAGTAAATTCTGCCTTTTCCTTTGTCTCATGTGTCTGTTAATTATTTACCTGGAATGATTAAAAATATATATGTATCTTTGCCATAACTTATTCTATGGCCAATTTGAATATGCAAAAGCAGATGATTTGGATGTGATTATCAGTTATTTCTTGTTATGATTTATAAGACTTCAGAACATTACAAATTTAAGGGTTAAACCAGTCACACTGTCTGACAGTGGCCCACCATGGATGCCGAGGAAAGATGGTCCTGGTAACTCCCAGAATAGTTTCCCAGCCTCCAAGAGTTTGTTCAGGATTCAAACAAAATGTGTCTATTTTTAGGTGCCTTTGACAGTAATTCTGAAGACAAATAATAAAGCTATAGTCAGCAGTAGTCTTTATTCCTGCCTACCTGTTGCTAAGAAGCAAGTCCTTCACAAATTTTCACATAAACCCCCAGATTTATCAAGTTCTTCTTCCTCCTACTTGCGGTAGAATATTGTGAAACTTGTTGGTTTTGGCCATTTGCCTGAAGGCCAGAAAAACTGAAGTTTTTAAAAACAAACTGCCAGTTGGAAAGAGACAGATTCTTCTGCCGAGGTCGTCTTGTCTTAAGTTACCTTGAATTCATCTTTAATCTGCAACCCTGGGATGTGATCTTTCAAAGAGGACAGCTGCTTGAGGCTAGCTTATGCCCATGCTAAATAATGTTTTCTGTTTCTGACACACTTTTCTTTAATACGAAAGCAAAGAAGAAACTAAACCTGCGGAAGATTCAGTCAAAGTCAGGTATGCTAAACAAGTAGTGAAAGCGATATGTTATGGCAGAGGGGGCATCAGGGGATCAGGTGGGATCAAGGAAAATGTTCCTAGAGAGTCACAGCAGCAATATTAAATTATAGTTTATGCAGGGGAAGGAAAGCAAGGCCTAAAATTTGATTAATCCTGGCTTTAATTAGCAGTAAAACACAAACATCCTAACTGTCTTGCTAATCAATCGTCGTAGATTCAAGTGACAGAAAACACGGATCTCAATTGGTACTTGGCGGTGTCATGTGTTGGAGTTTCGTGAGGTGTAGAAAGTGAAGAAGAAACCAGAAAGGAATATTTTACGTGGAATTTCTGTGGAGTTCCTGCCCCAGGGAATTCAGTGCTTAGCACAGCATTCAATTTTGTATCACTTTCATATAAAAATTGAAAATGTAAAGGTTTTTCAATAATTTTCTCCATGCCTTCCACTTCGATGGATGTTCTTTCTGATACGTACCAGGGTAGATCACTTCAAAGTGGTTTGGGCTGTGCTTACACCCCAAGCACCTCCTCTCTGTGGCAGCAAAAGGTGAAGCAGATTTATTTAGATTAGGGGTCACTTCTGTAATGACCTATCTAAATTCAAAGAGTGAAACAGAAGTATTTCTCTCCTGGGGATATCTACAGATTTTGTTTTCTAAGGCTGCAGATGGAGAAAGCAAAAACTTCTAGAGACTGATTGCTGTGCTACTGACACATACCAAAACAAAAGCAGGCATGAGTAGTCTTTTCAGAGTCAATGGGATCACACTGCAACAGTGCTGTCTGCACAGGGTGGGCCCACAACTTACCTGAAAGAGTCTTACCCTCAGCACCCATGAACACTGGAGCTCTGAGATCCTTTCTGTGTCCGTGTTAAAGTCTCATCTGATATTGTGTTCTGTGGGGATATTTCAAACATTCTTAGTTCTCCTGCTTCCAGTAATGCAGTACAAGTTTCCCCTCATAGCTCAGCTTCTCCAGAGGAGACTTTCCCCCTGGAAAAGTTGTTCCATTTGCTGTGGAGCACAGGTTCTTCATTCACTCTGTATTGTAGGTAGTGCACTGGAAGTCAGATTGATGCCTTGAATTCCTTTAGCAGAACAAAACTCAGTCCAGAACTTCTCATGCTACCTACCCTAAGTTATATTTAATCTCTGTTTTTCATTTTTACAGTTACAAACCTTGTCCTTCCAGAGATATGCCATAAAGCCATCTTGCATGATTTGGCTCATTGAGGGAAGCAAGTTAAGTGTCTTCTAGTTATTTACTGGCTGTGATTTATAATGGAAAGGTGAAGTCCTTCAAAGACTGTTTCTTCCAAGAAGAATGTGTGTATTCCACAGCACATCACTGTGAAATGGGTGTTTCTGGCAGTATGAACGGCACTATTTATTTTGGCTGAATAATTCATGTTATATTTAATCCCTTTATAAACAGACCTCTTAAGGAGTCTCAGTGAATATTTTGTGACCATTGTAAATGTCTCAAGACAAAATTTGTGGTTGTTTTTCCCCACTACCGTACAAGATGTATTGAACGTAGTCTAAAAAGATATTCCTAAAATAAATACTACTTCAAAATGAGTGAAGGGATTTGATTCTATCAAAGAGGTTTACATTCCTTAGTCTGTAAGGGAAAGGATCTTCCTCTGAAAGGAAATGGAAACATTTAGCAGCAGGACTGAGAAGGTGCTCTGTAACCTCAAGAAAACAAGTGCCATTTACCATTTCTGTCTATTTCTTATTAAGACACTGGCATTGCAAGATGGAGAGCTCTTTTTTAGCTATTTGAAGGCAAAGATGCTGTGCAGTATCATGCTGCACATAAAGCATACTGGATCTGAAAGCTGTATCATTTACATGTTTTATTGTTTCTTTTACATTTAAACTCTCAGATCTCGAACTGTATAAATTAATTTCCATGTGAAAATAGGACAGATACACCTTTAGGGGTGGAGTAATTTTCTGTAATAGTATCACATTTCCCAGGGAATAGGGTTGTGTTCCCTGGGAATGTTTGCCATATTAACATATAGAGGTGGAGGGAACAGGCTTTCTTCCTGAACAGCTTACCAGCATCTTTCTCCTCTAATTATTTCAGTTTTGGTCACTCAGACCTGTCTGGTGAACCAAACCCTATTTGTGTAGCTTCTAAGCTTAGTTTGCCTCTTGCAAGAGCCTCTGCAAAGTGCTCCTGTTGAGGAGCTCCAGTTGAGGAGCACTGTGTTTGCTTCCCTTGTGATGCCAAAGCTTATGAAAGCCCAAGTACATGTGTCCTCACCAGCAGCAATCTTCTCCCTGGGGCAGACATTAAAGATGGTTTAAAGATTCACTCCTTGAATTCTATGGACACTTTTTTCCTTTGCCATCTTTCAGTGAAAACAGGCTTTCTAGTGGATATTGTCCAAGGTAAAAAAGCTGATGAAATACAGGCTCTCAAAGTACACCAAAATATTTGAATTCCATAATGGTCACTTGAAGACTTTTTCCAAATTTCACACCCGAAAGAGCCAGAATCTTGCCTTAGCCAGTTGGTCCTTCCTTATTTCCCTTTTCTTTCCCTTTTCTCACCAAAGTCTTACCCAACAGCACATAACAGAAAATTTAACTCTTCAGATAGAATGAAGGCTGAAGCTTTTTATTAGAAGAACGGCAATTATTTCAGTTCTTTATTGTATTTGTGAGGAGCTTGCAGAGACAGTCTGTATGCACTCGGGGTAGTCAGAGTGCCTTTCTGGTTATCAGATCCCTAGCAAACTTAATCTTAACTCAGTTGAGGCTCACAGAGTGCTGCCTATGAAATATGACTTATTTCCAGGTACGGTATGGTGTCTTGAAACTGTTGATGTGGAAGTGGTGCAGATTATATGCTTCTGTTTGTATGGTTGCCCTTTTTAAAAATGTTGGACCCTCTTGCCTTCAGCCACGTGTCTCTCCAGGAATGAATGCGTTCTGTTCTAAGGTACTCCAGGAATGAGTTTTTCCTAACCTCAGAGAAACTGCGGCTCTTCGCGAGGTGCCAGATCCACCACAGTTTCCCCACCTCACCTTCCAGCAAAACTCCCTTGAGTCCTGCTCAGCCGGGATACTTACGGGTGAAGCAAATGAGCGACAGCAGATCTGCTGTTCCCATGCTGCATTATTGGCTATGACACACGAGGTCCTGCTGTTGTAGAACAGGGGCGGTTGTTGCAATTACAGCCTGTGTAAACACCTGGCCAGAACCGCAGCTGTCAGAGGAAATTGGCTGTGAGAAGCGATTCAGACAGAAGTAATTATCTTTCAACAGAGGAGCACCTTCTAGTGGTATTGGGTGAATATGACAGTCAGGTAAACAGTTTATTGAAATTAGGAAACTTAAATATGGTAGAAGAATAATAATAATGAGTGTTTCTGTATAATATATTAATGATTAAATTGGAAATCTATTTTAAAACAAACCTGAATAGGGAAAGCATATATTTGGAAAAAAAATCACATTTTTCAATAACCACTCCTCTCTGGCCCAAACTGCTGACGTACAAGCTTTCTATGCGCATGCCATAAAATTGTATTTCCATGTGCTCTGCTGTGGAACCTACCCACTCTTTAGCTTTTTTTGGGTAATGAAAATTTGGGTTCATTAGCTCTGATTGAGCTCCAGATGAAATTTGCTACAAAGTTGTTATTTTGTTCAAAATTTCACTGATTGGTAACAGTTTCTCCATTCAATTTATTTCCAGGAAAGATATGTTTACTCAATAAATTTGTCAATACACTATTTGCCATGGTTGCTTAGTTTTGCAAATAACATAGTATCAAATTATTTAAAATTCAATTTTTCCAAAGATGCTGCTAGTTGAAATGTATCTGGTGGTTTCGCTGATATTGCAGATTTCTACTCTTTCCGTTTCTATGCTGTTAATATTCCTTTTTGGACAGTATCACAGAGTGTTCCCACATAATACACACAAATGATGTGCTATATCTAGATCGGCAAACTGGAATTAATGAGCAATGCTTACAGTGATGTAATTGCAGAAGTTTTGTTAGGTGCATTAATGGAAGCTATCTGCATGGAGCACTTAAGTCTCTGATATTCATTGGGTTCCTTTGTCAAATACAGGAAGTCCAATTTGCAGGTAGTTAAAAGAAGGTATAATTACAGTTCCTCTTTTTACTTCTCTAAACATAATTCTGTTTTATTAAAGTAGAGAACTTGACCTTTTTCTGAAAAAAATAAATAAATCAACATCTGGAAACTTCATCCCACAGTTGAAATAGGTCTTGCAAATGCTTTAACCAGTGAAAACATACCCAATTCACTGGTTTTGTGCTTGCAGCACACACTAATATTGGGCTAGGACTTGACTAACTGGTGAAGTCCCTTTTGGTGTTCAGACGTGTGTCTCTCTGGACACGTATGCAGATGCTAGTTGAGAAATGTATAGCTTATGAAATAATAGTTTTCTCTGAATCTGAAAATGCTCAAATCTAAGTGAATTCCTGAGTCTTTCATGGTAAGCTAGACAGCCTTCTTGATTGTCGCTGGAATATACAACCTCTCAGTCCTACAACATCAATTCTCTGCTTGCCTTGTGCATCTGAAATGCAAACACACTGTGTAACCTCTGGGGTGCCTGCTTGTGAACTGTGAGATTTATTCCCAGTGTCCAAAACAGACAGCATAATTGCAAATATTTATTGAAGATGAGAAACAAAGCAAAACACATGCTTAATCTGAACATATAGAGATTATATCAGAAAGCTGTCTCTGCTCACGGTTTCTTTTTTTTCTCTTCTGCATACTTTATGCCTCAGAGAGAGAGAACTTTGAGCAGGGAGCTCATCTTTCATGAGTCTGCTGTGGGGGTCTGGCCAAAAAATAATGTACTTTGTTCTCTCCTTGTTGTTGGCCAGGAGAGAGTCTAGCTTCTTTTGTTGTTGTTTTCTTTTTAATTAAAATGAGCATTGTTTCTCAACCTTCAAGACACAATTTCTTTTTATTAGGACGTGCCATCTCCTGCGTCTGACCGAACTTTTTGACTCAAGAAAATGTAAATCTCTTTTCTCTCTTGATATCTGCCACTCCTTGATAGCTCAGCATGCACATTCATTCTGGACCTTACATTCCTGCCAGTGAGTCCCAGAGACAGCATGGTTTGCCTTAGTCCTGTAGAAAACTAGTGGCAAAGCTCGTTGTCAAACCTCTCTTGAGTTCCAGTTCAGAGTTAGTTGTGGGGTGGTTGCCTTCTGTCAACCTCAGCTTGGTGTGTTTGAAAGAAAGGGATGTTCCTTATTCAAATCAGGCTAAATATTTATTGTGCATACTTGTTATTATGTAAACATATTAAGCTATATACATATAAGCAGATTAAATTGTAACACCACAGTCAGGTTTGTAATTTGGTTTGACACAATACTGCAATTTGGACAATTTACCACAATGACTCTTTGTAAACCTATGGCTGCTCCTTGATGGGCAAGGACAAAATCTGCTTTGTTTTCTGACTAAGATGCTTTACAAATGTTTCTTTTTGAAAGGACTGCATGGTAGATAGGTTGTAAGCAAATCTATTTTTTGTTGTTTTTGTTAAAAATAAGCTTGTGAATCACTTTCAGTGCAGTGTCAGGAAAAAAGAACAAACAGTTTTTTAAAAAAATGAACAAATTATTTTGACAAGTCATTGCAGTGTCACTAAAGTGGTATTGAGAAACAGAGATTACAGTCCTGCCCTTCAGAGTTCAGCATCAGCATTATATGGGATATAAATACTGTAATGCTTCTGTTACTTATTGTGAAATTTGAGTTCCAGTAAATTCAGAGAAGACTCAGAGAATAACTGTAGTTTCTACTAGGTACTGCAAGTAAGTTGATGGAATGTATTGAAACTCTAGAATGAGAAAAAGGAGGAGGATAATGGAATTACTTTTATAGCTCTGGCAGTTAAAAAAGCAGCTGCTTAAAAATGCTAAAAACCCATAAAGAATAAGGAGTGTAATAACATAATTCATCCTTATATACCCTCTAACCAACTTTGTGTTATGCAGTACAAATATGCAGTATTTAGGACATCTAAATAGAGATTTTTTTCATGATCATTTTATAACCTGGGATACAGTCAAGTAAAGTCAGAAAATCTGCACTTCACAAGTGAAAATGTTAGCATTTTGTTTTGCCATGGCAGGATTTTCATCTGCTTTCCCACTGAAAATTGTTCTAAAACATGATAGGAAATCAATATCTATTTTTTTTTTTTTAGTTTTTCTTTTAACTGCATCAGCACAATTGTTTAAGGCTGATGTAATGATGACAGGAAGAGTTAAGTCTCTAATTAAAATTACATTTAAAATCTGTGTAATGGAAATTGACAGATGTAGAAAAATGCAGAATTAAGCCTGCCTGCACACTCATCTAGTCCAACCTCCCTGTGAAGCAGGATCACCCAGAGCACATTGCACAGGATGGCATCCAGGTGGGATATCTCCAGAGGAGGAGACTCTACAACCTCTCTGGGCAACCTGTTCCAGTGCTCTGTCACCCTCACAGTACAGAAGTGTCCCCCCATATTCAGATGGAACTTCCTGGGCTTCAGTTTGTGCCTGTTGCCTCTTGTCCTGTCACTGGGCACAACTGAAAAGAGACTGGCTCTGTCCTCTTGACACCCTCCCCTCAGATATTTATACACATTGATGAGGTCTCCCCTCAGTTTTTCTCTTTTCCAGGTTAAGCAGGCCCAGCTCTCTCAGCCTGTCCTCGTATGACAGATGCTCCAGTCCTCTCATCATCTTTGTAGCCCTCCTCTGGACTCGCTCCAGTAGCCCCATGTCCCTCGTACTGGGGAGCCCAGAACTGGACACAATACTCCAGGTGTGGCCTCACCAGGGCTGAGCAGAGGGGAAGGATCACCTCCCTTGACCTGCTGGCAACGTTGCTCTGAATGCAGCCCAGGGTACTGTTGGCCTTCTTGGCCACAAGGGCACACTGCTGGCTCATGGTCAGCCTACTGTCCACCAGGACTACCAGGTCCCTCTGTAGAGCTGCTGTCCAGCAGGTCAGCGCCCAGCCTGTAGTGATGCTTGGGATTGTTCCTCCCTAGGTGCAGGACCCTGCACTTGCCCTTGTTGAACCTCATGAGGTTCCTCTAGGCCCAACACTCCAGCCTGTGGAGGTCCCTTTGAACAGCAGCACGGCCCTCTGGGGTATCAGCCACCCCTGCCTGCTTTGCGTCATCAGCAAACTTGCTGATGACATGCTCTGTTTCATCATCCAGGTCGTGATTAATAAGTTGAACAACACTGGACCCATTACAGAGCCCTGCAGGACGCTGCTAGGTACAGGCCTCCAAACAGACTGCACCACTGAGCACAGCCCTCTGAGCCCTGCCATCCAGGCAGTTATCAGTCCACCTCACTGTCCGCTCATCTAGGTGCCACCTCCTGAAAATGCATTTCACCAGCATTTGCTTCACCTGCAGTTTCTAGTTCACACCATGTCCCTGTGACCACCAAAATTTAAGACAGGCTCCGCCAGAAACCTGATGGAGATGTCTTGGCTAATAGTGCTGGTCTTCTGAGTGGGATTGGCTGGACTGGCAGGAAACCATAGGTCCTGGGTTCCCATAGTACATGGAGTGCTGTGTGAAGGCATTGCTCTGCTGGCCAGGTCAGTAGCTGAGACCTTGACTGTGTATGTTTTGTGGCATCAGGCTGCTTTTACTTTAGAGTGTGAAAGCTGAGAACTGCAGTCCTCCCTGACTAAGGCTGACCTTCCTCAGCTGGAGAAAGCCCTGTCCACACTGAACCATGTGAAAAAGAAGGGAGAGAGCATATCCGAACAGTAATTCTCTGCAGGCTGTTGGCACATGCCCTCACAGCTGGGCTTTGACTGCCTGTGTCAGGTGTAGGGGTGGCTGTGGGGGAGGTGGCGTGACCCATGCAGAGGTGTGGGGCACAGGCCCAGCCACAGGTGGGGGGGAAGCACGAGCCCAGTGTGTGGTTTGTGGACAGCATTGGGAGACATGGGAGACTGGGACATTTCCCTAGGACAGCGGAACCACCCCATTTCCCTCTGAGATGGTTGGATGGACTTGGTTGCACTACCTGCTTCTGCCTTGGTTTCTCCAGCAGTTGAATTGGTGTGGAGATATTTTTTTTTTCTGTCTAAAGAGCATTGACTTCCACGTGTGAAAGCAGTGAACAAAGGTGAAGTATGTTATCGGCCTTGTTGTACTGTTTGCCATGGCCCTTTTCCAAGTGCAATGCTTCTGAGGCGTGGAAAAGAAAAACTTTGGTATCAGAGTACATTGGTTTATGTATCCTGAAGTGAAACCCAAAAGCTTAGGAGCATTTTGACACTTTTATTTTAAAAAGGAAAGCTCGTATCTTAATATGTGAAAATTTCAGGTGGTTTGTGTGTGAGATGCAAGTATCGAATGAGCAAGTGCAGAATGGTGAATGCATAAAGATGGATTACCTTACAAAGCACCTTTGGGCCATCTGTAGGTCTATTTACATCTTCAGCTTAGAGCTCTCTGTTTTGACATTGTTTGCTTGCAAAACAATGGTGACTTTTACAGTAATATATAAGGAAGTTGTTTCTCTGACCTCAGTTGATCACATACATAAGTACTCAAACCTCTTGGGCCATGGGTCATTTTGTATTCATCTAGTACCTTATAAAGATGTCCCTCACTGTAGCATCTCAGAATCTAGAAGTGGTACGTGAAAGCTACCCATACCTGGCAGTCAGTTTTGTAGGCTAATAAATTATTACCACGTTAACTGGTATGTTCAAACTCATTAGAACAGCTGGGCATTTAATTAGATACCATGGCATCAGATTTAATCCAAACAGTGGTCTGTGAGGAACCAGTACTGCAACATATTTGTCATCATAGAAGATGTTGACTTTGGCTCTTATCTGTTCAGTTTATTGTTCACTTATTGTAGGAAAATGGAATAATCTTATTTGATTTTATACGTGTATGTCAAACTATCTGCAGAATATTATAATAAAACATTTTAGGAGCTTTTATTTCCAAACAAAAATAAGACCAAGTAAATACGAACAGATGCTTTGTGCCTTTTAATTCTTACTTTGTAGAAAACCTTTGATTTCAGTCAGGAGAACATTAACATTAGTTCAGCCTGGTTGAACAAAAACACTTTTTAAAAGTGTGTTTAATTGATTATAGCATCTCTTATGAGCAGGCAAACAATGTCTAGAAGCCTTGTCAGCTACCAGGGAGTATTCACTGCTAATTATCATAAGGAACTGCTATCTGAACAGCAGAGGGAAAAGAGTGGATGATTTTTTGTAAGGAGTTTGTGTCCTAAAGATGATCTTTAAATACTAGATTGTGCCTATAGACTCAACCCAATACAAGGCATGTTGTAGAAGATGCTTGAGATGGGAGAACAGGCAACAGAGGCACTGTGACACAGATAGCTTATTTATTTATTTATTTATTTGGATGTCTTCATTTTTTTCCTCTTCTGTTCTTCATTATTTGGGGTTGTCTGGGAATAATCTTTTTGGGGTATAAGGTGGTTTGTTTGCTTTTCCTTCCCCACGTTCTCATGTGTCTGTGAGCATCTTGTTATTGATGGCTTTCTTGATAGAAAACTGGTGAGCTTTTATAGGTTTGTGGGCCATTCCATCCAGCTACAGAAACAGACATGGAGAGGAGTATTTATTTTTGTAATACAGTTTATCCCATAATCTTCTGTCTGTGGAATACAAAAAGGAGAAAAGCAGAAAGTGTTTTTTCAAAGCATTTCAGTGTCCAAACAGTGTGTCCCTTGTTCTGCAGATGAACCCAGAACTGTGGGCTGAGGACCTGGGCCACCTGCCTTATACAGTAAACTAGAGGAGTCTCCAGTTTTCTACTGCTTTTACCCAGCGAAGCATATGGAGCAGGGCTACCATCCATGCTGCCTGTATCTCTTGCTGAAATCCTTGGAAGTCAGGGAGGATCAAAAGATATGCAGCAGAAATCCATATCATGTTGATAGATGCTATTTCATGGCAATTTTTATCTTTTGAGTTGGCTGAGATCAGGATTCTTGCCTGGAAAAAGAGCTCCCTGCCTCTTTGCTTCCCCTGTCCTTTCCTGGTCATTGGGCACAGCACTTACAGCACTCCTTAATATTCCCCCAGGACCATGATGGCCATTTCTGGCATCGCTCCATCACGTGTGCCCTGGACCATGCAGTCCTTTGGTAGGGTGATGCTGACAGACAGCAGAAAGCAGCTCATTTTGCCTCCTTTTGCATCTTTTTATCTGTATTCTGCATAGTTCTGTCACACAGAGACTATAAAGGTCATTCTCCTTCAGTTAAATGTATCTTATGTTCTGATTACCTGACCAGAATGAAATTTCTCCTTATCTTACAGAAAACTTTTTGAGTCAGACTGTCACATAGACTATAAAGCATTTCCTAAAACAAGTTTTTCATTTTTACACACTGAAACACAGGCAGTGAAAAACATGACTTTGCTTGAGAATCTGAGCGATCCATGTTAATGCTGCTTGCAAAAGGCATTGCATGTGAGTTGTGGAAGGGTCATCTGTGATGCTTTTCCATTGTTGAGCTTGCTGCAGGTTTTCAATCCAGTCTTTGATTGAAATTTTTGATTTTATTCTTGCCAACTTTGGGGACTTGTGACCGCAGGTTGCAATCAAAGGTGTTATAAAGGCTGCAATTCTAAGAGGAAATATATATCTATATCTATATTTCCAAAATCAAGAAATGACTTTGATCACGTTTTTCACAATTTCTTCTGAGTTGAATGCTTATTTCTTCTTTAACAACAGAAGACCTTTCTAATGGTAGTAGCTTAATAATGTAATAGTAACATTACCATCTACATAGTAAGCAATGAGAACTGCATTAAGCTTTTATGTTTGACTTTGAGTGCAGAAAAACATATTTTGATTTCACATTGAATTTTACGGACAAATTAACTTGATGAAAAGCAATACTGAAGTGAGAAAGAGACAGCGTATCTGTAGCTTTAAAGATAGTTTAGAAGATAAAAATAGCAAGTGTGTGGTTTTGGAAATAGCTCACTGTTTACAAACTTGGTGGTGCAATCCAGTGGGAGCAATAAACTCATTTATTGCAGAGCTTCACACTTATCTCTCCTGTCCTATCCCTTCTCATGCTGAGAGCACCGCTGCCACTAAATGACAGTGACATTGTTTCTGTATCAATTTGCAATGTGAGCATACACTAGAGCAGATAACTGCCGATGTGTGCCCATTCAGAGCTTAACAAACTCTCTTAAGGAAGTTAGTGCACTGCTAATAACCCTGCCATGTTTACAAAAGACAACTCATGCATAAAACAAAGTATTCTTCCTTTAAAATATGAGAAAATTAAGGATTAAGAAGACATCAAATGAATAAAAGCAGAATTTACAATGAGGTGAGTGTGTAACTCCACTGAACAGAATATAGACAGGCAATTTTGCTATGAGATCCTCATTTATATACATCCAAACCTATCTGAAGTGTTTCAGATTATCAGGACCTGATATCACAGATATTTCAATCACAGTTGAAAAAAATTAGAAAAAAACAATGTTCTAAGTATTTTATATATATATACATGTATCCATGAATATATACTCAACACAATCGAAACATTCAACAAGTGAGATTTAATGCCAATGGAGAGTAGAATTATTTTTACATAGCAATGTGAGAACAAAATCATATTAAAACTCGGGGAATAAAAAAAATAGTATACTGGAAAAAGTATATTAAAACGTACTGTGTCATTAATTTCTGAAAATATAGTTAATGAGCTTAGTAATATATAGGCTTTTATAATTAAGGTATTTCTTGGCAAGAAAGCAGGTGGTTGATTACGAAGCATGACTTTGCCCATGTATGTTGGGAGAGCACATATTTAATGACTGCTGAAGACGGATGTTCTTCAATGGCTATAAAAAAAAGTCCACTCTAGACTGATTACCTTAGGCTGCCCTGAAACTGATGCTAAGAGCCTAAATGAGCAAGACAAAAAACACTCTCTATAAGAGGGCAGTGTCTCTTATTCTTCTTGCAGCTCAGCCCCCTTTGTATTTCAGAACTTCTCCTTGGCATGCTTCTCCCTGTTGATGAGTTCAGAGTTCCCTGCCAAACAACCTGGTGTTTGTTTGCTTCAGGACAGACTCACTATGGCTCTGACTATCCTTAGGGATGTTACCGTATTATTTTTGTTTGTTTGTTTTTGGAAATCTGCTGAATTTATCCAGGTTAATGAGGTTCTACTGGCAGTGCCAGAGGAACTCTAGTGCACTCTACTCTATAAGGACTTATAGAATTAAAATTAGATACTTACAGAAAGCCTCTCTACAAATGCTCCAGAAGTTCAGCTGTTAGCATCATGATTCTTATTAATTGCACAGTCCAACCACAACAGCACTTCTGACCATATGAAAAAACAATTAATAGAAGCTATAAGAAAATTCCCCAACACAATGTGCTTGACATTTTTCTGGCCAAGAACTAAGGTAGCTACTTAGAGCTTTTATTCATTGTTCATTCCATATCACATGTACGTACAGGGAGGAAGTGCTATGTCACAATAAATTAAGGTGTATTTATGACAATGATATTTAAAATGCCAGTTCTGGAAAGCCAGGAGTTGCTAATGTTTCTTTTCTAGTTGATTTGCATGTCAGGTTTTACCCTGCATTGCTGTCTATTCTTGCTTACTCAGGAGATTGCTGTGCTATACAGGAGATGAAATTTTAAACTGCTCTAATGGTACAAAGCCAAATGGGTAGGAAGAGATGCATGTCTTTGTAGATTGACATTTAAGTCACCGTTCTTGGGGACAGAATGATGTCCCTTACCTTACGTGTCAGACAACAGCAGCACTGGCGTTTGGGATGACAGTTTATATCTTTCATTCTTTGATAGAATGGCTTATTTGCTACTGTAAAAATGATTGGGTCGAGGCAGCTACTGATGCTGCAGATGATCTCTGTGATCTGATAAACAGCAAACAACATATTTGTGCTTCCACAGGGTGCTTGACAAGTTATTTTGTAAATTAGTGTCACCATCATCATGACATGATAAGGTGTGAAACAAACAGCAAATAAAATCATAGCAGCTGAAATCAATAAAAAAGGCCTAATGATTCTGTTCCTTCTCTGCTGGCGTTTACTGAGTTGTAGCAACGCTTTGAGAGTCAACATATAGCATGTAAAGATGACTGTGACTGGAATTAGGAATCTCAAGACAATCTTGGAGAGTACAAATGGCACGGCAAATTGTAAAGGTCCAGTGCTATCCTCGTTATCTGGGATGTCATGTCTTCCCACTTCAATTGTGTAAAAGATCTCTGGCACTGATGCAGTGACTATGAAGATCCATACAGCAATAGTACAAGACGTGGCCTTTCCTTTGTCCCACCACGTTAATGAACTGATAGGATGGACAGCACCTACGTATCTGTCAAAACTGATGAATGTCAGGAAGCAGACGCTTCCGTAGATATTAATACTAAAAAATAGTCTTATGATGTGATAAAACGTTTGACTGGAATAGTCCTCTGGCCTCTGGAGACTATAGTATACTGAAAAAGGTGCCATGAGAATCCAAGTGAAGTCACAAAGTGCCAAATTAAACAGAAATATGCTGTTAGTAGTCCACGTCTTCCTGCAGCACACATAATGTCGCAGGGCAAGTATGTTGCCTAGAAATCCCACCAACAGAATGAAAAAGCAAACCAGAATCAGCAAATAACAGTACCACTCCATCTTGGAATTAGTGTTGCAAATGAAAATGCATGTGCTGTTCATCGTCTTTCCATAGAGTGTGCCTGAAGGGGAAAGAGAGACCAACAGATTTTAAATAAAAATGTGCCAAGAACCTCGCTCCAAACAATGAAAGATATGTTAATCTGTAAGGTTTGCCCAAGCTGGAGCTTGTTTGACAGTCATAAAAACAGCCATTTATAGCTCAGAATCCACAACAACGTTTGATAGGAAGACAGGTATTCCTTAACACAAAATGACTTCCACAGGTGTGTTCACAGGCATAGGTCAGAATATAACAAGAGCTGCAGTGATGACCTGCTAAATAGAGACTGCATTATTGAGCTTTGCACATTTACCCGATGAACTTACAAAAAGTTAGTTCAGACTGTACTGAATAAAGTGAAGATGAAAAGTGGTTTCTCTAGAAGCTCAGCAATGAAAGCAGTCAAATGACTTTGCAGAAAGATAGAAAGCCGTATGTTCACCTCCCAGTGTATTTTACAGGTGGGAAATGTTTGCTCTCTAGATGTATTTTGTTAATTATCGAAACACTGTACTTTAACCTGGGATAACTGAACAGTTTCCCTATATGATTTTGCACAGTGTTTGTGAATATCAAACTTTGTATACATTTTTTTCTTCAACTAAAATTTATGAGATGACTTTGTAAATTCTTTAACATATAGTCACCGTAATAGGTACAATACAGTTAGGTAACATTTGCTTCACAATGTGTTCAGTTAAAAGGAATTTTAATATGTGTAGGGAAATTGTTTTTTCCTAAAATCATCCTGGCTAAGCACCATGTGTGCTTTGAATTACATTGTGAATTACACCTCTCTGCCTTCCTTTTGGATAGCTATGAATGAAGGCAGTAAGCAGTCCATTCCATTTGTGTTGTCAGTATAAATAAGCTCTGAACTGGCTACAAACAACAAGGACATAGCTGCATGAGGCAGTTGTAATGCCAGGGATTCCTGATCCCATCAGGTTCCTGGACAAGGACTGTAGGTAGGTCTGAATGGAAGGAGGCAGCCAGCTCTGCCACCTGCTCCACTTTGCTTTAAGTAGTCTGGATGAAGCCTGGATGTGTAGCCCTGTGACTGCTCTAAGGCAGTTACAGACTGGAATTAATAAATCCCCTGTCCCCTTTGTTACCTTCAGTTTACTAGACTGAACCCTGGGATGGGTTATATGGAGTTAGTTATGTATCTGGAGGTGCTGGAACTGCACAGCTTGGTAAGATGCATTTGGAGCTCAGAGTCACATTAGAAAATGTGTTTGCATTTGCCTATGTTCATTTCCCATATTCTTTGGATTTCCTGTGAAGCTCTGTAGGCGTTTTCCACGAATCCAATGAATCTTGGGGTTTATATTTGGATTTTCTAAAAGGTTCTCACTGTCTCTTACTTATTCATCGTATTATAGCAGAGCTGAGAAGCCATAACCGATACTGGATTTTTGAACACCATGCATTGCAATTGGTGTGAATGCCTTACAACCTATCACAGAATCACAGAATCACAAAATTTCTAGGTTGGAAGAGACCTCAAGATCATCGAGTCCAACCTCTAACCTATCAAACGGGTTGGATACAATCAAAGAGGTTCAGAAAGAAATCAAACTTTTTCTGAGGTAACATAAATAGTAGGAGAAGAACAGGACAAGAACTAGTGGTTATCCATCAGAATTTGAAGGCTTCTCTACAATCAAGACCCAGTTTCAGTGCACCTGAGTGGACACAGTCAGCATACCCTGCCATGTCCTGAGACTACTGGAGCTACACTGATGTCCAGTAGATCAGCATATATGCTGTAATGATTTCAGCAGTGACTTTTTTTTTTTTTTATCAGACTTTGATGAAAGTAGGATTGGGCTTTCAAAGCTAAAAATGCAGATTTTTGTGGTTAATTTTCCAGCTAAACAGTTTCAGCTGTTGGTGGAGATAGCCAGGAACACTAAATGGGCAGAAAGATCAATTGCATGATGGGTCATCCAAAATTAAAGGAGTATCTTTGATTTGATGAAGGACTTGATATTAAAATATTAGTCATATGCCCAAGAAAGAGTTGAAGTTTCCTGGACCTGAAAGAGATATTGCTTAGATCTGTGACTCTCTAACAATAACTATCTACAAGTTCCTCTGTCATTTTCCCCTAGCAGCATCTGCAAGCTATAACAGAAAGTCCAGAGAGTTTCTCTTTCTAGAAGTCATATTTCTAAATGCTTTTGATTATATAGAAGATGTAAGACCTGATCTGAATATAAGTTGACTTACTGTGGCTCACTATGCTGTCCGTGACTGATGAGCTGATTTCCTTCCTGGTTTGTTGCCGTGTCCTAAATCATGAAGTCTCTACTTCCCTCTGTTCTCCTTGTACCTGTGATACGGCCTCCAAAGTCTTGAAGTAGATAGATGAACATGTTTGATTAAAAAATAACGTTTTGATGAAACTCCTTTTGGAGCTAAGAAGCATTGTATCACTGAAGAGAATCTGATCTATGTATAAAGCTAATTGCAGCTCACAGTTCATCACTATTAATCATTTATATGGCATTTAACTTGTACTTCCAAAGTTCCATTATGTTTAATGAGTTTGTTTATCTTTAAAGTATTTACTTCAATATGAATAAATATATCCTAGGAACCATTCTTCCACATCATATCTGTTTATTTTTATTTTTTTACATTTGTAACAAGGTTGTAATGAGAGATTAATTTGTCCTGACGTAAAGATTAAGCTGAATTAACAGCTTATTTTATGTAATTTTGTTCCTTATCCACTTTCTCTTTGTCCCTTGCTCCTTTTTGCTTGCTAATCTTTACAGTAAATGTCCTTATTTTACAGCAGCTGTTTTGTTTGGATTATTCTAAGAATTTTATATGGTTACCCTGTATAGGTTTTCCACACTTCTGCCTATTCACACACCAATCTACTTCTGTTACGTATTTCTCAAAGTGTACCCTTTTAGCTCATTATATAAAAAGAATACACTGGGGATAATAAGTAATACAGAGCTGTATTTGTATGCAGTGGGATCAGTACATTGTACTGATAGCCAGTTCCTTTCTTCCTAATGACTCAATCTGTATTGCTATTAAGCTACTATTTCTTTCATTAAAAATGATGTTCATGTACTTACTTGGGGGTTAATGAAATCCCATATGGCAAACATTAACTACAGTAGAGTGTTAGATAATGTTTAAGAATTTTCCTATCAGAGGCAATATTTATGAAAAGATACTTTAAATAATATGAAATTTATGTATGTACATATTAATCAGTGTGCAGTAGCTAAGTAAAATAAATAAATATGTATTTCTGTAGAGAATACAGGTGTGATAAATATGTAATAAATCTTTCTCTTACCTGTTTTAGGACTGCTGTAATTATCTCTTTTACAGAAGTCTAGATTCCAGGCTCTGGCGTTTCTCTCCATTAATCAGGATCTTCTAAAATCACCACTCTGTTTTGCAAGTGCTGTTTTTAATCCAAGGTTTCAGTAGTATTCCATATGCAATGGCAGCTCTTCATGGAGCAAGTGTCAAACTGTAAGAGAGAGATCATTTCATCATTATGCCCCTCCTCTCAATCAGTTGAGACAAATTGCTATTACCATAGCAGCCTCCACTTGCTTTTCAGGGAAAGGGGCTTACTGCAAATCCAGTCTGGCTTGGTCTGGGACTTTCATTGTTGCTAACATGACAGAGAAGAGTGGAGGGGCCTGGGTCATGTATGTGTGTATTTGCACCTTCCTTTTCTTGCCCCTCCTTCACTGCCAGAACTGCTGCCCTTCTCCTGAACTGGGCAGTGCACCTGTGCTTCTCTTGCCTGCTGCAGCTTGGTTAGATACCTTTATTTTATTTTAGGAAAGGGATGGATGAGACTCAGTGAGGTTTAGAAGAGGAAAGGAGCAGTAAGATCAGACGTAAAGATCTGGAAACTGTGCAAAATGAAATTGTTTGGACAGGTGAAAAGGCTAATGGGTGACAGGACAAAGAGGTGAGAAACTGATGTATTTAGGACAGTAAAGGACAGAGAGAAAAAAAGTAAGAGCACAAGATAGAAAAGGAAAAGTAGCCTAGGAAAAATACGTTCCTGAAGAAAACGTGACAAAAGTTTCTCCTATTACCTATGATGAGAGTAAGCAGAGCTTTTTTTCCAAGTGACAAGACATACTAGTGTGCTTTGAAAATGCATTCTCTGCAGAATGAAGAGAGAGGTATATCACATCACATGATTAAAGCACCTACATCTAACTATTTAAAACAGTACCAGATTCTAGACAGGCTTCGACTTTGCTGTCTTAATGAAATCAGGGAAGCACATAACATATGTCAGGGGACATGCTTTTACTTCAAATATTTCACAGAAGAAAGGCTTTTTTAAGCTGATGAAGAGAAAGATGATGTATGAGTCAGTAACATTTTTAACATTGGAATTGAATTGTAATGGTCTGTAATCTTTCTCAGCTTCTCTTAAATGCTGTTATTAGTAAACTGATGTTGCATTCTGTCTTTTTTCCTTTAGATTTCATATTCAGTGTGTAATTGCAAATAGATCACAGATCACAGAACTTCTAGGTTGAAAGAGACCTCTAGATCATTGAGTCCAACCTCTGACCTAACACTAACAGTCCCCACTAAACCATATCCCTAAGCTCTACATCTAAACGTCTTTTAAAGATCTCCAGGGATGGTGACTCCACCACTTCCCTGGGCAGCCTGTTCCAGTGCCCAACAACCCTTTCAGTAAAGAAGTTCTTCCTAACATCCAACCTAAAACTCCTCTGGTGCAACTTTAGCCTGTTCCCCCTCGTCCTGTCACCAGGCACGTGGGAGAATAGACCAACCCCCACCTCACTACAGCCTCCTTTAAGGTACCTGTAGAGAGAGCGATAAGGTCGCCCCCGTGCCTCCTTTTCTCCAGGCTGAACAAGCCCAGCTCCTTCAGCCGCTCCTCGTAGGACTTGTTCTCCAGGCCCCTCACCAGCTTGGTTGCCCTTCTCTGGACTCGCTCGAGCACCTCGATGTCCTTCTTGTAGCGAGGGGCCCAAAACTGAACACAGTACTCGAGGTGCGGCCTCACCAGAGCCAAGTACAGGGGGACGATCACCTCCCTAGCCCTGCTGGCCACACTGCTTCTTATGCAAGCCAGGATGCCGTTGGCCTTCTTGGCCACCTGAGCACACTGCTGGCTCATATTCAGCTGACTATCAACCATCACTCCCAGGTCCTTCTCTGCCAGGCAGAAATAGGATACAGAAAAAAATGTGCATAAGGAACTGAGATTTTTCTCTGTGTGTGAGCGGTGGAAAAATGAGAACTCTAGGGTCTTATTTTGCAATATTGCAGTGAGGCATTATAACTGAGCACTTGGTAAATTTTAGTTTAAAAAAAACTGCTTGGTAGTTGATCGGCATTTCTTAAATTGCCTTATCAGTAAAAATGATAGCAACTATATTGCTGCTAAACATGTTAAATAATATCTGTTGGTACAAAGTCCTTTTGAAATCCCTGCTGGGATGTTAGGTGTTGATCTTGCTGGAAGGCAAGCACTGAAAAAGTTGTTCTAGACCTTTCTACCAGTACTTCCTGACTTCTGTTTGGGTCATTAATTACTGAAAATACATAGCCCTTGCTCAGTAGGAACCATTAAAACCGAGTGTAAACTACAACGACTGAGGAGAGCGTTGTACTGCATTACGATTTCTGTGGTAGGACAAGAAATCAGTCTTGCTCTGACAAATGTGTAACATTGCATTTGTGAAACGACGAAACATTACCATAAGAAACAATCAGCTCAGATACTCTAGGGAACATTTAATTCTTTGTGATGCAGTGACAACATTTGGTGAACATTTCTGGCTAGGAAATGAATAATAATTACATCGTAAGTATAGCTATAAGCTCTATTCTGATTTGCGACACTTTTTTGTTTGCTTGGTGGTTTAGTTGTTTATTTATTTATTTATGTTACCACTTATGGACTTAATCATTTTGGGGTCTTGTGGTATAATGTAGCAAAAGTCAACACCATCAAAAAAGAATATTACTATCTTCCATTTTGTGGATCAAGGACCTGAGTGCAGAGGGTAAATGATTTGTATGCAACATAACAAGATGTCGCTGGTAGAATTCAAATCTGACTCTAAATGTGATGGCATTTGCCTGGTGTATATCACTTGGGAGGTGACCCCAGCTGAACACTTCAGTAGAACTGGCGTCTATGCCCCCTGATGTACTTCAAGAAGCTCAGACTTTTTCAGGGTTTCAGATGCTGCCATTAAATGGGTGGCAGATAAGAACACATGGCAGCTTTATAACCTCAGAAAAGCAGGGAGCAATGAGATTGCACAGTATTATCTCAGTTTTTTTGTGAGGAAGGGTGATTATTTACATACTTACTAACCATCTATTCACGTTTACTTTGGGCTTAAGCAAGAATCATCTTTGGTCCTGCAGTCACCTGCTCAGAGAAGCTCATCTCTTTTTCTCATTAGGCCAAATGTCCTGAATCCTCCACTTCTGTTCTATGTTCATGTTTTTCACAATGTAGACCAGCATATAAGAGGAGATCTCTATCACCTCATATGATAGTTGATCTGACTCTGTCTATAGTCAGTGGAAAGAGACAGGCAACCATAAAGAGCTAATGACTGTTTTTACTGCTCAAGAGTCTGGCAGCAAATAATGGATTTGTACAGCCTGAGGTACTTCTGAATTTATAGACTCGTTTCTCTGAACACTGTGCAAATGCCACTAAATGTGGCTCTTGCCTCCAGGTCTAATTCTGTGAGATTTTCCCTGCTGTGGTATTTGGTTTAGAATTTTTGGATGTAGCAGTTTCTAGAAAATGGGGTGGCTTATTCCCTCTCCATCCTTCAGGTCCATCACTCCCTCCCAATTCTACACAGATGTTCAGCACCACTGTTCACTGAGTCTCAAAGTCAGCAGGTTGGTGGACCTAATAAATAGGAGGAAAAATTGTAATTATTCTTTTTCTAGATGGGTTAGTTCACCACTCTTTTTCACTTGTGCATAGCTGCTCAGCTTGCTGTGCCAGCATTAGAGCACAGTGGGTACAGATGTTAATAGCTGGAGCAGGGAAACAATAAAGGCTGATTGATCAACGCGTAGAATTACATGAGGTGTATGTGAAACCACAGCCACATTTTGCACACGTACCACAGGACCTGATGTGAACTCCTTTAGAGGTTCAGTTTAAAGATTTTGATTGCAGAATCAGAACCTCAATCAGTTTGTCACCAGTCTGTGGGAAGCAACGTTGTAATTTTGTATGGACAATCTCTGTCCATGCTGAACTGCAAAAGACTGGTTTGGTTGCTTGATACCACATCTGTCCTCCCCACACGAAGTGAAATAATTGGACGTACCAAGACATACAGTTTAGGACTTTATTTTGTTTTTGTTATCATGTAAACATATATGCTTACTGACTGACTAAAATGTGGTTTCTTGTAATATTCATATGACAGGTCAGTTGCTCCGTCTGAAGATGTTTCGAGAGGACCACGGGTCTTGGATGACAATGTTCTTCAGTACCATCCTCTTCCTCTTCATTTTTTCTCACATTTATAACCTATTCCTCATTATGGAAGGGAATATGAGGTAGGTTGCAGAGTTTTATTCTGTCTCTTTTTTGCTCTAGGATATATTCCATTGGAAACTTGTCATATTATGCTACTTTAGAATGATCAAGAGATTACCAAAATGTAAATATAGTAGTATTCACCATCTTTTTTATTATTTCTGTTTTCTGAATTTAGGTAGAATAATAATTCAGTTGGTTAATGAACCGAAACTTTAATCCTCTTGGCTACAAAAAGAGGGATCCTAGCCAAATGATAGCAACTATTACTTCAGGGTACTAACAAACATTATATCAAATTGTTTTGATTTGAAGTTACAGCTCAGCAAATTTGATTTGAAGTGAAGACTGTGTAGTTTAAAAGTATAAACATTACTATTGGCCATACTAAGGAAATTCAGAGGTAAAGCGAAAAGAAATTGAAACATCCACACCTGAGGAATCAGACACTCAAAACACAAACATTACATGTGCAGTACAGTGCTATTTTGGTTATGCAAAATAATACTTGCTAATCCAGTTTGTTAAAAAGATTCTTAAAAATCTGTATTTATTTAGTTTTCTTCCCATAAAATGCTCCAACAGGGCGAAGTTACTGTTGGTTGAGGGATGAACAGCTATCTTCTTATTATGTCTGGACTTATTTTAAATTGAACTTTTAATCTGAAATTTATGGTTTAAGAAAACTTGCTTTCTCTTATTGTTCACAAAACCATTTTCATATGCTGATTTTTGTGAGAAAACCTACATTATTACTCGTCTAATACTGCCAAAATGAGATCATTGGACAAAAAATACAGTTTTTTGTTTTTTTTTTATATGAAAGGCAAGGTAGCATCTGAAGAGTTTTTAGCAAGAAATAAGAAACTCAATGTATATTTCAGTTGAAGAACCATATCAAATAATAGAACGACTTGTTTTTAGCAAAATATCAAAGGCATATCAACAGAACCTGATGAAGTGTTATTAAATGGACCTTGGCGTGGCATGTTACAAATCTTTGGCTGTCAACAAAAATACGCAGCGTATAAAGTCATCTTAACAATGTGACATAAAACAAACCCTGAGTAGAGAATAGATTGAGTGTCACTGAATGAAACCAAGTGCAGAGCAGCTGAGCTAATCATATGTCATGAAGACTAAATTGATTCAGGCAAGGTGGGTAAAACAGCAGAATCACCCAATATTTTAGAAGAAATGACCGGGAAATGATCATGGTAATGATGTGGTAAATATGAATAGGTGCCTAATAATAGGCAGAATAATCCTCCCTGCAGTAGGGAGAGTGGGAGCATTGCAGCTTTCTGGCTTCCCTATTTACATAGTTATATGATTTATTGGTATTATGTTAAGATTTATATTTGGTATTTCTAAAGCTTCAGAAGCTATAACTGGCTATTAGGCAAACATTAACTGCTCTGAAAGCTGGCTCATGACTGGCAACCAGAGTTCATTTGTCCTTGTCAACATTCCTGTTGCCCCTATCTGTTACACACTTCCATTAGCAACACTGAGGAGATTGCGTGGCAATCAGTGTCCACGTTCATGGAAATAGATAGGCACAGCATATTTCTAAAATAGCTGGTGTTAGTCAACCTATCCTCTCACTTACTAGTCAGGTTCCTCCTTGCCTGGAACTGATGCTAGCCCTAGGTTTGTTACCATCATTTTGGGAAACTGATCATGGAGTGCTCCAGGAATCACCCTGACTTTCTGAAGTGTGTGGAAGCTTGGTAAGGCTGTTTGTGTGTGCATTGCAGCAAAAAGGCAGCAAGCAGATAACGAATAAAAAGTGTCAGTTTCAAACTGCACAACCTAAAACATCAACCTAACAAACAGAGCTATTGGATCAGCCCTTTCAAAGCCAAGATAGAACAATGTGTAATACTTGTGAAAAGAGGATTTCTACAACAATGGGCAAACATCATTAAAGCCAACTACTTCACATTGTCTTAATACAATGTTTTAAGGAGTATATTACTTTCTCCCGAGTAAATATAATCTTTGTGAAAGCCATTTGTTTCATGTTTTGTACTTGTGTACAAAACAACACCTCTGTCCACGTATTTTGCCACAGAACCTTACTGAAATGACTGGCATCAGAGGAACTGGCTTCCAGGAGAAAGGTCAGAGTCCACCTGTATGATAGTTACAGTCTTTGTAGAGATAAGTAGACCTCATTCCCATGGGATCTTAGGAAACACAGGCACTCAGAATACATATCTTTCCAATACAAAGCTTGTGGAAGACTTACAGATACCGTCTACTAAGACTGAGTAGAAAAAAGTTATTTATTTTTGCATACGTTTGCTCCTTGTTCTGTCTTTGGTTCACCTTGCCATGTGTGCTGCCAAGAGTGATTCTGAAAAGTTCCCGTATGTCACATATTTGATGTCATCAATGAAAATTCCTCTGTGGCTCACCAATAGGAGAGTCGTATGTCTTGCATGTGCATGCCAGCCTGGGCGACTGCAGCAGAAGCAATATCCTGTTGAGAGGCTGATAAACTGATGCCAGGAGTGCTTTAAAGTCCTATCATGTTTCTATCTCTAAGAAGGTACATTTTGCCATTGCCAAGATTTTTATTTTTTTTTAATGAGTATTTTTGAAGACACTTCACACGTGTCTTAATGTGGCAAAGTTGAAGTCTGAATGTATCCCTCAAAGGATAATGGCACAGACTGTAAGTTGCTGGGAAAAAGTAAAAACAGAACGAGTTGCTGGTATTTGAATATACATTATACAGCTGTTTTCTGGGTGAAAGTGTAACTATTTGAACTGAAATTTTTGTGAGGGATTATAATGCATCATTTTTAATTTAAGCCTCTTCTTTTTTTCAGCAACATTTCTTTTTCACCATTTATTGCATTGACCCACTGAACTTTGTTATTGCTCTTTTAGTCAGAGCTCGACATCTGGTTGAGGAAACACATTTGAAAAGCTGTCTGACAATGATCTGCAGCTATTATTTCTTATTCCTTCTCATCCCTGAAAATAGTAAGCAGAAGCCTAGACGGGCACAGAACCCAAGAAAAACAAGGTCTTTAACAGAAAATTTCTCTGTCAGGATTGTGTTAAGCCTACTGTGATGCTTTGGAAGACCAGACTGTGGAGACAGAAAGGAGGAAAGGATGCCTGCTTTATGCACGATAATTTAACCCAGGGCTGAAGGAAGGGTTAAGATAAAAGGATTTGCAGTCAGGCCTCATTTTACAAGGTCTGTGTCTCTTAGGTGCTATTTCAGGATAGGTAATTGTAGTTAAGGGATTTTTTTGTTAAGTGTGTTTTTAATTACTTACCAAACCATTCCTAAATAGTCAAGAGGCATGAAATGCCAACAGCAAGACAAAATTACTGGCAAGTTTGTGTAACCATCCTGAAGGCCCAGCAGGGTTGAGGCACAGGAACAAGGTATTTGGTATTTGGTATTTGGTCTAACTGGTCCTTCTGAGCAAGAAAGATGTAGAAGAGAGAGGCTAAATATGAAAACAATCTGGAGGTAGGAAGGTTCAGCCATTATTCAAATGATTTAGAGATCTGGGGAACATACCAACACAATTCCCACAGAATAGAGTAGCAGGCCTTGTCAAAGCTGCTATGAGACTAAGGCAGAAAAAGTTGTTCTGTGTAAACCAAAGTAACCTTAAGGAGTGCTTTATGCTCAGATAAGGAGAGAAGATTTATTCTGGAATACTTTTAATACTAGAGGCACAGTAAAACCAATTGCAGAGGATCAGAAGAAATATTATCTTACATGATGCCAGAGGCTGCACTGTGCAGTGGGAATGAGGCCATTTCATTTCCTCTGTAAATTGGGATTTTAAGGCTTTGAAGTAGTGAGAAGGGCATTGTTGATTACATCTTCTCAATGGGTGTATGTCTACATTAGCCAGCAATATAGTGCACTGAGAGAGGGATGCTGGTATGCCATGACATGACGCGTGTTGGCCTGAGGATCTGCTCTTCACATTGTAAGTCTTGCAATGGTTTTGTGCAGATGAACAGAAGTGCAAGGTCAGAATACTGTAGTTCATCTGCACAACAGTCCTCTGCACAACATGTCCAGAAGGCATAGCAAACAGGCTATCGGATGTTTAAAGTTGATGTCAATTTGCTTGCTCAGCACTTGTCTTTGCCCTCACATGGCTGAAAATAATCCCTCCTTACTTCCTCCGTACTTTATTCATCTTACAACATCTGTGGGAGCCTGTTTAGAAACCTCAGTTCATACTCTGAATGTTATTTCCATTGACACAGGCCTGCATATACTGAACAGAAGTTGTTGTTGTTGTTTTTTTTTTTCCCCTTAGTTATAGAAAATAAGGAGATAGGGACTGCTTTCTTATGGAACCCAGCATCTGCTTTGCAGTTCTCCCATCCTAAAAAGTATCTAACAGCTCCTGTCACTTAACCGTAATGTTTTCTTTACCCACTACTCTGAAAATGGGGGGCAGGGGCGAGTTCCAGTTTGCTTGGAAGCTGAACTGGAGCACTGCCAATGCTGCCGGGCAAGGCTGAAGAGTATGATGTGGTGGTAGCACACCGTGACCAGGTGAAGTGCCAATGAGGAGTGGCTATACAACTTTAATGTGGCATCACCATGGCTGCAGCATCAGAGAAAAAAAAAATTCTTAGGATCCAATACCCATTATGAAGAGGTCAGTCACAGCACCTGATCTGTACGGGCTGCTGGCTGAACACCTCGGTCTGCCATGGGGAGACCTCCTCTGTTGTGGAGGTGGCTGTTGCGTGAACACCATCCATGCTCAATTTCTTAGAATTGTCCTAATGATTTATTAAGGCCCATTAGGTGCCTGGCACAGAGCTCGTAGACTGTTGCCATGGGAGTAGGAGTGGAGGCACACTGGTGGCCATGCTGTGAGGAAGTGGCAGTAGAGGAGCCATTACTAACAACCAGCCCCTTGGGGTCCCACCTGGCCCTTCTGTCCCCAGTCCCCATGTGGGGCAGGAGCTGGGCATTTCCTCTACATAACCAGTGCCTCCTGGCCTGCCAGGGATGGTTTAGTGTCACTTTGTTGTGACAGGGTGAGTCGTTGTGACAGAGTTCATCCAACCTTCAGCAGGCCTCAGCACACAGCCACTCATCTGGGGCAATGAATGCACCCAAGGTGGAGGCTCTGCGGGGCACTGAACTTGCAGTTGCATGGAAGCTGGATGTCTGTCTGTCAGGAGTGGTCACTTCACAGTCCCTCTGGGAACATGGTGTGCCAGCAGGCACATCTGGAGTCCTCCCACCCAGCCCTGAACAGGGTGACCCTGTCCATACAGCCCTCAGCTGGAGATTGATCTCCTAAATACCTTCATGGCCTTCTGGGAGGTGATTTAGGTCCTTAAAGTGCTTATAATATCTTGTGCTGATGTTATTAATAACACCCAGCCAACGTTTCTGTTAGAAATAGTAAAATTGGAAAAGCAGGAATGCTGCTGAACATTTGCAGCAAAACCAAAAGTATTATGTGTAAAAGCAAAGAGCCCATTGTGCTAAAGTAAGACCCTTAGAGGATTAAACAATAAAAACATTTCACAGAGTGACATTCCAGAAAGTTCAGGTCAGCATGACCTAGCTTGAAGACTTTTTAAAAACTTTGTAAGTACATGCGTTCACATAATAAATGGTAACAAGGACAATGTGAGAATAACAAGTACTTTAAAAAATGTTTTACTATATTGCATACTTTAAAAAAAGGAGAAAAAAAAAAAAAAAGCACACAAAACCCCACCAACTGATCGGAGTCCAGCTCTGCCTGTTACTTGGGGAAACTGGAGCTGTGTTGGGCTATGGATTTCTTAATGCTTTCCCAGTGATTCCCAGCTCACAGCATGCAGATCCAGTCAGCTGGCAAGCTCCAGGGTATCCCCCAGTTGCCTGTTAAAGGGAGACTGTTGCCAGAGATCTGATTTCTGCACCTTGACTTTGGACTCAGTCAAGAAGCTAAAAGCAGTCAAAAGGCAGTAGCTCTCTTCTTGACCTTTTATTATCCCTTGAGTTGTACAGTGGCCAACCCTTTAGATGTTTACAGAATCCTCTTCTTGCCCACAGCCACTGCAAGAGGACTGATCCCATCACTGTGGTCTGTTCCATGTTTCAGTACCGTAAGTCCCCAGCACCAGAGGCATATGGTGTGCTACAAGGCGTGCTGTTATGTACTTCCAGCTTGGTTTCACAGGAAGGGAGGCTTTTATCTGTAGAGTGAAGGTTAATATAAATGTGCTTGGTATAAATGTACTATGTGGTGTGTCAGGTGTGGATTCAAGGTGTCACAACAAGTGCCTATGTTGGGTGGCAGACCTCTGAATCCAAGGCCTGGAGTTGTGGCTCTTCTCAACACTTTTCAGTTCAACATCTTGTATTTAATTTTCAATGCCCATGTAATCTGCACAGCAAACTGAAGCCATCTTATATCAGAGCCCTATCTATTTTAATCATAAGAATTAGCCATTTACATGTGTTTCAGACTGTAGGTATTCTAATTAGTTCTGTTATAACAGCTACCAAGTAACTTTGACCACTGCTTGAAGTCCCATCTAGGACCTAACTCTGTATAGTGAGCTCATGGAATAATGATTAACTTAGTAGTGTCTGAACAGGCAGGATTAATCTGTTTGAAGTGCAGATGGGAAGGTGTGATATCTCTTTTATCAAAGTATCACTGAACACTTTTTTGAAACATGAGGGTCTTGTGCATTTATTTATCTGTTAACCGGACTTGTAGTCTTTTGCAGTGATTTTAAGCAGCAAAATATCTAAGAGATGAAAGAAAGATTATTTATTTAGCTCTGTATCTGAAACTATTTTTTTTTTTTAATCAAATGGGAAGGATGACTTGTTAGTGGAGGGAAGGAAAAAAAGAATATTGCTAGTGTTCTGTAAAACTGCATTTTCAATTTCTGAGTGTATCCCGAGAAGGCCCACGCGGTGGCAGCAAAGGGCATAGTTTAATGTTGGAAAAGTTAAATCCAGTGGAAGTATAAGGGGATTCTTTTTGTCAAACTTTTTTTCCAATACTTTTGTGTGCCACAAACAAATTCATGGTCCCTAATTTATAGTGTTCTTCTTTGAAGGAATTCTGGGCCTTGAACTGTGTAGGAACTGTCCCATATTTTTGTCTTTCATATGACTTTTGTATGCTTAACATACTAAAATAATTTAAATTGGTACCAAAATGTATTGATTTTTTTTTTCCAGTTGTATTGCTTTAAATGTAGAAAATATTGCCTAAAGGAAATCTGTCCTATTCTACATGAGCCTGTGTCAGTAAATAATGCCCCGAGGTTTAGAATTATAACCCAGTGATGTATTTTTCATGTAACATCCAAAAGTCAGAGTTGCAACTGCTTCTCTCACAAATGTCAGCTGTCTTAGATGAATCAATTTTCAATTGATCAGCAGATGTTGAGATGCATCATTATTCAACATTGTAAAGTGTCATTAAAATTTTAGACACATGCCATTTTCTCTTCTGTTGCTAATTGTGACATTACTATGGCTATAATACAGGTTGTCAGGGTTGTCTTCTTTGAGTGTGGAATGTGTCAGGAGGTGGTTTGGAATGAATTTATTATATGTGTTGTTAGTGTGTTTCAGTTATTCTTATAAAGCAGTAGGAGAAAGTACATTTTTTGGTGTACTTGCATTTTACAGATTATTTCTTTTACAGAAAAAGTGTGAAATTGCAAAGTATATATTAATAGCAGAAATTACTTAGGAATTAAAATTATTCTTTTAATTAAATTTAACAAAGGCTTATTTTGAAGAGGACTCTGTTTAAGTGATTAAGTGAATTGTGACCCCATTCCAAACATTCTGCAGTTGACAGTTACATATAAAGAGGGTTTGTGTTTTGTTTAACAACCTGAAACAATTAAGCAGCTATATACATTAAAACAAATAAACAAACAAACACACACACACACAATAAGAGCTTTCTATTAAATACTTTACCTTTGTCTGGAATAGATACACAGTTCCATTTTTTTCCCCTTGTTGCAATTACATAAAAATAATTGTGTCCCTGGAAATGTGTATTTACTGAAGTTTTTACACCAGATCTTATACAGGATTCTGTCTTTTAGTTTGCTTACTTGCTTTTCAGCAATTGTATGTCTAGTCATCATTAGCCTAATTTTTTGGCAAGCATTAGGAACAAACAGGAATGTGTTTTATTGTTACGGTTTTGTAGAACTGCAAGGTCCACAATGGATCTGTATTAGCCTTCCAGACTGCCTTCATAGATGTATCTACTCAACCGTGTTTCATGATCTTTATGTTGATGTATCCTTTGTATATATCTGTTTTATAAGGCAAAGTGTAAATTGTTTTTTTGTTGGTTTTGTTATGCTCTCTTGTTAAAGCACTTGGCTAGAAAAAAGGTCTTAATATCTGTCCCTGCTCAGTTGGCAAGGATCGGAAATTCAGAAATTTCAAGTTCTTGTGAACTGCCACAAGGAAGGATTTCAAATCCATAAGTCTTCTATGCCATTCCCAGAGACTAATCCTTTGTGGACATTATGAGTCTTTCCTAAAGAGTATGCAGAAAATGGGGATTCCTTCACAAGACATATGGGCTAACATAGGCTGTGACAGATGTACACTGTACAGAGAGAACAGGAAGTTTAGTACAGTTTTAAGAATTGCAGATGTAAAATACTGCTCCAAGAAAGCAGAAGACGGTAGTCTTGAAGTGGTCTTTGAGTGAGGCTTTTTATTGCAGGTTGTCATCCTAGCTGGGATCCTAAGCCATGGGTATCTAGGGAGATCACATCAGAAAAGAAACCATGTTTTCTAAGTAACTCTGATTGAAGAACCTCATATCCTGAGCCAACATTAATACTTGAAAATCAAAGTTTAAAAAAAAATAAAATTTTTAATTTAAAAGATGGTGATTGTGAAATCCCAAACCCTTAAAAAAATAAAAAAAATCATTCTCCAGACCATGCTCTCTGTGCAGACAGAGGAGAAAGTAAGTCTTGCAGATCACAGAACAACCACAACAGAATAATCATAGAACCCGGGGTGGATGGATGTAAACAAGCACCCAAATAGCTCCCTAATTCATCTTGAGAACCTGCTAGTGATCAGCAGGATCACAGCCTGTCAAAAAAAAAAAAAAAAAAAAAAAAGTCACTGTTGGAGCTGTGCTATCATGAAGTACCCATAAGTCAGGTTGATCAGTTTGAGAGCTGTGTTAACCACTTTGATGGAATGACTGAAATTAGAAGGAGTTTGTAGAGAAAATCATAGTGGGAGGAAAAAAAAATCATCCAAGCTAAACCAGTTGAAGGTTATCCCTGTTCAGAGATTCCAGAGGGAAGAACTACAAGTGCTGAACACAGCCAGGCCTGTGAGCTAAGAACAGTGACTACAAAGGATGCTGGCGGCTGCCATAGGAAAAGCATGTGAGAGCCAGTGGCACGTCCAGCACCCAAGGAGTCGCAGTCAAGCCCTGGGTTGGACAGAGGAGCAAGGAGCCTGTGGCAGTGACAGAGCTGTCCTGCGGTGTTGCTATGGTGACACTGATGTGACTTTGGGAATGTCTTAGGGCTGTGTAGACTGATTCCCCTTTCCTCCTTTGCAATAAACACCCTTTCCTGCGCTGGGTATGACCGACTAAATAAATTGACCATGTCACTATGTAGTTATACCTTATGCAAAAGTTTACTGTTTATGTATTTTATTTTTTATGTATTTTTTTAACATATTTTATACCACTGTTATGTATTTTATTTTTTATTTTATTTATTTCTAAAGTCTTATGTTTAATGTAAAAAAATTCACAACTTAAAATGTTCAAAACATCAGTTAATGTGTTTGTATTAATGTGAAGAGTATATGAACCAAACTTCATGTAAGCTTGTTCATTTCTTGATGATATAGTAAATTTGACCATTTTTGAAGTGTTCTTGTTCACAACACAAATACAATGACAGATTTTTCCTCTGCCCATCCTGTGGGCATTCAGTGACTTTTTTTTTTTTTTTTTGTATGTATTTCTTTTTTCCAGTGTATTGGCCAGGGCTATAACATTGCTGTTTTATTTCATACCACTCTGAATTGAACTGACATGTAGACACAGGTAGTGCTTTTCCTTAATCACACACTGTGACTGTGGCATTGTCTGTTAAGATTTGGGGAAATATTCTGCTTTGTCAGACCTCTTGCCCGTTGAGGAACCACAGTGTTGCGTTTGCCCATGTGTCATTTTCTTTGCCAGTGACACACAAGCATCAAGTCTCCTGAAGACTGAAATGTTTGGCTCTAACCCAAAGTGTTGAGTTCCAAAGGAAAAAAATAACCTTGTTTAATGTTAGTGTGTTACATAGCAGCTCATGATGTGGAGCCATATGTCTATGGGTAATCGTAATGTAGGAGCCTGAAGGGCCTAAGACACCTTCTGAGGCCTGTTAGGATATAGGCCTTTCAAGATGATCTGTGTGCCTTCTTGTATAGGAAATCAAATCCTCAGGTGATCTCTTCTCACCATAAACTAGGAAGTTTGTAAAGCTGTAATCTGTACTATTAGGAGGTTTTTCCTTTGTCTGGAAAGAAAAACTAGAACTGGGCCATAACTTCTGTGTGGAACTTCTGCCAGTTCCTGCTAACTGAGGAGCTGGTCCATTAATGTCTCTCTTTCCCATTTACTTTAATTCATACAAGATAAAAACAAATACAGTTTTAATAAATAGTAACTTATTAATGAGCACTTCCACTAAAAGCGTATTTTTTAAGAAGGAAAATGCTGCTTGGCACTTTTCATCCCTCTTCACTTTGGTTGAACCTCCCCTAAGGCAAGAAGTACCTGGAATGGAAAAACACGTGGCACAGCTGCCACCCTAGCGAGCCATTTGCATGCTCTAGGTACTGCTTTTTTTTTTTTTTTTTATTGTCCTGACAGAACTGGGGAATGGAGAGCAAACTGGTCCCCGTCATCTCTGCCAGTGACTAAGTAGGTGGTAGCAGCAGGTGGGTCGGCAGCCTTGTGGGGCTGCCAGAGTGGAGGGCACAGTTGTGGTTCAGCCTGCTGAACATGAAAGCCAGGACAGGGGAAAGAAAGAAATGGAAAATTCAGGAAGAAAATTTATAGGCGCTTGCTTTCCCCTGGCAGCAGCAGTAGCAGCAGCTGATGTGACTCACATATTTGGCCCATATCCTGCTTCCAGCTCCTACAGGGGAAGGCCTGGGACAACTGCCTCTGCTAGCAGCCTTCCCATGTCCTGTATGCATTTAGTAGCTCGCACTGGAATGAGACTACTTGTGTGAAAGAAACTGAGCACTTAAGGTAGTCCTTGCCAGGTTATAGCTCTAGTGTTATGGTTAAACTGCTTTTGCTAGAGAGGGCAATCCATCTGTTGTCTGCATCTTTCAGTAATGCGAGAGAAAATGGAAGAAAATAAAAGACCAGATTTATTCTCAGAGAAAATACTATTTGAGTTTATTCAAGCATTCGCAATTGCAGTACCCCCAAAAGTACATGCATTTGTAAAACACATTTTGTTGTCATCTTGAAAAGTCAGAGCACAGAATTTTTTACAGAAACACCTGAGTTTACCTAGTGATAGTACACGTCTCCCTGTGACTTTATCTGCTGTTATAACCATCCATCAACCTAAAACTACAACCGTAAGAGCAATAATATGTCCTTTAAAAAAGTTATTTACCTGCATTTTCAGCAATTCCATATGTTCTGGGCCTGTTCAAAGAGAATCTATAACTGTGATGTAAATACAGCTGTGCTGTGATAAATCTGGTAAATCTGTAGGATTGCTGCAGTTATCTTAGAGTTTTAAAACAGGGCACCCAACTCACAGGTAACACTTGTTCATTAATATATTCATACCTCTACAAATCAACAGATTAAGAGATGTACTCGTATATACTTGAATTTCTAAATATTTCCTTTAATTTAACAGGAATTGCTTACTTTCATCTAAACTAGACATTTTATATTTTTGTTCAAAAATTTCTGATTGTCACCCAACCTAGAAAGTTTTCACATTTTGGCCGTCAACCAGAAGCTGTGAAAATTTTTAGAAAAATGAGATATATTCCAGTAAAAGAAAAATGGTTGAAAATCTACTTTTTTTTTTTTTTTTTTTTTTTTTTTTCCAGTTCAGATTTTGGCTCACTCTGTGAGTCTTCGTGCCAAATCTTGAGTTCTTTAGTCAGAATACCCATAAGATGATCCAGGATTTTTGCTTGGTAATAACTGCAAAACTCTGCTTGCTTTTACTGGTAAGCAACAAATAGCGTCTCAGAATCTCTTCAGCCTTCTTCACAGACATTTTAAGCCTTCTTCCCAGTGCACTCATCTACAGATTTTGAAGTGAATGTTTTTATTTTCTGTGCCACACTAGTTTGCAAAGTTTAGAGACAGGACTCCCTACCCTTTTTTATTTTTTGGTAGTTGTGCTCAAAATGTATATTGTGGAGTTTCAGCACCCAAAGCATCTTCACACTTGAGTAAGTTCCTGGAAGTTTTGTTACATAGTCTTATGGTGGTGGTCCTGTGTTTGCTTATGAGCTTTACTGATGTTTCCACCTGCCTGCTGATAAGAATGTAAATTCTTCTGTAATTCACAAAATTAGTTTTAGATCAGAACAGTGCTGTGCAATTAAAACTTTAAATTAAACTTTAGTGATTAACACATTCTTACAGCTAGGTAGCCAAACATTGGTTTCTGCAAATTGAGACAGTTATTACTTTGGATAAAACATTGACCACATGCTGTAAAAGTTAATAATCAGTCCAAAATTCTTCAGGAATTCAAAGACCGTTTTGAGTAATGGGCAAACAACTACTTATGGCTATACCAGATGGCAGAAAAAATTGCTAAATTAATGAAAAGAACTTTTTATAATGCATGTTCCCACAGCTTTCTCTGTGTTAACATTGTTCAATTACATTTAGTGTTAAAGCATTATAATTAACATGACATTTTCAGCATTATTCAGACAAAATGCAGTTGCATTCACTGAGATTTTTATCTCGTCCATTCTGTAGGGATATTCTGTGAGAGGAAGAATGGACAGTGTATTTAAGAATGTCATGTTTGTGTGTGTTTAGGAATGGGTGCTCATACATATGTAGAGACAGGAATATTAATGATATATGTATATTTCTAAAAAAAAAAAACTGAAATTTTTTTTTTTTATAATGTAAAGATGCATGCTTTTGTCTTAAGGCATTACTGAGAGTCTCTTATTTCAAGATTTTTTCTCCCTCCCCTTTTAATATAAATATTTTCTTTACATGCAATTCACCTATCTAGGAATGAATGAATATAAAAACAGCTGAACACCAAAATCCGGAATTCCATGATTAAATGGTATTTATATATGCATGCAGTAAGCCTACATTTTCTAATGCAAATTTTTTTTCCATTAAATGATTTCTTACAGAAAATTCTTGAGTTCCATGCAGATAGATTAGAAATATTTTGCCTCTTACCTGTTCTCCCCTAGCAAAGTGTAGGTTAGGAATTTATTTTTAGAGACATTTTTACTGTAAAAGAATCAGCATGACTGTGATGGAGAACTCTGCTGGTTGTAAAAGTTATAATGAAATGTTGAAAATCACACGGTTAGAGCCTATCTAAATGGAATCAACCTGTAAAAAGATTTGTGATAAAATGGTTTTCAGTGACACAGGCTCTGAAAAGAAGGGTAAGGACACACAATAGGGTCTGCTGCTTTCATATGACCCATTGTAATATTTCCATTGTATCTAACACATAATGGTAACTGAGAACATAAGTTTATACTAGTTAACAGCAGTGTTTGACACCTACAATTAGTTCTACATTGATTAATAAATGATAATGGTATCAAAAGAACCTTTTCCTAGCCTTAAAATACGCGTAAAGCTGAGAGAGGGGATATTCCTTTAGCACTCAGCCATCTGAAATATCAGGAGGATCACACCCTGCACTGTGTAAGGCACAATGGGAGAATTTGCACAGGGTTTTTGTTCTTATCTTAGAACAGTGGAGGGCAAGACCTCACAGACTCCCTGATGCCTCCTCACGCAGCAGCTTCACTCCTTAGCAATGTTTCAGCAGTAACAGAAACTCGCTGTTTTGATTCTGTGACACCAGCTATTAGTGACCTGTGGGTACTGTGCTTCTTGGGCTTGTACCAAGGCTTGCAAGATTGGCTCAGGGACTGAAAAAAATAAACCTCTCATTGTAAACTTCAGAAATATGCCACACACACACACAAAAAAAAAAAAAAAAAAAAAAAAAAAAAAGAAAAGGAAATTTTGAGGGCTAAAATATACCTTTCCTGTGTGCCTATGGTCATAAGTAGCAACATGCAGTACATGGATCCACAAAATAATTGTTTAGTCTGTTTTTCAGAGTTACGTTGCTGATAATTAAAATTTGCTTTCTTGCAAAGTTTATCCACCAGAAGCATTCCGTGCTGAAATGGAATTCATATCTACATGCAAGAAGACAACATAAGTTAGGATATAAAATAGTGCATGCAGCAAAAAAATTCCTACCAGTAAGCTGAAACCAATAAGCTGGAGTGTAACACTACAACCATCCATCTGTGATCAGTGCTTGTGACTCAGAAACATCCACTTTATAGTTATCTTCTGTTGTTTTCTTTTCCAAATAAACATTGCCTGCCTCCTCCAGGAAATGGGGAGTAAATGTTGAATCTCATACTGGTGGAGTTAAGGAGGAAAATCTTGGTTTTGTCTCCTTTTGCTGAAGGGTTCCTGTGTGACCCAGCATCTTTCCACATGGTGGATATTCAGAGCCAGGTTCTCCCTGTTGTGTTCTGCCTTAAGTTGTGGTTGCATAGATGAAGTTAATCATAAGCAGGATATAGGAAGAGTGCACGCGGTGTTAGAGTTATGGCTTGAATTTTGCAGTGATGAACATTGCATTGTGTATGATTGCATGCGACCATCTGGTTCCAGCTGCTTTTTCACTTGACAATGAGAAGAGAGTAAAAATGGCTATAAATAAACATATATTTTTTGTCTTGTTTTGTTTACCACAAACTTATGCTTAGGTTTTGCACAATAAAAACCACAGTGAGCTGGGTTAGGAAATTCAAAATGGTTCTAGGGCCTTTGTGATTCTTTCCCTATGTTTTTCTTGCTGACTCAGTATGACCTGTCCTTTCCATAAACGTATCACCAGAGGGCTGGAGTACCTCTCCTATGAGGACAGGCTGAAGGAGTTGGGGTTGTTCAGCCTGGAGAAGAGAATGCTCCAGGGACACCCAACAGTCTCCCAGTACCTAAAGGGGGCCTGCGGGAAAGCTGGGGAGGGACTCCCCAGGGAACCTGTAGAGGGGGACTCTGTAGGTCAGAGAGTGTAGTGACAGGACAAGGGTTAATGGCTTTAAACTAAAAAAGGGTAGGTTTAGATTAGATGTAAGGAAGAAGTTCTTCACTCTGAGGGTGGTGAGGCACTGGAAGAGGTTGCCCAGAGAAGCTGTGGATACCCCATCCCTGGATGTGTTAAATGGGGCTTAGGGCAACCTGGTCTAGTGGGAGGTGTCCTTGCCACAGGAAGGCCTGTGCTGTGAAGAGAGGCTGAAGACACTTGAGTTGTCTTGTCTGGAGAAGAGGCTCAGAGGCGACCTCGTTGCTCTACAACTTCCTGAGGAGGGGAAGCAAACAGGGAGGTGCCAGTCTCTACTCCCAGATATCTGATAATGGGATGCACAGGAACAGCACAAAGCTGCACCTGGGGAGGTTCAGACAAGATATTAGGCAAATTTTCTTTACCATGGTGGTGGTCAAACTCTGGAACTCTGGCTTCCTAATGAAGTGGTTGATGCCTCATGTCTGTTCAAGAGACATCTGGGTAATGACCTCAGTAATATGCTTTAACTTCTGGTTAGCCACGATGTGCTTAGGCAGTTGGACTCAATGATCTTTGAAGGTCCCGTCCGACTGGACTATTCTATTATATTCTGTTTGGTCCATTGGATTGGACAAATGTTATTTTGGGAGACAACATTGGGTCATCAAGATAAAGAAAAAACAGGTAGATAGATCACCAGTAGTGATGCCTGTAGTCTCCTCGGTGGAGATGCAAATTCATTTTGTGTTGGCATAAAGCTGGTAGTTCAAGCATTTTTTTTCTTTTCTATGTGGAAAACTATATTAAAATTATGAAATTAAAATATAGGCAGCTAGAGGGCACTGTAGCTAAACATTTGTAATGTGCTTTTTAACTAAACCTGATTTACTTGCCAGACATAAGTTATAATTGAGAACTAACAATAGCTTTAAAACTGCCTCTCATGTCTTTTGTCATTCCTAGAATATATCAAAATAATCTAAAAAAGCATCTGAAAGATACACTCTTTCCATCTTTGATGAGCTTTTGAGTGAAGAGACAAAAATATACAGAAGAAGGTATTATTGAATTCCCACAAAATACTATATTCACTATAAACCATATACATATTTACAGTGCCATCTGTACATTTCAGATGTTGAAGTCTTCTACCAATAATCACAGTTGTCTAACTTATACATAATTGATAAGGCTACCCTTATCAATGTTTTCCGTATGTTTTACCAGGATCTTTATGTATGTAAATAGGTGACAAATGAGGTATTCCTACATCTGTCAAAAATTGCTTTTTTGATCAGAGGTTCAGCGCAGTGTATAAAATATTACTGCATGAGTTTGCTTGGTCTTTACTCTGAATGTTTAGGAAACCGAGTAAAACTGAAAATATTTTCTGTAGGCTGATCCCTCCCTTCATATATACCTAGCAGTATTACATCTGTGAAATGAATGTCATGGAAATCTTACCAAAGAAAGATTCCAGATTTTGTTTTACTGAGAATAGCAGCTTCTGAACGTGTAAGATTGGATTTAAAGTCAGGTTTTGTTACACAGATTTCCTCAAGGAACACGTTAGCACTTGTATGACCTCATTTGCACCAGCAGAACAACCCATTGTGAGTTGGTATACATGTCAGTAAGGTACACCAAATCTGTCCATAAATAAACCGCTATGAGTTAGTATGGCAGGTGCCAGATACTCTCTCTAAATCACGAGGTAATCTTTGCTGGATATGTGATATGTATGTAGATAAAGGAAAAACAGGCTGTACAAAATCTGTCTGTAAATGTATACAGGAAAGTGTATTGATATTCTTAAGGGCTCCGGTGCAATTTAAAATAAGTGATTCAGAGTGCGAGTGTTTTGTTTCCTGCATAAAAATGGTGAGAATCGGATGAAGTGTTACATTATTTTTCATGATTCCAGAGTCCTTGATATTTCATCAGGACACAACAGGGCTATACATATGGTTCTTTAATGTGAGGTTTACATCTGACAGGTCTGAGTGCTTTTATCTACATAAATCACGTACCAATTAACTACTGTTACCTAATTAAACCATCCATTTGGTGGAATCATGTGTTTATCCCACCTAATTTGGTGTGTGCTGGTTAGCGGTCACAGTTGTGCGGTTCAGCTGGGATTAGCTTCATGCTGCGTGTTGCAGCTGCACCACGACTCAACCGCTCTCTCTTTTGTCTCCCTCTGATTCAGGAAGGTGACAAGGTAGGTAACAGCTGAGGCAGTTATCAGTCTTGGGTTTATTGGTGGATTGAGTGCATGCTCAAGGCAAAGATGAAATGATTCCAGTCCTCAGGAGGTGGGAATTTTCCTTTTCAGGCTGCTGATGATCGAGCCTATTGTTCCTGATTGTTGGCCTTGTTATTTTCCTGTGTCATTGAAAAATATGCCTGCACCTTTGCAGCAGCTCTAAGTATATCCTGGAGAACATCTGAGTTTGCAGTAGCCTCGCCAACAGTAAATACAGATATTGAATTTTTGTCACCGTCCCAATAGCTCTTCTGTTTCTGTGAATATTGCACAAAGTATACTTTTAAAAATGTTAATTAGAGCCAACTGTGTTGATTTAATGAATAGTTGCACTAAGTGTATTAAATTCATGATTTACAAGATTTGTTACCAGATTAACCTTCAGTATTTTTAATTAAAGGCAACCAATTTTGTCAGTTCAGATGTTCTTTATGTTCACCAAGGGAAAAAACACTATGATAAACCACCAAATAGACATGAAAGTTTATTGGGGTAGGTATGAGAAGAATCGCATTGACCCAACAGAATCCTTAGATTAGAGAGAAGCAGGACAATTGATTCCTCTCATTGAGACTCAAAGTCTCGCTGTGAAAGTAAACTCTTTACATTAATGCTTTGCCAATTCTGAGGTATGTTTGAGGCAACCAAACATACAGCATACTGTTTTTATCTCTTTTCCCTTCCTCTCTCCAGCAGGAGACTTGTCTGAGTCCCTTCTGTCTGGTGGAACAGAGATCAAAGCTATAGGGAATCAGGGATTCAGCAGAGTGCAAGTTTAAAATAGAAGTCCTCCCAGCAGTTCATTCTGCAAAACAACTGTTTATAAATGTAATTTTCGGTAATCCCAGAAGTCCACAGAGGATAGGTTTTCCTTCATTATTCAGGTAAATTAATGTAAACCAGTAGAAGCGTTGCTCTGCAGCATTATTTTGTGACTACTTAAACTGCGATTTCATGTGCATGTAATGAAACATGAACACTGCTTTTGTTTTGATCGTTTGATAATCCTTTAAGCCCCATGAGCACTTTTGGTCCCCATAATAATTCTTTGCAGTTGTTGACAATGTATTTTACATTTAGGCATTAAAGGACCAAGCACAGAGAAATATCTTCTCTTGCACCTGTTCTTTGTTTATGCATCAGAGTCAAATAGATGGTTAGAAACGCAGGATGGATACAAGTTCAATTTACACTGATAAAAGTATTTCCCAGATAAATGAAGACACAGGCTGATTAAGTGTCAGGCAGCATTTTTACTAATAAATGTTGGAAGAGAATAGTGCACATCCAGTTCCCTGCTTCTTGTGTACCTGGCACTTGAGTGACTACAAGTGTGCAGTCACAGCCTTCTCACTATATTACAGCCTGTGATTCAGGTGAAACCCCTCCTTTAGCCTGCTCTTAGGAAAGAAATTACTTCTCAGTCCTCTCAGTTTCCCAGGCTTTGGATGGGAAGATATTATTTACCCCTTATCTATTCTGACTGTCTATATACTGGGGGCCGCTAAATCTGGTTTTGAATGAACATTAATGAGTTTGACAGTGGTCAGATACCCTATCCCAGAGGCTCCTGTCCTCTGTTGGTAAATGCACCAAGATATATACAGTCTGCACCCTGTCATCTCACGGAGAAAAAACTGTAGGTGTAAAATCTTTTTGATCTATGTCACTGGGCAGGGAAGCTGCTGCTGTTCTGAGAACTGTCGTGCTGCTTTTCTGCTATGAGTTTTCAGCTTCTGACTCCTGCTTGTTTTATACCTTTCTGTAATAGATTAAAGAATTTTTCTGTATGCAGTGATTTGTGTTTTTTTTTTTTTTTCTTGTTTTTTTTTTTTTTTTTTTTCTGTAAAGATACATTTAGTCTGTGACCAGGTCACCTCTCAGTGCTATTTATAATCTGCTCTGCTAAACAGGCAAGTTTCAGAATTCATTGTACATTTTTTCTCCAGCCTTTTTTTTGACATGTTCTTCTTCTTTTTTTTTTTTCAACATGCTTTGAACTCCAGAACTGTATGCAGCATTTTGGGATTAGTCTTACCAATGCTGTTTGCAAAAGTAAAATGATTCCTGTTCTGCATACTGCTTCTTCTATTGATGCAAGTTAACTTGACATTTCCCCAAATCTTTTGGCCTGCATCCCCCTCTAGTGAAGTCTGTCATTCACATCCACTCCTCAGTTGACTGACATCGCTGCTGGTAGAAGCAGTATATTAAGCCATTCTAATATAGGCTTAGATCTTCCTCTTGCAACCTGTGAGTATTTGGAAAAGCACTGAAAACGGCCCTGGTAAATACTGCTTTACACAAAGTTTTTGAATGAAAAGACCAGTTGTTAGTCCTGGTCATGTTCCACTGTTGCATCTCTACACTGCTCACCCTACAGAGGCAATTGACCCTATGGCGTCTAGCACACGTTGCTGTTTATTCCTTTGGTCATTTGTGAGTACAGAACTGACCTTGGGAATACACACTAGAATCTGTCTGTTAGGGCATACACATTTCTATGTCTAGAGGGGCTTCTAGTTTAAACACGCTCAGGCCTGTATAACAGAAGTGCTTGTGTTTTGAAGGGGAATGGCTGAGTACATCTGTGTGCTGCTACAGTACATGGTATGCCGTGACCTACTCCTGGAGCTTCAGGAACAAAGTTGGGGGGAGTGGGAGAAGGAAGAACCTAGCAGGCTGCATAGGTGAGTGCCATGTAGGCATGATAGAGAAAATACTAAAATTAATTCATTGCAAGTCAAACGCCCTTGGTGCCCAGCAGCTGACTGTCTTGCTGGAACACTGTGCAGCATGGGCAGGAGATAGCAATGAGATTTGTGGAGGAAGAAAATCTGAGGAAAACTGCAGCCAGTAGCACAAAGCCCCGGAAGGATGTTTGAATCATGTATCCTGGCACTGCCCATGCCAGTAAGCAACTGTAGAGATAGCAGTCCCTTTTGGACTATTAAGTAATCCTGAGAGGATGATTTGTTTTACTTACAGTTCTGCTTCCTTCATTACTTGAATTTCTGTCCATCACGATGTTTACTTCAGGCCTTTTGAAGCTGTTTATGGTTATGGAAAATTACCTTGTTCCTTGCTGAGAGCATTTGTTGTTCAATTAAGTTGTTTTTCTTTTTTCTTTTTTTTTTTTTCATTGCTTATTTTGAACAGTATTTTTTTTCCTGTTTGCTGCATTACTAAATAGAAGTGGCTATTAGTAAACTCACTGAAAATTCTTTATCTATTGGATTCCAGAGAGTCCTAAAACATGTTTATGATCATTGGTTTTAACACCAAGTATTTAATGACATACCTTCAAGTATCTTCAGAAGATGTGAGGTTGTCTTACTTTCTGGCCTGAAATCTCATAGGACAGTCTTGCCACTGTGAAACAAGGCAGCCAGTTCAGAAAGGTGGTATTCAGGCACGAGTTGGTTTGCCAATAATAAGACTCCGTTGGTGAGGTACTGACAAATAGATAATGGCTTTAAAAAGGTGTATCATTCATTTCTAGATGGTGTAGTAGAAACAGTACAGAAGATACACCTTCAAAAGAATCATAATTTTATCTCTAACATCATGCTAGACAGACAGGCAAATTCACAGGTGGAGCACGCTTTGAAAGAACAGTAAATAGCATTAAAATACAGAGTAACACTTTTCAAAACTTCCAAAAGGGTTCTGAGAAATTGAGGCATATAGATCCTGGATTTTTTATGTGTTTTACAAGCATGCTTTGGAGAATACATAACTAACAGTTTCAATATAAGCACACTTTTGGCTGCTTTTGCAGTTACTCCTTAAAATGCACTTGGGGACAGCTGGAAAATCCCAGCTGCAGAAGTCTGGTATCCCTACTGGGCAAAGCGATGGGATCAATGAACTGTAAACAAATAGGCACTATTAAAGAAGGCTCTAAAAGTATCCTTCTGCAGGGGGATGTCATGTCTTACAAAAACGTTTTAGAGTCCTTAAGGCATCACTGAATACATGGACTAATAAATCCGATTGGTATAACTTACTTGAATTTCAAAGTCTTTCAACAAGTTTCTGATCTAAGGCTTTCAAGGTTCTCAGTCAGGATTGGAATGAAGATACATTGAAATTAACAAATTATTAAAAGATGGGAAAAAAAGGGTAGAAATATATGGTCAATTTTAAGAAAGAAGGGAATGTGTTAGTAATGTGTCTAAGGGATCTGTGCTTGTATCTGTACTGCTCGGTATTTGCAGAAGTGTACTGGTGAAGGGTAAGGAATGGAACAGCAAAGTTTTGATGGTACTACATTGTTCAGGGTTGCAAAAATGAAAGCTCACTGTGAAGAATTTCACAACACCGTGTTACTAGATGACAGTGTTGCAGACAACAAGGTATTGCTTCTCAGCCAACAGGGCCTGGAGTTAATATAGGTGCCAGTATAGAAATGTCAGTTCAATGGTGAGCAGAGGGCAAAGGAGAGAATGTAAGGAATTATTAAGAAAAGAGCAGAAAAAAAGAACTGAGTTTAGAACAAGGAACAAATCCGTGTGCTGCTGTTCATACCTGAAGCACTTCTGCATCTTTAATAACATACATGAGTCTGTTTCCTCTTCAGAAAATAATATAAAGAACTTGAAAATACACAAGGAAGGGCAACAAAGATGATCAAAAGAACACCTTCAATATCAGAAAATATTAAGTAGACTAGGGCCTATAAAAAGGTCTATAAATTGTCGGGGACACACAAAATGAACTAAGAACAATATTTTACTGTTTCTCATATAAAATGTAGGGATTATCAAATAATATCAAATGGTAGGATGAAAACAAATGGAGTTTTAAACATGATGATATCGCGTCTAATTGAGAAATCCCTTGGGCCTCAGGTGGCTAGGATCTAGGAGACTATAATGGGGAATTATCACCTATAGGGTTTCCCTATTCTAATCCTTTCTATGGGCATCTGTCAGAGGTAGAGTATTGGGACAGACTGATGTTTGGTCTGGCAAAGCACAACCATAATTATATTCCTATTGTTCTGATTGTGTATGTTTCTTAAGTGTTAGATCATAATAAAGGAGATATTTTAAACACTGTTATATTTGTATTAAGCCATATGAAATGCATACTGAAGTGCACTACAGGTTACATCCCCAACGTGCCCATTCTACTATTCTTTGAACAGAAAATGTATGGTTTTTGAAATTTCCTCTAAGAAATCTCATAAAAGATAAAAATTATCTGCCAGACAGATGAACTGATTATAACGTAATGAGTGACGACCTTAGAAATCTAGAGATGCTTTGGTGCTGAAAGGAAATTTAGCAAGAAAGTGAGGAAAAAGCAAAAAGTGAAAAAAAAAGTGAATTTCTTCTTAAGTGACTAATGTATATAGACTTTCAAAGGGGAAAATTGGTTGAAAGTACTGGCCTGTGTTTATTTATCCATCAGAAATTCTCCCATGTCTAATTCATAGTTTGCAAATCTTTCCAACGCGGGACTCAAAAGAATAATGTTTACTCCGATATACATTATTAAAGAGTTGCAGTAGGTACAGAGCCTTCGTATCAAACTTGTTAACTAAATATTCATTGGTGAATGAATATTTTCTTATTCTTACTATGTTGCTAAACCCATAGGAAAGAATATAATGCAAAATCTACCAATGTTACACAAAAAGGAAGCAAGATTATGAGTTAGTAAAGTGTTATGTGAGAAAGAGAGATGAAAGTTTGCAGAATGCTGCATAAACATACTGGAGTTCTACCAGAAAGTTTATGAGTGTATTTCTGTCTATTTACTAGCCTTTTATTGTAGTCTTGTCCTTCCTTTTAAAAGAGACAGCAAGTGAAAAAACATGAGAAACATGGACATGAGAAAATGAAAATGGAAAGGTATTTTGAAAGCACTTTGTAGTGCCACAGAGATAACACTGTAAATTCCTTGGGGTACACTGCATGTGGTAGTTCTGTCCAAATTCTTCTATTTGTTAACAAATGTATACTAAAGAAAAACTGCCTCTTTCATTCATCCAGTCACCAGTTCATTCATGCACTTCACACAGCTCCTATCAGGCACCGGACTGAATGTTGTGCATCAAATGTTTGTCCCACAGTCCTAAAATATTAGCTAAATAAGCCATCGGTAACCTGACCCCAAGAGTGACATCTTGTTATAAATATCCAGAGAAGGAAACGTTTGAAAGCTTGACAGGATAAATCAGCTCCCCTCCGTCTCTCTGACACCCCCACATACACACGCGCATGTGTTATACAACATATTAAACATTCAAAACCTTGAATTAGTTTGGTATCTGTCCTCGCATTTGCAATTTACATACTGTTTATCACCACAAGTGTACACATATTATGGCTTCCTTTTTATAAATCTTGTCGATAACACATTTTTGCTGCATGTCACAGTATATGAAGTATCGTTTTGTTTTTGTCAGCAGGCTGCTAAATGACAGGGAAGCGTCTGCAGTGTGCATAAAGCAGCATCTTGTGCTACACCGCAGGTCCCATGTGAGAGCTTACAAGGAATACATTTAAAGTTACAGCAGCAGTATAGCTGGAAAAATTGCCAGCAATCATTTGATTGTGATGTGTATTTGTATTTCTTTCTGACGTGCCTGTGTACATGTCAGTGTCAATATTGCATGAAGATCGCTGACAATACCATGCACTCCAGTTAGTGGCCCAACCTGTAACTTAACTAACCAGTACTCATTCACAGAGAGGATGTTAATAGTTCTGCTTGTTCTGTAAAACATGTAGGAAACCTGATGCTCTTGAAAAGCAGTTTTCCAGTATCACTAGCAATGTGTACCTCTGTATTCAGAAACACATTACTGAGTTTCAAGGATTTTCTGCACAGGACTAGGCTACAGGACAGTAGATTAAGTTTTAGCTACATGCATATAATACAAACACAGAGGATTAACTAAAATATTACAGCAATAGAAATGAAATGAGCATGTTGCTGATTTTTGTTTGCTTATACCAAAAAGTCAGGAAGCTCTTTGCATAATACTTTTTTTTTCATTATTATTAAGTAAAAGTATCATTTAGAATAGAGCCATACAGTAAACATCTCTCTTTACTGTCATAAATTTTACTGGTTTACGCTGTGTATAATTCATAGACTTTTAAAGTCAGGGCATTTCAAAGGTCAATTATTTTAATAGTTAGACATATGTACTTTGTTTCTACTTTGTGTTATTTAACTTAATCTTTCCACCATTTAATATTGTTACTTGCTTTTTGGCTAGATTAAAGAGCTCTCTGCTATCAACAGCCTCCCATGTAGGTACTTGCCCGGTGTAATCAAGTCCCCTCTTAATCTTCACTTTGATCAGATGGACAGAGACTCCTAAGTCTCTCATTATGAGGCAGGATTTACTGTCCTCTGATTATCTAGTGGTTCCTGTGTTCTTCTTTCTGGTGTTTTTCATCGGAGCATTCAGAAAATACGTGTAATATCCAAAAATGCTTCCATACCTAGGAGTAACTGTCCTCACAGTCTGGATAGGTATTCCTCTGTATATTCACAGGGATGTTGTACTGTTAGTACTGCTTCGGGACCTTGGGTTTTCTTGGCTATAATGCTTGCATTATGCTTTCTCACATGGTATCCCTCTTCTGGTTTCACAGATGAGCACTATTTTACTGAATATTAAAATGTTATTTAAATGAAAACACTATAAGAAACAGTCCAGATTACATAATTGTGCCTGGGATTTGCTGTATAGCCTTGTGTCAGCTGCAGTTGTATTAGCAGTCAACTTCTGGTGGTTTCAGATCAGTGAGGGACAACTGGTTTTGTAATCCCAAGACAAATGTTCACATTAATACATTTTATAATCTGGAAGAACTCACTGGGTATTGGTTTAGATCTCAGCTTCAAAGAGTTTGTTTTAGCAAATCAGTGGAGCTGTGTAAAATTTTAGTAGTTGAGGATCTGGCCTACTTTATGTAACAAATTTTGAATTCACTGGGTTGACAATCAGATGTTTTGAAGTCAACCTTTTAAGTCAGAAAAAAAAAAAGAAGTTGCTCTGGAAATACGTGTCTGTGCTTTATCCTTCTTCCTCCCACTGCCTCCAAAAATACCCTGTTTGCTCTCCGAGAGCAGATGAAGTTTCACAGAACATTTAAAGCAAACAGAGCCATCCTCTCCTAGACACCACGCTGATGGAGATACTCTTTTTCAGATTCTGGCAGTACGATCCCATTCTCTAACCCCTCCTCTCCCAGTCTGTTTTTTCAAGCTCAGATACCCCTACTGCAAGGAATATTTTCTGCCCCAAAGAACTGCTAAACTTGTTTTCACACACATATTTTTGCATCTTGGAGGCACCTGGCAGCCCAGGGATCAAGCTCTGCATGATGTTGGGTGACGATTACGTGGTGTTACTGCTACTGTGGCCCAGGAAAAACCGTAGTGAGGATTTTGCCTTTATTTCAGTGGAATGCCAGTGGCTGCTGAAGACTGCAGGCATAAAATACTTGTCTTATAGCAGTGTTTTCTTCTCGCTACCATCTGTGAAAATGTGAAGCTTTAAACATTTGTCTCATGCATTTATGCGTGGGAGGTGTGATACATTCAGTTTAATAAATGAGTTTTAGCTTGTTTACAGTATATCAGAATTGACTATAATTTGGACACTATGCATCTGTTCTGGAAAATGTCTAGTGTACTTACTTTATAATGGAGTGTGATTATGTTTATACTTGATTTCTCCTGCACAATGAACCATAATTAAAATTTAATTTGTAATCCTTTGGTAATACAGTATGAAGCTGCTGTCAATTAATTGGAAGCAATTAATTCATTAGATAGGAACGAAAGTACCTCAGGAACAATGAGCATAGAGAGCAGGACAGTGAAAACATCTGTGGGAGACAGACAAGTGCAGTTCAAGTCTCAGGCCATGGATTGTCTTCTCTAGGACTAGTAATCCTTTTGCTACAAAAAGATGTATTTGTAGCTGTGTTTTAAACCTGCTTTTTGCTTTGTGAGCCCCTCCTTGGAATCTAACTCCATTTGTGTATGAGTTGCATTTTGGCTTTAGAAATTTCTGTTTTACAGATTTTGTTTTTAGGCAAAAAATCATTGCCCTACCCTGCAGGGAGGTGGATAATTGAGGGAAGATTCAGAGAAGTAGCAGAGACAGGCAAGCCACTGGGTGTTTCTTGGTAACTTGCTTACTTCAGGAAACATTTTTCTCATTCCTGGCTAGAGGTGAGTTTTCCAGCCTGCAAAATGGAAAAAGAGATTCAGAGAGGGAAAGGAGCAGAGTCTGACTTCAACCAGCACCCCCTATCAGGTAGGCAGGGAAGCTGAGTGAAAGACTGCAGAGCTGCCTGTCTTAGGGCCAGGCAGGGCACAAAGTCTTCAAATAGATCAATTTACAATTACTCACTTGTAGATCACTCACAATGTGCTTACTGCCTCAAGAGGGGAGGGGATTTAAGCTCTTTCTTATGTACTTCAGTAGTATGGGACTTCATATGAGTCACTTCACATGCATTAACTCTAGCTAATTTCTTAAATACAGAAATGATGGGCTTTCTTCTCATGGTCTGAGCTCTTTTCTGGGGCCTCCTCTGGGCCACCAGTTAGATGCTCATCTCCTTGCTGTCAATGTTGCAGCAAAAAAAGAATTCACATCAGTTACCATCTATACAACTTCCACACAAACGTCCTAATAAATCGATGTGGTAAGCTTGGTGTGACCCATGTAGGCTTCAGGGTGCGGCTTTAGTTGACACAGCCAAGTACCCTGGTTGGTCTTGTTCCTTATGGGAGTACTTATTTCTTAGTCTTAGCCTCTCTCTCTCTTTCTCTTTCCCCAATATCTATTTGCATCACCCAGAAGACTGGCTGCTAGGCTGATTCCCTGTTTTGCTGTGCTTAGCATTTGCATCCTTTGCTCAAAGTAGCCTGGGTGAGCCCTGCTGCTCCTGAAGATGCTGCTGCTGCAGTGACATCCACTATGACAATTTACCTTTACAATTTGATATATATTTTGCATGCTTGGATATCTATTTTTTTTTCTATTGAGAGCCTGCAGCTAGTCTAATACAGCTTTGCCCAGTGTATTTTCTGGGTCAAAATTTGCCCTTGCACAAAAGAAAAAGAAAAAAAAAAAAAAGAGGGAAAAGGCATGGAGTGTAATCCCCTTCACAGTTAAATGCAATATAAGAGACAAGAATAGGCTCCATACTATGCTAAAAGTAACTGCTAGCCTTCTCAAAAGGGTAAGATAAACGCAGACTGATCTTTCTTTCAGCTAAGCAAGATGAACCCGTGTGGCCTACATCTATATTACCAAGTTGTGTGGCAGAGCAAAAGTAGGTCTCCAACGCCACACAGCTGGTGCCGAGGGCCAAGTGCCCTCCCTATATATATTTTGGGGTGTGTGAGGGATTTGCTCAGCTTGGCTTGGGTCTGGTCCTCATGTGGACACCAGTGCCACTGCAGGAGAGCGTGAGGTGGGAGCTGAGTGGGAAGCTGGCACCCCAGTAGTGTGCAGCCTTCCTCCAGGGTAAATCCATCTGTGTGTTGCTTTCTGTACTCTGCACCACTGGGAGGCAGCTTATGTCCAGGATCCCCAGCAACTCTGGTTCGTAAAGCAGCCCAGAAAATGTTTTGTGCTTTGGGCAAACAGATGCTCTGCAGAAGGACAGAGAGCAGCATTTGATCAGGTGAAATGAAAGCTCCGGTTTTGTTCTGTCTTAGCAAACAGAGAGAAACACATCGCTTCCAGGCCACTCAGTTCATTGTAATTTCTTTCATGTGATTTCTCTGAAGTTCTGGTCACCAATGAAATAGACATCAGGAAAACAGAGACTCTGTGGGTGACAAGCAGTAGAGCAGAAGTGTGGGCTAAACAGAGATAACTGACTTTTAATTCCCATATGCTTATTGTGTGGATTTTTTATCAAAATACCTTTGCTCACTAGATGCCCCAAATTTTGATTTCCTAATGGGTAATGTATACCAAAAGCCACTACAGTATGAGAGGGACTGTTTTATACTGCTGAAATTTTGTGGGGAAAAAAAAAAGTCCTTTAGAAGGGAGAGTAGATGGTGAAATTTGCTGTTAAAATACACACAGTGGTACCATGAAGCATTAAATTTTCTTTGGAGCTGCCCACAGACAAACAGTGGTTAGCTGCTCCATGAGGTTTTCTAAAGCCCCCTGGGACTAATTCATGTCACACCAGGAGAAAGGGAATGAATAAATTAGTTTTCAGTTTTCAGGGTTGTTGCCAGAATATAGATGTGTAAGAAAGGCCTTAATGTGGCAGGTTCTAACTCAGAGAGGTATCCAGGCGTCCGGTGTCTGAGAAGGGATCACAGGAGCATAGCAGGATGCTGTGGTGCTTCCACAAGGGCAGTGCTTAGGAGTTTTCTGAGCTAGCTGATGTATCTATGCAGTAGTAGCACAGTGAATGTGCTTTTTTCAATGAATTTGTACGATCACTTTTTCACATTGCCTTAACTTTTAGCTGCTGCAGTGCTCCAGGCCTACATTGTACAGTCTGTGGAAAGTACTTGCTTCATTAAAACTGTGCTCATTTCATTGGCTGTTAATTAGGTTTAGTGTTAGGGGACAGAATGATAACACTCTATTTTCGCGTTGTTTCTCCTTCTGTATTTGGGTCTTGTGTGTATCTTCTACCACTGTTTACTCTTTTTTCTTCCTCTGAAGTACCCCATTTAGGCTTCCAAAAAAAAAAAAAAAGGCAGTATCTGTGGTGGTAGCCAACAGAGAGCAGTGGAAACTTCTTTGTGGAAAAAAAGAAAAAGACATAAGGGGAGGCAAAGGCCATCTTGAATTGATGACATTGTTCATCTGGGGTCATCACTAGGTGAAATTTCAGTTTACAGTGAAAGAAGAGGGGCATGAGAACATGCAAATGAAATGGAATTTCTTTTCTGAGATGTACAAAAAAAAAATCCTTAAAGGAAAATTCATACAGTTAAGATAGATGAGTTCCCTAAAATATCACAGAAATCTCCTTTTGCCTGCCCTCTGTTATGTCTGCATGCAGGTGACTCCATTAGGATTTCTCACTGCTCCTTCAGTATCAGTGCAGCAGCATAGCTGGTGCCAGATACCTTGCAGAAGAAAGGTAACTTTGTGCTTGCTGCCACCAAAACGTTGTTTTTTTTTTTTTTTTTTTTTTTTTTTATAACACCCAGAGAACAGTGAATTGGAGCAAAGAAAATGAATCTTTTTGTATTCAGCCACTGTTTCACCATAACTAAACTGGAATTATTCTATCTGCTGGACAGCAGTGCTGTTCTGGCTCAGGAAGGAATGTGCCTATTGAAAACAGTGCTTCAAAGAATATTTTGTCTGCTTTTTATTTACTGTAGTGCCAATTATAACTCATTATACAAAGCCAACCTTTACTTCAGATTGTTTCTTTATTTTTAAGCACTTTAAAAACCTTTTGTCTACCTGTGTTTGTCAATGGAAAGGATATTACTAAGGCTCTGAAACCAAAATTTGGCCCATTTTTAATGGTTTGCATGGTGGAGATACCTACACTAAAAGCTTTTTCTCCCCTTGCTCGAATCATCCCAGAGCATTCATTTTAAATAGTTTTATCTTGCTGTCCTCATGTAAAATGTTACAAGGCAACAAGGAAGAACCCTTGCTGAATAAATGACTTGAGCCACAGTACAGTGCAGAGAAATACAGGGTTAGCTCTGTGCTGCTGTTACTGTTTTGAAACTCAAGTAAACTGAAACATTTCTGAGTGTGATGGAGTGAGTAAAAATACACAAATTATGTTTGGTTGGTGATGAGTTCTGCTGGTAGCAGTTGGTGTCTGAGAGCACGTCAGATGACCGGGTTTCATAACAAAGCATAAATTTCGCATGGCGTGTCCTCTCCTCAGGAGTTTTGCAGTGTGACTTGAACAGCCTTATTCTGCCAGCTCCGCGGTAATGAAGACTTTGAAAGGGAGAGCCTGATGGAAAATGCTGCCATTTTCACAGGGTGCCTTCCTGCCTGTGGACCACTGAGAAAGAAAAGAAACAGAGCAGTGAAGTTGTGGTAGGAGACAGTATCTGTCTCTGGGCCTATAAATCCAGCAGAGAGCAGAAGAAGGGAAGGTGCATTTATTTTGATTTGTGAACGTTGTTGAGACTAGTACTAGTGCTTTATTTACACACAATTTTGGCATCAGCAGTTGAAAATCTCGAGTATACAGAGTGTCTTGAGAAGCCAATGCAGATACTAGGAAATAAGGGAGCAATAGATTAGGAAGGCTGGGAGCAAAGAAAGATGAAATGGAAGTATCACATATAAATATTTCAAAATGGTGTTTCATGCCATAGAACTTCCTCATGCTCCCATCTATATACACCTGGAAATCCATGTTAAAAATTCCTCATTTAATTACCCTTTAATTTCTTTCATTTCGATCGCACCATTGAAACAGAAATAAAAGAGTGAGGTTACTTCTGCTAATGGCTTCTTACCAACACTTTAATAATGAGGCTTCGCAGTGTCTTAAAATACTTCTAACCCCTCAATAAATAAACTGCCTTTGTTATAATAACAGTAATGCTCTTTAGCACTTATGTAATTTCTTTAATCTACAAGGAGATTTACATTCATTATGTAGTTATAGCTTCTGTCAGCCACCGAAGCTGGTAGAGAAAAAGGCAGTGAATTCAAATGACAAGTCTGTGTTTACAGAAGTTGGTATTTCCATGGCTGGCTTGAAACTCTTGAACTACTAGTTTTCAGCACTCCTGCAGTATTTCATTAAAAATGCTTCCACACTGCCATTCTTTCCTCAGATTTGACCTGCATGTTTCTGATTGCCCTCCAGCACATTTTCCTTGACATCTGCTGTCATGCTAACTGTAGGTAGAAGAAACTCTGGCTCTTTGGTTCTTCCAGTGTGCTGCTTGACCAAAGACTGGCACTACAGGGAGACCCAGCAGAGGAAAAACAAATAAAGGGCCCTCATAAATTTTTATTGCAACTGGATAAAACTTTTAAGTTTTTTTTTTCTATTTTTTTGAGATTTCTTTCTTTCTTTCTTTCTTTCTTTCTTTCTTTCTTTCTTTCTTTCTTTCTTTCTTTCTTTCTTTCTTTCTTTCAACAAGAAACTATTTACTGCACTTCTTTATTTATTTATCTGTTCACTTTTAAGGAAAGGTGGTATAAAAGGTCGGCTTTTAAAACATTTTTTCATTACTCTTTGCATATATCTAAATCATTGTGTTGATATATGGAATTGCAGGAAGCACGGTCTGGGTAACTCACGTCTTCATGTTGCCGGTACTCAACAGCCAGCCTGTACCTCTTATGACGTACTGTGCCTTCTCTGGAAGATGCACAGTCCACAGTGCAGCACAGGTGTTGTATCTGCCAAAAAATACATTTTGGAATTGCAGTTTTCAGAATTCATCTTCCTTCAGAAAGTTTTGCTGTATCAGCTTTCTGCCTCAATTTCAGAGAAAAATGAGTATCTGAAGATTGAAAGTCCTTTTTTCTTTTTTTTTGTCAGTTAAATGCGCATAAAATTAATTATTTTCCACTAATTTAGTATCTTTTCAGCCACCTATTTGTTCTTAAAAGACAAAAAAAATGTCACTGGGAACCTTGAAACAAAGTACAGAGTATTTTACATATTTGGCCTGTATAGTATGGACTGGGATTAGTACAGTAACGGGATATAGCAATTGTCTTTAACAATTTTGTTACAAAATGGATGCTTTGTGTGTTAAAAGTTGTAATGCAGTAAGTTTACCATGCACTTATACGGAGTTGAATAAGGAATAATTATACATGAATGAAAAATCTTTAACTCCTTACAGAATGTATTTCAAATTAATTAAGTATATGTATTCATAAATACAGCATGATGCTGTGATTGATACTGAGTCTTTTTAAAGTTTTCTCTTAGGTATTTTGGGTTTAACAGTTATAAACATGGGTGGATCTGCCATTAGGAATTTAGATTTTGTGAAATAATATTGAGGGTCCATACCCTTACATTAACTATTCATTTTGTAAGTATGAGAAATATGACTGTAGCAGTCAGACCTTTGAAATACTGAGTAAAAGCCTTTTGTAGGTGCAAATAACATCTGTTGTGGGAAGATCCAGCAAAGCATACTCATTAAAAGTAGACACAAGCAGGAAAATGAGGTCAGGTTCAGCCCCTTAAGCAATTCAGTGGGAAGACTAGTCTTCATTAAGCTGTAGACCAATTATAAAGTCAGGCTTTTAAAGTGCTGTCAGATCTGCCATGGAGGTGACATATATAATCTATCAGTGATCTCAAGCAGATACTTCTTACCTACTAACCATTAACTACAGTGTAGACGTCCCTACCATGAGACATGTTACAAGTACCTAGGGAGATAACAAATAGAAACTATCTGCTGTACTCAGCAGGAGCAAAGGCTTAATATTCTTAACCAGCTGCAAGCAATGCAAACTGTTCATTAACACAGTTGCTTATATAAGGCTTGTTCGTATTTTGTTTTTTATTAAGCTTTTTACTGTCAGCAGCTCTAAAGCCAGACATTTATGCAAGTGAAAGCGTGGGAAAGCTCTCTGAAGTTTTCCCCAAATGCCCAGTTACGTCCGAGTTTTGGTTTAGTTTTGCTCTTTCTCTTTGGATGGAGAAATCCTGAGTGGTCATTTATGGGAACTTTAGAAATGCATTATGTATCTATGTAAGTAAAAATAATTTATTTTCCGTCATCACAGTGAGTTTAGAATTGATAGAAATGTAAGCAACAACCTGAATTGTGCTGAGATAAAAAGAGAATTTGTCACATTCTGATGTAGAAGTTGATTAGAAATGCACCTTTGTGCTAATCTGCAGGGACCCAACTTCTTTCTTTTATTTTTTTTTTTTTATTATTTTTTTTTCTGTAGCCTTAGGATTCATTTGAAATGCCATCTGTTAAATTGCTAAACTCTGCTCAGTGCTTTTGTGAGAGGAAATGTCTGTCTACCAGGAGTTAAAGTAAATTATTTCTATTTATGTTTGTAACCTTGAGATGTAAGTGGGAATGTCAGCCCTTCTGATTCTGGCATTCTCTTGAGCAAGGCAAGTGATTCTGGCAGCGTAATTTTATTTGTCTCTTGTCAGCTCCAGATTGTTTCCTTAGTCTATATCCGGGATATTTATTCTTACCAGAATTATTTCCTCTTCAGCCGGGCAGATCTGCAGTGTCAGCGTCTCCTAGTTCACACTCTAGTACTGTAATCGACAATCTGAACAGACAAGATGAATGTAGGCATAAGAAGAAATAATAGAATACCAAAAAACTGAGTTGACAGGACTCAGCAAGTAAGTAAAAAAATGCAGGAAAAGATTCATGAATGGAATTGTGAGTAAGGCAGTCAGATAGTTTCCCCTCCACTTAAGTATTAATAGTGTCCAGAAATTTATACACCATGCCAGTTACTGTAAAATGCTATAAAAATGGGGGAAATAAAAATGCAGTAATGCATCTGCTCTTTTGAGTCTGAGTCAAATAATCTCTGAAATATATATGCCTAATTCTGAATTGTGAGGAATTACTGTAAATTATACAAACCCTTCAGTAATTTGCTGTTTCAAGGGAGCAAATTCAAACAAGCAATAGGCATAAATTTGTAGGTAATTCAATCTCCATTTTCCAGCAGTTTTCTTAAATATTGTTTGAGCTTTCTGTTATATGCTAATGCTAGTATTTGGTGAAATCAATCTCTATACAATTTAACAGCAAGGTAATATACACTGTTAATGACCATCATCTATCTCATCTCAAGATTCTTATTCTATTTCCTTTCAGGATAATCACTATCATTAATGTACCTTAATGAAATGAGATAAATGTAAAGGGTAGGGTCAGCTCATCTGTGGATGTAAATCAGTGCAATCCAATTGATTTCTATCAGCTTGCACCTATTTACAGCTCTTCATAACCTTGAGCAGAGCTTCAGAATTACAGTTAAATGCTTAATGTTCTTTTTGCTCTTAATTTTGACTCATACAGCTAATATGTAGCCATAGTTCAATTAATAAATGGAAAGTACATTTCTGCATCAATGAATAATGTGAAGTTTTATTTTGAAACAGGTAATTTCAAATGGAACTACATCCATACCTAACGATTCATTTAATATTTTATTTGACATCTACGTTTTAGTAATGAATCAATCAGGAACCAGGAACTGGTTCATACTGTTCACTTGCATTTACTTACTGGTCTACTTCATGATAACCTGCTACTGATATTCTGAATTTTGCAATTTTTTATTTTACTTGTTACTGAGATTAATATCTGATGGATGTGGTAAAAGCTTTTAGAATTGCATTTGTGAATTTAGATGCCCATGTTCAGACTTAGTTTTTTTTTTGTTTGAATTGATTTTGCTGGTTAATTTGAGGCTACATGACCCTGAAAATGTAAAAAATCTACTTGAGGGAGGGCCAGCTGAAGTGAGACCATGACTTGTGTTAAACTGTGAATGAAAAGAATTATGCTGCTTTTGGTTGCTGAATATCTGTTCCAATGTTTGTAACTTTTAGTTAAATTTTGTCTTTTCTTCAAACAAGTCTCTACATGGAAATCCTAGCATGAATATGTGATGTTATATTCTGCTTTGTTACAATTAATTGTATCTAATAATAGATTACTTAATCTAATAGTAGATTATTTCAGTTACACTGTTTAGTTATATGTGTAAGGAGTTACTATCCAGTTTCCTGATTGTTTAGTCATCTATCAAAGCAAATACATACTATTTTCTTTAGTCACTTCCTATTCATTCTATAGAAAGTGCTGCATACATGACACAAAATAGTGGAGAACTAGGCCTACAATGCCTATAGTTTTATAACTTCCATTCTATCTTAAAGTCTTTCTGATTGCCTCTATATTCCATTTTGATTTTTTACTATGTGAGTGCTGAAAACACCCTGCAGACTGTACCACCTAAGCCAGTTTAGAAACAACTGCTATGTAATAACCGATAAAAGCTCACTCTTTCCTCCGAATTGTTATGTAGTTTCCCAATAACTTGATTTTTTCAGGATATCCTGCTTCAGCAAATTTAGCAACATGATTAATTTAAGTGCACACTGTCTGGCATCAGTAGCATCGATGTGCATGAAGCTAAGTGTCCTGATGTATGCAGGTTTCTGAAACATAAAGGTTAGAATACAACTAAAAAGATGGTTAGTTGAGAATTTCAAAATGTTATAAAACAGCTGAAATTTGGAACTCCCTGTCTACAAACTTTAGATATTCTGCTAAGCGATCTGTGATTGTGGGAGACAGTGACACTTAATTCTTAAACTTGCATTTTGCTGGGAAGGGAAATGAATCTTAAGTATTACTGAATCCTGTAACCAGATAGTTCTAAAAAAGCATCTTAAACTTTGAACTTACATGTTTGGTTACATTGATTTGAAGCTGTTAAATTGAGCATCTGGAATTATTGACTATTACCACTTTGAAAGTAAATGATTCCCAATGGGACCTACTTCAGGGCTGGCATGAATCCAAGATATCAGCCTTCTGACTGTGTGTACACATGAATCCCTAATCTCATCAAGCAGGTTATTTTAGGGAAGCCTTGTAGATTAGTAACATGATGCCTTGCAATTTCATTAATGAAATCCTGTCAGAATAAATTAATGAATAGCCTATTGATATTTCAGGCTTATTTTATGGCACTGTAATACAGTTGTTTAATAACTCATTGTGCTCACCATTTTCAGTGTTGTTGATGTTAAGTAATAACCAGTGCAGTTACTATGTTATTCAATCTTTCATTTTAACAGTAGTATTGATCTGGTGAAAAGCAGACTTAATACAAAACTCTTTCCGGGCAAACTTGGCTGTTGCAGCCCTGAGAGCACAGAAACATTGCAAGTCCTGCACAAGATTAAAACAAACATGTACTTAAATTTGAGGTTTTGAGAAATGTTCATTTTGTTTTATAATAGCCTTTCTGCGAAGAGTATTATGGCAAAATCATGTCTGGGTTATATTAACCAGGAATACATTTAACTGTCTTTGTGCAAAAGTGCATAATTTTCTACCTATATATATATATTTAATTTATTAATGTAATTTAATGTTTAGAATTGTAAAATGAATACAAGTGCAATATAGTCAACATCATTAAAGAAGACTGTTAAAATAAATCAGGAAGGGAGTGGGGGTAAAGGGGACCAATAGTATTAAACATGAGTGATTTACTCTTGTTTTCAGAGAGAGTTGAAATAAAATTAGTCTCAGAGTATCTCACACACTCTGAAGTTTGAACGTAGGTGTGAACAATATTCTGTAAAGATTTAAAAGTATCCTTGTCCAGTTTTTGGCTTAACTTTAACTTTACAAATCCAGCTTTAATGGGGACTTTCTTTAGGTTTTAGATGAGAGTCTTCTTTATATAACTAATGACTCTGAGAAAGTTAACTAAGAGAAAGAGTTAAGACCTTAGGAGATGCGATAATGAACAACAGATCTTAAGTATGTCTGTTTCTAGAACCTGCATACAAAGTAAAAAAATAAAAAAAACATGCTCTGAAAACTAGTGCTATCTTCTACTAGTATTTGCATTTGCTGTTTGCACTCTGGTGATTTATGTTACTTTAAATATTCTTTTCAATTCATTTCTTTACTATCGTGTGAGTGTCTTGTCCAGCCTAAAGAACTGGGTTCTAGGAAGTTTCTCTCCAATTAAAGGTTGAATTCTCATCTGCCTTAAGAAGAAGCAGCTGTGCCAAACCAGGGCAAGTTAACTTACACTACATGCGTTCTCAGCAGCATCTTCACTTTGCTACTTCACATGTTTGCTTTTAGGATCTTGGTTTTCAAATATTCTGAGATAGGGGCTGGAACTGTGGTAGATTGGTGATCTACTGGGGGAAAACCATTGTTCCCACCTGCAGAGCCATATTCCTTCTCTTGACTGAAATGGCAGTTTGATCTGAAAAATCAGTAGTCTGTAATGCAAACCTGGTTTGGTTTTAGTCTTTTATCCCAGCACCTTCAAGGAGTTCTGTCACCTTGTTCCCCACTATTACTATTTTCCAAGTTCTCCCCCTGCTCCCTGCATTTAATGTGTAATACTCCCTGACTGTAGTTGGCAGATTTTTTTTCCTGGTAAATCAGAATTGGGCTGTCAGGATATGTGGAGTTTCTGGTGGCAGAAAGGAAAGGAACATCTACATTGTGTTTCTCTTTAAAATGCCTCTAAAATAAAATAAAGCAAAAAGAGGATAAAATCTGTGATAACATTTTTTTTATGCATATGCATGTATTGAACTGGTAAATGTGTTAGGAAAAAAGTTGCCAGATCATCCTGTGACTTTGATCTGGCCTTGCTCCTTGTTTCCTTTGTAAGGTTTGATTTTGTTCAGGGACTAAGTTTGCAATGACTATATTTATTTATTTCCATAAAGCTTTTCACACCTTAGAAACAATTTTGATGGGATCAAGGCCAGCTTACATAATCTATTTATCTTTTTTGACTTTGAAGAAGGGAGTAGACAAAATAGAAATAGGAAAGTACTTCACTTTCTACAGCTTTATAAAAGGTATACATAAAGTGTGAGAAGATGCAGTAGCTGAAAGCAGAGTCTGGACAAATTCAGAGTAGAAATAAAGTGCTCCTATGTCATGGTGAGATTAAGCAACTCTTGCAAAACCTTAATGTGTCCATTCTCCATATGTAGGCTAAGAGCATTAAAAATGAGACTTTGTAAAGGACTTGCTTAATCTCATCTGGAAAGAGTCTATTTCCATTAAGAATTACTCTGTAGAATTTTATGACCTGGATTATACAGATCAGAATGGATTATCATGTTTTACACTTCACAACCTTTAAATCTGTGAATTTACAAGTAATTACTATGCTAACTATCACCTACAGTATTCACTTGAAAATGAAATACTCTAGTATAAACATTGTAAACAAATAGCTGAAAAGTTGAAATGTGAAAGAAATTTGCTTCAGATGGACAGCGTGTAGAGATGGGCAAAACAGTGTAAGTAGCATCTACAGGGAGATAGGCAGTCAGAGCCACAAGATCCTACTGCAAACCCCAAGGGAAACAGCTGTTGCTTTTTCTCTGGTTACAACCTTACCTACTGTGGGTAGTTTCACTCCATTGAGGAAAGACCGATGAGTGAGACCAGAGGGCACACAAAGTCTGAAATTGCAATTATACAAGAATTGCTTTATTTCAGTATCACTTCTCTTGTTGGCACTTGCTGTATAAGTATTTCATGGCTCTTGTTCCAGCAAGCAGCAGTCGCTTCCTCACTCAGCCTGCCTTAAAAATAAATTTCTTCCTGCAGTCGTGGGCATCAGCTTGTAGATGAAATACCTACTAATAATGAAGGCCGCTGTTGTAGTTAAAACCTTTTTTCTCTTAAAAGCTTACTGTAGTGCCTGCATTGCCCAGGCAAAGATAGGTGGATGACAAAGCTTTTCATTACCTTTCTTATTGCTGATGTCTTCTGTATTAGAGCAGATTCTTTTGCTTTACTGCAGCTCTGGTCAGAAGAACTTCAAGATGAAGTACATTGAATGTGGTCCTTACTTTTACTTTATACTTTGTATATATTTTATTCAAGCTGACTACAGTACTTCCAAATTATTTGAAAATATCTCAGGAAAAAAAGAAAGTATTAATTCTTAATAAATGAATGAGTTTTGATCTTGCAGCAAGAAGAATGCAAAGCGTCAGCATTCCAAATCTGGCCTATCAAACATGTATCCTCATACATTATTCTTTTTGTCATCTTTTGGAAATGGATCCCCAGACTATCTCTGGGAACAAGTGCTCCTATTAACATAAGAGTAGTTCCGCTTTTTGGTCTCTCTGGGTCCTGGAAGTCATCTAAGAATGTCAAAAGCTAATATTTGTCCCAAACTGCCGCTGTTGGTGGCATCAAGAAAATGCTACCCTTGGTTACTTTTTCTCTTGAAGGACTTAAAACACTGTGAAGGGTTTAGAGAAAAAGGATCTACTTCATCTCATACCAATCTTTTCTGCCTTCATTATTTTGAAGTTAATTGTTTCCTTTTGTTTAATGAGGAGACGCTTTCACCACATTTTTTATTTTTTTATTTTTTTTTCCTAAGGAAAGCATGGATTTTTAATGAAAATAAATGTCTGATAAGAGAGTTCATCTAATGTGTATATGTTTTCTATCTTGTCTGTCTGGCTAAACCACTTTGGATTTCTTTACTTCCACTTTGTCTCAAAGAACAATCATCCATGTTGTGACAAGATGAAATCTTGCTCCTTACTCACCTAATTATGTCATCCCTGTTAACAGTAATTACTGAACCACTGATTTCAGTGGAAAAAGTTTTCCTTCTCATGTTAAGCTGATAAAGAAGACCTAAAAGTGTCAGCAATTAAAAAGAAATGGGGGGAAAAAAACAACGGTATAGCTGTATAGTTTAATGAACATCTATTTTGCAGAGAAAAAAAGCTCATTTTCTATAAATAAATTTTCATTTGGGCTTTCAGGTTTATCTAATGGTAGTCACATTTTGAGGCAGGTGGACGTGCTGATAACCAAATCTTACCTGAGAGACATAGAGAAGCATGTAACAAGCCAACTGTTAGGACTGCAGTCCTAACAAAACACAACAACAAAAAAAAGACAACAAGAAAGGGGGTGTAAAACCCCAAGAAAACTTATCTTCCTGAGGCTGTTTCTCTTGCAGAAGGCATGATACCAGCGTAGTTCACGTACTTACTTTCCAAATCCTAACTTATTCCTCTATCTGGAAAAAGCCATATGGTTAGTGCTGTCTTCCAACAGGTCCTTTTGCATGACAAGGTAGCAGTGTACATGCTGCAGCCTGCCATACTAGTTACAGTATGGATATGAGCCTGCACCAGAGCCTGTCAACTTGCAACTGGGTAGAGAGAATAGAGGGTGAAACTGTATGTTGGAAAAGGACTGGAGAACAGCACATTAAGAGCCCAACTGTCCTGTGGAGGAAGACCATTGTATCTCTTATCTGTGACATGGTTTCTTTCATTCCTGAGTAACAAGCTTGTAACAAGGAGGTGTCTTAGTCTTAGAAATGCTTCTTGACAATGTGATGAATTAATGCCTATGTCTTGTTTCCCTTTAAAGAAATGGCAAAAAGTCAGTTGCTAATTACTCTCCATTTCAGCAGTCCAGTTGAAGTCCAAGGAGAGTACAGTGAAGATAGCTTCTTATCTATCCAAATATATAGCCCTTTCTTAGTCATTCTGTTACTAATTTCTTGTTTAACAAGAAATCTTTGTGAGCTTTTTAGTCTGAAGCCAAATAACACGTTTGTTTTTGCTTTGAGCTGTGTTTTTCTTTATGTAACAACATGATTGCTGTAAAGATGGCTGTAGCTCATCTGAAAATTTTAAAATTTGAGTGCACAACTCAGAATGCTCATCACAAATAAACTTAAATGGGAGATTTCTGGAAAAAAAAAAAAGCCGATATATTTTAAATCATCCAATACAGAAGTCTGTTTCAGACTCATTTTGTGGTTTAGCTTGAATCATATTCCTGGAGTTAATCCTGCTGGAAGGAACTCTGTGTTCAGCTTTCTTCAGTTACCTGAAACTCAAGAGAAATTTCAAAGCAGCCATTTTAGTCAGTCATCATGTGAATGTGCATGAGCACTCATTGGCCTTGATTTAATCCATGTGAAGGTTATACAAAATCTTTTAAATGACTTCAAAGCATTTGGATCAGGCATAGCGGAAAGCTGCATGTTGAATTTCAACAAATCCAGTGAAAACATTTCAAGATTTTGGCAGAGCTATTCTAAGTTCCATATTTATACGTATAAAGGCTATTTAAAATGTTCGTTCCACCCTAAAATGGAATTTTACATCACATCACATTTTTCGATTCATAATCTCTGTATATTTCTAGTATTTTATTTTATATATTTTTTAGATCAGACGGTAGAGCAAGAAGATATGGCATAGATACTGAAAGCTTCTGCAAAAAGCATAGATACCTATGAATGCACTGGAGACAACTTTTTAGCAGAGGTTCTAGTTGGACTGAAGTACTCTGCCGAACCCTCTGTGAATAAAGCAGGAGGGGTCAGGGACAGTTAATGGCAGTGTTGGCTTGACCATGAATTTAAGAGCTTAAACTTCTGAGAGAAGAGAAAAAGATGCTCCAGTTCCTCAATTCCCTTTGTGGCCATTCACTGGACTTACTCCAGTATGTCTCCCCAGTTCTGGGGAGGCCAGCACTGGATATGGCCCTCTTCTCACAAGCGCAGAGGGAAACAGCCTGTTTCACAGTCCCTGTGAAGGGCAGCATAATTCCATCAGGTATATCAGCCTCCTCCTCATTTTGTATAGACTGCAAACTTTCCAAGTCTCAACCTTCTTTGCATTGATGTTTAGCAGTGAAATGTGCTTCCAGGTCTCTGTACCTAGCAGTGTTCAAGGATAAAGAGGTACAACCTTCCACAGAGAAGGTTCAAGTCAGGGTCTATGTAAGCAACATCAAACAAGTAGTAACCAGTGATGTAGCAATGTCCTAAGTCCTGAGTGCATGGGACTACATGTGAGGGTACCAAAACTGCTGACGGATATCATCGTGAGGCTGCTCTGTGTCATCCTGGAAAGGTCAGGGCAAGTAGGGAGAGCACTGATGACTTGTGAAAGGCAAACATTATGTCCATCTGCCAAAGGAGGAAGGAGGGCCCAGGAAGCTCCAGGCTGAGCGGTCTGTGGGAAGGCTGTGGAGCATGTCCTCCTGGAGGGTTGGGGCTCCTCATGCAAGAGAGATGCTGACTGACTGCAGTGCCACTGTGAGGAGAAGGGGGCAGGAGCATGGGAGATACAAGGAGAGGCTGAGGGAGTTTTGTTTTCTCTGAAGAGAAGGCTATAAAGTATCTGACCGTTTTTTAAAGTTACCTAAATGGAAGAGTATAGAGAAGATGGGGCCAGACTACTCTCGGAAGTAACAGTGACAGGATAGGGAGGAAAGAGTTTTTGGTTGAAGCAAGGAAAATTCAGACTAGATTTTGGAGGGGGGAAAAAAAAAAAAAGAGGAAGTACTTGGTGCTTAGGCACTGAAACAGACAACCAGGAGAAGTTGTGCAATCTCCATGTTTGGAGGCTTTTGAAACTCAGCTGACCCTGAGCAACCTGATCACACTGAAGTTAGCCCTGCCTTGAGCAGGAGTTTGGATTAAGTCATCTCCAGAGGTTCCTTACAACCTAAATTATTGTACATTTTCAGGAGAAGTACAAAAATAAGAAAATAGTTAAAATTCATTCTTTCACATTATTGCTTGTGCTTTTTATTTAGAATAAAGATTCACTTGTAGAACAGCTGAATTCCAGTCAGTATAACAAGAAATTTGAAAACTGGTTTTGAAAAAGAGGAACTGGATTTCTGTGAGGGGCAGATCTCCTACCTGCTCTGAAATGTAACCTTTGGGGAAATTAAAGAGATGACTCAATGTAATGCACAGTGTGCCTGTACAACCAGTAAATCAAAAGGGACAGGGTCACAGTGCATTCTTTTGTCTCTTATCTGGCAGAGGATTTCGTTTTCAGTTGCAGTACAGAACAAGAAATGGAATTTCAGTTCACAAATGTGGCAGACTACTGACTGAACAGCCTTCAAAAGAAGACAAAAAAAAATCTTTAAATGTTACAGGAGATAAACACAAACATGTGGGTGTTTCTGTTTGTTTTTTTTGTTGGTTTGTTTGCTTTGGTTTTTTGTTTTGTTTTGTTTTTTAGCAGATCACCTGCATTGTGTTGAGATAATGTTGAGATTTCTCATTAGGTTGCTACATGTATTATAAATATATGATTTTGTGAACATTTCTGATTCATAGGTTTTGAAATGAAGTCCTAAATGTAGATGTCCCAGATAGCAACCAATAGTGAATGACACAAGGTTGATCTGTACATAGGAAAGCAGTACTTCTATCTAGATTACAGCGAGTTGAACAAAATGTGAAAATTCAGTTTTACAAATCTGTCGGTATTGATTTTGTAAACCAGTGATGTTAACAGAAGGAGATCACTTATATTTTTGAAATCTCTAGGTATATTTATTTTAACAATATATCAGTGAAAGTCAAAAAGATGAATATAGGTGCTGGGTGTCTCTGAAAATCCCCCCTGTTTTGCTTTATGATTCATATAAAATATTATTTTAGTAATATTTAAAGCATTATTAAAATGAAATCAGAGTATGCTTTATCAGTTGTGAACTCTTTTTGCTACATTAGGTAGGCACTAGAAAGTCAGCATGATATTAATATATTGGGTTGGCCCACCAGGCACCCACCTAGTCACTCTCTCACTCCCCCTTCTCAACAGGGTGGGGGAGGAAAATAAGATGGACAAGCTCGTAGGTTGAGATAAAGGCGGTGTCATAAAAAAAGCAAAAGCCATGCATGAAAGCAAAGCAAAAGGAGGAAATTTATTCCTTGCCTCTTGCTCACTTCCAGCCTACTGGCCTTTTGAGAAGGATTTGGAGACACAGCCTTGATGCTGTGAGAGCAATACTCCGCAAAAGCCAGAAAATTGGTATGTTATCAACACAGTTATAGCTACAAATGCAAAGCACAGTCCTGTATGGCTGCTATGAGCAAAGTTACCTCCGTTCCAACCAGAACCAGTGCATATACCAAAAGGAGGTGTTCGGTATTATGTCTGATTTAATGATCATCTTTAGATATATTTTTCTGTTTGTATATGAGCATTTGGAAAAGATGTTTTAGAAAACACAAAGGGACATTTAATATTTGACATACAGCTAGTGAAATATTCATTTAGAAAAAATAATATATATATTTATTTAAATTTTGATTACAAATGGGATTTACAAGTCCTGAAATATGATAATGTATTCATACTCCACCTCTAGCCAGCAGTTTCTATTGATTAGTTCTCATAGCATTTTACTGCCTTCCACTTTCACAGTGGCATACGCCTTACTGCAAGAAGGGAGCTGTTTATTATCATCTTTTTTAAACAAACAAAACAAAAAACAAACACAAAATAGTCTTGTACAAGGCTTAAAAGATACATTTTTAGCAGAAGAATTACATTCAGCCTCATCTTTTTCAGAGCAGGCACTTCCAACCATTCTCACATCCTAAAAAACTGGTTTCAGACTGCAAAGAGAATTTTTGTGGTGGTTGTTTCTGAGCAGAGAGGCTTTTAATTACTCTGCAGAACCTCCCAGCAGCCTTCTATTTCCTCAATTCATCATTGTACAATATCCGTTTAATTAAAAAATCTCCCACATAATCAATAAGGAAATACTTGAAAAATAAATGTAAACATTACATTCCTGAATCCTTACAGGCATCTAATGTTAGGATCTCAAGGTATTTGTATTAATGACACTATTTGCTTCAGTCAGTAATATGTCGGTGATAACTTTCTCACACTATAAAATTATTTCTGGATGAGATTATCATTGAACAGTAGTTCTTTGATATGTTTTCCATCATAAGCATCAGACAAAGATAGAACATCTACTCTCTAGTTTATTTGATTCTGTGTATATCTGCCCTGATAGCCATCTGTTCAACTTTAGATTTAACTTACTTTTTAATGAAATCTTAATTGCAGTTTACTAATTCCTATAAAAATTTCTTACTGACAATGATTTATCATGTAACCTTTTACATTATTCAGATATTCAGATATACATATTTTTCAACCTTACATCTAATCAAAATACATATTTTTTCAGTTAGAATTATATAATATAATAATCTCTATATTTTCCATAGTCTCACTGATTTTAGTTGCAGTTTGGGAAGTATATAGACTTGCAAGGACAATTTATGGGCATTAGACTGGTTTAGTAATGATATATAATTCTAATAACTGAATTCAAACCTCCAGAAGATGATTTGTCTCATCCTGAGATGTTGTTGTGAGTTAACTCTGGAAGGCAGCATTAGTGTGTTATCGGCACTGTTTTGGTCACACATCTAAAAGACAGCACCATATGGGCTGCTATGAGGAAAATTAACTCCATCCCAGCCGACCTGGTACAGATGTCTAAGATAAGTCAGATAAATTGCATCTATTGCATCTCTAAAGTGCTTATTTCTCCTCCATTGATGATGGAAAGAAATTAACTGTTATAGGGGATTCTAAAATTACTATCTGAAATTGAGACTTCTTAAAAAAAAGTCTAAAGTTACATGATATGAATCCCAGCATTTGTAACTAACTGGCCCTAAAGATATAACTAAAAACTTAATGTCTGGGTATCAAATATGCACACATATATACCTAGCTCTCTCCATTGTTTGGTGGCATGGGAAAAAATAGAAGAATATTCTTTATGAGGATGAAGTTCACAACAAAATTTGTCTTTTCTCCATTTATGTGTCTTAAAGTTGTATTACAAGTGATAGTGCTTGAACATACACTTACAATGTGTGGTTCTGCCGTATGCCCATCTTCTGATAATTCATTTTGAAGTTATTAAAAGAAGGCTGTATTGTAAAGTGGACAGGGGTGACCTTATTGCACTCTACAGGTACCTTAAAGGAGGCTGTAGCAAGGTGGGAGTTGGTCTATTCTCCCATGTGCCTGGCAACAGGATGAGGGGGAATGGGCTCAAGTAGGAAGAACTTTACTGAAAGGGTTGTGAGGCATTGGAATGGGCTGCCCAGGGAAGTGGTGGAGTCACCATCCCTGGAGGTCTTTAAAAGATGTTTAGATGTAGAGCTCAGTGATATGGTTTAGTGGAGGACTGGTTAGTGTTAGGTCAGAGGTTGGACTTGGTGATCTTGGAGGTCTCTTCCAACCTAGATGATCCTGTGATTCTGTGATAATATGCAATATGTTGAGCTATGTTGATTTTAGGATCAAATCCTTAATCTATTTCTGACAATTTGTCCTCTTTGTTTCAATGATAATTTTATGTACATGCTGAGTAGGGTAAGAACAAGAGAATATAGTAGTAAGCACAATGCAGAGCAAATCTGTAGCAGATCCAGTGTTGAACTCTTTGGGGCTGTATGTTCTGTATGGTACAGATGATGGTCAAGTAGTTGTAATCAAGGTGTTTGCTTTGGCAGACGAGTGAAAGAACAGGCTGTCTTCTTTCCTGCATTTTCCATCTGAAATCCTCTGCCATGATTATATGCCAGCTCTTGTCAACTGACTGGCCCTAGACCCAGTTGTTCTTTATATACCAATTTCAAGTAATATAGTAAAGAAGCAATCTCCTCAATTTGTATATTGCTTGAAGTCTAGTTCTTTTCCATCTGTTCTGCAATCTGCTGCTGTTGCTATATTATGAGACAAGTCAACCAAATCCTTAGACTGGCTTCTGAGTTTTCATGACACTATTTGCTCCATTTTTTCCTCAAAAGTACCTGTAAGCACGGTATATTTTTTATTCTGAACAATTACAACAGTTTCTATATCTCAAGTCTGATATTATGGGCTACAGCAGGACTGATACGCACCAGTCATCTTCCATAGATATGAAACCAATCATACATAACAGAAAAATATTTCCTGTTCTGTTGCACCTGTAAACAACTTTAAAGAATAACTTTTTCTTATCTGAGAGTTTCCTAATTCATTTTGATTTAGGCCAAGAGTATCGTCTATGTGTATACAGACTGTAGAACTTGGACAACATTTTTGAAAAAAATATTTACAGGTAAAATGTTTTAGAAGGTCATTATTTAGAGTTCCTTCTTTGGCTGTATCAAATTGCAATATCCATCTTCCATGTGAATAAAGTCTCACTCTCTCTCTTTCTTTTAGGCTGAATTATTGTTTCTGCAGACACAGTTCTTTCAAAAGCATAGTAAGGGTGGCATGCTAATACCATTTTTGTTTTTCATAAGACCCCGCATATTCATCTCTACCATTGCATAATGATGTTCCAAACTGTCATATTCCTTCAAGTCCATTAAAATATTCTTCCAATTCCTTGAACAAACTGTAGTTTCAGCCTCCTTTTATCTACATATGCAGCAAAGCATCTGTAAGCAGCTAGACACGCTAAAATAACATTATAGAAAGCATATATTCCTTTGTCTGAAATGAAGGTTTTAGTTGAATGCTTTTCAAGGAAGGATGCACCTCTCTTTTTCATTTTGTAGTGAAACTTATTCTGAAATGCTGAGATTCTGGACAATTGAATCTTTACAAGAGGAGTAGCAAAATACATCTGAATCTAAACACTTTTCTAAAACCAATAGAGGATTGTGACAATAGCAATTCCATTTTTGGCTCTCACCTTTCTTCCTATTCAAATATTTTGTACTTGAAATCTATTTATGAGTTTACGTATGCTTATCTTGTCATCTCCCTCCCATCAAATTAAGTCAGTCCAGTTTCCTCTTTTCTTTTCCTTCTTTTAAATATATATTTTTTGATATTCTTCTTCTCCTATTGCATTTCATTTTCACTGGTTTTGGCTGATTGATTATCACTCCATAGTCCTTGTCAAATTCAGTGTGTAACATCTTTGCATGTCAAGGGATCCCAACACCCACTGGAGGAATCCATGGCACAGATGTAAGAGCCATTAGTGTTCATGAAGGTATCATCTGAGCATCAGACACAAGCATCTTCTGTTACTAGTAAGTTTCTCCAAGGGCCTCTGCTCCACTTTTTAGGCTTTGCCCATATACAACACGATCCTATAACAACAAGATCCTGTAGGAGACTGATTAAGTTTTCAGTTAACTTTACTGTTATCATTTTGACTTGTTCTATCTCTCAATGTCAAAAAATAAATCAAAAAAACTCATATGCTGCATTAATAATATATGCCTATGTGCATGGTTAACTTTTGTATTATTTATGTTATTTTAAAACACTTACATTTGTCTTATTTTGTGGAGGATATTTAACAAATACTTAACTCTGTAGTGATGTGAAGAAAAAAAAATGAAGTGCTCTCTTCCTTCTCCAAACTGTTTGGGGTGATATATACTGGCATATACTTTATTTTATTGAACTCTAATAGAAGGATAAAGAGAGGAAAATCTTGGCTGTTTGAATAGAAGTAGTCTGTGCCAAATAGTTGGTCACATTAGGACTGTGTTATATGGATGAGGTTTTCCCACAACAGAAAGAGACCTGAACTAGAAGACCAGAGCAGTGAGCTATAAAGTGCACTCACTTTCTAGCACCCTTCTAAATTTTGTTTAGATATTTAAGTTGGGTAATCTTTGTTTGTGAGATAAATATATAGTTTTAAATAAATGTTTTAATTTTATTTTAAATAAAATTAAATCTTTAAACAATTTATGCAAGGAAAGCCTTGAGCAATCTGATCTAATGTCAATTAGCCCTGTTGAGGGGGTGGACAAGATCATCTCTTGAATTTCATTCCGACCTTTTTTTTTTTTTTCCTGTGATTTTATCTACTCTGTTTAATTACTACTAATTGCTTATCTGGTGGATCTTTCAATATTCTAATAGATACTTAAGAAATCTTCACCTTACCCTGAAACTTTCATATATTCCAATCTCCATTCTGCAAATACAGCCAACACTCCACAAGCTCCACTTCAGGTATTACTTACTCAGTGTTCCTTTTATAGAGCACTTCTGCAATGCAAAGTAGATGGATTCTGCCCATGCTATCCATCCATTCAGCTTCAGATGTTATCACCTACTGTCTTGTTCCTGACTCATTCATTTATAATATTAGTTATCTTTACAGAGAAAAAACAAAACAAAAAAAAAAAACACAACTACTTCTAAAATATTGGCACAGAATCACCTGTTCTACAACCTTGACACTATTGAACTATTATTCACAATTTTAATGATCATGATACAAAATCCCAGATTGGTCCAGATAATTAAAAACAGTCATTAAAAGTCCTATACAATCTATGTTACACTCTCTCTGAGAACTTTGCTTACATGATCTGAGTTTGGTTCATAAGTTAACATGAGAAGTTTCTTGTGAAACAATAATTAAAAGGAAAATAGAAAACTGGTAAATTGATTTTGATACTTTACAGATATAATTAAGCCTCAAGTTCCCTTGACTTTTACCGTAGGATGAATGTTTTCCTGTCTGTAGTTAAGCTTTGAATCTTCTAAAGGCATACCTGACCTTATTTTGTGTTGTAGTTTGAGGTAGAAATACATTTTTCTGAAAGAAAAATCTTGCAAAACAAATTCTATTCCAAAGTGATTTGGACAAGTTTTTTCAGTCTCACAAGATTTTTGGCAAATTAAAAGAATTTTCTGTCCTGAACCAGCAAAAGATATTAAAATCTTGAAAATGCTTATGATATAAAAGTTTAGAAAGAAAGACGGAATAATTATAGAAACAGATTAAAAAAAAAAAATCTAGCTAAATATTTCTAAAAATAAATAACGTAAATTTCAAACCCAACCCTGAGGTAATTTTAAATTTTGAGAAGTGGAAGGCTTTACGTTTTGAAAATATGCTTATATTTAATTTTTTTTCCCAGTCCAGTCCATTAAAAGCAATATTTTCCTTTAAGTGATTCCACACTATGTATGACCTGCCTTTTGATAATAATAAATTTCTCTTAATTGTCTTTTTCTCATAACTTTGACTACTATTTTGACTACACAGACTATGTCTGTGCAGCTTCAGATACTCTGATGTCTCTGCAGCAAAATTCTGGAAACAAAAATGTCAAAACAAAAACTTACCACACTGTACTGATGTATTGGAAAAAAAAAAAAAGTACCCTATTTAGCAGCAGTTACACTCCTCCACCTCAAGTTAACATAAGTTCGATGCAAAGTGTAAGGTGAGTCATATGTCATATCTCCCTCACTTTGCAAATTGGCATCCATATGCAGATTGCATTCATCTGGATTTACAATTCTCAAATTAAAACCACATCCAGCGGGTTGCTTTTCAAAGTTAACGCTGATCCAGCCTCAAATGTAGTGAAGCACCTTGTCTCATTCCAGTCACAAAAGTCACAAGAAGTTCTTGCAGTGTCTTCCAGTGTTCAGTGAAACACTAGGAGTCCCCTAGTCCATGCAGAAAGGACAGTCCTTTGGTTACTTGTCATTCAGCTGCATGGTATTAGTACAGCTTCCTGAAAATGAAGTGTCCACAGAATTATTTAATCATAAAATCATATTGTGAGTTGGAAGGGACCCACAAGGATCACCACTGATCCAGCTCTTGGTACCCAGGATCACCCAAAAAATCAGACCATGTGTCTGAGAGCATTGTCCAAATGCTTCTTGAACTCTGCCAGGTGCTGTGATGACTTTCTTGGGCAGCCTGTCCCAGTGCCTGAGCACCCTCTGGGTGCAGAACCTTTCCCTAACGCCCAGCCTGACCCTCCCCTGTCCCAGCTCCATGCCGTTCTCTTAGGTCCTGTCGCTGTCCCAAGAGAGCAGAGCTCAGCGCTTGCCCCTCCGCTCCCCTCGTGAGGGAGCAGCAGGCTGCCAGGAGGCCTCCCTTCAGCCTGCTCTGCTCTGGGCTGAGCAAACCAAGGGACCTCAGCTTCTCCTCATAGGTCTTCCCCTCTTGAGCCTGCACCATCTTTGAGGCCCTCCTTTTGAAACTCTGATAGTTTTATGTCCTTCTTATATTGTGGTGGCCCAATACTGCACACAGTACTCGAGGTGAGGCTGTACCAGCATAGACCAGAGTGGAACAATAACCTTCCTCAACCATCTAAACTAACTTAAACTTCCCAAACGTCTGTTATATACCTTAGTTTCTGTTATTTCCAATTTCTAGTAACTAATTTTTTTAAGTATTGCTTGACAAAAAATTATCTGAATTTTCAGATGAAGCAAAACTCTAACATTCAAAAAAAGTTAGACATAAAAAAAAATCCACATATTTACAGTTTTCTAAATTTTAGAAACTCAGTATACATTTTTCATCAATGTTTATGTGTGTAATCTAGCTTGCTGTTTAACAGCTTGTTGAAAATAGGCAATTGTCCTTCTCCATATGCATATAGGAAGGGCAAAGACTGCAAACTTGTATGTCTGTGGTGTGGTATAGAGTGGTGAGTCACAATTGGATTTAAACCCTCAAAATGGGTACACCCAAGGCCAGTTGTCCTGTTTGTGCTCCTGGGCATTTGGGATCTTTTTACTAAAAAACTATTTTGATATCATAATATAGAGGCAAATAGAGTGAATCAAATAAGACATATCAGGTACCAGTTCATACACAGACCCGTCGATTACTTACAGAAATTTTCTAGCCTATTCAAAGAGATACTAAAAAATGAAAAAATTCTTTTAACTTGTTTGATTAGCCACTAAAACAATTCTCACTAAACAAATCATTTAGCAGAATGTAAATCTCTTTATCCTCTCCCATAGTGTTAAACAGGCCTGTAAAAAAGGCAAGAGACAACCCTTCATGTCATTGATGTCATTTATGTCATTCAGGAAAATAATTTACACAATTGTTATAGAGTTTAAGTGGAAGTATAAGTGGCTACAAATAAACTGCTGCAGTGATTGTGCCTGTGCGAGTGTGGAGGGAAGTTCATAGGACTGCGATGTAAGTTAATGTGAGCCTTCATCTGTTAGCACGGTAGCTGTAGAAGTGTTTCAGACAACCTGCCCTTGGCTGAGTAGTGTAACCATTACTTGCTGCTGACATGCTAAATGCTCTCTTCAGCCTTTTTTTTTTTATTTTGTTTTGTCTGGCTAAACAGAATATACCTGTACTGATATACAATGCACAAGAACAGCAAAGAGCTTGGAAAATATGAACAAAAATCCCATGGGTATAATACATTTGAGTAATCAAACAATTTGTCAAACTCTGTTGTCTGTCATCTTTTGTGTTTTTTTCTCAGACTATCTCATCTGTAGGAAGGGCTTTGTAGTGGAACCTCTAGGAGCAGTACAGCTTTCTGCATTGAAGCACTTAGCACAGTGATGGGGAACGTTGCTCATCTATGAGATGAGAAATCTGGGTTCAGGTCCCAGTTCAGCCACTAATGCTCTCTGATTTTGTGTCATTTAAAGTTTGGCTTAAATAAAGTGATGTAGGTGTATCAGATTCTGACATCTAAACTCTCTGGGAGTATGTCAACACTCATGAAGATTACCTTCAGCCCAAGGAACTATATTAAGGACAATAATATGTTTTAAAGCCTGTGTTAACTGGTCTCAGGATGCTGATTTACTTGAGTAACTTACTCAAAGTAAAGTAACTTACTTTAAGCATCTTAATTACCCTATACTTTTGATCTAATCCAAACTCGTGTCCTGAGTCTCTCCCTGTAGCCTATACAGAGGCTCATATGATGGCTAGAAAAGACTATTTTGGTTTAACCCAGCAGGCAGCTGAGCACCCCACAGCCATTCACTCCCTCCCTCCTGTCTCTATGTGATGGGGGAAGAATCAGAAAAAGGTAAAACTCATATGTTGAGATAAAGGTGAATGAACAGAAAAGGAAGTGATAATAAGAATAAACAGTAATAATAATAGAATATACACAACAAATGATGCACAGTGCAATTGCTTACCACCTGATGCCCAGCAAGTTGGCAAATAGTGGCAGCCCTCCTGGCTAACTCCCCCCAGTTTTACTGTTCAGCATGACTCATAGAATACCCCTTTGGCCAGTTTGAGTCAGCTGTCCTGCTTCTGTTCCCGAACAGCTTCTTGTTCTTCCCCAGCCTCCTCGCTGGTAGAGCTGTGTGAGAAGCTGAAAAGTCCTTGGCTTAGTGTGAGCACTGCTCTGCAACAGCTAACGCATCAATGTGTTTCCAGCATTATTATCATCTTAAATCCAAAACACAGCACCATACCAGCTTCTATGAAAAAAAATAAAAAATTAACTGCTCTAAAACTGGAAGAAAGCAAGTTCCTTTTTCATATGTGGAAGTTGTGAAGAGGTACCCCACTCAAATCCAGCAATAGTAGTATGAGACATATATCTTCAGTTATCCTTCACCAGAATAGGCTGAAACATGTATTTCTCATCCTCTTTTCTTATGGGTTCTGATAGTGAGATGCAGTTCTCTAACCTGGAAAGAGATTGAACCAGTATTCCCTGGATGAGTGATTGTATCTCATGCGTTTCCTACCATTTAAGTTAGGTACATACACCTCTCTACATTAACAGACAGAAATATGGTTGCTGTGTTTTTCAGTGTTTGCTGCATTTTCCAATGGGCCTTGTCTACTAGGCAGGCTTGCAAAACACTTTGCAGATGGAGCTCTGCAGGCAAACCAAGTGGAGGAATAACTGCTTCACTGATATCAATCAACACAGATGTGAGCCAGAAGCCAAAATGCTTATTCCTGTGGCTAGTGAGACGTTCCTGTACATGCCTAGCAGCAGAACTTTAAATGGCTTGGGAGGGCTTGGGAGCTTGAAAGACTAAGTCCCCAGAGTATGTTAGGCAGCCCTTGGGCCTGTAGGCTGATGAGCAGAAGTTTTCAGAATTACAGGTCTGGTGCCTGATTTCTGAAAACATGTATAAATAAGTTACTAACAAACAGTGTTCAGTTGCAGCCTCAGTTCATTAGTCTCAGGTGTTCTGCACTGTGCCGTGGATCTGTCCCAGGAAAGAGCCTGCTATGGTCTAGCCATTACTGAATCCTGGTTTTATTGTGCCTTGTAGATTAGCCTGCTGAGCCTCTAGTAGCAGTTACCTCATTGATGCCTTGTCAAGCCAAATATGTGGTTCAGTGCCTCTTAATGTTCTCTGTTCTGGTGTCATTGAAAAAGTTTCATCTGTACCTCCAAAGTATTCACTGGGAATGGTTGGTGACTGTGTGACTAGGTGTTGTGCTGTCTGTACTGTTGGCAGGTAGCTATGTGTTAACACCACTTTCGTTATGGTGTGCCAGTTTATAGGTCAGCAGATCCTGTCTTTGCATCTTCCAGTTCCAGATGACTCCAGTTTCTGGCAGCAGAGGGGTAGTTTTTCAGCTGAGCAAAGTGCTACCGTGTTTCTCATTTGCCATTCTGTCATTTTAGAGTGCAAAATATGGATCAGGAACTGTATCTACGGTCTTTTTTTGTATGTTTTCAATTATTCTGACACTCTTTGCCTCTGCTAAATCAAGAAGCTTGTGATGACATGTCAAAACACACATCTTTTCAGACTGTGTGAACCCCCATGCTGTCACTTGTTGGCCATTGTCAACACGTTCCACTTTGTCAGGTGCACCGAAGAAGATGAATTCAGTGAATTGACTATTTAGGGGGAATGCCAGATAATAAAACTGCCTCATAAGAGCATGTATCAGACTGCAGAACATGTAGACTTTTAATCACTTTTCATAAGATAGAAGACAGCTAGGCCTGCTCTCCTTTTGGAAGAGCCTCAAGCTACTACTTCATGGGTGCTGTTCCTGTAGACTCTGTACAGAACATGCTGTGTGCTGTGCCTTAGATACTCTGGAGTATGCAAAAAGCCATCTGAAGGATTGTTAAAATGCACCAACGCCCTGTAGGCACTAAATGTCTGTAATGAGGCAACTACAACTTCCCATAAATGTCAACACTCTCTTTGCAGTCCATTTAGATCTAGGTTCAGTTCAGATGTGTCTGGATTGTCAGATGTGTCATGGGATTTACTGGAGTTCCAGATCCATCTGGATTATCAGCTGGAGACCAGGATACATCACAGCACCTGGAATGATGTAGTCACCTAGGTTTAACAATGGCTTTTGGTATATGAACGTAGCGTTTTGACACAGTAGCCATCCTGCACTAACAAAAGGTATACAACTCCTTCACCTAGCACATCTACAGTAGGGTAAGGACAAATTGTGCTCTAATCTTCACTTGCTATCTTGTTGAAGGCTCCATTGAGAGTTTGGATCCCTGGTTTATGCTTAAATGTAAGTGCCTAAATTCATGTGATGGTCAGGAAGACACCACCTCAGCCTTGAGTTTTGGCTGTGGGTTTTCTTTCAGTGCCTGTAACAATGTTGATAGCATCACAGTGGTTCATACATCTGTATCCATCCTAAAAGTGCTCTGTGTGCTTTCAGACTGTTAGTCATTTTGGAGGCTGCTGAAGTGTCATCCTTCTTTAAAAAATAAAAATAAAAATAAAAATAAAAATTGAAATCTCCTTTTCTTTGAAAAATTGCTCTGGGGTTACTGCAATAGTTTCCCTCTTTGTCTGATCTGGGCACACTGGTACAAACTCCAAAAAGTGATGAAATACATGGTGCTTCTACATCATTTTCTGATTGCCTATTATTAACTTACCTTTTGCAACAACATGGATGTAGACATCACAAGATGATGATGTTTTTGGGACTATTTTAGAACTATGTCTTTCTACTTAGTCTCTTCATCTCCCTCCCTCTAGCCCCCCCCCCCCCCTTTTTTTCTTTTTTTTTTTTTTCTGTCTTTTGGTTCCTTTGCTTTATCGTGTTGTATGAAAAAGGCGGTCTGCCTTCCACAGACTTTGGGCTGGAAAGAGCAGTTTCCATTGCTTAGCAGCTTCCAGTTTTATTATCAAAGATTAATAGTAGGTTTGTCCCAAATCCCAGTTACAAGCTTGTCCTTTATCTATAGCTTTCACAAGCATGGGCTCCTCAGCCTTTAATTATTTAGTTATCTTCTCTGTTTCTGAAGAGCTTTTTGCTCAGTTATGAGCTTTAACTGCTGTGTTTTTCCAGTCAGTGTTTTCTTAGGTTGTGCTGCTCATGCAATATGAATGTACCTTGCTACAGAATTTGAGTATGGCAAAACAAACAGAATCCTTCTGACAAACTATATAAAACCCAGGTGGACCATGAAAGCTATATGGAACCCAACAGCCATTAACCCTCCTGGCAGACCTGGGTCTTAGCCATGAAACAGAGTAACTAGTTAAAGAAAACTCTGATCACTAGCTAACAGAGAGAAAACTGCGGATTTTTTCAAAATAGAACTAATTTTACTTTGTAAAATATATATATTCTTACTGGTAAAATATATACCCATGTTGCATCATGAGGCAAGCATGGCTTTTTAAAAAATGTCAGCTACTCTCATTTGCATGAAATTAAAACGTGAAAATTAAAAGTGATTTTTTTTTTTTTCATTTTTAGCAGCCCCAAATCCATATTTTAAAAAACAAGTCATCTTCTCTTTGTGTTTTTAAATGAAAATAATACTGCAGAGACTGGGATGTAATGCTAATCATAGAATCATAGAATGGCTCAGGTTGGAAGGGACCTTACAGATCATCTGGTTAGAACCCCTCAGCCATAAGTAGGGATGCCACCCACTAGATAAAGGTTGGCCAAGGCCCTATCCAACCTGGCCTTGAACACCTCTAGGGATGGGGCATCTACAACCTCTTTGGGCAACCTGTGCCAGTGCCTCACCACTCTCTGAGTCTAACATCTAAATTCTAAATCTCCCCTCTTTTAGTTTAAAACCATTTCCCCTTGTCCTGTCATTAATCTGGTTGAGCAAAAAGTCACCTCCATCTTTTTTAAGTCCCCTTTAAGTACTGTAAAGCCACAATAAGGTCATCCTGGAGGCTTCTTTTTTGTAGGCTGAACAGCCCCAGCTCTCTCAGCCTTTCAGTGTAGGAGAGGTGCTATAGCAGCCCTCTGATCATCTTAGTGGCACTCCTCTGGACCCGCTCTAACAGCCTCGCATCTTTCTTGTGCTGGGGGACCCAGACCTGGATGCAGTGCTCCAGGTGGGGCCTCACAAGGGCAGGGACACAATCCACTCCTTCACCATGCTGCCCACCCCTCTGTTGATGCAGCCCAGGCTGCAGTTGGCCTTCTGGGCTAAAGGTGCACACTGCTGGCTCCTGTCGAGCTTCTTGTCCACCAGAACACCCAAGTCCTCCTCTGCAGGGCTGCTCTCAGTGAGTTCTTCTCCCAGTCTGTGCTTGTGTCTGGGATTGCCCTGACCCAGGTGCAGAACATTGAACTTGGACATGTTGAACCTCATGAGGTTCACATGGGCCCACTTTTCCAGCTTGCCCAGATCCCTTGGATGGCATCCTTTCCTTCTGGTGTATCAATTGCACCACGCATCTTGAAGTCATCTGCAAACCTGCTGAGGGTGTACTCGATCCCACTGGTTATGTTATTCTTAAAGATATGAACACTACCAGTCTCAGGACAGACCCCTGAGGGATACCGCTCATCACCGGTCTCCACTTGTTCATAGAGCCATTGACCACCACTCTTGGGGTGTGGCCTTCAAGCCAACTCCTTATCCACTGAATGATCTACCCATCAAATCCATATCTCTGGAATCTGGAGACTAGTATGTCATGTGGGACCATGTCAAAGGCCTTACAGAAATACAGGAACATGACATCGATCATTCTTCCCCTGTCAGCTGATGTAGTCACTCCATTGTAGAAGGCCACCAGATTGGACAGGCAGGATTTGCCCCTGGTGAAGCCATGCTGGCTGTCTTGGATCACTTCTTTGTCTTGTATGTGCCTTGGCGTTGCTTCCAGAAGGACTTTTTCCATGATCTTCCCCGGCACAGAGGTGAGGCTCACCAGTCTGTAGTTCCCTGGGTCCTCCTTTCTACCCCTTTTAAAAATGGGAATGGTGTTTCCCTAATAGCTAACAAAATAGAAGTGTATTTCATTACTATTCCTAACAAGGCCTGAAAATATTTCTCACAGTCCATAAAAGTTGTAATTTTATTTTAATCAGTAAATGCACTTAAAATATACATGGATGACATTCCTATGAGTTTCTTCATAATAATGTTATTTTAACTCTAACTGAAGCTCTGTCAATTTGCATATTTAATTGTGGCATTCATTATAGATTACAATGCACAATTTATACTAGGCTTCTTGGATGCTTTCATATTTCAGATGTTCATATTTCAAATTTCAGAAAGGACTGCTAGGATGATCTGATGCTTTCAAGGCCTTTCTATGTATTTGAGTATTGTATCCACCTTGTCCAACCTTACTGTAAGCCTTGAGATACTTTAACATAAATGAAAACAAGTGACTACATGGAGAATTTCAATTTCAATTTAAAAAAAAATGGGTTACTTCTAGTCTGATAACTCTTCTACATGCTAATACCTATATACAGTGAGAAGTTGCCTCTCAGCCTTTTTGTATAACCTGTCGTGTATACATCATCCTGCCATGCGTGGCTGTGGTCAGCTCACTATATGCAGTGGGCTATAGGAGTTACCTTAGTGGCCTGGTTTTCATCAGTACTGTGCAAGTGTTCAGCCAGTTTCTGTACACCTGTAATCATGTATAATGCATATGAGAATGTATAATGCATATGAGAAATGGGAATAAAAAAGGTGAAAACTATGTTTTTCTGCATGTGTTTCACACTGACAAAAATGATAAAGATACCCAGGTTGCTTTTGGGGGTCACTTTTTACAGCTGATGTTCACATTGTGCCTTTTTTATTAATGAGACACTTCCTTAAGGAATGCAGACCTGATTATTTTTCAGCTTAACAAGTTGTTACAAGATTAACACAACGAAGGTGCAGGAAAAAAAAATTCCAATTGTTTCCCAGTTACAGAGAGACTGGGGGAATGCATCTGGAAAGTGCATGCTTGTCTGCTCTTACAGTCTTCCCTAGGTATCTGCTGTTGCCCTCTCTTGGAGACAGGAGGTTGGAACAGAGAGACATTTAGACTGACCCAGTATAGCTGCTTTTGTGTTCTTAGATCTTTATTAGAAACATGATAAATTTAGAATATCAATGATCTTATTAGCTACATAGAACATAATTAAAAATATCTTGGAAAAAGTGGTTGTTTTTTTTTGTGTTTTTTTTTTTTTCTTTTTTTCTTTTCCCCATTTTATTAGTATTTTAATTCCAGCAGAAATTCTAAGCCAACTGATTAGATGTTCAACTGATTAAAAAAATGCATGGTATTTTTTTTTAGTAACATATTAGCTAAAAGGTCACCAAATGTGTATAATCAAAAGAACCATTAGAGTATGCCATTTTACACATCTGTCATGAAACCATTCACTGACATTAACATTTATACTCTACAACTTACTAACTTATATCTAAGTAGTGATTCAGTGCTGTCCATGTATTTGTGTGAGCAAGACCTTGTATCCTGATCAAAAGTTTTGATTTTAATAAGACTGCTCTAGAAAGAGGGGTCATCTTGTGCTGATCCAGTTGCATAGATATCATCCCCTAGCTCCTAGAAATTAGAACATCAAGTATATAATAATGGTAAGGTTTGAATAATGCAATGTTCAAAGAAGTTGTTACATGCAACTGGGTTGGTTGGGTTGTGCATATCCTTAAATAGGCAAAGCATTATATAAGCAGTGTTTCCAGATATCTTGAAAACACAGATATCACTTGGGAAGTTAAAATATAATGGCTATAATTATTCAATGCGTTAGCTCCTGAGGGGAGTCGTGTCTTCCTAAATACTATAAAAGCCTTTTAGCCAAGGATATGACTACATTAAAAGCTGTGCTTTCTCCTAAAGAATTTTTAATCCAGCACAATTAATTTTACCTCCTTAACTGTCCTTTTATCTTCCTGATGAATTTAAGAGTAGAGGTCAAATTACCATGTAAGGTTTTAAATCCTATCTATTGCACTACTTAAACAGAATGAAAGCACTTCTTTAGGATTTAAGTAAAATTTATGTATGGAAATACATTATTATATATATCAAGAAACAATGGCCTCTCACTGAAATTCTCTATTCCTTGCAATCTTGTATTTAGAAACATGTATTTGTGTACCTGGTAGAGTTAAAAGTCAAGTGACTCAATTAGTTTTTGAAGAGAAGTTAAAGATTTTCATTTTTCATCATGAAGATTTTGCAAAGTCAACAATACTGCAAATGTTGCAATTCCATTTGTACAGAGAAAGAGGTAAAAAGTGTAAAATAGTTTTTATTTTTGGAAGCTATTCATAACCCTAAAGCCTTTGCCTATAGTTATCTCAGCACCTTCAAAAGAAACGTGGGCTGTAAAATCAGATTCACATTTCCATTTCTAATTGGAATTGACCCATCCTAGTTCAGTACTATGTCAAGACTCAGATCTAGCAGAAAAAGTGATTATGCAGGAAATGGGAAATCTTTCACAGTTAATCATAAATTTTGACACTAAAGCAAATTCTTTATAACTGCATTAAGCCAACGTGTTTAGCTTACAGACTGTGTTCTTGTTTCCACAGTGCATACATTATAACAGACTTCATGGGCATCAGGAATGAAAATTTTATGAAGGTAGCTGCAGTTGGGACTTGGATGGGAGATTTTGTCACAGCATGGATGGTAAGAAATACAATATTATGTTTTAAAAGAAAAAGAAGGAGTAAATTTTTTGTGTTTCAAGGAAAAGAGGAGAGGAGAAGAGAGAAATTCCATTTCTTGAAGTATTCGAGTATTTCAACTCAGAAAAAAAAAAAAAAAAGACAAATGGCAAAGTGGCAGAAAGGCAGGGTATTTAATTAGCTGGGAATCCTAAAGAGTTTCAGTTGAAATGAATTGGAGCATCACTTTGTTCCTTCTGTTATGAGTAGGAACTTTGCTGTTGACTTATGTAAAGACAGCACAGTCAGTATCCCTTCTTTGCTCTGAAGTGACATCATGACTGGCAATCTGGTGAAACTGAGAGTAATAATTCAAGAAAAACAAATCTAATGAAAAAGATTTAAAAGAATTACAAGTAATTGAATGATGTGATTAAGAGAAATGGAGGTAAGGGAAAGAAAGTAAAACTGTTACTTCTCAGAATTTGAAGGTAGCCTATTTGAATTGAAACTATCAGATCAAATTTGTCTTTAATTTACTGCTTTAGAGGAATAAACTTTTGAAAAAGATTAGATGTGTTTATGAGGCTGCTTTTCACTTGGATTATAGTTGTTAAAAAAGTTATTTCCTGAAATGTTGGCTGTCCAATTACCTACTTAGCAAAAGAGAACCAGAAAATGACGGTTAGCTGGTAACAAGATGAAGCATATGCAAATGTGTTTTTATTGTTCAGGAAAAGTATTTCTTAAACACAAAGTAATAAAAAGTGAATTCTTTTTTTTTTTTTTAAAGTAACATTAGATTTTATGATTAGTGTAGGTAAGAAATAACAACTGTGACTGTTACATTAGTAACTGAAGTCTTTATGACATTCATTTAAACTGGGGAAAGGAGTTCATTTTTAAGCTTTCAGGTTTGTTTTTAATTAATCTAAATCATTTTTTTCCCCTAGTGATTCATTGATACCTCAGTTTGTTTATTTAAAATGATCAACATAATTCTAAGGGGGTTCATTAAAACAGGGAACATTGCCTGATGATGAATGTATATCACTTATCATATAAACATGAAGGGAAAAAAAATCTGAGCACTGGGTGTAGCCAGTAACTGTAATAACCTATGATGTTAACAAAGGAACAAGCCAAGGTGTATGAATTTTCGGGCTCTGGTACGTGTTAGGAGAAAACGCTATAGGAATAGTTTCAAATAAGAATAATTGTGAGACTCTAAGACTATAGTCTATAAAACTATAAGAACAGTCTTAGAAGAGGAGTCTGAGTTTACAGCAATTTATCTTCTATCCTCCATATATTTGGAACATACTGTACAAGAGACAGATAAAAAAAAGGAAAAGAGAAAAACAGCATCAAGGATTTTTTTCAGTATATTGTTTAGTATGTGTCAGTGGTTTGTCCAAGACAAATTATGCTCTGTGAAATGGTGGCCATGAAAATCAAGTGCTGAGCAAACCATCTGCACATGCAAGCTTACAATAAGGACATTGCAGAGTTGGTGAGTTAACTGATATTGACCATCAATGCGGGTTTTTACTGAATCAGTAATAAAATTCAGGGCTACTTCTGGACGCCTTTAACTTGACCCTTTATTTTATGGGCTTCAACAGCGTCATACAACTGTCTAAGGAAAGTTGATGCATAAGCTAAGCTGAATTGAGAGGGTATGTTCATCAGACATACATGACTTAGAGTTCTGACAGCAGAGTCTGTGTAGGTCACACTACATTGGGTAATATTACACTTATTAAGTCCCCCTTTTTTCATTTCCTTCAAGGAAAAACAAAAACAAAAACAAAACACCACCAATCCAACAAATAAAAAACCCTGTTACATAAAGCACTTTATAAAGCATAGAAATGGCTTGATTCAAGAGTCACAAGACTTCTGACCCTCTCTTTCCTGTGTACTGAAAACCCTTTCAAGTCTTTTCAGCAGTGGAGGATAATTTGGATTGTGCCAAATCAGATTCCAGTTGTCACTAAAGAATGACGGAGAGACTGGAGGGGCAGTTTTTGCAAATCTCTAGACAAAGTGTGTGAATCAATCTATGGAAATGACAATGTTTAAGGGCAGCTAAGGAACATCAAAAAATATACAATGTCAGGTATTAGGAACAGTGGACAGCATGTGCATTGGTGAAAATCTGTCACACAGCCTAACTTTAGCAATTTTGTTCTATATGAGCAGAAATAGTCACGTAGTTTATGCTTTACACTGTTTGCATTTGCTTGACTTTCTGCATGTCAAGCCCAGAATGGGAACAATATCAAAGTAACATGAGTATTCTGTGGGATTGCTACATATTATAAAATCGTAGAATCATTTAGGTTGGAAAAGACCTTCAAGCTCATCAAGTCCAACGTGACCTACCAAGTCCTGTCACTAAATCTTTCCCTCTAGTGCCACATCCACAAGTCTCTTAAATACCTCCAGGGATGGGGACTCCACCACTTGCTTGGGCCATCTAGTGCTTGACCATCCCCATTATGAAGAAATTCTTCCTGTTATCCAGTCTAAACTTCCCCTGATGCAACTTGAGGCCACTTGGCTCACATTCAGCTGGCTGTTGATCAGCAGGCCCTCTTTTTGTTGTGCAGTTATGGAGTCTTCCAATCCTGTTTGGAAACAGAAAAAAGAAAGGCTGTTATGGAACCATCACACATTTTCACATCCGCAGCAGTAGTTCTGTTTCCTAATGTTTAAAAAGATTCTGCAAGGAAGCCACCCACTCTTTAGACTGCAAAACCGAAGATGAAAAAGCAGATGTTGCCTTCACTTCAGTGCCTTGGAATCATACTGGAATAAAAATCTTATTCCCTGCTTAATAGGAAAGTTTGTAAATAAAGCAAAACAGATGGTATTACATTTTCAAAATGAGGAATCAATAAACAATAATGTTGTCCTAGTACAGCTAGGGCAGGCTTGTTAAATCGGGAAAGTGATTGAAATGGGAAGATATGTTTTGGATTGCTGTTTGTTTTGGATTTAAAAGGCAGAAGTAAGCCTTTCGCCTCAACACTTCTTGTTCACTGACAGACTCTGACTCAATTTGTAATAAAATCAGAAACGTTTTTTCCACTGTGTAATGGGAATGGGGCCATGCTCCAGGTTCACAAGACCTTCTCCTTTGCACCTCTAGACAAGAACTTGTAATACTAATAATCATCTTTGCTGAAGTCTGTAGGAAGAGTTAGATGTTCAAAATAGGTCTGTGAAGAGACGAATGGATTCAATACACTAACTGCCTCTCTTTTTTTCCTCTTTGAAGCCAGGGAAGTGCCTTCTTTGACAGTCTCCTGCTCTCATAGAATGCATACTGTTCTCCTGGGGAGTGCTTTTGAGGCAGAAGCCACAGGATTTGGCACAGTAGGATAGCTTTAAAAAAAGAAAAAGAAGAAGAAGAAAAAAAAAGGTTAGATTTCACCCAGACAAGCCTATAAACTAACAGTTAGGGCTTTCAAGTGGGAGAGTGTGAGCAGGCTGGGGAAGAAACTCAGGCCAGGGCAGAACCTCTGATGATTAGAGTTGGGTGGCCTCCTGACCTTCTCTGTAAAAATGAGCAACTTGCTACAAAAACTTGTGGTTTTGTGAGGACCCAGTCCTGAGCATGTGTGGTAAAGCATACTGAAAATTTACCAAAAGGAGTGGATGGCACTGAATATTGACAGAGAGGGGCACTGAATATTGACAGAGAGGGCAGAGTACACTCAGAGCTTCCTCTATTCCTTGCAACTTCCTAGTGGGGTGGAGGGAACACTGCTTCCCTGCTTCTTTCCAGGCAGTGTTGGCTTTTTGACTGTCAATACTTTGTCCTCCACTCTGGGTGATGGCTCTTTCGGCTCTCCAATGATCACATATCAGCATTGCATTATGAATGACGCTCATACAACATTGAGAGATTTGCTTACCACCTGTCATTGCTGCTTAGCTTAATGACATAGCCCTGCCTACAAGCCCTACATATGTGTGAAGGAGTGCAAACAAGGTCCTGATACCTTGACTGCTAGTATTATCAAAAGCTGAAGCTGGAGCAGTCAACTTCAGCCAGAGACTGACATTAAACTTCATCAGGTCCTGTTGACAGGGCATCCTATTCCCATTTACTTTCCTGCTGCAAAGTAATTTAATTGAAATTCTCTTTTTCCTCATTAGCTGCTAGATGATACTCGAGAAGGTTTGAGAGATCACTGAGCCACAGAGACTCCTCAGACTCACATCATCAGGAGCAATGATAGATTCAAGGGATGGTTTAATTTATAATTTATAAAACTAGTATTTAATAAATCTGTACCACTGTGCTTTTATTTGTTTGTTTTTGAAAAAATGGAGAAACTCAGACTTCTCTCAACACTGCTTTAGTGCAGTACTTGTCATGGTGTCCCAGAGTGTAAGCTGAATCACTGTCACAACTCCTGACTGTTCTTTCTGATGAATTCACTTAATTTCAATTGGACTCTTCCCTCACTTGGGACCATGAATACTCCTAGCGCCATTTCTGTCTTTGACCATCTTAGCAGAAGAACTAGTAGAAAATAATACTTCCAGTGGTCTGGATGGAAGAATGATAGGTCACCACTTGTTCCACTGGCCCATTATCCAGGACTGACAGAGACACTCTTCCTATTCACTTGGATATGGAGGTCGAAACCTGTCTAAGACTTCTTGTGAGGACATAGTATTGGGATTTCAAAAGGTTGCTACCGAGTGATGAATCCACACCTACTTTTCGTTATTAGTGGAACAGGATATTGACCCCAAACACACAATTTCCCTGGGTGTGTGAAGTTTCTCAGGCCTCAGAGACACATCTTTAAGTTCCCCTGAAGGATCATGGCTATATATCATGACATGTAACTTGTAGTGGAATGCTGCTTGCCTTTGAAAAAGCTTATCTGTTCTTCTGTGAGTAAGACTTTCTGTTCCCTGAGATTTTCAGTGCTAAATGAAAAAGCTCCAGGAGATGTACTTTGCCGTTTTTTTTGGACGTACCAGGTTTTCTGTGTTTGTTATTCTAGAGGACAAATCTCACCCTGTTACATGTTCTGGCTCTGTTAGTGCTGAAAGAAAGGTATTTTTTCTGTTCTTTTCATTTTTCTTTATTGGACATTTTTTATCTTCACTCCGTGATGAAGGGGGCTCTTCTATTTTTCCATCTTATGAGATTAACATGTCCTACATGGTTGGTGATGGTGTAGCTAGTTAGGCCTGTAGCTGATTGTGATATTCCCTGATTGTCTATTTCTTTCCTATTAGCTCCTAATAGTGTGGGGAAGGATGGGGGAGGAGGATGCTATGGGACAGTATGGGACACTAAGATAATATTTTCATGGCACTATCTATCATAACTTGAAGATCTTGCTCCTGGGCTATAATGGTCAGCTGAGGGCATTTGTTTCATATGGGAAGCTAGAATTGTTTTGCCCCTTGTGCATCACTTTTCATTCATCTACAAAGAATTTAATCTGCCGTTTTATTGCCTAGGGACTTACTTCCATAAGGACCTTTCTCAGTTCTTCACAGTCAGCAAGTCATCATCCTTATTACTGTGAATAACTTAATATCATTATAAAGCTTTCTCACCTCACTGCTCACCCATTTCACAAGGTTACTTAGGAATATGATGAACAACTGCATCCCCTGCACAAATCCCTGTGGAACTACACTAATGACCTCCCTCCATTGCAAGAGCTGTCTGGCTAACCTACTTACCTCCTGTTTCCTGTCTTTTAACCAGTTATTTATCAACATAAAGACCTTCCCTAAAGCTCTGACTGTTGGGTTTCTATAGAAGCCTTTGATAAGGGATTTTTCAAAAGCCGTTTAAAAAATTCAGGTTAGGCTATTTCAACCACATCTCCTTTATCCACGTGCTTTGTTGACCTCATTCAGTAATCCTGTTCTGAAATATCCCCATTCCTGATATTTACGGAGCCAGCCACTTAGCACTCCTTTCACAGCCTCAGTGTTCCCTGCTGCCATTAAAGAAATACTCAGACAATGTTAAGTGGCCCTGAACGTGCTGTTTGTATGAAAGACATGGTCCCAGCTCAGGAACTATGAATGTGGAGAACAGTTTGGAGCCACCTTTGTGTGGCTTCTTGGTGAAAGACAGAGAGCTTATTTCCTAGCAGTTAAAAATTATATATACATTTTCCTTCTGTTTTGTTCATTTAATCTTTCCTTGTCTTTCAAAAGTCTTTAATATTATTGCCTGCACATGGTTTTGTAGGTGAACAAAAATTAATGTGAAAATACTTTGTATGAAACAAAGACAATATTCAAACAAATATTCTGGCATATAACAGAAGGGGCAGCAGAGCCTGAACACAGCCGTTAATGTTACTCTGAAGACGGAAATGTCACTGTCTGTGGTAAAACCTATATTCTGAATGTGTGTGTGGGTTACATATTCAGAGAACATCAACCATTGATAAATTACCTCTCTTTCCTGTGTGACGTACAGCCTTTTGGATCCCTTAGGGCTAGACAAGGAGGATCTTGCCAAGGTTTGGTTATTTCCATTGCTGGGTGGCTATTTTTTGAATTATCTTTTTGGACACAGGAACCTGTGGATGTTGAAGTCTTTTTAACTTGGGCCCCTCTTGTTGCTGATATATACCTTTTCTCTGCTTCCCTGCAATACAGGCAGTGGCTACAATATAACTGCCTTAGTTTAGGATAGAAGTATTTAACAGCAACAAATACATACCTGCTTAACTCTTCATTTTGACCTAGTGTGTCCTTCATAAACTTGCAGCATAATGCTTTACTGTAATATACAATGCAGGGTGAAGTAATGTAGCCCACACATTATACTTTAGTAAACCTGTAATTTGATTTTATTTTCTGTTAGATATCCAGTACCTGTAGATTATGCACTCTCTGCTGTATTCTGTATTCATTTTTATAATAAGTATTTACTTATTGCCATTAAATCATTCTTGCAAAACTATTAGCATGAATTTTAACAGTATTTGGAGATATTTACTTTTGACTGTTGCCTTTGCAATCCTCTAAAATATTTGTAGAATAGAAGAACAAGCTATTAAATGATTTCGAAGTGCTTCCCTTGTGTCCATTAAAACAGAAGATAATTCTTGTCCTCATTTGCTCTGAGACGTGACTACCTATTTTGACATCCTAGAGGAACAAGGGATTCATCGCTGCTATGCAGAAATTAGGTTGATTTGCCTCTTTGTTTTTATCTCATCTCATAATGTGTATGAGGTAACAGGGCATGCTCAAACAAAGTGAGCAACCTTGATGGTGCAAATACTATCATGTTGAAGAAAAGAACAGAAACACCAAACTATTACAGTGCCAGTAGATATAAAATAAAATACTAGTGTGACTAAAAAATGAAACTTCATTTAAAATAGGCCAGGACACCACTTTAAAAAATGCTGAAAGAAATTGTAACACGATCATTAAAAATAATGAAGTTTCTGAGATTCTGTACATATCTCCCTTATAAAAGCATAGCCACAAGTGTTAGTTCTTAAAATAACTGAGTCTTAAAGAGTGAGCCTTCTCTCCAGAAAATACTGTTCTGCAAAGCGTAGTATTTTATTTTATTTTTTTATTTACAAGGAGAGAAAACTCCACCATCTCGGCACTTGTTCCGTGATAGTTTGGAGAGTCAAGAGTCTTGAATGACTGACACCTTTTCTAACTTATGCCTCTGTCAAGGATTGGGCATGACAATTCAGATTATGATCAGTGTCAATCTTCTTGATTGTTTCTATTCCACTGACATATCAAATGACAAAATAAAACTGTAATTGAATTTGCAGTGGCATCTGAAATACTGTATAGCCAACAATTCCACTGTACTTCAGTAGTGGAAATCATATTTAACTATGAAGCATGAAATGAAAGGACCAAGGTGGGTGACACGTTCCTAAAATCACTTGCCAGGGCTGCACGGGAATGTGACTAACAGCAACATTTGTGGCAACGTGCTACTTTTCATTCAAAGAAACAGGCACAATGCCATTTGCTCTTCTTGTTCTTTTGCATTTCTGTTTTTTGCTTTTTTCATCCTTCTTGTAGGCCAGCTGTAGAGCCATTCTGTAGCTTGTTGTTCTATCTCCAGTAGAAAAACATACACATAGTCATCAGCACAACTGATATTCATACACCCAGTCATACAAGACCACTAATTTTGTATTTTCAATTCTGTAGGACACAAATGTGCCACATCCTGCTTTTCATCATGGCTGGGATATAGTTATATAAGGTGAAGTGTGCCTGGTGTCATCTGAGTTCATCCAATCATCCCATCAAGTCAGATTGCACTATTATTTATTCATTGATTGATGGTGTAGCCATCTGTTCGTGTGCTCTAGATTATAATTATCTGCCTTTTCAAGCTTGATCTTCTTTTGTATTCCCCTGTTACCTTGTCATTTGAATTCTGACCAGGCATTGCCAGAGGTGTTACTTCATCCCTGTCACTTTCCCAGCAAGTGACTTCTTTCAGCTCATCCTCACAGCAGGTGTCATTGTTGCATGAAGATAACCATTGTCTGTGTTTTAAAACATGTGCTTGGTATATCTATCAATAAAAGCCTCAGCATTTTCTACTGAAGAAGACTACCTCACCTCAGAATTCAAGAAGGCAGAGCATCCTCCTTTTTGAATGCCATGAGCAGCCTGACTCCAAGTGTGCTCCTAGTACACCGTGCACCAAGCAGAGATCTGCACCTTGAGTGTGCGTATGTGATTTTGTGGGATGCGCTTTCTCCAGTGTATAAATCAGCAGATTTTAGGGAATGATGGGCACACATAAAGCAGGAGCATCCTAGTATGTGTATTTCATGTGTGTTGATTCGAGCTATTTGTTGATTTGGGGAATAGTCATAGAAGGGTCTCAAAAATGTTTGTTAACATTTGGTGTCAGGCATTGTGACTTATCAGTTATAGTGTTGGCACTGATCCCAAATATATAGCTCACTGTTTGCTGATTAATTATGTATCATTAATAAGTCAAATGAAACTCTTTGATTTATATTTTATTTAAACCACATGAATTGAGCAGTTTTTCCCCGTAGCACTTGAGGATTTTCAGTAATCTGAAAACTACCAGTCATTTTTGTCTATATATGAATACAACCAAAAGATCCTGTGAGAAGGCTGCAGCTGATGTTCTAGGCACTCTGATGTACTTTACTTTTGACCTAGAACTGGAAAACATAGAGGAGTGGCCCGAGAATGGATTTTGCAAAATTAGGCTTAATTTTGCAAAATTAGGTAGTTCTCTTTGCCTTAGAAATCAAAAAGTAATATTGGATCTTCTGCTTCCAGGCCAAGCAGTGCAGCTGATGAATGGTTGTACCACAAGAATACAGCTGTTTCAACCTGGCTAAAGAGATTCTGTTAATTATCAGAAAAGCAGTCCAGATTCTCAGCCCAGTCCTATGTCAGGTTCTTCACTCCCTTTTCAGACCTGAATCCTGATAATTTTTCTATTGGGACCAAAAGTCTGCTGATGGTCAGTCAAGGTTCACCTGGCAGCAATCAACCCAATAGTCCTCAGTGAGTGAGCACAGAGTTTCTGGCACCCTACTGTACTCAGTGGACCATATCTAGGTATTCTTCCTGGGTGTAATACCTCTACAATACAATCTTAAATTCTTTGTGCTTTCAAGTTTCCAATTTCTGTCACAGTCAGAAAAATTAACATACTTGTTATTCCCCCCTTCTCTCCATATCTGTGGGCTGAGGTGTCAAGATGGATGTCTCTTATTTAAATTGACAACAGCAGAAATTCCCACAATGTTTATGAAGAGTTGACAAATGCAAAAAGTTAGACCCTGCTTGCTGAGACTGACCATGGTGACAGCAAGCTGCCTCTTACAAGATTGCTGTGGAGTTTCTTCCCATCACTAGCGCGCTTTCCAATTGCAGTTCACACTACATTCCTTCTGGAAAGTGTCTCTGCTTCTAGCATTGCCAAAATGCACAAAGACTTCTTTCTGCTCTCCATAAAGCTGTATGCCACATACAGGTGTCCTAGTCAATGTGGTAGGTAGTTGGGTGGGTCTCACTGTTTGTGTACGTCCTAGTTTACCACTCAGCCTCAGTCACAGTCCGAGCAAAGAAATGCCTGAGGGTAAAAAGAGATTTGCTGATAACTGGAGCTCTTTGAGATGTGTGGGCCTTGTGCGCACTCATTTTCTACCCTTGTTCTTACTTTCTCCAGAACTGTTTCCTCTAACAATCACAGATTATGTAGATGATGTTAAACAATACCTGTTATTGCTATCCTGTAGGTGAAAAGAGAATAAATCAAGACATACTGAACAGCAGTGTGACCTTTCAGAAGTAGCTGCTCTTTTCTGCTTTCATGCTTTAGTTGCAATAATGTGAGTTTGTGTGTGAACTGTATGTTTTGAATAGTCCTCTTGTTGATTATTAATGTGCTTTTACTCTTTAGAAGCTGCAGGTGTTTATATGAAAACAAGACTTAATCCACTTGTTCTAAAGAGGACTTAACACAAGGCCAGAAATGATAGTAGATAGAGGCGATTGTAGTTACCCAGCCACATGGATAAGAATGTAGTTTTCCTGGGTTTTGGTACAAAGGAAGAGATAGGTTTTTAGCATTAGTTCTCTATTTAGCCTAGATCAAAGACGAAATATACCTGTAATCAATATGCACACTGTTCTTATATAGTTCTGGTTGTAGGAGGCTCAGGAGAGGTGCAGCAAAGTGGAAAAGACGTTTACAGTTTAAAAGTTACATGTTTTTTATTGAACGCCTTGCCACATACTGCATTCCTCTGAAAATACAGAACTTCATCAAATTTAAAAACTGAAGTCACATTTCTTTTTTTTTTTTGATTACATCTATTGTGTGATTTTCTGATGTTATAATATCGAAACCAGTGCTTTTGTAAGGGCTGCTGGGATAACTCTTAGCGTAAGATAAAATTCTGTGTATATAAATGCATTGTAATTGATGTCACTGTTAAAGCACAGAAAGCCTATACCTGACTTAATTGTCTTAGTGCTCCCTTATATCTTCCAAAACCCCTTAAAAACTAACTCGTGCAACATGTGTATCCATCAGGCAAATGGGAATTTTGCAAAACTAGTCAAAAAGTCCCTGACATGTTGCCCAGGGCTGCATGGGCATGTTTACTTCACTGGTTTCAGTGGTCATTGGAAGTTCAGTGACTGCTTTTTCCATGTTACATGTTCATCTGTAGGGGGTGAGGAACTCAAAGAGGAAAGCGAGGTAGCGAGCCAAGACTTGACAACCTAGGTATTGTGTAGTGGTGTGCTTAGAAGTTAAGGTGATTGTCTTCTGACTGCAGTGAATGTGAAACTGAGGCCTAACGCTTGCTTCCTTTTAACCTCACTTATCTGTGCTTTTTTTTTTTTTTTTTCTTTTTCTGATCATAAAGTTTCTTTTAATTCCAGAACTGGAATGATCTGTGTTCTGAAACCCTGAGTATTCTGAGATGCTTAAAAAATGAATGAAGGATCATGTCAAATATTAATGGGAACTATTCTGTTCTCCAAATGTTGGAGGTGAAAGATATGACTAAGTCTTTTTCAAAATACAAGGTGTAAGGGAGACGATACATTTTCCCACAACTCAAATACTGTTCAATTGGTTTGTTTTGTAGCTTCAGGTAGCCATACAGCTATAAATCCGTGTGTTGTACATTCATTTTTCTTCTTTATTATACTATCCTTTGGTCTTTTTCATGTAGAACTGTACTTGCTTCTTGCTGGCATTTATGCAGCAGATCTTGACATATCCAGATTACATGTATTTAGAAGCTGAAGTCAGAGTACCATATAAATTAAAGTAACTACACAACAATTTTGCATTCTGACATATGATGTACTCCTTAGAAAGGGTGTGAAAGAGTGGGTGTCAGAAGTACTGCAGAAGTGGGGCTCTAGAAATAACATGTTCTTACTGAAGATCATTGAGTACATATGGCAAATGCGTAAACTGTCGGAGTCTCTAAGATGGACACTTCCTTTCTGGAACAGTTGTCTGGTTGTGTTTGAGTCTGCAAGCACAAACCTTTTTCACTGATTGGCAAAAAAAAAAAAAAAAAAAAATATTCGAAGCCATTACCTCAATAAATCTGAGAATATGTTAAATGAGAAGCTCTATAGTAGAATGGGAAGGGGTTGCTTGATAAGTATTATAAAAATAATATTGAATTGACTGTGCAAATTCAGCTGAAGATCTTTAATGGATTAAATATATGGTGAAATAAGGCCTTCTGTATCCACAGGGAGAGATTAGCAGCAGATGGCAGTGGTACACAGCAAAGCATTTTTTTAATTCTGAATTCCTTCAGGGTCTGTACGATGAACTTGGTAACTGTAAAGGGAAAAGTGGAAAGAAATCTGTTTTATTATGAAAAAACATCACAGTACTCTTGCCTAACAAAACGATGTATAAAATATGTGCTTCTTTACAAAAGAGAGCACAGCTGAAATTGATAAAGAAAGAAGAGACGATTTCTAGTCTTAAACGACACTATTCTGAGGGACAGATATTCAGCTGAGAAACTTTATTATGAAGTTGGAAGAAGCTGCAGTTGCTTCTGTTGTCTAGTTTCCTTCTGTGTAGACTTGCCTTCTTGTTTTACGCTTCGCATTTCACATTCCCTAGAGTGTAATCATCATAATTGAAATCAGTAACAAATTCCTATTGTGTGGATTTCATGCCTGGTGCTGTTTTATGGAAAAAATATGCTTAGAGTATGGTCGGAAAGAAAGTTTAAATGCCCAGGTTACCATTCATTTTGTATTGAGGCATGCCTAGAAGAAAAGGAAGGTTATTCTCACAACAGCTACAGTACCTTGAAAATGGTGTCTTGTGTTACAATAGGTCAATTCAACTCACACATTCTGAAGATCAATACATCAGGAGAGCAATTAAGAAAATGCCTGTGTAACCACAGCACAGAATTAATTTTCCTGTGTGGTATCGCATAATATATGAATTTGTACTATAGTGTGAGAAGTCTTCTCTTCATTCAACCTGCTAAGAAATAATAGAATTCTGCTTCACACCAAGTGAGGATTGTTAACCTGTGGGTGAAATCACTGGCTGCACCCTATATGTAAGGAAGTTGACAGTAAAGCTAAGCCTGAAATGGAGAAATCTTAGGACCTGTCAAAGTCAGAATTATGGTACTGTAGCCAGAAGGTCAGATTTTTGAAATCTATACTTGTGGTTGTGCTCAGGAAACACTACAAATTTGACATGCTCAAATACAGTTTCTGCAGAAAAACAAACAAACAAAACCAGATAGATTGGCTTCTAAAAACTCTTTGTTGCCAAAACCGAAGTTTAACTTTGGTGCAGTCCTGCTGACCGCAACAGACTTAAAATATACAAATGCTTCTTAATAACTGAGACATTAAAATAAAAATATTCAATAGATTTGAATTAAAATTCATTATAAAACTTCCTTTAATAAAAGGCTCTCAGTAAGATGGTTCTACTTTTTCCTTCGTTTCTTTTTATTGTTATTTTACATTACTTGAAATGGGATCTTCAAGTACTCTTTTAAATGGTTAGAAAGATTGTCGAGTTTCACTTAAACTTTTGTAAGTACCTTTAAAGCCTCCATTAAACAGCTATTTTTGTAATTTCGTACAGTACTACGCTTCTCCAAATCACAAAAGAAATCACTGCCTCCTACACTGGCAGAAATAAAAAAGGCTTTGCATTTTTCAGACATTAGGGACTGATCTTTATAGCAACTCGTGGAGATGGGTATGCAAATATCCCCCTTTTTTTTTTACAACAGAGAACTGAAGCAAAGAAAAAGCTCACAGATAAAGCTTTTTTTCAGGCCAGATTAATCAGGTGTTACCCACACCTGCCAATAAAGTTACGCTGACCTTTATATTAGTGTAAATGATGACAAAAGGATTTATATTGGGCAGCAGCTCATCAGTCCTTGTATCTTGCAGTTGAAAATGCTTTGTTGCTTGTCTGGCTCATCTGGGGAATTGGTGATGGAGCTGAGATGAGAACCCTGCTCTCAGCTCTGCATTTGTCCCATCACCGTTTTCCTCAAGTCTAAGTAAAATTATTTTCTGTTTCCACTGATGGCAGCATTCCAGTGTATCTAAATGGTATCTTTCTCTGCAGAAACACTGAATAACAACTTCTACAGAAAACTAAAATGGAACATAAGTGCCCAGGGGAATCATAAACAGGAGGAGCTGCTCTGGGTTTTTTATCTTAGCCAGCCATAAACGTGTATTATAAGGTTTCTCCTCACCTATAAGCAGGTGAGAAACAACTTAAGTAGAGTAATTTAACAACTTGATCTACTACAAAATTGATGGAGCACTGTCAGAAGGATTATCAGGGAGGACAGATCACGTAGGTGTGATTTCATCAGCATGTTGTTGGCGAAGGCCCAGCACTAAGGTGAGGCACAGCTCAAATTATGACATCTAAGTGTTGTCATAGACAGGCCCATACTTTTCACACTGGTTTCTTGGGACTTCTTTTTGTCGCTCATGGGCCTCACACATGTCCACAGCAGATTATGTTCAAGTCTTTATACCTGTATGGCTTTCCACCACCCAGCAGTACCGTACAAAGTTAGCCATTTGCCATCTGGTCTTCACTACAGAAGTGGGAGGTGAGATATCTGCATCATAGGATTTGTGTGACCAAATGGTGGTTTGGTAATATAAAGGGTGTGGTTTATATTCCACTTTTTAATATGAGCTGAATGTTCTGGACTACGTTAATAGCCGGTAGAGAGAAAAAGGCATGCTGAGTGCATGGAGTGTAGTGGACATCTGAAATAATGCAAATGAACCACATTGTAAAACTATTTATTTCTCTCCAATAAATAGTGGAGAGAAATAATAGTATATAAATAATAGGCAATAAAGGTGCAGGGTAACAGATAAATAATAATTTGTAGGTTGGCGGATTTGGGTGTTTTTATTTTTGGTATTAAAGTTATGTATCTGGATGCAGGGATAGAGAAATGCCAGAAATTGTACCACACAAAAAAGCGGAGCCAAAGCATAGTGATGTTTACTGTCAAACATTCCTTTGGAAGTAAGAAAGGTAAAGGAAGACTTGCAGAATAGCAAGGCTTTCCTGGCAAGACATTAAAAGAACTTCACATAAAATCTGAAGCTCATGTAGCAGTGAATAAATTAAACCATAATGCAAATAAAACATAAAGAATTCACATACAACAGCAGCATGAAATCGAGGACTGTATGAACAGTAATGGGAACAAGTGTGACTGCATCCTCCAGAATCTGAAATTTTACCTTAAAGTTAGCAAAACTCTTAGGAAAAAAAGTTATTTAAGCTATTGAAATTTCAAGACTGATTGCAGAGAAGATTTGTGGGCATTTATAGATTAAAACCTGTGTGTGTGCACGGATTCAGTTCTGAGAGATGCCCTGTTTGTATTATTTCTCTACTAATGGAAAACAGCCTTCATCTATATGAGGCAACTGGATATTGTTAATCCTACAGTACCCTAATCTGTGTAAGGCAAACAAATGTAGTTCATTTGTTGCAAATCTGGCATGTGACCACAAAAAACCTCATTTCATTGATTTCTTCTGAATCTCTCATCCGGCAGTGATTTCCTGGCATCTTGTTCTCATTGGCATGACCAAAGACAGGCTGGGCGTATACCATCTGCAATGCTTATTCATGCTTTGCTAACCTACAATTTATATTGATTCAACCTATTTCCAAGGTTATCTTATGCCATTTAGTAGACCAACAGCTTTTAAATGAATTGAAGTAGCATGATAGGCCTGAATCAGCCACATGATGCTCCTAGCTAGATATTTGGGTATGACCTCAGAACAGATGCCAACACTGCCTGATTATTTCTCCGTCAGGGTGTACTTCTTGTGTCTTGTCAGGTCAGCTTTGCATCTTATTTTGCCTTTGGAAAGGCGTAGAGATTTGGGAGCTGATGATCTGATGCAGCAAAAGCTGCATGCCACTCTAATGTTGAAGGTTAAGTGCTGCTGCTCTGCTGGGTTATTGAAGGCTTGTTTAGTGCTCAGTGGAATGGAGCTTTTGTATTCCTGTAACGAAAACCTGAATTACTAACAAGTGTTATAAAATTCCAGTTATTTGACAAGAAGGTGTAACCAGAATGGTGCTGAGAAGTTGCCTGTAATGTGGACTTTATATTAAAGGCTCTAAAATCTAGCTGTTGAATTTTGCTATCATAATCTGTTACCTCAGAAATTTGTTTTTTTCCTCTTACTTTGCTTTTTTAGTATCTCATCCCCTGTCATTCATTTCAAACTGTTGCTGCACAAAAAATAACATTCTCTGCTCTTACGTCTGTGTGTTATATTCAGGGATATTCCTATTGTTTCTGAAATACCTCTTATTTCAAGTTCTACTCGTTTCCCCTCCTGCCATCCTCCTTTCTGTATACCACACACTGGCTGATATCTTAAACTCTTCAGATTTCCTTCTGCTCTTGTAATTTGTTCATTCCAAGTCTTTTGTCCAGTACTGTTAGACGGAACAGCCTCACAGTACACATTGAACTTCAGTTCTTTCACGTGGAATTAAAAATCTGCCAACTTAACTTACGATGACTTTGCCTATTGTACTTCTGTCTTACGTGGTTTGTGTTCACTATGCTGTAAAAATTTAAGGCACTGACTGTTTCTTCTACTGACTTTATTTTTATTTATTTATATATACATATATATATATATATATTTTTTTTTTGCAAGTTGTACAATGCTGTCAGTATGGAGTAATAATAATTATAAACATTAGCTCAATTGCTTCACTCTCCTTTTCTGTCTTTGGCAGCTGAGTAAATTTTGCATCCATGTGCATGGTGTTGTCTCCGTTGCAATGGTGCAGTTTGTTCTGATGCTCAGAGGGGACGGTGTACACGCTTGCAGCTCTTGCTGGTGCTAAGGACTATACTTGCTGTGCCGTCCTGATGCATATTCTCTGTTTTCTGTGTGTTCCTGTTCAGACCAGGAGAGACCTCTCTGTCAAAGACATCAATAAAATATAAACGGTTGAATGCCTTTTATTGAGGTTTTAATCAAAGCAGTCCAGTAGACTGTTTCCAAGTAAGTGAAATTGGGAGATTGACAAGAGTGCAGCAGGGGCATGACCACAGCAATGCACTAATAGCTATAATTTCAAAACACTATTAAAGGAAATTACAGAAGACACAGTGGGCTAAATTAACCCTAGCTGCAACTGTTGTCTTTAACAGAGTTGCATGAGGTAGAATTTGGTGAATATAATCCTTTCTCTGCAATTAAACTACTTCTTTACATCTGCTATTCATAATGACGCACAGAAGCTGGCTGAAATAAAGTGATTATAATACTCCAGTGTAGGGCAGACTTGTTAGAGAAAATTCAGATTGGCATTAGATATATTGATTCATGAAAAACAAATTAATTGCTAAAGATAAAATGCATTTCAGAATAAAGTATGCAATTGCTACAAATGATTAAATAATTTTGGAAGCAGAGCAGACTGAATCAGTTATATTCAAATAAAAACAAACAAAAACAAAAACAAAAACAAAAGCTTGTAAAGCATAGTAGTAGCACAGAAGAAATATACTCACTTCCCTGCATTAGCTTGTGTTCACAAATGACATTACCAGGCAGAGAAACAAAGTGGTTCCCTTACAGAAGCACTCCCTGTGCTGTCCATGTGGCTATAGCTTATAAAAATCTATACAAACTGTCTTAGCTATCAGCAATTAGTATTGATAAAATTTTTGTTTGTTTGTTTGTTTTTTAAAAACGACTTTTATTGTAGCTGCAGGTTATACGTACTAATGAAGTTAGAGCCAAGATACTTTTAAAAGGAAGGAATAAAAAGCTGCATCAACATATTGATGTACCTGCACCCTTATCAAAGTTTGACTGACTATGCTAGAATGATCATCCTCTAACTGATATGGTAGCATCGGTATAAAAGGGAGTGTATGGATCAAGCCTACACACCAGGGAGTGAGGAGCCTCCTACAAGTTTAAAGACAGACCCCACTCCTTCAAGGCTGTAGCTCTGCTAGGTGCTGCTCCTGTTTCAGTTCACTTATAAACACTGAATCCAGCCCCAGCATCATTTCACTGAGGTCACTTGAGGGAAAATTTGAATTATTCAGTATGTTTTTAAAAGTTTTTGAACTTCAAATGTTGAAGAGTTCAGTCTGTTCTATATAAAATACTGCATGACTTCAGAGAGCAATGTGGATTTTGCTCCTGGTCTCTGCCGCTGCCCATAAAGCATTCAGGCAAAGTTCTTGTAGTTTATGATGTCAGAAGTGTAATCCCTTGAGTGAATTATATATGTTTGTATTCATGCCAGGTCATCTGATTACCTGAGGGTTTACAGGCAGTCAGATTGCTTCCACCAGCTGACAGGTTTTTGAAGCCTGAGCAGTAGTTCGCCTCAGTAGCACCCATATCTCAGGTAAGGGTAAAGGAGTGGCATCATACTGGCATGAGAAGAGTACAGAAAGTTCAGGTCTGTTCCATCTGATCTTAACAAATGTTTGTGGCAATCTGTGCCCTTTTTCTTTCAGATGCTAACCGATGCTAACCCTTGTTAAAGCAGGTACAATTTTTCTGAGACTGAATCTTCCTGTCCATTTTCAAAAATACTTAAGGAAATATTTCTCAAGCACTCTACTATGTAAATACACCACTTTAGGCAGACTACTTGGAATTTCCTACCACTGTTGAGCTGTTCCCAATGTAAAAGGAAAAAGCACTTCATGGGATAAGGGGAAAGAAGTATGTTTGTTTGTGGTAAGGACCATTGTCTTTCTAGGGAAAGAACATAAATTGTAATTACCAATAATGCTAATTCAATATATAGGAAAATGGGAGGAATGTCTTGAATTTCACTTTTCAATGACTTTCATTAATTTCAACATAAAATAACTTTGTAATAGCGTAAATAGATAGTCTTCCAGACTTGTTTTCTAGTCTAGTAGTAGTACAATTGGAGAAATTATGAAAGGATATTGCTCATCTGACTATTTATGTCTATTTTGTATTTACATCTGGCAATTAGCATACATTGGGGTGGCTGGCATACCATCCGTTCAAGGCACGCAACATTTCAGGTTAAATATTTACACTTTCTGCTAAACTGGAATATCTTTATCTCATATGGTTCTTCTTATGTCAGTAAGAAAAAAGCTTACTAAATATATAGGTTTTTTATTTTGTTCTCATTTATGTTGTGGTTTTGCATGGCTTAGTTGAGTGAGGATGACACAGTTATTGGGGGAGACAGGCCAAAGGTCTGAGATTTGCAGTTGGTCAGATGTAGTCATTTCCCTGTCTTCTGAGTGGTAGTGCTCTCACAGAGATTTAACTTCTATAAAGTTAGGTCCTCTGCATTGCTGAGCCTCTTCCCTTGGCTGACAGTTTCATTGTTCCAGAGGAACATAGCTGTCAGAGAAGGTCGTTGCTGCAAAGGGGACGGCAGTCTCTCCAGTACCTAAGGCCATTCCCACAGAGAGTTTTGAAGACTGTGGTGATGACCTTCACCTGGACTCTGAAATCATGGGGGAGTTTGCACAGAGCCCAGCATGCCAGGGCGATGTGTTCATAGGGGCTGGTGTTGCTAAGCAGACTGGCAGCTGCTTTTAGGAACAGTGGGAGTTTTCTGCAATATATGTTTTTCATTCTTGGATACAATGAAATGCAGTAATCAAGCCTGGAGGTCATGCATGTGTTGATCATTGCTGCCAAATCTGTACTTGTAGATTCAGTATGTTGTTCAGTACTTTGTGCAACAAAATGTTGATGTTTATCAGGGTGGCAGATTTTCCTCATTTCTGCTTTGTCTTTGTTGTGAGTGAAGAGGAAGCAATAGTGGTTTGACAGGGTCAAGGAGTATTTCCTACACACTGTGCATCCTCTACATCCCTGGGATACACAGTCTGCATGGGGACTGAGCTTTGTGTGCTCCCCACTTTGCTCATATGGTGGCAGTTGCTGACCAGATGATTAAGAACGTCCTGTTAAGAACACCAATTCCAATCTAGCTCTTTTCATAGCTGTGTAACTAAGGAACAGCAATCCTTCTGTAGTCTGATTCCTTTCCCTGCTTTATACAGTGTTTTCTTTGGCCTTTAATTTGCTTGAAAATAGCAACAAAAAAGTATTTCCATTGAACTAATTGGTGCTTTGAACAAAAATGTGCCTATCCCTTTTCTAAATATAAAAAGAAGAGACTTGATGCTCACAAGCGTGTCTGACAGACTGACTATTCTGTACAAGCAGGTTTTGTGTCACACTCTTGAAATATTTTTACATAGAGCAGCTAACAAGACCTTGAAGGATTATTCAAAATCATGTTTCTATTGAGCATGTGTTGCTGCACACAGGCAGTGAGAAAAAGGAATGAAGCCCAGTATTACCTCCACTAGTGTTACTGTAGCATTTGGAGGATGTTGCTGTACTGGCTCATGTTGGGGGCAATAAAGCAAATCAGTTATTATTAATTGTTTGTGCACCTTAATGACATTTATAGGCAGCCTGATAACCCTTCCTTCATCATACATGTTAAAAATCAGAAGAAATAAGTTTTGGGTAAGATCTCTGGTCAGATAAAAGCTTGGAACTTAGAAGCAGGGAATTTGTTTCCTGCTGCCATACTCAGCAAACCACCTTGCTACCTTAAGCACTTAACAGCAGCACTTATGTGCAAAGTGTCACAACCTTTGGGACTCTCTCTAGGCAATGGAGAGAGACTGCTACTAGTCTCTGTTCGGAGGGCAGTTTAGTCTTTCAAGGAGTTGAATCTCCTCTGAAAGTGTCTGCCTTCCCTCAGAAAAAAAAAGGAGTCAAACAACAGTTAAACTTATAAAGCTATGTGAGAGAAATCCAGGCTCCCACGTATATTATTGGTAAGAAAACATTCAACACATGCCAAAGTCTGTCATTTTCTTTCTGAAAGAAGAGAATGCTAAGCATGCCTGAGAGAATAGGCATGCACATAAGCATGCACATACCCTCACACTGTATGCCAGGGGTACTGTGTATTGCAGGACAGGTCCAAACATGAAACAGAGGTAGATGGTTTGCACCTCTTTCTTTTCTTCCATTATTAGTTTCAATCAATTTGTTCTGCAATTCATCCATCAGAAGCAAAGCAATTGGAATGCATAAGTATAGCAGAAAAAAAATATTTTTTCATCATATTTTTCTTGTGCTTATACCAGTTGCTATTAAATTATTCGATTTGAAGATCATGAATCCTCCTTGTGCTGTACAGAGCTTACAGTTTATAAGGACATCTTCATGCATCAGTAGAAGAACTAAGGAACGCTCAGTTTTGTGTGTTGATTTTCTACACTAGCCAGTCCTGACTTAAAAAATACAATCTATCATCATTGGTTAAAATAGATCTTTCATCTTTTCTAATAAGTTTAAACAATGTTATCATCCTCTCCAGAATAAAAATCTTTTTTTGGTATACCAGGGCAATTCTGGTTTAGTAATTTGCTTGAAGGAAAGCCATGATTGAATGAGAGTAGATACATGTCTATTACAGCAGTAGGAGCCTGCTTTACTCACTCTTTCCCTCCCTTTTTCCAGAGATAATACAAGGAATTGCATTGGCTACATTTCTCCTCACCTGTAGCAAGGTAGCTCTAAAGTCAGAGTCCCATAATGGCCCCATATTCTGCTGAGGACTGGAATGGGCAGCCTACAAATGGAGGTAAAGGGAATTGCCCTGGTTCCATAGGGGCTGGTCAGACTGGCAGACTGAACCCATGATCAATCCTTTCCAAAAGGTGAAGGAAAGTCCATTGTCCTGATGAGGCAGTGCAGTTGTCCAGAACAAGTCTTCCAACAGTGAAGTTCCTTAGTTCTCTGGTGCTACAGAGCCATATTGGCCATTTTTATTTCCTGTTTCTCTGTGTTTGATTATACGTTGTTGTTGTTGGTGTTTTTTTTTTTTGTCTTTTTTTTTTTTGTTTTTATTTTAACATAAATGGAAACTCAGGAAGGAGTACAAGATTCAGCTTGTGTAGATAGGATGAATGTAACTGCTATACATATAATTTTATTGAATTTACAGATCTGTCAGATCCTCTTCTCACGAGACAGTATTTCTAAGTGAGGTCTAGCAGAGGTTGTCTATGGTGATGTTAAAACAGACAAATGCACAATATTTTGCTTGTAAACTAGTTAGTCTGACGGGGAAGCTTCTAGGGCTCCTCCCAGGTTTAATTCAATCCAAGAATGTGTTTGTGAAAACAAACTATTATAAAACCTAGATTAAAATGTTTACATTTAATCTGCTAGAATTTCTTAATACTATATATATATATATAAACCGATGAGATGTATTGTTTATCAGTATAGAAGAAATTGAACTGGAATAGGCAGCTGGTAGAGTCTTTTTCATTGTTAAATATCAACGCATTAAAGAGAAATGAAGTCTGAGATACGAATCAAAACATAATTTTAATACTATTTATTGCTGTACTACTAATTAAAAGGTGTTAAAAGTGTTGCAGGCAACATTTTTTCCTTCGATCTGGTAAGACACCATGAATATATTTTGGAAAACAGGACCATGGGACTAATAAAATTGAGCCAGAACATAGCTGTGTGCTATAGCAGTTATCAAAGTCACCTCATCACATTTGCTACCATATTATATTTCTACTGCATTCTCTTGGCTTCTCTTTACTTAGAAAAGTAAAGCTTGGAGACAATTAACTACAGCTACTGAGGAGTTCAACAGGAAACCCAGAAGAGTAATAAAACTGTTTTTAAGCCAATAGCTTAAAGGAAACAGCTGTGCAAGAACAATGACTTTTGAAACGCAGTGTATCTTGACAGAAGCTCCGATCCCGTATATTTCAGCCTTGTTCATTTGTCAACATAAAGGCAAGATAAAGTCTTGTGGGATTAAGTCAACTCCATAGCTAAAAATACAGTTTGACACTTCTTGTAGACATATGACAAGTCTACACAAAGAATATATTGGTATTCTTTTCAGCTGTAAAAGAGTATGTTTCTAAGAGAGGGTGAATACTGTTATTGAATTTAGATTGAAGCAGTGTACCATTAGTACCTTCAAATATTTTTAACCAGATGTTGTTATATTTTTCTTCTTCTGGAGCTTTACAAATACAGATGGTAAGGAAGTCATGCATGAAATATTTTTAAATAGAACCTTTAATTAATATTTAGAAACTATTTTGCTGTTGATATAATTTCTAAAACTGTTTATTTAATTTCTTAAACTGTGTACCATAATTAGAATTGAGTAATTTTCCTAATTTTGTTCAGTATTGGGTGAATACATGGACTGGTATCTTTTTAAGAATTCTGTATTTCACGTGTACTTTCCAGCAATGTTGTAGCATAGCTGCTCCTAAATTGACCATACCTTCCATGCTGATGCTAACTGTGCTATACGCATAATATATTGTTCACAAGGAACAGGTGACAGACACCAGGAGTATGGGATCTGTAATTTATTTCAAACAGCTCTGGTGAGAGTGTAATAAACTGTGACAGGAAAGTCTGACTGTCTTGTGATGCACAAGAATTTAAAAAGAACAGCAAAGTCTTTGGGATTAACTTTGTTCTTTTTTAGGCGGGTATAAAACAATGATCCTCCTTGCCATACATTCACACTGATGGGCTTGCCCGTAAGTGACCAGCTGTGTAATGGAGAGCAGAAGTTAGCCTTTTCATCCTTTTTCACAGTGACTTTCCACTGATTCTGGCAAGACAAAACTCCTGAGTCAGAGCTGCTGTTATCCTTCAGAAGTGTGCAGAAGATATTTGGGGATCCCTTGTGAATCATAAAATCATAAAGGTGAACCACACCTTCGGTTTGGCGAACACATTTCTATTGCCATGTATGAAACAGTTATTTCTTCCATGTCAAACATCACAAGGTTAACTTTGCAAAGGGCAGTTCAATAGAAATATATTCAACTTTTCATGTATGGGATTTCTGTGGGAAGTGTTCTCACAAAAGCTCAAAAAATCCAGTAGGTACCTTGGTGGTTTCAGGCCATACTTCTGTTATGTGCCATATTTGTAGCATCTTGGCATTAGCATCCCAACCAATGGAATAAAAGAACTGTTTTTGGCAAGGCATAACTGCGCTTTACCAATCCAGATGTGTAAGCCCCACTGCTTCTAGAGGAATTAAGTATCTACAGTGAGAAGTAGATATTTATAGCTGGAGCTGCAGTTGTTGCAGGTCACACCCTTTGCCTGGCTGATCCATGACAATATCATTGATATTATAATCCAATATCATTGATATTATGAAGATGGCTTGAGGAGAAGGGTAAACAATATAATTTTTATATTAAATATATATGTTTTATTTATATTCTGAATCAGAACCTGAAAAGTTTTAGAAAGAGAAAGACTAACATGGTTTGAAGCTCTTACTATCTGCTTTTGACCAAGTCTCAGCCCAGGGATCTGGGCCAAGACGTACTGTTACCTTAGAAACTTATTTAAAATGCAAGCCACATTCGATTGTTTTTCACACGGAAAAGACACATCATCTGTCTGCAAAGACTACTCCAGAAAAAATAAAGCTTATCCAAAATTTGCCCATAACTTGACATTTACTGTGACAAAAATATGCTGAAATCTCCAGTATAGCAAACAGGCACAGCTGTCTGAGCAAGTTCGTTTGAACTTAGCTGGAGTTAAATGGGTTTTGTTCATTTGCTTTCCTTAACATTTCTGTATGGTTGGTCCCATTTGTCTAGTTATTTTTTGAATCCTTCAGCAGCCACAAAGCAGCATGTACTTATTGCCATGATGATGCTGGAGTCAAACAAAAGTGTGGAAATGAGCATGGCCATGGCCATGCAGAACTTTCTGAAGTGGCCTCTTCTTGCCTTTTTCTACCATCCTTCAGCTGGAGATTGCCAGAGTCATCAGAATGGCTCACATGAATCCTCTCCATCCTTTTTAGTGCAAAGTTGTCTGGCTTAAAATACTGCCAAAGGCTTCACTATTTTGATCTGTAAAAGCTAACTACAGATTTTAAATTCCCTGCCTTTATTCATAAATTAAAAAGGTCACAAAACAATATAAGCCCTAGGAATCTACTGCTATTCATGTTCCAATGGACAGCTTAATCTATTCCTAATCATTGTGTCATAATATTTATTGGTGGATTTCTAATTTATAGTGCAATTAATGAGAATGGAGTGTAGTCAGAAGCCACAGGACTTATTTAGAAGCAGGATTTTTGTCATTATCATGCTACTAACAAGAAAGGAAAAATGTTTTGCAAATGACTTATCTATAAAACTTCTATTAAATTGCTAAAATAATTATCAGTAATGGATTTTCTCTGAAGTGAAACACATTTGTACAATACATACTAGGAAAAATACTGCAAAAATTAGACAGAAACTTCTTTGATTAAAAAAAAAAAAAAAAAAAAAAAAAAAAGAATCTAAAATGTGAAAGAAGATAGAGGACCAAAAGAGGTGATGTGGAATTTCATTCATTTCTGTTCAGGATCTCTCACTCAAAATTTAGATTTAAAAAACTCACACTCAAATAGTTAAGCAACAGTTACAAACCTGAAAATGAGCAGAGGCAAAATGTATTTTAACAGTGTATCAATATTTTCCCACCGCAATAGGAGCACTTTTAAAGTATTTGGTAAGAGAAACTATATATATGCTGTCTGTGCTTCTTGTGCATTCGGCTGTAAAATAGTATGGATGTATACCTACCATATATTTAGGATGTCATATAAGAATTTGGGCACATAAATGCCTTTCATAAATAGCGCCTTTCATAATATCATTTTCAGTGCTCAAATGATAACTCTTGTGGTGTTATAACTTTAAAACACATATGTAAATATGCCGTACTTGTTTCTCTTTGATATGCACTGAAACCTGATGTTAATTCTTCCCTTTGAAATAGTTCATTCTTTGCTTTTGTAACACTTCTGTAGCAGCATAGTGTCTTCTGCCTCTGTTTCATTTTCCTTTCTAGAAGTGCTTTCTCACATCTTTATGTTTCCTAGCGTTAATTATTTTGTTAGTAATGATTACACTGGAACTGTGACAATGTGGGGGCAGTGCAGATTACCAGAAAGTTGGCATATTTTGTGTGTTCATGCTGACTCCCAAAGAACAGTCTTCTGGACCACTTTGTTCAACCAGAATGGTTAAAATGGATAAAATCCCTCTGGAGTGGTGGAGGACAAAATTAATCCCTGAGTTTATGAAAAGAAAAAAAAATGTGGCCCTTGGGATCATTTCTTTGTCTATTAGATAATGTTATTTCACAATAGGAATGGGAAGATAACCAACAAGACCAGCATGAAGAAGGCATGCTGTTGGGAGGCAGATGGCAAGCAGGGAGTGAAGGGTCATTGAGTAAGAGAGCAGTAGATAGTCCAGTATAAGAGACTTCCCGACCTTACAGACTGGGCCAAGAGCTTGAGGTAGCACTGTTGACTCTGCATTTGACTTTGCAGGCTGTATACTGCTACTTGTACAACAGACTTTGTGGAACTGGGAACTGAGTTCATTTTTCGGGCTGGTGGTCTCTGCCAGTCTGATCTTAAGAGTGCTCTGTTCAGGGCAGAAAGGCGTATGCATATGGAGTATTTAGTCCTATGTTTATGCATAAGATGCGTGCGTAGACAAAAATGCATGCAAAAATGAAAAACAAAAAACGCAAATGCACATTTCATTTAGGTATAAACTTATTTTCTTGTAGTAACAAAAGAATAGTGAATATCACTTTTTAGTGCACTGTTAAAATTTCTCTATTAAAAATAAACTGCTGTTTAACGTGATTTTACAAATTCTAATCCCTCATTTGTTTCTTGAAAAGCCTGCATCCCCCTTTTCTGCTTGCAAGAGGGCTTAATTAAAGTATCTTCATGATACAGGAAATAAAACAGTCATTTGCTGTTAGTATGCTACATTGGTTTTTATACTGAAACACCTAGGAAATTATCATTTTACTAATCATTTTTATCAATTCTATGCATTGCATCAAAAGTAACAGCTCCAAATATGCCTTGTTTATCATTTGTAGTTGCCAGGATGTTTTTGTTTATTATGTCTTCAAAATTGGAAAAATAATTTTGCTATAAATGGCAGAAATATTATTTTCAAATATAGACTGTGAATGTTGTGCTGTGATTAAAGAGCTGAGACTGAAAAAAGTGATTCTGCAATCAGTCCTCCCCTTGCCTGATCACTGACTTGCTAGCAAATTCTGTGCAGCTGAGCTCCACCACAACCGCTCTTTCACTCCCCCTCCTCAAAGGGAAAGGGGGAGAAAATATGATGAAAAGGGCTCAACAGTTGAGGTAAGGACAGGGAGATCACTCAACAATTATTGTCATGGGCAAAACAGACAGCATAGGGAGATTAATAAAATGTTACTTAATAAAATATTACTAACAAGCTAGAGAAGTGAGAAACAAAGAGAGTAAATTAAAACGCATTCCACCCTCTTCCATCTTTTTCCCCTGAGTGGCACAGGGGTACGAGGAGTGGTGGCTGCGGTCAGCCATAATACTTTATCTCTGTTGCTCCTTCACAGTCCCTCTCTGCCTCTGCTCCCCATGGGGTCCCTCCCACGGGATGCCGTCCTTCCTGAACTGAGCCTGTGGGGGCTGCCCAAAGACAGTATGGATCCTTCAGTATGGCTCTGTACCACAGGGCCCATCCCCCAGGAGCAAACTACTCCAGCACAGGTCCCCCACGGGTGGGTGGCAGCTCCCCCCAGACCTCCTGCTCCTGCGTGGGCTCCTCTCCATGGGCTGCAGCTCCGGCCCGGGGCCTGCTCCTGCGGGGCTCTCCATGGGCCGCAGCCTCCAGGCCACATCCACCTGCTCCACCGGGGGCTCCTCCACCCATGGGGGGGCTGCAGCGTGGAGATCTGCTCCATGTGGGACCCATGGGCTGCAGGGGGACAGCCTGCTCCACCAGGGGCCTTTCCACAGACTGCAGGGGAACTGCTGCTGTGTGCCTGGAGCACCTCCTGCCCTCCTTCTGCATTGACCTTGGGGGCTGCAGGGCTGCTTCTCTCACATTTTCTCACTCATGTTGCACAGCAGTTTTATTCCCTTGTCATCTGAAGCCCTTATCTACCCTTATCTACCATGGGGCAGCTGCTGGGCTCTGCTCACATAGGCCACCCCTGCAGCCCCCCACTACCAAACCCCTGCCATGTAAACCCAATATACGTGATTCAACTGTTGTTCAAATTTACATTGCACATTACTGGAACCCAGAAGTTTCATGGTTACTGTAAAGACACTATGTGGGAGGTATTTGGCTCACTGAACCTGTGGTCACCAGAGTTAATCACCTTCTCATTCATAGTCCTAATACAGAAGAAACCCCAGTGAGTCAACATTTGATAGATCATTAATCAGAGCAAAGCCAGAAAACTTGAGGTTCTTCTAATGTTAAGCTAAATTTAATTGCTATCTGCTGAATACAGGATTACAGCAAAAATTAACTTTGTAGCCTATTATTGTACTGAAAAACTCATGAAAATTCACATCATTAATCAGTTTAAATTTATTAAATTTCATTTGTAAATGAAGATAGTCAGGGTACAGCCTAAATCTAAACCCATATGTGATAAAACCATCATAAGAATCACTAGGATGTGTGATGGATATATGTCAGGCCTGTGTCTTAAGAACAAAAACTGTGCCTTGTGGTACTACATCAAAATTAACATGCCTGCCTTTCAGGAAGCCAGGACATTTTAGATTAGCTGCCTGTGAATCAAAGCTATGTACATGCAGATAGCACCGTGGTGCACTAAGAGGAGGACATGGTGGCTTGTATTGATGCCAGCTTGGAGATTGCTTTGCTGCATTCCTTTGTGTGGGATAAAGATGCTCAAAGATTCGCATAAAGTCTCTCTGTATATTTATCAAATGAGACTGTAAATCTTATGAATTACTGAGCAATTATTCCATTGTTTCTCCAGCAGACATAGAAGAGGTTTAGCTGACAGCTCTGGATTCTGTGTATTTTTAAGATATCTTCACTTATCCAGAAAGTGAGAAGTCTAGAGACTACTCTAATCAAGAGTGCTTGTATAATTAAGAACCTTAGATAGTACCTATTTTCTGCCGACTTCTCAAGCTCATGATAAAACTAGGGTCTTAGACTTGAACTTTCTGCTCCCAGAAGCTCTGTCTTCAGTCTGTCTTGACTTGATTCTTGCTTTGTGCATTAATCTCATGTATTATGTGAAGAGATGTTCAGATTGTCTTTTGAACGCTTGAGGAACTGATGGTGGGCCTGAGATGTCCTAGGTAGTATTCCAATATATCTTTTAAAGCAGTAGCTTCCTGTGATCTAGGGTTAATCTACCTGTCAGCTTCAACCTTCATTTCTATTGAAGGAAATGTAAGCACATACTTTTAAGCTCTGAACCAGTTCTACATTCTTTTGCAACTACATGTAAGTGTGCCTTTTCAGAGAGCTTATTTCAACCTTGTGCAATCATTTTTATAGTATTATATCATTTCCACATTTCTCCGACTTCCATCGAGGTCATTCTTTTTTTTAGAACTTATTGTTTCAGTGATGTCTGAGTGGCTATTTTCTTGTTGCATTTTCCCATCAAAATCATCGTATTTTTTCAAAGCTGATAAAGGTCTCTATTAAACCGTGGTTTTCTTTGAATAGGATTCAGGAGGTACAATTACAAATTAAAAATTCACATATATGCTCTGTTTTTTCATGAGAAATGCTTCATGCTAGACCTAAGGTCATACCAATTTTGGCTGATTTATAATTGTAATCATACCATTCTTCTTCTGTTATAAAATATTTTTTCTGATATTCACAGAGGAGTTGCATTTTTAATAGAAAAATAGTATAGGTATTACTATTTTGCAAGCATACATAGATTTATGTTTATGTGTTTATATAAATGAACCTAAAAAACTCTTCTAATTTTTCAGCCAACCAAAATGGACATTTTCTTGAGGTTCCTATTTATGTGTCAAGATAAATCAGGGAATACATATTCCAGCTATATGCATTAAATGCAGGCAGAGCACTGGCAGTTATATTTGTCATTTGCCGTTGAATATTTACCACATTAACTGCTAGATAGTAGTCAAGTCAGCAGTATGCCACCTAGGTTAATATGTACATAGGTTAAAGTGCAAGTACATCAGTACTTGCTTAGTTTTTCCATGAACTATCTTTCAAGCTGGAGGTGGAATGGAGTTGTCAAGTACAATGTCACAGTGCACTCATATAATCAGGTTACTCAGTCCTGGGCTGAGTAATTTTATTATTTTATTATTATTATTATTATTATTATTATTATTTTCTGAGCAAGGACTTATGATCAACAATAGGAACTCCAAGGTGTTGAAACTGAAGTCTTTGAGGGACTGGTTTAAAGATGACCCATCTTTGGCAAGGCAGGTACTTTACTTTAGTAAAGTATAAAGGTCTATATTTGAAGTAGAGATAATATAACTTAAATATGTAAATTATCTGTAAACATGTATTTACCTAGTATTACAGTAGTGGATGTTCCATAAATATAGAATCTTTATCTATTCCCAGATAAAGTGAGTTTGTTGTCTTATTCCCCTTGAAAAAATACAGTTATTTGAGAACCCTAATAATTTAAATAATTTTCTGCTTTCTGTTTGCAATTATAGGACATAGATTTTTATAAGTTCTTTTCTTTCTGCTTAGTCAGTGTAGATATTTTTATTTCCTTAATAAAGAGAAAAAATCTAGAACGTACTAAGACACTATGATTTGGGCTCCAGAGGGAAGTCTTAAATTTTCCCAAATTATAGTGCTTCACTCTGTGTGCTAAGAGAGCAGAGCAAAGAGCTGGAGTCCAGCCAAATGGTCTCTTCGGAAAAGCCAAAATGACAGTGCTACAGGGTTATGTTAATATCATAAGGGAAACATATATAAATATAGGTAGGATAAATGAAATAAAGGTGATTTTAAATTATACTTTACGGCTAATTCAAGCATGTAAATATAATCTACATTCAATTTCCTGAGAACTCTGAGGGAAAAAGTGGAATCACTTCATCCAGAAGAAATGACCACCTGATCTGGCTGAAGAAAAGGAGTGACTTAATGAAACAGTGAGAAGAGAAGGAATAAATATAATGCTTAGAACTAACATTTAATATTAGTTAGAAGCAAAAGGTCAAAGCTTATGGAAAGAGAAAGCAGTTCTGTTATTCTCCATGGTATTAAGCAAAATGTAAAAAAGCTTACGAGCATCATTGGAAACTGCTTACCAACACTGCTAGTACAGAATTTTGAAATGACTGGAAAACATTCATTATTATTTTGCAAAGAAAGAAGGACTTTGAGATACTTATTATAAACCTTTCAGAAGTTATGGAATGAGAAATGGACAAAGCCAAGAAAGATGTTGAGAAGTCAACTGGTTTTCAATTAAATACCAGCTAGGCAATTTCCAACAGAAGGTGCACAATCTTATGCAAAACACTGATTAAAATGCTTAATCAAGTAAGCTAAGATGACAAACAAGACCAGCTGTAGAGCAAAGATTGTACTATATCAGCTGTGCACACAGTATGGTTCAGGTTTGAGAACTATCCACATAAAAGTAATAATTGACCAAAAAAATTGTTGTTCAAAAGGAAATCCGATAAAAAAAATATGCTTTACACCATGTTGATAAAGTAGCATTTTTTAATTTGTAACATCTGAACTAAAAAAGCAACTTTCCCTTTCATGTAAAGTTGATATCCTTGAGATTTTTTTCCTTTGTTCTTTTTTAAAGAATATGTTGGTTTGCTCTACAGTGTGTCTTATGAATATAAATAAGGAAAAAGTACATTTTAATGAGTGACCATTAGTTGAATTCATATGGGTTTGTGTGTAGAGAGGGGGTAAAGAATAAGCATGTCAAACAAATGGCAAGTAACTGTGCAACCATGATCTAATATTATTTGCTTTCTTCTAAATGATATCAATCCTGCTTCCCCATGGGATGAACATTTGCAGATGGATAGCTATGCCTTTGATGTCAAGAAAAAAAATCTTGATTCTTTTTTTATAAGAGAAATTCATTTTCAAATGAAAGTATAGCATGGACACAGACTTTATGATATAGAAGGCTGAGTAACAACCATATGTTGAGGGTTGTGCTCTCAAACGTGCTTAAGCAGTGGAACAAATTTCCTTCCCTTCTCTTTGAATATTCTGTTTGCTGAGAGGTTCCGACATTCTTTCACTCATTATCGAACTAAAACAACAGAAATACAAAGTTCTGCCTATGCTCAGGTAACAGCATTTTGGTTAAAGACTGCTATTTTCTATAGCCAAGGGGAAGCAAGAAAACAATGTTACTAACAATCATTTCTAGCCATCCTTGACTTCCCAGCCTGCAAAATCAGTTCTCTACTTACTGTCAAACTGGCTATGGAACATCTTTCAGTGCCAGTCCAGAAGGAAGTGTAAAATCCTGTTTCTAGGTTTGCCTGAAATTTCTCCCTGCTCTCATCTTGCTGTGCCTACTTTTCCAAAATAAACTCTAGCTACCAACTAATATTTAAGAATTATTCATAAACCATTTTCTCATGTGTCTTCAGTATTCTTTCCCCTCACCAAAAAATAGGTATCTGAAACATTTTTGGTTCATGTTTGCCCACCATCTTTCCCTCTTTGCTGTTTATTGTACAAAAAGGTATCAAGATTCACTATTGCCAAAAACGAATATTTTGTCTTGAATCCTCAATAGCAGGATTTGTATCTGAAAGCCTGAGCTTGGAATTTTGTGTAACTATTTTCTACTTATTTTCAATGTATCATATTGTCCTGGCAGAGAGAGGGTAATTTTCTTTGTAGTTACCTGGTATGGTGCCATGTTTTGGACTTGGGATGAAAATAATGCTGAGTACACCCTGATGGTTTAGTTGTAGCAGAGCAGTGCTCACACTAAGCCAAGGACTTTTCTACTTATACTACCCTGCCAGCAAGGAGACTGGGGGGGCACAGGAATCTGGGGGCACAGATACAGGACAGCTGATCCAAACTGGCCAAAGGGACATCCCATATCATGTGGCATCATGCTGAACAATAAAATGAGAGGAAGTCTTTGAAAACATGTCTGAATGCAAATAAAAGAAAATTAAATACATTATTTTTCTTAGTTTGGCATTTCTGAACTGTGTTTCAGTTTATGCCCATTGCTTCTCATCCTGTTGTTGGGCACCACGTGGAAGTGTCTGGATCCATTGTCTTGACACCCTCCCCTGATTTTTTGTTTCTCTTTCAGCAGAACAATCCTGACAAACCTTAAACAATCTTGGTACAGTTTAAGAGTAAATGGTATTTCTCAGATTTCTGAAAATATACTACTCTTCTTTTGTGCCATTTTTACAATTATTTTTGGATTTTACTTATGATTTGAGCTTTCAAAAAATGACTTCTGAAATGTTCCTAAAGAACAAATTCTGACACAAAAGAGTTGGTTCACAAATCAGATTAAAGTAATTTTTTTTAAGGGATTAGCCAAAACTATGACCATGTTGGCACCTGAAGTACAGAATTGCCCAGAAGATGTGAGACACCATTGCTTTATAGACACGCTAAATGGTTGATGGATTATTTTCTCAGTATGGTTGTAGCTCCAATATACAAGGGTAATTAAAAACAATAATAATGTTGCACAGAAATCTGGCAAAGAACCAGGATTCGAGCAGAAAATTCTTTTAGTTGTATAATAACCGATAGTAGTATGAAGAAAATATTCTAAAGAACAATGGGAAGATTTTTCAGAAGTGCTTCACAATTTTTTTTTGCAGTTTGTTTCCTGTTAAATCTGTAATTTTTGAGTTACTGTTTCTAGAAACTGAGCAACCTGTTTTGTGTAGAAGGTTTTTCAATCTCTGTTTAGAGTGAAAATGCAGGAAAATGCCAGTTATGTTTGATCAATGAGTGCAGAACAAGAAAGACCATGAAAAGGAAATCTCGTGTTCCCATTTACTTATTCTAAAGCTCCCACTTCTCTATGCCTGCCTCTGTACAGAAATGAAATGGATTGAAACCACTCTGAGCTGTCAGTACATCACAGCTCTGAAGCAACTGGAAAAGCAGTACGATGTCAGCAGCGTGGAGATGGATTTTCATTTAATTGGGCTCTCTGTTCTGGCAAGAGTAAGCAGGCAGATGTCTTAGTAAGGTGGCATTGTGCCTCCTGCATGTCACTGGGGACCTCCCTACGTGCAGACCATTCTCCTGTGGCTTTTGTGCCTGGGTGTGAGAGAATGGTGAAAGACAGAGGGTGAACATCAGAGCTTGAAATCAGATCTTGTGTTTTTCTTTGAACTGATTAATTCATGTATACCAAATTCTGCGCGATGTAGGTATCAATGAAGATCTTTGACAAGTGTGCTTATGCTGCTTATTTTTGCTCTACTTAACACATACAATTGATCTGGAACACACTGTCTGATGTAAATATAATTTCCAAGAATCGAGTGGTTACATCTTACTTGTTACATCTTACATTCACTCAGCCCTCTCCACAAGAAAATACTCCCTTAGTAGTCACTATGTAGGAATTAAACAGAGAGGAAAACAACACTGCCCCCCAACTTGCCCATAAGTAATTTTCTATTATCATAAATGTTTTTTCTTTTACTCCCTCACCTACTATAGACTCACCCTAATGATATGTCCTGACTGCAAGTCCTGCCTATGAATTAGTTTGGCTCTTACCATTTAACTCATCAAATATAATTAAAAATTATAGTAGGAAAGGGAAAGGCAGGTGAAAAGACAAGGGGCATATTTGTTGTCATTTATATCCACTTTTATCTGCAGAGCAAGAACTTCAAAACTACAATTTGCACTCAAAGAGTTGTGGTCAGTGGCTCAGTGTCCAAGTGGGGATCAGTAATGAGTGGCGTTACTCAGGGGTCAGTATCAGGACCAGTGCTGTTTAATTTCTTTGTCAGTGACAAGGACAGTGGGACTAAGTGCACCCTCAGCAAATTTGCCGATGCCACCAAGCTGTGTGGTGTGGTCGACACTCTGAAGGGAAGGGATGCCATCCAGGGGGACCTGGGCAGGCCTGAGAGGTTGGCATGTGCAAACCTTATAAGGTTCAACAAGAGTTGGAACTGGGTGGTCTTTAAGGTCCCTTCCAACTCAAACCGTTCTATGATTCTATGATTCTGTGATTACATTTAACAATTTCTCAGAAGAGTAAATGATAACTTCTGGCACATCGAAACACACACTATACAGGAAAAGTTGCACTGACGGTTTACAAGTCCAACAGTGAGCCTCTGTCTCTGAAGATTTCATGATAAGAATCCAAACGATGCCACTGCCCAAGAGTAGTAGTTAATGGCTCATCTGTTACAGCACGTGAAGGCATGCAAGTCTTACCAAGAAAGCTGTCAGATGGAGATGTTGAAAGAAGGTAAACCTCAAGTAAATTCAAGCAGTAAAACCCTTTTTGTTTTGAATATGTCTTGCAAAGGACTCCTTCATGTCTTAGGAACTGGGTGGTTTATTGTTTAAATACATGCCTAGACAGGGAGCATGCTCCACAGCTGGTCCTCCAGTAAGCATTCTGTTGGTAAAGTCTGGGAGAACTGACTTTGGAGACACGAGTACTCCTTGTGGCTATATCCTGAATGGTTGGCAACGTAGCCAGAACAGCTCAGCATCTATGTCATACCTAAGATAAGTCAAACCTGACTTTTTTCAATTTTACATTGCTGCCGACAGTGAGCTTTCTAAGCTCTGTGTCCTTTATGAGATGGGTCAATTAAACTTCTTGTCTATGACTTACAGGCATATTCAGACATTAAAATTTTGCTATGGTTAAAATTTAGTCCCAGAGAATGGATCACACCTTAACTGTGCCATCATTTCACGTATAGATTCACATATGCTAAAACACTCCAGTGTTTGGGTGATGTGACTATACAGTTGGGAGCCCCAAACATGTACATTACTGTAGTTTGGAAGTAAATAGGGTTATGCTTGCAATCCTGTTATATTCCAAAATATCATGGGTCCCACCCTAACTTAAAAAATACTACTTGTGTTTTTCATGAAAAGGCCCTTGCAGCATGAACACATTTTGAGCCCTTTGTTGGTGTTTTGCTCGTTGATGGCTTACACCTCCCACCAGACCAGGTTGCCTAAAGCCCCATCCAGCCTGGCCTTGAACACTTCCAGGGACGGGGCATTCACAGCTTCTCTAAGATAACCATTTTGTGCATCATCCTTCTGTGATATGACTTGTCCATTCTCCAGAATGCTTCAGCTGTGCTTATTTCTGTCCAAGACCTGTCCAAGGAACTTGGACTGAATCAGCCCACTGAGGGCAGAAGTCCACTTTTTAGGCATAAGATATGTGATTATGACCTTTCCATGTGACAAAACCTCATCCCTTAGGAGCCATCACCTAATGAACTAATGAAACTTCAATGAGAAAAACTAAGAAATGTAGAAAACTTGGTTTTGATTCATGTTACCAACCTTCCAATGTCATCAGTGTGAATATCTGTGTTTGAGCAGATCCTTTTTTAGAGTGAAGAGAAATAAAACATAGTCTATTTTGAAATGAATTGCATCCCAGAAATGCCTTTTCCTTTTCTATGACTATAAAAATAATCTACATTGGTCTAGATGTGTATGACATACGTGTGCCAGACCTGTCATGACGTCTGCCTCTTGCCTTTAGCAAAGCTACCAAGCTCCCTAAATAAATAAAGCAAGTTTTCCTGCCATGTCAGCCTAAGATGGAATGGAATTGAATGCCATAAATAAAAATCATGGTGTGGCTTTCTGTATCACACTTGATCTGTAATATGTGGTATTACCCAGACCTTTGCTTATGCACTTGTAACCTGATAAGGAAGTAGTAAAGCAAGAAAAAATATCTCCTGAAAGATGGTGTCAATGTCTATTTAAATAGCAAGCACTTGCCACATGGCAATTAGCATACTGTTTTGCAAATACTCCGTGATTTTTGTGTACAGTAGGGACTTGAAATGTGGTAGGAGATGGGCTAGTGTAGCTGAGATGTTTTTTGAAGAAGCCTACTTTATTTGTACAATTGGTCCTAAACAACAGTGATTTATATTTATGAAGTATCAAAAAAAGTTCCAGTTAAAGGAAATTGCTTTTTTTTTCTGTGTTTTAGATTATTATTTTTTGTTTGTTTCTTTTTTGTAATAACATTTAGTCAGGAATTATTTCTGTGGGTATTGAAATGCAGAGTATAATTTCCGGAATAATTTGAATATACATAAAACAATTGCAGGCCAGATTCCTCCCTGACTCACCTCTTGGTATCTAAGGGAAGCTTTTTGGTATAGTTCTGTTCTGTTGTTTTGTTTTTAAAGTTGTTCTTGTCTTGCTGTTGATATCTCTGCATGAATTGCTACTATGCCAGAAGCTGCTGTGGTAATATTAAAAAAAAAAAAAAAAAAAAAAAAACACAAATCAAAGATCTGCTGGCTAAAAAAGAGATTTTCTGCTTCCTCAATGTGAGAAGAAATAAATTTACATGGATCAGTAAAGACAGCAGTAATTAACATTCTCAATGTCTGTAGAAAAGAAGTATTTTAACTGTGTTTGGTGGAAATGCAGGTTTAAGGCAGTGCATGTGTGCAAAAGCTGTGGATCAAGAGTATAATTCTGATGTAGCATAGCTTGCAAGGGCAACACTGAAAACACTGATAGAAAATAATATTGGGGGCTGTTGTGGAAGCAACAAAAGTGAAACAAAGTAGTATTTATCTCATAGTGATCACTGAATTGTGATGGCAAATTTATGTTGGTTTTAGGGTTTACCTATTGTTGAAACAATGTGTTGTTAAGGCAAGAACAATGTGCTAGCTCTGATTAAACTGAGAAAACAATTAAAGAGTAGATTGAAGGGGCCATATTTTGTCTCTCTGATTGCTCTTGCTTTGCAAATGCAAATATAAAAAGAATTTCTTACAATTAAAATGAAGGAGAAAAAATTTAATGAGTGTGGTTGTTTTCAGGGTAGCAATGAAGCTGCATTAGGAATGTTTAAAAATAGACAAGCAGACAAAACTACTTTAAAATCTAGCAATGCATTTGCATCTGACTTAATATTTAGCTTGAAAAAAATCCTCTCCTATAGATCAGAAAACTGAGGATAAATATTTGTTGCATATTTTTCAAACAGTTCCACATTCTGTGTTTTCCAAATGCAGCAGAATGGATTAAAATAAATTAGCAGTTATTTCTGAGGTATGTGTATCTAAGTTTTTGACACTTCTGCTCATCTGCTAAAAGAATTTCATAATTAACAAAGACACTCTACATTATTGCTGTGTAAGCCACGGAAGTGTTGAGCTATGATCTGCAGCAGACAGGTTTTTTTTCCTTAGTGTCCAGCTGATAGAAGCATAAAAGCATCTTCCATATAGGTTACTTTTGTACTTCAAGTGAACAACTCTGCAATTTTTATCTCAAAGAGAATGAAGACAAAAATGATGGATGGAAGCTTTTAATGACTAAGTACTAAATGTATCCCTGGTTTTGTGTACACTTGCCATGATGTAGTATAGTACTTGAAGACCATGATGTGATAAAGAATTGATGTGTAGTTAGTGGACCACTTATGTATAGTTTTTACCTAAAAGCACATAGCTACAGAGTGAAGGAAGTGGAATGGGAGTGTAGTACATACTTCGTGGTACATATTGGCTCTCGTTGACTTCATACTTTGGCTTCTATAAATGTTAATACTTTAACCTGATTTAGCCACACCATCTATGGAAAAACAAACAAACAAACCCTCTTGCTGTTACATAAACATTGATGAGTACTTACAGAAAGCACCAACAGGCTATTTTGATGAGAAACATTGTGCTGTATGAAACCAAGTGACGTGCACACACCTACCCTGGGAAATTGCTCGTGTCCCCTGGTTCCCACCAGTGCTCTGCCGTGACTGCTACATGGAACGCCTCTGCCACTAGTGCTTTATGTCTTGTTCCTATCAGTTATGTTTCTCAATTGGAAGACTGAAAATAATCAATTTCTTTTTTAAATAGTTTGGGAAGAGTGGAAAAGCTCTAATCCTGAACTGTTTCAAGGCTGAGTTTCAAATTAAATAGATTTAGTGCTAGTTATGAGGAGGATTATGATTTAAATCAATAGAATTTGAAATTTTGAAGCTGCTAAAAATATAAATAAATTAACACTTACAACATCTGTGTCATATATTTGATAGTGGTAGAAATATATGGTGAAGAGAAGGATATGTAATTCGCCAAAAATAAAACTTGCTCTTCTGAAACATTGCTTGGAAGACAAAATTTGCCCCATCCAAGCAGGGTGGTCGTTCTGCCTGTTTTTTTACTCATTTTTTATTGATTTCACCAAATGCAGTTACTCAAGCTACTCCATTTTCCAGCAATAGCACCAAGAAATTTTGCCCTCTAATCTGAGTAGTTGCAGTAGTTGCGCTTCTTTACTGATACAAGATGTTGCAGTCCTGCTGGTTGTTATACCTTGTACTGCTCATTACTGAATCTAAATAAATAAATAAATAAATAAATAATCAGAGTTCACCATATGGTTTGTATTTTCAGGCTTTTCTTGCAGATCTTGGCTTCTTCCACATTTTGTTAAATTGGGTTAAATTCTGGAGGGTTGCTCTTATGCTGTTTTGACGATTTATCAAAGTGTGAATAAAGTGATGAAAATCCTCCACTGAAGGTGGTATCTACTTAATTAACGTTGTGCCATGAAACACATCACATCCTCAAGAGCTTGTCCAGCTTCCATTTCTCTTCCAAGACGCAGTTTCTACAGTTGCTTTTATAGAGAAGTGCTACTATGAAACTATTTGATGTACTTTTATATTTTTAAGTTTCTGAAATGCAATTCAGCAGATGAAAACAGCTTGGCCAGAAGCCCAAGCCACATCAGTTTTCCAGGAATTATCAGTTAGTGCTCTGAAGATCACAGTGTAGCTCCTACAAATGAGTAATTTGGAAGATGTTTTGAAAGCATGGCCATAGTATGAGGTCATTTTCTTCTTTTTTTTAAGAAAGTGTCACTTGCAATTAACTTATTAATAGAAAATAGGCTTTCATGAAACTCCCACTGCAGACATTGCTGTGAAGGATTCTGTGGCTTCCACCACAGCATTTTTGGACATGGTTGTCTAGGGAGCAGAGATGCAAGGTATGTGCGGAGCATCCCAGGCAATATGCTCATAGACCAATGGCATGGAAAGAATATATATATTCTTAAGCTACCTTGCTGTTCCACCTAGGTACCTTATATATCCTACAATATCCTACTGTTGTTTTTTGTTTGTTTCTCTTTTTTTTTGGTTGGTTGATTGTATTTTCTTGTTTTAAATTTTTGCTTTCTGCTCTGGTTGTCTGTGTAAGTTACTTTTTTTTAACATGACTTTGAATCTTGGTTTCTTCCTTTTATATGACATAATATGATATGATATGATGATATCAAAAATAACAATGTAATTTTCTGTAGTAAAAACAGTGAATCATATCATTTTGCTACTAATTTAATGATAGTAATATTCCTTTAAAAACGTTGTTATTTTTATAGTTAATGTGAAATGAACTGTATAAGCAGTTAATAAAGTACTATTTTTATTTGGCAAAATGAAATTTAAGATCACATAATATATTGCAAGGCATACTTACATATTTTAATGAAAATATTTTGCTCTGGCATTTGTAACTGAAAAAGTCAGTAAATGTGCATTATGAAGCTTTGTGTACTCCCATTCAGTCTATCCATTTCTCTCATTAGACACTAAAGAAAATGAAAGAGTATACAGTCATAATAATAAGGGCCATTTCTTTTTGAATTGAGTCAGTGTAATTAATTGTTTAAAGTATGATATCACATCTCTTAGCTCTTCAAGAAAAAAAAAATGCATTACTTAATTACTTTGTAAGTTGCTTTCTCTGGTTTATCTTGATTATGTAAGATGCAGGGATACATAGAATTACTGAAGCGATCAATTATTTTCTATTCCTGAATATCAGCAGTGTTTTCAAATACGGCAGAGTAAAAAAAAAAAAAAAAAAAGATAGATGTTTACTAGTCAGTAATTGCATAGTGAAATACAAAAAGAGAAAAAATATAAAACCCCCAAACCACGCACATCTCATATTATTAAGTTGTGCAAATTAAATTAAAGTTTATATTTTTTGTTTCTTTTTCCAAAAGCATTCTACCAACAGCAATGATTTTTGGTGTTTCTGTCCAAAAAGTTATTTGCACTATGACAGTGTTGAGTACTTTTCTCCCGTAAGCCGTCCTTGACCAAACCAGAAAATGAATTTGATTTCTCTAATGCAAAAGGTAATTGGATTTCTCTTTATGGAATGCATCCCTTTAATGACTGTCTCTGCTTCAGCCAATTTAGCTGCAAGTGACCTGACATTGATCTGGTGATATGACTTTAAATAAATGCCACAGCTGGGAGATGAGGGACCAACTGTCTGATATCAGAAAGAACATTTCCTGCCTCCTCTTGCCATTTTCCTCAAAAAATATCTCCTTCTTGAATGTCATTCTCATGAAACATGCCACTAATAATTGGTCATAGAGCAGCAGATTGCATCCTTCTAACAAATAATAAGTATTTCCCAGAAAGCGTCTGGAGCAACTATTTTAAAAATTGAATAAAACCTCTCAGAATAACTGTTCTTCGTCACAAGTATTTATTACTGTGTAGATTTTTCCTAAGAGATTAAGTGTTACTAAAGTAGTAAATTAAATCTTTACAGAGGTCTTGTTCAACATTAAATATTCATTGAAATATTTGTTTAGCTAATGGGGGTCTTGTAAAAAAGTATCATAGCATGTTTATCCAAGAAAAGAATTACCTACAGAAAACAATTAATAAAGGTGGTATTGCACAATATAATCTGCTCTTTCTTCAGGCTAGGTTTAATGGAGTCATAAAACCCTAGAATGTGTATTTCCACTTATTTAACATATTCATTATCCTTCAGACCCAGTCCTTCAGGCTAATATACTAAGCAATTTTAACCCTCAGTGGACTAGGAGCCAAAATTTAGAAGCTGAATTTATTGTCCTTTTGATGTAATCACGGGCTATGTGTTCTCTTAACATTGTTAATGTCTTTGAAACTAGTAGCTCACACACTACATGGAAATGAGACCTTAAAAACTCTGTACCAAAATAAATGCAGTGGAAAATAAAACCAAGAAATCTTGACTTCAAGTTGAACGTGTTTCCTATTGAAATTCCATTTCATATTAATCACAACAATTAGTAATTTTCCACTTTCTACTGATACCAATGACAGACAGTAAGAATTTGTTTCACTTGTATTTAGTAGCATGTTCTCTCCCCTATTTCCTTTATCTATTCTTTATCAATTCTTTCTTAACCTTATGTATGGAGAGCTTTTCCACTCTTCTGGATCTTTTGCACAACAGAGGTGTTGAGTTTACTGTATGTAACTTTCACTAACTTGTAGTACAGTTATCTTGAAATAAATGAATACGAAAACATGAGCTTCCCAAAGGTGCAAGGGCCTGAGGGGTATTCACCTCCCTCATTTAGCTGAACGTCATTTTTAATTCTTTTGTGTACTACCCAGAAGTAGTGCATGCATATGAGTCTCTGGACAGAGAAACAGATGGTCTTTTCAGATAGGAATTATGAAAATGAGAATAAATATTTCATATTTTTAATTTTCATGCAAGTTTTAAGGGGTTTTCATGTCTCTAGTCCCAAGTGTGCTTTTGTTAGTGATACCAGGAAGCAAGAGGAGATTATAAATGGCATATAGTGCTTAATTCACAGGCTTACGCTCCCTGATACAACTCTGGCTTCAAGAGTGAAAATGCTGCCGATGCTGTTCTCATGGAAATGGGTCCCCATCCCAGGTTGGGCTTAAAAGCCACAAGTATGCAAGCTCTGTAGCCATAGGCGAAACCAACTTACATGCTATAGGTTGCCCTAACTTTTAGGTTAGTTCTTCTTCTCTTCTTATTTTTGGATCTCCACAGGTTTCCTTCTTTTTCAAGGAATTGCTTGCACTTCTAGAGGCAGAATGTGTAGGACAATATACTTTTATTTGATTAAAAATGATGCTGGAGATATTATTTTTCTATTGTCCATAATTAAAATCATCAGAACTGAAGCAGATTTGTCATACATAAAGTGTTAAGTCCTTTTTAGTGCTTTCTCTTCTGGCAGCAGTTTAACTATATGTTATCTCTGTTATCTCTGTAGGTCACTGACATGATGCTTCAGGACAAACCCTACCCAGACTGGGGAAAGTCTGCCAGAGCTTTCTGGAAGAAAGGAAATGTTAGGATCATTTTATTCTGGTATGAATGTAATAAAATCAAATTCTGGTAAATTAAGCTTTTATACATGTAGATCATCCAAAAGTCTATCTTCTAATTCTCTGTGGCAGGAAGAGATATAATGGAAATACAAGGTAAGAAAAGAAAAATGGAAAAAATGACACTCAATCTAACAAAAAAATAAGCATTACAAGCTATATTTAAGTGAACACTTCCTAAAAAATTGTTTATGTAAAAATATAATTTTAAAATCGATTTATACTGTTTCTTTTATTGTAACCTTGACACCATTTAAAATGCAGTTTACTCCAAAATTTTTACTGCATCTGAAAATACTTAGATGACCAATTGTGAGTCCTTTTAATTAAGGTAAGTAGATAAGTAGATGTCTTTTTGTGACCTTGAAATTAATAGGAGTAATTATTTGAATTTGCACTTGAATGGGATTGCAAATAGCAAGTCACCTTCAGATTATTAAGAAAAATTTATAAAAATCAATACAAAAAATTGTGAGTGTTAAGTGTTTCTTTGACCTTAACTGTAGCCTCTTCCAGGTAAATTCAGACCAAGTGGAACTGTTGAAATAGAACACATATTATGTCAGGAAAAAAACGGAAGATGGAAAATGTATAGTCTAAGAGGCAGACAGAGAACCTTGTGGCTAAAGATGAAAGAAATCTCAAAGATTTTTTTCAACTACCTCAGAAGCAGAAAATCTGATGAAAATATCGACATACCTGCTTTTTTTTTTTTTTTTTTTTTTTTTTTTTAAGAGCAAAGGGAAGAATTTAGAGGGAATTTTTACAGAGAAATTAAAAGATTTATTTATGTGGATTCTGCTATAGTACCTATACTTCTTAAGCAGTAAGGATGGGATTCTATATTAAATTGGGGCAATTAAGAGAAATGCTAAGAGAAATGTGACGACTGAAAAGAGAGCAGAATCAGGTGGCTGATTGTCTGCAGCCAAGGCTTGTAAGGAACTGAAGGGGCTGAACTGATGCAAATTTTATTAGCATTTAATTGTCTATCGAAAAACTGAAGGTTAAAAACTGGCTTTTGTGTTGGTTTTGATGCTTTTTTTTTTCAACAAACAAGAACTATCCTACTGGCCCGTAAGGCTTAGCTCAGTATTAGTTAAATGGATTGGATACATCATTAATAATAGAATTATGAACAGAACTCGAGATTAAATTCTGCTAAAAGAAACCAGGGTAGCTTTGCTGAAAGAAAACCTTCTCTGATCTGTTAGAAGTCTTTGAACATGTCATCAAAATAATGGATGAGGAAGAAATGCTTGATCTAATTTATTTGGACTTTCAAAAGGCTTTTGACAAAATTCTTCACTGAATGCAATTAAGAAAAATAGTAAGCCCCATGGAGTTCGCTGAAGTCATCTAGGAATCAGCTAAGAGCTGCGCAATGAAAGGTATAAATAAAGTAATATTTTTCTGCTATGCTCATTAGGGTGGGGACACCTGTTCCTTAATGTTACAAATAGTCTTCACAATTTGTATACATCATATACATTAGAAAGCTAGGTGAGAAGATAATGTGATTGAAAAGACTGAATTCCGTAGAGAAGCTCAAACAGCTTCTTGGCATGAAGAGGAAGATTCTGTCTCAGTGTACTGGGGTGGTCAGAAATGTAAAGCAGATGAATCAAAAAATGCTTGGATATGTTACAAGTGGGCTAGCAATTATACGAGTGTCATATCATTAAGTCAGTAAAAAGCTAATCAAGTTTTGTTTACCTTTGTCTAAAGAATTGCCTTGTCTAAAAGACTAGAAAGGAGATTAATTAAGAGTCAAGTTAAAAAAAAAGTAATTTCACAGACTGGAAGAATGAAGAAAGGGTTAAAAGCAAGGTGTCACTATAGGGATTTTTCTTTTCAAATTTATACATCAGATAGGGAGAATAATAACGCACTATTAAAACTACATTTATATTGTTAAAAAAGATGTTATGACTTCTTTCAGGCATAAATCTTGCAGTTAAAAATCTGTATTTTCTTTCAAATAATATTCACATTAACAAATTTTACCAAAAGTTTAAAATGGAGATAATTTTTTTTTTTTTTGTGAGTGATTTTCATGTTAAAGAGTATGCTTAATGGGGGCTTAGAAAACTAAAAGTTGGCATAAATGGTCTTATTTTTAGCTTTAAGCATTGAACTAAAATCACCCTGTACAGAAGTGTACATTCTGTAGAGATGTTATTTAGCTATTGCATATTAGATAACAGTATATATTAGACCCTTTTTTTCTAGTAAGTAGGAAAAATGGAGGAGTTAAAATACTGATAGGGTTATGCAAATAATAAGAAGTCTTGGTATTTCATTTGTTTTTGTTGAAGTCGGGTGATGTGAGCAGCCTTATTTCTGAAATGTTCCAAATGAAGCATCCTTGATAGTATGTGGTATACACAAGCAATGTAAATATTGGATACACACTGGACTTGTTTTTTTCTGGTAACTTCATTTTTGCTTTCAGGTTTTTCTTTGTAAAATTAGAAAATGTCTATAAACATACCAAAGACAGATGGATTGTCATGGGGATGAAGACACCATCCACTTGTTTGTAACAGCTGATCATGTGATGGCTTTGTGTTTCTCATCTGGAAACATTCTCAGCTCTCCAGTGCAACTAATTAGTAAAGGTTTTAATCTAGCTTATGCTCTCCTGTTTTAAATCATTCCTTGGAAGCATTGTCAACAACTGGTGCTTGGTTGCTCCTGAGGATTCTGGCTGCCTTTTGTATGTCTTCAGAATATAATTCTTCCACAAACAGCTCAGCTAGCTCAAAAATGTCCATTTGCTATTTGCCTTTGCCTGGTCTCTCACTAAAGAGTTGACTGAAGTATATTCTATTTGTTAAAACTCTTTTGTTGTTGCTTTATTGATAAAAAGATCTCCGTTGTGGTCTTCTCCAGCTCTGCTCATGGCTAATTCCACCATGCAGAGACACATTTGTATAATGCTGTTATGGTCTGTGTTACAAATCCCCTGTATAGGGATTTGGTGAGATAGCTTTCAGAGAATGCAATGAAGTATCTGGAACACTGGTGCAATCGCTAGGATAGGATGGGAATGTTTGTAGACTAAGGAAGGAAAATACCAGTGGGGTATTAAATATCCCTACACCATCTGTCAAATTATATATGATATGCGAAGACTGGCATTTGAAAGAAGCAACAAGAAAAAAAGGATTGTTAATTTAAGCCAGACAAAGATCTTGGACAAGACTAACTACAAGCCAGCAACAAGCCAGTAGCTACTGCTAGGTTAAATAAACAGCTTAAAACAGTAATTATTTTTAATGTTTGGATATTAGTGGAAGCAGAAATACAATGGTTGAAGACTGATTCTCTTGTGAATAGTTTTTTTTATTCCTCTGGAATATTGAATAAATCCGACCTATGCTAAAGGACTCTTTTTTAAGGAAAGTACTTCTCAAGATAGGAAAAAAGATGACTAAACACATTAAAAAGTGAACTGCAAAAGGAAGAAAATATTGCTAATATGAAAAATTACCTATAACTAATTATGAAAAATTACCTATAATTAATTTAGTAAGGAGTTACGGAACCTTTGTTTTATATGAAGCAGGTGCTGATTCTTTTGAGATCTCAGCAAGAAAGGCATGGACACTCAAGGCGGCTAAACTGGTTTATTGTGTAAAGGCTGGAAATTATAGAAAATGTAATAGCCAATCTTATGTCCCTTCTGATGCTAGGAACCTCAGCTATTGTGGGATCAAGTGAGGCCACCTAGGCTGATGACGGCATACTGTGCAGAGGTCCCATCCATAAAAGATGTTCATCAGCTTCACTGCTCTTCATATCTTCAGAGTATTTTTCTAAGTGAACAAACTTGTACAATACTGAATTTTCTAGATGGTACACTGAGGTTTGCTGAAAGTGTTGCACTCTTATATGTCTGTTTTGGAGTGAGCTCTTACATGTGGGTAGTGCTGTTGAAGGCAGAGCATGCTAATGCCATGGTATTTGCTGAGGTTACAATACTGTCACTGATGTCAACAAGGCCCATGGCTAAACTCTGCCTACTATGTGCCTGAAATCACAATCACAATGCAATGTCTTCCCTTGCCCCCCCTTAAGAACCTGTGAAATATCACCCATGGTAGTTACAGTAATATCACCAGGACATCTCTGGGCTGTGCACACAGTTTGGGTAATAGAGGAAAGACCCTTATACTCTTTCTATCTTGACAAACTGTCCCAATATTAATTATCCTCAAAACTTTCCTGACAAAGGACAAGGGGATTATAATGAGGGAAATGTAAAGAGTTCTGCACGTGAACTTTTAGCTGAACAGAAAAAAAGAACATGAACAAAAAGAAATGAGATTACTAGAAGAGAGTAGAAGTGCTGCTGAGGACTGTGTAACCAGGGAAGAGAAAAATGATATGCAAAGATAGATTATCAAAATGGTGGAGTGTCGAGATAACAGAGGATTGTGCAGCTGAATACTGATTGCAGACAAGGTGACAGAACAATATGCACCAGCTCAATGTTTAAATATGCAAGTAGCAGACTGGAATCCATTTCTGTGGTGTCCCTGGCTAGACGTTCATTGTATGTGTACATAATGATCAGTCTTCATTGGTGCAAATACGTGCCTGACAGAGGACTCTTGTCTGAAATAATGAAAAAGAACATACCAACATGGAGAAGAAATAAAATAATATGGGGAACGGTAAATTTCCATTTCTCTGTATTTGACTTTGGAAACTGAATAATATTCTCTATTAGTGTGTGCTTCCATAAACTCTGTCTAGCTTTCTTTAGTGAAGAGCAGGACTGAACATGCTCAGAAATGGGTTAGTAATCATAGTACTTTGATGCAACGAGTTAGTGATATAGTTTTAAAAACTTTTATTCAAATTAATTGCTCAGAATTGCTACAGACTACTACATCATGTACACGTTATATTTTTAGAAGATGATGTTAAACATGGGTTTATGTAGGTTTTTTAATTGGACAATATTTTGTGCCCTGCAAGTAGAGTAAGCTTCCTTACAGGATAGATAGCCATGTCTCCTACACAGAAATGAAATATAGCTTCTTTCAGTGATTTTCTGTTATGCACCTAATTGAGTGTTTGTTTTGATAACTTATATTTCTGTATTCTGTGCATTCACAGTCAAGATGATAAATGTGTACTGGACTATTACATTCTTTTCACTTATATGAATGTAGTTCATATATTTGTTTCAAAAGACAGCTTCTTGAAATATGCATTCTTTTCATTATAAGCTGCACTGAGAAAAGCTAATTAGACATAGCTTTACCAACCAAAATTACATACTAATCTAAACAAAACAAACCTTTCATTATGTTTGTGTAAAGGTTTCTTTTGTGATGCAGTCATACAAATACAACTGTACAAAACCACAAAATAATTATGTATATATACATACAGAGTAAAATATTCATACATATGCACACATACATTATTCACTCTGTATTTTGGAAATTTTTAAACTCACCCATTAATTCTTTCATACTTAAATAATTTATCTTGTAATATGATACTCACTACTGGACTGAAACCTGGAATTACACAGAAGGGAAGGCAGGTTTCCCAGTAAACAGTGCAAATAGAAAAAGCATAACAATATTTTTCAGTGTAAGTGCTCCCAGTGAATCATTTATGCTCATGCTATAACCAAAGTAAGTAACTTCAGTTTGGCCTCAGTTTGGATAAGCAAGTCAACAAACAAGTTCCTCAGCATTTACTCTCTGTCTCAATACAAAATCTTCACTTTCACAGAGAATTTGTATTGAGCATTCTGACTACTAATCTGGGCAGACATTGTTAAATGGATTGTGAAAGGATAAAACTGTCCATGAATTGGTACATTTAGTCAGGCAATCAAGAATTAACACATGATCACCATTTGTAAAGAGATTACTAAAATGTTTTTGATAGCATTCATTTAATTTCTGTTCTGTGTATTATTAATAAACTCTGCTGTAAGATTAATATAATTAACATATGTTGAAAATAAATCCTAATAATCCAGACCAACCAACTTTCTTTCATACAAGCGATAATTGTTCAAGTTTATATATCTTCTTAATTTTCTTCACTTAACCATACTACCTGAAAATGTATTACTTGAAATATTCAAACAGCTTTTTGTTCTAACCTAAGTTTGATCCAGTTCAGGCTCTTTAGGTCAAGTCTTGAGGAATATTTTCTCATTTTGATAGCAAAGTACTTTTATGCTGTCTCATGTGGAAAAGTAAGAGTGGTCAGACCTCACTAGAACGTCTCAAGCGTGATAACCCCATGCACCAGACCCTGGTTGGGGACCTCATTCTCTCTCATACTCTCCCCCCACTCTTTGGTCAATGAAGTGTCAGTAATTCAGCATTTTCCCATCGATCTGCTCTACCCAAAGAGTTATTCAGTCCTCTTTAAACACTTCTGTCTCCCCACTGACTTCCAGTATAAGCAATAGCTCCAGGCTCAGAAGCAGGAAGAGAAAAGGACAAAAAAAAATGGGGCTCTAAGCCAGCTGTGGGGTGGTTGGCTTCTGAGATAGTGTTTGCTGCTTTGACATCATGACCTTTCCCTGGCTTTTGTCAGGAAAATCAAGGAGATAGGCACATCCTAGTCCACAGTCCACCTGTGTGTCCAGGTGGGGCATGTTACTCACGGGCTAGTAATGTGTGAGTGAAAGGAAAGGTAGGTAGCTCTGCATGGCATTGCATATGCATGAGCAGAGAGATGAGATCCATATGTGAGGGAGTGTACATGAGTCTCCCATCTGCCTGACCTGTCAAGAAAGAAGTTTGTACCTTGCCTATGCCTATGCCAGGCTCTATTTGGAAGGGCTGTATCCTGCGTTTTGCCCCATTCTGTTTGCCATAGGAACAGTGAGATAAGTCATTCCTCACAGCAGTTTTCTCCGCAGAAGGAAAAGCATTTGAGACAAAAACAAGCTTAGGGAGCTCTGAGATCTCAAATTCAAAAATACTATCAGGTGAGATCACTTTAGCATGAGGATAAGTTTGTTAAATTCATCTTGTTAAAGTAAATAAAATAAAGTGGTCACATTTTTTTTTCTTTTTCTTTTTCTGATGGAGACTCCTACAAACAAAACAAAATGTATGTTCTTTCTTACTTGTATTTGTATGAATATAAGAAGTATTGGCAGAGATGGAGAGTGGCTGTAGCATGGCAATTTATTCTCATACAATGTAGGACACACACATGCACATTAACATCCACACATACAGCCCCAATCTAAACGGCAACAGAGGTGAGCAAAGGAGCTCTTAACACCCACTGTACAAACACCATTACCCTGATAAGCTCCAGTGTTGAAATATTTCATGTACTGGCAAGGTAAAAACGATTCATGGTCCAATCTGACTGAAAGGTAGTTGTACTGAACAGAGAAAAAGTGCATCCATTAGCTACAGCGGGTTTAGGATTGGGACCATAAACTTCAGTTTCACCTTTGATTTGGCTTGAATTCTTTTGAACTGTGGTACCACGTTTGTATCTTATAGTGTGTCTTTTCAGTTGCTCAGCCTGTTTAAAAGTTTTTGAGTTATATTTGGTATGTACTTGCTGTCTTCAATAGCTGATAGCCTGTTAGAAAACGAGACTGTTTTTATTCCTACATGATTGCTAGATCTCTAAGTATAGCTCTCATAATTGGATGGATATGGCAACCCATCTTCACCTCTTAAAAAGTACATTTTATTCAATCCCTGATAGTGAGCAAGAGGTATATCACGAACAGTTACTAAAAATATTTTATCCAATGTGTAGCTTTAATAAAACTTCTTAAAGTGCAGTGTCGACAATGCTTCAGTAATAATGGCACTTCTAAATGAAAATGCTTTCACAAAATCACATTCTATGCCAAAAAAAAATAAAAAATAATAAAAAAAAATCTGTAATGCTTAGATGAATTTTTTTCTTAGCAGGTTACCAAAGTTTTTTCTTTGAGATAGTCAAATGCATTCCTCAGTTCAGGCACAGGGCCATTTTAGAAGGGATGTTGCAGCTAGTCCTCTTTTAGCATCATCTCTTCACTTCCCACAGAATTTTGCTGAGCTGGAGACACATCTGCCTCCTCTCAGGGCCCAAGGAAAATCTTCCAGGAGAAAAGCAGAATCACTGATGTGGTGGGTTGTTCTGTCAGTGTCCTCCTCCTGGCTGTTTTCCCTTCTTTCATCTTCTGCAATGTAAATTCATTTCTTAATAGAAAAAATATCTTCTTCAATATAGCTCTTACAACTAGCCTCCCTCTAGATCCACTGAAGAGTAGGGTGAGTGTCAGAAAATATGCATTATGTGATCATGCATGCAGAAGAAAATTCTGAAATTTAGATTATAACAATATATAATTGATTAATTGTGAAAGCTACCCCAGCACAGAAGTTCCAAGTACTGCAATTAGATCAGCATGCACACTGTGGGCAATTATTGATACAGCAAAAAAAATGCATCGAGTTAACAAGGTAGAAATTTATTGTCTTTCATCCTTGCTTAGCTGTACTAAGGCCTGGTAAAATCTTGGCCCAAACATGATCTGATTGACTGAAACTCAAGCCTCTTTGGAGAAGCTTTAAAAAATCCATGCTGCATGGAGAATATTCAGCCTCAGCCAGTGTTTTTGTGCAAGATGTACATCCTGAAAGGCCACAGAATTCAATGGAGATCAGAAAATGAGTGCTTCAGCTGCTGGTGCTCACAGCCATAGTTCACAGACTTTGTCGTGGCTGGATTCCAAAAATCAATTCAGTTTTGTAGAATAAATGTGGTGATTACAGCAATTAAATTATTTCCATTCCTGGAATCCAGAAGTAATTTTTTAATATAGCATTTCTCTGTAATGCATATCATGCCTTAGAATTTGCTGATATATTTAGCTCAACTCCTGACTCATCATCTTTCTCGTATCCTCTTATTTCCCATAAATACTGAATATTCAGACAATCTGGATTGGAAAGCACATGGGAGCCATTTCAATAAAAGCGTATGCTTGGTTAAAACGAGTAGTTCAGGTTGTGCTTAACCATGAAGGTGAATGTACATACTATTAATTAGTCCTTGTATAAAACCTCCATTTACAATGTAAGGAACATTTCTTTTGTTTCTTACTTGCTTTTCTAATTTAGAAAAAATATCAGTAGAGCTTTAAATTTAAAAGAATTTGCTGACAGCTATCCAAATCAAGACATGCAATTTTAATTTTTTTTTTATTTTATTTTTTTAGCCTAGATGAGAATATTGTGGCCATATTTTTATTTCAAATAATTGCATGTTGTCCGTCTGTAAGTGTGACAGTAGAAAAAACAATAGCTAAAACAAAGAATAGATGAATTTGTCAATAAAATCACAACAAAGGGTTGTTAACAAAAGGTGCCTGCAGGGCTCCTTGTTTCATAATGTATGTTTTGATGATTTAACTTTTTATAATATTTTTTTTTGACAACACTTAAAAAGTCTTGGTAGCCGTTAAATGCTAATTAAATTTCAAACCTGTATCTTAGGGGTACTTTGTCCAGCATGAAGTTATCCTGATGAACATAATGAATTTGTCATAATGACTACTCATGGCTTCAGTAAACGTTATGGAAACAAAAATAGCATTAACACACTACTAGACATTTTCTGTCTTTTCAGGCTATTTACATACTGAAATGAACTATATTTTCCTTGGAAAAAAAAAAAAAAAAGACTGCAATTTACTGGTTTTTGCTTTCTACTACTGATTGTGTCTGTACATTGGTGAGCATAGCACTGATCCTCATACAAAGAGTAAATCTTTCTGGATTTCAGTGGGATGTTTCTTGTCCATTATGGCTGAAGGGGTAAGGCAAAGCCAAAGGACAACCATCTGAAAAAATATATTCAGCCTTGAGAGATGTCCATATTTTTGGAAGCTTTGTTTCTTATACTGCTTCCCTTCCTGTCACTGCTTCCCTGTTTGTTTTTTACACACCCTACTAGAATCCACTTGTTTTGTCACAGAGTAACTTGAATCTAATTTCACTAAGAAAAGGATATCTTATACTTGGGAAGGTAGAAGACAAAAGACAAAAAATTGTCAAAAGATTACATTAAAAGAGCAGAGGAATTCATGTTAATTTCATGACTTGCTATCACAGCTTTAGTTTATTCAGATATGTTGAAAAAAAACAACATTTATTATTTTACAGATGATATATAAAGGTTTGTTCAGGTGCTGAATAAATGTTCTCTTTGAGAGCTCAAGACTGTGTTAGCTCCAGTGCAAGGTGTTGGACCTTTCTGCTTTTTCATACATCGGGGTATTGCATGGTGTGTAAAATGTGTGTAAAAAGTTTCTTTTTCTTTTCTTTCTCTTTATGCCTGTTAAATAACTTTCCATTCAGATGAATTCATTTTTATCTGAATTTATACATAACTGTTGGAACTGTAAATAATGCAGTGCCCTAAGGTGTCACTGTTATGAACTGAAACAAATAATAAATTTTAAACTTTCAGTAAATTAATTTCCTATAAGCATCCTCCCATAACCATTGTTTCAAAACAACAATTAAAAACACATTTATTTAAGCTCTCCATTGTGTTGGCATTGTGCAGTCCAAGAACAAGTGACCTCTTCACCCTGGGGAGGTTACAGTCTGGAATTCAGATTTTAAAAAGAAAAACAATGCAGAGATGCATTAAACCCTTCATCTTCAAATGCAATTTGCTGTTCACAAAAGCAGTGCGTCGGTAAAAGATGACCCTTGACACATGCTCAGCCTCTAGTCATTTGCATGTTTTGACCTGACATCATTGATTGAAATATTCCAGGCCCATTGGCATAGTGCAGCAAACATAGGTCTTGGCCAAGGAAATAAAGCAAAGCATGTTTTCAATGACAGTAAACAATCTGGAAAGATCTTATTTGACTTTTAAATAATATATTGAATTGTAAGATCTGTAATTCAGGTGGGAAACAATCATCCCTGAGTAAATTTAATATGGTCAATCTGGAGTAAGACTGCACATGCAATGGCGATGTCATTCTTAGTGCACTGATATTCAGGATGAGACTTCTCTCAAAGGCAGGCCCAAGTTCCTTGTCTAAGCTTCTCTGCAATATTCTGTCACATGAAGTCTAACATACTTACGCTACTAAACTTTAAAGGTTAATATGAATTCAAATGTTTTCCAGGGTTTCCTCCAGTGTATGACACAAGCTTGACCAAGCTGCATGTACATCCATCTATTATAAGGAAGTATATTATGAATGTAGCATTTTTCACGTAGACAGTGGTACTACTGGTTTTAATTTAAATGTCTAAATACAGAGGATTTAAGGCTGCCCAAAATTTTCAGGCTAACCAGGAAGCCATGCAGTGCTTAGGGAGGTCTTCAGGATTGTTTCCTCGGGGTGGTATACTTAAGATATGAACACAATTTAATCATACTTGTCTTTAATAACTTGAACGGGAAAAGTTTGGGTTTATAGTAGACTAATTTACACTTCACAACATTATGTCTGTTTGAACAAGACCTTTAAAACATTTAGCCTTTCCCCTTGTGTGCAGCTGAATTGATAAAATTATCTCAGCTTCTTTAGTTTTATTTTTATGCAATGTAAAAAATTTATACTTTCTCCCAAAGCAAATTAATTTACATGACCCAAGCACAGATGAAAGCATCTGGTATGTAATAATAGTATTTCAAAGAAAGATTATGTTATGTTTCAGAAAGATGGGGGGTTGTCTTTAGAATTAAACTTTGTTTTAAAGTTTTGGTTAGCAGAGTTTTTCAGCCCACTGTGTAATTTCCATCTGTTACTACCTGAAAGGTTTCCTTGAAGGGTTATTTTGGTGTCTTCAGCCAGAAGTGCCACTTGCTTTTTGTGCCACAAGATATTTCAGCATTTACAATCTGTTTTGGCTGGTCTCAAGAAGCGCACACTCTCTTCTAATCTATACACAACCTCAATTAGTGTTCAGGTCAGCAAGTGGGAAGACATTTATGGAATCAATCATTTTGGGTTAAGGAGTACACATCCTGCAAGTATACTAATGGAATAGAAATAATGCCTGGAACATCTCCAGAAGAGTCACAGTCTCAATGGAGCAATTAAATATGTATGAAGAATGTTTGCAGTGAAGTTCAAACACATCAGCCCGAGGCTTATATTTTTGGTTTAATTTATTCACAGCCTTTCTGTGTACTGCTGCTTGATGGTCCAAAAACACTTCTGCACGCATCTTCCTGCATTGTCTATGTACCCACAGACTGACAGATATAGTGGCACTTGCTATTTTTAATCACCATCTCAGGAGCAAGGAGGAGGCTCTGCTGTAGAACAGTGCTGTGTTATTATTCAGGTTAGCAGTTTTTATTCATTAATATATTTGACATCATTCACAGTATGGAAAGCAGTCTTCAGAATTAATTCAGACTGTGTTCAGGTAGTTAACAAAACTTCTTAGCCGGAACGTGCTGGCATTAGTAGGTCTTCAAAGTAGAGTGAGTATTGCGTGATATGGCCTGTATTGCATATCTTCATATCACTGCTTTTATCCTTCACAGAAGAGATGCTTATACTATAGCTAGAGGCTGTTTTTTTTTTTTTTTTTTTGCTTTTTTTTTTTTTTTTTTTTTTTTTGGTATTGTCAGTGAATAAGGGAGCTCTTTTAAAAGTTAGTGGTAATATTTCTTGATAATTACGGTTCCTTGCAAAATGTATGAAAGAGCAAATGCTGTTTTCAGTAAACCATGAAAACAAAGTATTTGGAAATTTTAAAAGAGATTTTGCTTCTTTTGATAGCTCCTAGTTCCATGTTTTGTCACTGATCGGAGAGCACCAGCATATTGCTTGGTTCATCTGTTATCAATTCAGACGCTATGAATAAATGGGATTGTCATATAACTAAGCTTAGAGCTATTGGCAAAGCAACTGAGCAAAGACAGCCTCTTAAAAGGATTACTGGTAATGTAATTACTTGTGGAAGATGTATGTTTATCTCCCACATGAAAACAACACCATCTTAATATGTTATTTAAGCAATAACATTAGTAGAATGAGAGCTTGTGTTCCAATAATGGCATGCACTACTGAGGGATAATGGCATGGTGAAGCAAAGGCATTTGTGTAAAGTAAACACTGAGCTAAAGCCAGAAATGTGCTTTTGTTTCTTAGCTAGTTTCAAGGCTGTTACTGAAACAAAACTTACTATCTAGTGACACTATAATTATTTTAATAAATGCAATGGAGTTCTAAGGCCTCAAAGCTCCTGATTATACATAGGTGATAGCTTATACCCATTGATAACAACTATAAAACAGCTAATAATGATATTACTAACACTTACAAAAAATATGGTGCTAATATGACCCCTGTTACTGAAAATGCCAGGGATATGTCATGGGAGTGCCTCCAATCAAACTAGTTTGTAGTGGTGCAGAATCAATTTAGGACATTCAATTCATTAACAGGACGAATGATCTTGGTGATGTAAAGTTACGGAAACCTCTGTGCTTGTAAGAAGTTGTGGTCAGTGTCTTTTCATATCCATTTTAACAACCAAGATGATTGACTTTTCCTAGTGAGAAAGAACATCCCCATTAGTATATTAAAATCAGCACCTGACCTTCATATTTTTGAAATCAATAGTGAAAACCCAGTAGTCTTCAATGAAGCTGTAATATTCCTTCAGATATTGACAGCAATTTTTTTCAGTTAGTTCTAGGGGAGATTTCCCCTTGCAGTATTTAATAAGCTCCATGGCATCCATGCAACTAGATTTTTGAAACATACACTGACAGGTATGCTGTTTGGCTAGTTTAGTCTTAATCACTTCCTTTCCTCAACTGTGACAATATTTCTCTTTCACAGCTTCAATATTTCTTTCTTCACTGTGTTCATTCATATTTCACCCTTATTCAATAAACAAAATTTTGATGTTTAGTATATGTTTCTCTCTTTGTTGTTGTTTTGTTTGTTTGTTTGTTTTCCACTTCATCAGTTTCCTTCTTCCATGCTTTCATTGAGTTTTTGCTGTTGGCTTGGTTTTTTTTTTTGTTTGTCTTCCCTTAAATGGTAATTATCTGATTTTGAGTAATAATAATATTCCTGAGATTTATATTCTTGTGATTTTTATATCTGAAACCTGGCTGAGTTATTTCTTCTAATATATGGGTAAATAATCTGATTTTCTGAGTGTAAGAAGTTGCATGCCCCCTGGTAGTATGGCATTCTGAACTGTAACGTGACAGTAGGTTATGCCTCACAATAACAAGATCAGATTAATAAGAAGACAGACAGTGAGATCTAGATATGTGTACTCAGAAAGTGATGCATATGAAAAATGTTTTGCCCTTCCAGGAAAATGAGTAATAGCCAAAATACTCATTACTTGACTATCTAAATATACATTCATATTTTAAGCATGTAAATATATTTAAAATGTCCCTTGAACTTGACCTACATGGTATTGTGGGGCTTGCAGTACTTCAGAAGATCAGGCCACCTGCATTTAATTGCCTGGCTTTAGATTTAGAATCCTAACTTTAGACACAAGATCAAGTAGTAGTTTATTAAAAACACCTTATAAGATCTTTCACTGGACCATGTGAAAATTTCATATATTTTAACTATCTGCCCATCCTGTTAAACCCTCTTGGCATGTTCATTGCTGTGTTTTTCGTATCAGTTTGGAAGTAGACAAGTTAAAAATGTGAGGAGACACGAACCATTACTTTGTAACACCTTTATTCAATTTACCTCCTTAGTTTTCTCATTTTAACATCATTCTTGATATTTGGATATCTTCAAGAAGGTGACTTGTAATTGAGGTAATTCCTAGCAAAAGAGCAAAACCAGATCTCTTTGAACTCAGAGAGGCAGGATCCAACTTTAGTGTCTCTCACTAAATGACTAGAAAGACAAAGATATTATTATCCCATTTGCCAAGTCTGATTGCATGGACGTTGTGTAGATGATGCCATAGAAGGTCAGAGATTTGGATTATTTCAGGAACTTTATGTCTTGGTGTCATACCTGTGCTCACTAGGACATCCACTGCCCATTAGGACGCAGTTTTATCATTCTCTTTGCAACATGAGCAAACTGGGTGAGCATTAATAATACTTTACTTTGGCAGCAGGTGTTCCTATATTATAAAACAACACAAAAATTAAAGAAGAATTTTAATTTGCTATGTTTTATTAAATTTTTCAGTGATATATGAACTAAAACTAAAAAAATCAGGCCGTGGGTTACAAAAAGAACAGACTTAACAAATCATTACTCTGTAATGCAAACCGCAATAATATAAGTAAAAAGTTCTTGAAAATGTTTTTGAACATTACAGTTTTGAAGTGCTCCTAGGATAGAGCTATTTTGTATGAAATTGATGGCACAGTCCACAGTGGAAGAATCTGGCAACACAGCAGACTTACATTGCCATCACGGTTATGTTAAGTAGGAGCTGATTTTTCAAACAGCTTTCACCTTTGATAAGTCAATAGTTCACTTAAGTCTTCTAGACATCATAAGCTGTTCTATTATCATCTTTATGAAAGAGAGTTGAGGACATTTGTCCACTTGGTAGGTCCAGCAAGCAAATAGTTGTGATGCTTCAAAATGAATAATGAAACGTTGTTGTTGTTGTTGTTGTTAAGAAACAGGTAATCTATACACAGTCTTTGAATTCTGCCTTGTCACCAAAACCATTTATGTGCTCAAATTTTCCCATCTGTGTAAATCAACAAAGCCTTTGTTCATGCTATTCATTACAAAGCCATGCATCCTGTCTCTTAAACAAATTTGATGCGAA